>NC_073263.2:94538407-95738407 GCF_029289425.2 Pan paniscus | reverse complement strand
TTGGTGCAAAAATAATGTAAGGTTGGTGCAAAAGTAAATTGCAATTACTTTTGCACCAACATAATTCAGGCTTTCTGCTTACAGAAGAGCAAGTTGAAGCCCCTAAGAGAACAACAGTTTGCCCAGGGATATGTAATTGGTCAGCAGGGAAGCTGGAACTCCAACCCAAATTCCCAGCCCTGTGCTCCTTCCCCACAATCATGTATATTCCCACATCAGTTACTCTGTAACTAAGTTCTGCTGATGGTCATCACCCAAGGGGGAAAAAAAGAGTATTCATTCTAGAAAATTAAAGAAGCATTAATTAAGGAGCACATACATTGTATTCTCTGGAGATGATATCTATTGCCTTGTGAGTAAGCCAAATGCCACTTGTCATAGTCCACTTCATAGAAGTGACTGTATCTTGGAGTTTAACAGATATAAGTTGGAATCATTTACCAGCCATATACCTCAGGACAAGACACTTAACAGCCTATGAACCTCAGCTTCTTCCTTGTAAAATGGGAATGATTACATTTACTTCAGAGGGCTAGTGGGAAGATCAGAAATACGGGTTTGTTAAGATTTGCTTTCATTTTAATCCCCAAGGTTGCTAATTGTTTTTAAATGTACCCAGGATTTGTCTTAGTGCGGTATAGTAATGCATGCAGACATGGACGTGAATGCCACGAAGGAATGAGCACAGATCTCTAGGAACAGGTATCTCAGACAGGGCCACATGGGTAAGCACCAGGACTCTCAGGGAGGCAGGAAAGATGAGGAAAAAGCCTGGAAAAGCCTGTATTGTGGTTTTCTGGGGAAGAATGGACAAGATAGGGTAAGTACAGTGAGCAAGCTTAAGGTTGGGTAATTTGAGTAACTTCAGTGGGTTCTAGCAGTGTCTCTAGTCATCTGTTACTTGGTCATGAGATGATTTAGGGTAAAGAAATACTGGCTTGGTGAGAGTTAGATAAAGGGGGTGACTGGAAGTATGGTTTCTGGACTGGTTGGTTTGCATACGAAAGGCAAATACACAGGCAAATTGTTTACTATCTTGTTTTTTATTTTCTTTTTTGAAACAGGGTCTCACGCTGTCACCCAGGTTGGAATGCAGTGGCGCGATCTCAGCTCATTGCAACCTCTGCCTTCTGGGCTCAAGTGATCCTCCCACCACAGCCTGCTGAGTGGCTGGACTACAGATGCATTCCACTACACCCAGTTAATATTTCTATGTTTTGTAGAGATGGGCTCTCTCCATGTTGCCCAGGCTGGTCTCAAACTCCTGGACTCAAGCGATCTGCTCGCCTCAGCCTCCCAACACACTAGGATTACAGGTGTGAGCTGCCGTGCCTGGCTCTTATTTGCTATTTTTAGGAATTAGCTAGCCGTGGGAGAGGTAGTCTCTCCAGGATTAGCAAGTCCTCAACGTGTCAAAGCATAATGAAATATAATACCAAAAAAAACCCCTCCATAAGTAATATGCTAATCTTAATAGAAAATTAAACGAACACTACTGAAGACGGCTGCTGAGACTCCCGTTATTAAATAATGTGGTCTGCAGCATGTAGCGTGAATGTCGGACACATTTTTCACAGCATCCACTAGAGAGACACAGAGAGAATGAGAAAGAAAAAAGAGACACAAACAAGAACAACAAAAGAATAGAATATTCTCATTCACTTCTCATCTATTTCTTCTCATAGAAAAGCATTTCCAAGCACCATTTTCCTGATCGAGCTTTTCTATTTGTATGATTCAGTTTCCCATTATTTTATAAATATAAATTTCCAGGGAGCTTAAGAAGGATTAAGATTTGGATTGTGAAATGTTCTTGACAAACTCTAGGTCAGGGTTTCTCAACCTCAGCCCTATCGAAATTTGGGGCCTGATGAATCTTTGTCTGCTCTGTCCTTTGCTTTGGAGGTTTTGTAGCATGTTTGGCCCCTACCAACTAGATGCCAGCAGCACCCTACACACAAATGTGAGGATCAGTAATGTCTCCAGGCACTGCCAAACGTCTCTGATGGGCAAAATCAGTCCCAGTTGAGAACCAGTGTTCCAGATAACTCATGGTTTAGTTTAGCCGTGTTTTCATATAGCTCTTTATATTCAGGATCCTGAAAGCCATTTATCATTTACAGTTGAAATACTCTTTAATGAAAGAAAAGTGAACGTATTCTCCCTGCTCTCAAAAAAGAAAATGAAGTCACAAAGCATGGAGAGCTAAATGGCAAACTTAAGATGAGACTTAGAAGATGCCATCTGAAAGAACAATCACAAACTCCTGGTGGAATAGATTGAAATTTGTTCAGGTACATCTCTGCTTTGCAAGGCAGGACATAAACTTTCCCAAGCTGCTCTAGTTGTGTTTTGGTGAGGAGAGAAATAAAAGAGGCTTGGAAATTTTTCTAGGATCCTTCACCTGCTCTAACCTGGTAGAGGAAAGCTTACCTAACAAATAGGTCTCTTGGTGTTTTTGCTTCTTATTTTCTTAAACAAGATAAACATCAAATAAACAGACAAACTCTAAGTTGACTCATGTCAATACTGGCTGCAAAAATACACAAGAAACGTAATGACCATTTGATATTTGCTATAATAAGATGGGCTAGATGTTCACAAATACAAAGACACATGCCTGGAGACCTCAAGTGCAACCTTAAGTCCCTTGATTTTTCTGCACTCCTGTTTGTTGGAATCTGATTAGCAGTGACTAAGAAACGGTGTAGGTAAAATTACAGAACCAAATAGAAGCTCAAAAGAATAAACCAAATGCAGATAAGGATCAAGGAAGCACATATTTTTACAGGCAACAGATGCTTTTGGCACACGATAAAATGTTTTTATATCACATTACATTTGTCTTCCTATTATTTGTGGTCACCAAATATTCATTCTTATCATGAAAAAGATTATTATTTGATTGATCCAGGGTTAAGAATATTGAATTTAAACTATGTCAGGTTTGAATTTTTAATTTATACCTTTTGTGTTCTTAGTTTATTATGGCTCATAAATTGAGAAAAGTGTTTTCTAAGAGATAAATGTTTATTAAAGAAAGATTCATTGAATATACACATTGAAAATATAATGCTGAACAAGGCTGACTGAGTTCTATAAGGTTGCTTATAGAAGTGAAGGATACAAAATTGGAATATGATTAATTCTAGTGACAGAATTTTAAAACCTTCTTTTCCAACCTGCTCATGTAGTGCAACCAGCAAAGGTACTGAATTTCACATTTGTCTGAGAAACAAATTTCACGTGCAAGGCTTTTATAAGTTCAAATCTATGGGATGTATTGTTTCCATAACTATTGTATGTGTTAGTGATATTTCACAGAGCCATAAAAGAAGGTAAGCCTGAACTAATTAGAATAGTGATTGAAGAAAATACCTCCGTATTTTTATTACAGTGAAATACTCCCACTTCAAAATGGATTAAGTATGTGGTATATAGAGAAATGGTTTATTGATTTATGTATTTTGTTGTCACACTTTTGTAGGCGTTGGCTGGCATACTAAAGCAGTCACATCTTAAAGCTCTAAAATGTGGAAAATATATTCATTTCCCATTGTGTGGAATGCACATAATTCTTAGGCACTGCCCTGATTCTCTGGAGGATTAGGTACATTTTTATCCACACTTGTTTTTGGCTTAAACTGAGTAGCTACCCTTTTTGTTTATCAGCTTAAAGTATTTATGTATTACAGAAAGCTGGAATTTTGTATATAGAAGGATTTGAAGTTGCTTTTTGACTCTTTGTCCTCTTTCTTTATTTGAGATGTTGTTTAAATCTATCCCTTTCTAGAAAAGGAGAAAAAAAACCCCAAAGCAATGATTTTCTTCAGTGCCTTGGGAAGTGTAAATTTATTGGATATTCCTTCAAAGTTATATGTTTAAACACATAAAGTAGGTAAACATATAGTAGTTTTGCTGAGACTTTTGGTGAAAATGACTGAGTGAATTCATCCCATCTCTGGTTCCAGATACACCAGTGACAGAAAAACTATAAAACAAGAAAAATAAAAAGCCATAGAGATGAAGCAACAGAAAATATGAAAGAATAGTTATCAGACATGCAGTAAGGACTGGGAGGCTCCAACATGTATTTGATAGAATTCCCAGAAGAAACAATGGAGAAGATAGCAGAGAAGAAATGTACAGATTTAATAGTAGTTGAGAATTTTCGAAGTAAAGAAGAATCTGATTCCTGAGATTGAAAGTAATTGTGATGTTAGCCTCCCCAGTCCCAATAAACATAATGTAGAATAGAGACAGAAGTATTCTAATACTGTGTTGGAGGGACTGCCAACATAAGGTTTAAAATTAATGGGTATTGTCTTTCAAGTGAAAAGCCCTATAATAAATGCACTACCTTAATATTTATTATGGTGAATCTAAGGACAAAGAAGATTAAATATGACACATCATTTATTTTTTACAAACTCTGAAAAACAACAGAAAGTTATAATTTGAGATAATGTAATTGTGTAAAGCTTCTCATTGCTTTCCAGAACCAATATAAATGTATTCGTTCAGTGATTCTACTCACGATAATTATATATATAAGTTTTTCTTTGGAATTTTCATGGTTATTTTCTTTGATTTTACAGGATACATAGAATCTAGTAAAACCTGGGTCAGTATTTTTTTTTAAAGGTAACAATACAAATTCTAGTTCTATAAATATAGGCCCTACTTTGAGCAACTATAATTTCAAATGCCCCAAAAGTGATAGATTAAAAAGGTTTTATAGTTTTATAAATATAAGACTCACTAAATATAAGACTCACTATAAGTGAAATAATAATAAAATATAAGTGAGTCATATTTATAAAACTATAAAACCTTTTTAATCTATCACTTTTGGGGCATTTGCAATTACAATTGCTTAAAAAGAATAATCTGATCAAGGAATCTGGTAATTTTTCTCTAATGCTATCAGCCCAGAGGTGTTGAAATCAGGATTAAATTTTCTACCTTTCATGGAGAGTTCTAGTTTGATTTCCTATTGCACTAGAAAATGAACCATGTTCTTAGGGCCTTCGAAGGGGCCTCACACTTTTGGCCTTACCAGGCTCCTCCTCACCTACTCCCGGGCTCTGCTGACTTCACCTTCCTAAATACCATCCCATCCCTCTGAGGGGCCATTCTGAACAGATGTCTCCATCACCTAACCCACTTCCCCAGTTACTGACATCAAACATTTCTCAAGGTTCCAGCATTACCTTATCTAAACAACCCATACTTTTTCTTGCACTGATATGGTTCGGCTGTGTCTCCACCCAATCTCATCTTGAATTGTAGCTCCCATAATCGCCACATGTTGTGGGAGGGACCTGGTGGAAGATAATTGAATCATGGGGGCTGTTTCCCCCATACTGTTCTCTTGGTAGTGAATAAGTCTCACGAGATCTGATGGTTTTATAAGGCGTTTCCCTTTTCACTTGGCTCTCATTCTTTCTTGTCTGCCACCATGTAGGACATGCCTTTTGCCTTCCACCATGATTGTGAGGCTTCCCCAGCCGTGTGGAACTGTGAGTCCATTAAACCTCTTTTTCTTTATAAATAACCCAGTCTCAGGTATGTCTTTATCAGCAGCATGAGAACAGAGTACCACAAGCATCTTAGAGAACTTACACATCTTTTTATTTAGTGAAATATATCAATATGATTTCATTTAGTTCTTGATATGCTAAAACATGCAAAGGACTGTGGGCTGGAAACACTGAGAATTTACAAAGGATTTTAAGTTAGAATGGCCCCTGTTTTGCAGGAATTTATGATCCATTTGAGGAGTAAAGATAGGACATTAATTCATTTGAAGAAAACTAGAGCTACATGGCAATACATAAATGCCAGGGGAGTGAGAAAACTATTACCATTTCAGAACCCAGTATTCAGAGAATTATCAAGGTTTTTCTCCTATTTAGCATTTGCCATGTAGGCATCTTTTTTGTGTTTTTTGAGATGGAGACTCAACTCTGTTGCCCAGGCTGGAGCGCAGTGGCACAATCTCGGCTCACTGCAACCTCCACCTCCCAGGTTCAAGCGATTCTTCTGCATCGGCCTCCTGAGTAGCTGGGACTACAGGCACCCGCCACCACGCCCAGCTAATTTTTGTATTTTTAGTAGAGACGGGGTTTCACCATATTGGCCAGGCTGGTCTCAAACTCCTGACCTTGTGATCGGCCTGCCTTCAACTCCCAAAGTGCTGGGATTACAGGTGTGAGCCACCATGCCAGGCCGCCATGTAGACATCTTAATGATGATTTTATTGATCAGCTGATGCTTATTATATGCTTCCAAATGCAAGTATTTAGGTGATCATGACATATATTTGTTAATTTTATCATAATTTATACCTCATAAGATCGGAAAAGTGAAAAAGAAGAGGCAATACATAAATAGTATTCCCCAAAGGTGTTAAGATATATATTTTTTTGGTGTGTGTTTTGTTTTCTGTATAATAGTGGCCTGGATCGTCAAGTTACCTCTAACATTAAGCATCCCAGTTTCAGGCACATACCGTTTCAGGCAGAGTTGTCTTCCTGTTTTTCGTTATTGACATCACAAGAGCGCTGGCTCTGTCTCCTCCCGCAGCGCCAATGTCAGCATATTCAGGAGGTGATTCATTTCTGTCACCTGCATCATAATCAGCCTCAGCATCCTATTGCCTAATGCATCACTGTCAGACCCCCTGACTTCTTGATATCTCTGTCCCTGTGAGAGGCCTGGAGATCAAATCACATCTGATAGCGAAACCCAAAGCCAGAACATTCTGTCTGAGGAAGTGAACCAGGAGGGGCACATTTCAGTGTGCTAACTTCATGCAGCCTCCCTGACAGCCTTGATAATGTTACAGTTTTCCAAGAAGCATCTTCATTTACTTGATGTTAATCACTTTGTTAGGTCCTGCAACAGAATCAGTCAACTGCCAAGTGCTGCTTTTTGCGCTGTCTGTTTCCTGGCATTACTGGGACCCCAGGCTTTATTGAGGCCCTGGTCATCCCACTTGGACTCCGCTCTCCTCTGACATCACCACCACGTGGTTCAAACCCAGTGTGGCCGCTAATTTTGGCATTTGTCACTGACACAATAATACCTCAAAAAGCATTTCAACTTTATTAGTCTTCAATTCCAAGCAATGCAAATAATCTCCTACACCTATACAAAGAATGCTGTAGGACATTAGCAAATCTGCCAACTCAAACATGTATTGAGTTAATTTTTCTCCAACCATGCAAACTATCATGTCCCTACTTAAAGTCTTTTTTTATTCCTGCCATGTTGCTTAGCCTCTCTTTTCTCCACCATCACACTTTTATTTGAATAGAGACACCATTAAAATAGACTTCAGCTAGTTGAACTGAATACAAAGAAGATAGACTACCATTCCAAGCCTCTTCTTCCAACACAGTCTCCTCTATAATATGCAGATTTACTGTCCTGCATATGTTGAAAATGAAGCTCCACAGCCATTGGCAATAGGGCATGAACTCTGAGTTGCTAACAGATTTGAAAATAATTCTTTGTTACATATCCTCATCTGCTCTATACAGGACCCGCACCTTACAAATGTCAGTCACTTGGCTGGTGTTAGAGATAGACCTAAAATACCTTGAAGTTAGCCAGCATATTATTTTAGAAATTCTTTTCCAATGCTTTAGCTCTCCATGACTTTGAAGTTTCCAGAGAGCATTTCCTGAAGAGTGTTCAAAGTAAGGATCCTGGAAACGTGTTTTTTTTTTTTTTTTTTTTTAGACAGAGTTTTGCTCTTGTTGCCCAGGCTGGAGTGTAATGGTGCAATCTCAGCTCACTGCAACCTCCGCCTCCAGGGTTCAAGTGATTCTCCTGCCTCAGCCTCTCAAGTAACTGGGATTACAGGTATGCACCACCACACCCAGCAAAATTTGTATGTTCAGTAAAGACAGGGTTTCACCATATTGGTCAGGGTGGTCTGGAACTCCTGACCTCAGGTGAGCCACCTGCCCTGGCCTCCCAAAGTACTGGGATTACAGGTGTAAGCCACCACGCCTGACCTGGAATATTTTTAACACACGAGAAACTCTGCCTTCCAGTTTCTGTGTGTGGTCAAGGAGGGCAAATGAAGGAGAAAAAGGGGCGAGGAAGGGAACATTAATTGAGCACAGGTGCATTCTATCAACCAATAAGAGGTAGCATTTATTGAGGGCTTGCCATGCACCAAGCACTGTTCAGAATACTTCACATATATTGTCTACCCATTTAATCCTCAAACAACTCTATGAAAAAGAACTGCTTTAAAAAAGTCATCCCTGTTTTACAGATAAGGAAACACAGCAGAGTGTCCCAGTTAACAAGTGGTAGAGCAAGATGCAAGCCAAAGCACTGTGTTACCTTGCCCACCAGAAACCTCATCATCACTCCGTGGAGTGGGTGTTATTGTTCCAAATTTACAGATGAGGAAACTGAAGCTCATAGGAATTGTGTGACTAAAGATGGGGAGGTGAAAGCAGCTGGTTATGCAGGCTAGTCTACCTCTTTTCATTCTGCCATACAATTCCAGGATGTAGAGATCCAAAAATGATGACAAGGCATTTTAACCCTAATCCACAGAAGCTGAGTCAAGGTCAATTTAGCAAATTAACTAATAAAAAGAGTCAATGACTCAGCAATATATTTATATTTTGACTTTCCCATCTTTTCTCTCTGTCGTGAAGAAAGATAAGGCAGATTTTAGCTAGGATATTAGGCCTAGTAAAGTTCTTCACAAACACGGGATGAAGTGCATAATGTGGTACTCCTTCCCAAATACCTAATGTAGCTTCCAGCACAAAGGCTTTTCAACAAGCATGTGGCAAATGAGATTATAATGCCAACCTGGCATGCCATTGCCCTAAACTCTCCATACTGGCTTGTCTGATTCATGAAAGAAATTTCCTGTGGGTCATTATCTCGAGGAAGTCCTCTGTCTGTCGGTGGTGGTGAATTTTAAGGCAGCTGTGCCATACGATGGAAAGAGAACAAAGATTTAATCTGAATTCACTCACAAAATACAGCTTCAGGGTGTGAATCCCAGCTCCGGCAGGGGGTTGAGCAAACAGCAACAATATCACTGTGGTTTTTCACTTAGGATGTGTAACTTGTCAGAGCAGTGAAATCTCTTATGAGATGTGTGTTAGGATGATGTTGTTCAGGCAGAAGGCTGTTCAACAGTACACTTCCCTAAAGACATTTTTCAATTACAGATGCATTGCAATCAGAGATGGAAAAAGGCTGGATGGGGTCACCAAGTTTATTTCATCTGGCAGAACGGACACAGCCTGAGATTTTGTTTCATCTAAAATATCTTCTAAAATCCAGCTTATATTATTTCATGTGGGAAGCTGGTTCATAATCTTACAATCCGAAGACTGTTTCCCACTAATATAACTTGAAATTTGACCTTATTTTCATTACTTTTTTTCCAAGTGAGATCTGTTTGCTAATTTTACCAAATCATCTTCGTAGTTTGTTTCTTAGGATGAGAGAATGGTTATTTCTGTAATGGTCCTAAAAGATCACCTAGCCCAAGTTACTTATTCATAAAAAGAAAAACTAAGGCTCAGAGAGGCTGAATTAGAGCTTTTATCTGCTTTTCAATCCATTACCTGCATTAGGACTTTCACCTGTGTCTTTATTACCTTTTCATTATATACAACCTGTGACCACCATCTTATAGGTTGTGAGTCTAAGCTGTTAGATCTAGGATGAAATTTCTTTGTAATTATGGCAACAGAAAAAAAGTACTTAACAGCTGAAACACCTGTTTGTATTTATTATGTTTTGGGAAATATAATTTGATCAGTGGGAAATATAATTTGATCAGTGCTACATGTCATGCTATATAACAATGGTTAGTATTTTATAGGGTACAATTAAAATCAAAACATTATTTTTCTGGCAAAGACATCTGCATAAAAAGCAACATTCTAAAAACAAGTCAACATTTAACATGCTAAACATTAGCTACAAATATTTGGCCTTCAGGGCATAGAGCTTTTTTTAACACTGCTAAATTTTTACGTTTCTTGGTAAAATGGTTTATTCATTGTTTTGATGCTAAATGTATATTTGTTGTGGGTGACAGAAAAACATTTACAGACTAGATGCATAATAGTAAGTTGCCAAAATACAGATACTATCTTTTGTTCTTAGTTATTGTTACGGGCTGAATTGTATCCCCCCTAAAGAGGCACATGTTGAAGCTCTAATCCTCAATCTGACTGTATTTGGAGATAGGGCCTTCAGGGAGGCAATTAAAGTTATATGAGGTCATAAGGGTGGGTTCCTAATTCAATAGGGCTGGCACTGTTATAAGAAGAGACACCAGAGAGCTCACTCTCTCTCTGCCACGTGAGGACACAGAGAGAAGACTGCTGTTTGCAAGTCAGGTGGAGAACCCTTCCCAGAAACTGAATTGGCCAGAACCTTGATCTTGGACTTCTGGTCTCTAGAATTATAATAAATGTCTGTTGTTTAAGCCACCCAGTTTGTGGTATTTTGTTATAGCAGCCCTAGCAGGCTAATACCGTTATAGCTCCCCTTCTTAAAGGTGAGAACTTGATGATGCTTGGCAGGGAGTGGAGGTTATGTTAAAGTATGCAGCTTTTGACTAAGGTCTGGGTGTGTGGAGGAGCCCTAGCAAATTTACAGATGAGGTGGGATTTTCTCAATACTGTAGAGTTTCTCAGAGATGACAGTATTCCATGGAACTGGCCCCAAATCTCTCTATTCCTTCACCCCATTCCATCTTCCCTACAGTCCTAGCAGCCTTAGTAATTTCCTTTCTCCCTGTAGATTCATACATGAGGCCCAAAGAGAATGGTATCAATGTGTTAAAAAAAACCCCACATTTTGACATCATTGGTTATAGAATGGTAGAAGCCAACAAATATATTTATTCCATCAGAGATATGAAAATTCCATCATTGATAGGACATATTACCATGCATCTGACTAAATCCATAAACAAATTAGCCAATATAACAGCCAATATAAGTGTCTCTTTTAAAAATATTTTGCATTTCCTACTTTGCATTAAATTGAGGTTAAAGTTCCAAACATGAAATTGAAGTTCCTCTTCCGTCAAATATGGTTGTGTGGCAGTTATGGGAAGAAATTGAAAATGAACCAAATAAAGGCATGTTTAAGAAACGCCTTATGGGGTTATGCCAACTCTCATAACACCAAGTGGTTTTGACAAGCAGTCTGAAATCCACTAATCACTTGGGTAAAACTCTTGTGCTTGTTCCTGTTAGTTTCAACTCAAACAGCAATCTGACTTGACAGGTTTACTGTAGCCTTAAGGAGAAGTGGATGTAATGCAAGACACAGCCTTGAAGGTAAAAGGTCAGTGTTGAGAGTCTGAAACCACCCGGCATCTTAAAATGATATTTTCTGTTGTTACTTTTGGACATACTTCACTTGAAGACCCTTTAAAAACTTTAGTTTCTTGCTTGGAAGTCACAGATTAATGACAGTTAACATGAAGTTCAGCTACAATATAACATCTTTATACAGCATGCACTTGGCTTTGTGGTTTTCAAAAGGAGGATGGCTTTGAAAACACAAATGTACAGCTTGTTTTTTTTTGCAGCCAAAATAAAAAATTTTAAAAAATTTCTTAGTTTAAAAAAAATCCTCCCCCTTATAAGAGATATTCTTGTGCTGTAAACCCTAATTAAGAAAAAAAAAACTGAAAAGGTTATTCAAGTTAATTGTGGTATGCAGTATGGCCCGGCTTCCTCTGATAATGACAAAATCTATTTCACTAGTGACAAGTGTCTCAAAGGCCATCTATCTTTTGACTACAAAGAACATCGAGGGATGTCTATTTTAATATGTCAGTATCAAAGAGAAATTTTTCTCATAGCCCCAAGATGCTCCCAGCACACAGAGCAAACATTCTGAGCATGCAGTGGTTTTGGCTTTGGGCCATATCTCAGGAAAGCCCACACTATTCCTGCTGAGTCTTCTTTTAACTATGGTACTGTGGGTTCCCCTTGGTCTTCCAAAGCTGAACCTTAGTCACCCCTAAACTACAGTCTTTATGTGAGTACCTTGGTATGGGCTCTTCCCCATGTTTCTCAGAACACGTGAGAAATGTCTGAACTGACTTCTGAGATGGTGGCTGATGCATTAGAGGCTGCGTGGCAGGAGCCACATTTGCACACCCCTAAGTCTCATAGCTCTTACTACATCTTCCAGGTATTGCACTGAGTTCTTTATTTGCATTATCTCATTTAATCCTCATGACAGTCCTATGGGGCAGAAACTTTAGCAACTCTGTTTTATGAATGAGGAAGCAGAAGATTTGTGAGTTAAGGAACAATCCCAAAGTCAGCGAGAATAATAATGTGAACATGCATGTACAAGCTGACTCCTATGTAAGGAAAATCAACTGTTTAGATATGGCATATGTTTTGAAAAAATCGATTTTATTATTTAAAACCATAATACATGCTTTTGTATGGAGTTTCAGGACTGCAAGCATCTCTGGTCCTCAATGGTTGCATTGAAGTATTCTTATAATCCAAGTGATGTCCTTGGATTTTTCAAACCAATTTCCATGCCCACAATGGCTTCTTACTGGGGTTGGTTAAGGGGAAAGGGCTTATACAAGCCCTAACTAGGAAGAAACTGCTGGAAGAACAGGGAAGGAAGCAAAGGAGAGAGACCAGGGAGGCTTTAACTTCTTTGACATCTGCAGATCAGGTGCTTGTAACTGGACATGGGGACACCAGTACTTACCACTCTCTGTTCAAAAGAGACTTAAATAGAAAAGCAGTCACAAAGAAGGTAGGAAAACAGGCTTCTTATTTTGAAAAGAATGAAACTTCAGTGCTCAGTTCCAAAGGCCTTGTTTCTAGATACTTTCTATAATACTTCTCATACTCCTCTCTCTTAGATTTGCCCTTGGTTATGTGTGTGTGGGGGGGAAGGGTACATATACACACATAAATACATACTCATATAAATATACTCATCTACAGATACACACACACATACACAGATACACAACACATGCTTCTGTATAGAGTTTCAGAACTACAAGCATCTCTGGTCCTCAATGGTTTAGTTAAAGTATTCTTTTTTTCATCTTTAAAATTTTTATTTTCATAAGTTTTTGGGGAACAGGTCATATTTGGTTACATGACTAAGTTCTTTAGTGGTGATTTGTGAGATTTTGATGCACACACCACCCCAGCAGTATACAATAAATCCAATTTGTTGTTTTTTATCCCTCGCCACCTTCCCACCCTTTCCCTCCGAGTCTCCAAAGTCCACTGTATCATTCTTATGCCTTTGCATCCTCATAGCTTAGCCCCCACTTATGAGTGAGAACATACAATGTTTGGTTTTCCATTCCTGAGTTACTTCACTTAGAATAATAGTCTACAATCCCATCTAGATTGCTGTGAATGCCATTAACACACACATACAGACACATATGCAAAAACACACAGACATACACACATATGCATACATTGGAGTTGCCAGAAAAAAATGCAGGACACTCTGTTAAATTTGAATTTCAGATAAACACCACTCTCCACATTGTAATTATGTCCAGATATTGTATGGCACATACCTATCCTCAAAAACTACTAGTTTATCTGAAATTCAAATTTAACTATATATCCTATACTTTTATTGGCTAAATCAGGCAACTTTAATAAATAAATATGTACATGTATGAGTATACATATACTGTACATATCCTACAAGTATATTTAAATCTATATAACTGTATCTGCAATGATATATAACACTCCCCAAATGAGATTAGCAACCTGTCCTTATATATGCCTGTTTACCCTAAATTTCCCATACATCAAAGTAATCATACTTGTCATTTCATCTTCAATATCTGTTTTTCCCACTATATCATAAGCTTCACAATGACTGCAGCTATTACAGACTTACCCCCAGCATAAAACATAGCAGATAAACTACAGAACACAGAATTAATGTGAAAGCCCACATCTAGAATTCTGCCAAAAGCTCAACCTCACTATTAAAAGCAGGGAGGACCTGTTCAACTGTGGACAAAAGCCAAAGCCAGCTGCTGAAAACCATGAAAGAGATAAGGGGTCTAGATTTAAAGAACTTTCACTGCATGACGACAATGATCATATGCATTTCAATGTCTTTATCTCAGTGATTTTCTTTATAGTCGGGCTAGCCCACTGGGTAACAGCAATTTTGCACACGGGCATTTCTCCTATACCCCAAGCAACACTGCGAACCCTTCTGGCATGTTGCATGCTCACCACGTTCTGTTTTCGTATTCTGGCATGCCGCACGCTCACCACGTTCTGTTTTCATATGCTACAGCACACTCGAAGAGTATCCCTTTGCCTCAAGTTCTGTTATTATGAGTGCCACTTGAAATTTTTATTTTTGCCGAAACCATTCAAAGCAGAGGATAAAACACAGAGGTCAGGAATGGCGGCCCCCTCCCACTCCACATTACATTAGCGGCATTTGAAAATTACAGCCTCACCAGCTTGCTAAGGAAATACTACATTTTTCATCTTCGGTGACTCTGATTAAGTAACATTCACTTTGGACCGCTCCTATGGTGACACAGCTCCACTATAAAGGCCTCCTGGGTGGCATTCCGGTCATTAGAAACTATACAAACTATTAGGAAACAGTAGCAGATCTGCTAACCTTTCAAATTACAGTTTCCTCTCTAATTGTGGCAAAGAAGACTGAATTCATAATAGTTTTGAAGTTGGATAAAATAGATATATGTGGAAATACACACACACACACACACACACACACACACACACACACACACACACGAGGAGTCTCACCGTTTCAAGTGTATTTCTTAGAATGTTTTCCCATAGAGCTCTTAGTCTAATTGTTCTGATCCCCAAAAATAAGGCTTCATTTTTGTATTCAACAAATTCCCTGGGTCACCTCACATTAAACCATCATGTGTCTATAAACACAGGTTTCAGCAAACTGATGCCCACTGAACTTTAGTGTCTACATGTCTCTACCAGGGACCTGTACCACCAAATTGGGGCTCACCCACCACTTCATTGCCTGATATAAAAACTGAGTCCCCAGCAGAGGGCACAACTGAGGTGCGCAGTAATGTTCTCTGTGCTGTTGACAAGCCCTTCACATTCTCTCAGTTGCCCTTTCCCATGAGGCAGTTTTGGTTAGTACCTCATAATGGCTAAGGCAGGCTCTTTCTCTGCATACAAGTGTACATACATCACAACACCCCAACATATGTCAACATCACAAACATTTAGCCTGCTTGTCTTGAGCTCCTCATAGCATGCGAAATGCAGGCTCATATTTTACTGGCACGTTGACTAATCTTTAGGGGAGATCTGGCTTATGTGGGAAGTGATTGACTACGTGGTACCCTTTCCCTTGAGCTAGTACTAACCCAGACCCCAGACATACTCTTGGCATTCCATCTTTCTGATGACATATAAAAATGAGGAGTCACACACTCTGGGCTATTATGGATTCCATGGTGCTTTTAGGAAGACCTGAGGCTTTATCCCCAATGTGGCAAAATGCCAGCTCAGAGAGTAAAGTTCCAAGTACTCAAAATCTTTCTATACTTTATAGATTGTTCTGTTATTTGCTGCAAAGATTAACTAGCATGAAGTAGGGAGCCATTTATCTGCTAACACATTTTTTTTTCTTCCAGAGTTGCCTGCATTTCAGCAGTGGATTTAAGCAACCTCTGTGTAAAATATTGCAGCATGCTGAGGTAAGTAAATGCTATGGAAGATAAATTATTTGATGACCAAGTGGGTATTTGCCTATAAACTATTTTTTTAATAAAAATCATAAAATTGTGAATTGTGAGAGATGAAGGTAGGAGTGAAATATGAGGATAGGTTTCATTTTTGTGCTAATGAGAGGTCTTCTCTTCAAGTATAAGAGGATATTTTTCATATGAATCCAGCACACAAGCTTCTTCTCTATACACCAGGAAACTTAGTTCATATGAGCATCATTTTGCTATCATCTGGGTTTGGTTCTCTAATGTTTTCCATAGCCACTCTATTTGTTACCTTCACCAGTTCCCCTTGGAGATGAAATTGAACATCTCTAACTCAGAAAAGGAGCTCCCCATGGGAAGATCCTCTGCCCCAGTCATTAATAGAAGAGACAGGAAAGGCTGGGGCTGGGAGGATTGGATTTATATAAATGGAAAGATAAGTCTCAATTTTTTTTTTACTTCCTTCAAACTTGCCTCTACTATTATTTTTTTTCCAGCTGAAGATATTTCTTGTTTCCTGCTTTAATCTAAGCTTTGTACAAATGATGACATATTGGAAAAAGAGGCCATTTCCAAGGACATCGCTCACTGTCCTGATGCCGTGCAGTGTACACTTACCGATTCAGCTCTCCAAAGATCCTCTTCTATCCCCATTCACATTTATTCCACACCTTGCCAATGCCTTCAACTCAAACTTGACACTGGCTCAAGACATTTAAAGCCAGTAATCCCTGAGCTACACTTAGCAAGCCCATGCTGCCAAAACTCCCATAAAATGTCTCAGAATCTCATGGAATACCAAGAAGATTTATATTCAGCCTTAACTTGGGCAATCTTCACCTAGCATTTCTAGTATCAACTCATTTCTTATGAAATGTTCAAGTCTGTCAGTGAAGGTGCAATGTCATACATATGTATAAATAATGAGAGAGCTTCTTAGGTGCCACATGTAAAATCCAGTCTTGTTACTTCATCGTTGCAGCTTAAAGAAAGCTCTTTTGTTTCCTTCTTTGGGAAATAATCCAAAACTCATAGAAATTTATAAGAATGGTACAAAAACATTTGTATACTCTTTATCCAAAATCACCTATTGTTAACATTTTGCCTCATTTGTTTCTGCTGCTTGCTGTCACTCTCTCTCTTATATATATATGTGAGATAGTATACACGTTACTACTTACATACGAATATGTACCACTTATATACTAATATGTATCACTTATACTACTGAAGAATAATATTTGAGAGTATATATATGAGAATGTATTCATATATGCTACTCATATGTTAATATATATAACTTTTGAGATAATTCTCAGTATTTGAGAATTAGTTACACACATCATGGCCTTTTACTCCTTAATACTTCAGGTTGTATTTCCTAGGAACAAGGATAACCTCTTACACACCCATACTGCAGTTATTAACTTTAGTAAATTGAACATTGATACAATACTTTTATGTAACCTACTGTCTGAATTCCAACTTTGTCAACTGACCCAGTCAAATCCTTTCAATCATTTTCTTTAGCCCAGGATGAAGAATAGGATCCTGTATTCTATTTCATTGCCATGTGTCCTCAGTGTCCCTCAATCTGGAGCAACTCCTTAGTCTTTCTTTGTCATCAACTAAAGTGATGGATCATTTGGTGTGCCAGGCAGTAGATCATATGCCTCAGCAGCCTGGAGAATGCTGCTGTATTTTCAGTAGGCAACACATATGAGATGATCATAATGTGGATGTCATTTCACTAGGAAAAAGTAAAATTTTTTCTGCATACTTTTTTTTTTTCAGAGTCTTGCTCTCTGGCTGGAGTGCGATGGCACGATCTTGGCTCACTGCAACCTCCGCCTCCCGGGTTCAAACAATTCTGCCTCAGCCTCCTGAGTAGCTGGGATTACAGGCACCCACCACCATGCCTGGCTAATTTTTGTATTTTTAGTAAAGACAGGGATGGCCATGATGGCCAGGCTGGTCTCGAACTCCTGGGCTCAGGTGATCTGCCCCCCTTGGCCTCCCAAAGTGTTGGGATTACAGGCGTGAGCCACTGCACCTGGCCTGCATACTTTTTTTTTTTTTTTTTTGAGACAGAGTCTTGCTCTGTCGCCCAGGCTGGAGTGCAGTGGCGTGATCTCGGATCACTGCAAGCTCCGCCTCCCAGGTTCAAGCGATTCTCCTGCCTCAGCCTCCTGAGTAGCTGGGACTACAGGCGCCCGCCACCACGCCTGGCCAATTTTTTGTATTTTTAGTAGAGACGGGGTTTCACCATGTTAGCCAGGATGGTCTTGATCTCCTGACCTTGTGATCTGCCTGCGTCGGTCTCCGAAAGTGTGGGGATTACAGGCGTAAGCCACCGTGCCTAGCTCTGCATACATTTTAATGAGAAGAGATGTTAGATCATGGAAAGATCTCCACAAAATGGAATGAATTTTTTAAGTTTTGATACTCTTTTGTTTAATTTATCTGGAAAATTTACTCCTTCCTTGACACTGCAAGAAATGTGTGGATTGACATAACAATCTAGAGGTGTCCTATGTTCAGAATCTATCACCTGTTGCTAATTTACTTATACCCAACATCCACTGCTTTTTATCCAAATAAATTCTGTCCATCTTGCAATCTTTATGATGTCCAGTAAAGCAATAAGTGGTAGCAGTAAAGGGAACATCCCAGGGTGGGGAACATGCCTCCCTCTCCTGTTCTCTTTCCAGACTTGAAAGGCAGGAGGCACTACTCAGGAATACACAGTCCTCCGGTCTCAGCTGACAGGCTAAGGATCCCTCTGCTCTTATGTGAAACTCACATCTTTCTCTTCCTCCTCCTGTCCACCCCCAAAGCCCATTTTGTACAGAGGAGAGAAAGAGTCTGTTCAGCACAATTAAACCACCTACACAGAGACTTACCAAGCAGAAAACAAAGAATAAGGAAGAAAACATCCGCCACCACCTGAGAAATTGAGTAAGCAGTTTCCTGAATTTCTACCCATTTTTCAGGGATAATGTCTCTTGAGGAAGCCACAGGTTAGAGCTTCTGGGTGATATAAGGTGAAGCCTTAGCAACACATATTAGGAACCCCTATAACAACAATGGGGAAAGGAAATGGTGGGGACGCTTATTATTCAGTGGCAAACTGGGGCTGCTTCTCCACAGCACTAGAAGAGAATAAAGCAACTATACGATTGAGGGGAGAGAGGATGGATTTGGAGTCAGACAGACTCCTTTGACGACTGACCAGATTGTGAGACTTTGAGGAAAGCTCTTCAGCAGCTTGAGTCTCAGTCTCTCTTTCTTTAGTATGAAGGAGCTCTGATAACAAATCGGTCACCAGCTATGGGATGGGGTGTGGTGCAAGTGCCTCTCCAGATACAGAGGTCCCTAAAGAAGAGGACAGAGGTGAGCAGCCAATCCTCAGAACAGCTGGAGGGTGGGGGATGGATATAGTCCCACAAAGGGATCTGGTGACACCTCACGGCATCCACCATGGCTCCCGTCTCCTTCCAAATCTGAATGATGAAACCTTATAGAATACAGTGCTAGGTTCTTTGTAACTGAAATGATTTCACTTTCTTTTTTTCTTTATTCAACTTTAGTTCAAAGAAGTGACCACTCACATCACAGAACTCTCTGAGGCATGCTGGGCTAATTGACTCTATTGAGATATCCTTTGTTATGATAAAAATCTTCTATTCCCCCATACAGATGGTACCAGCCAAGAGGAAAGTCACTCGTGCCTGTGGTCAAGCTTCAGGCAATCCCAGTGACCTTGTGCTGCCTTAACTCACCCCTGTCTCCTGGGAAGAGGTGCAGAAGGGAAAAGTGCTTGGGCCTTCCTCTCAGTGACACCACTCCCCTCTTTGTGTCACTGCCTTGCTTTTGGGCTCAGCGTCATTAAAGCACTGCTGCACCTTAGTGCACACACTCCTTTCTAGGTCACTGAGACATGAAGTGAACATCATTTGTAATATTCATATTTTTCTCTGAGAACTGGCAGGGGGATGGAGAAGGGCAAGAAAGTGGGAGCAGTGTCTGCTGGGAGGGTGGAGAATTAATTTGCATTAATTTCTCACCCTGTTAACTGGTGTGTCACTTCTCTACTCACACAGCCTCCAGTGTGGATTTAGCAATTACTTAGCTCAGTAGAGATAATGTACCCCATAAAATGGCAGAGACACTGGCCAGGGCTGGGCCCAGGAATTCAGTATGGATAATATTCTAATTCTGTATGACAAGGTAAGGCACAAACAAGTTAGCCATATTTTTCTCTGAAAACTATATATATCTTACTAGGTATATCACAATGTATTATATAGACATACCTATGTATGTTTATATATTTCCATAAAGTTTTCTTATCTTATTTTTGGTCTTTTCCTTTCCACTGGACTCTAAGCCTCATGAAGGTAAAGGTTTTGCCTATTTGTTCACTGTTGTAACTCCAGCACCTAGAACAATGTTTGCCCGATAGTGGACACTTTGTAAGTATTTGTTGAATACCTAAATCCATATTAAGATCAACTCTTAGGTTTGAATTAGTCTAGAAATTTGGGGGATGTTGGATTATATGTTCCATTTTTAAAACAAGATGTTTATAATCAAGTGACACGATTTTAAAAGAACATCATTTTAGTTGAGGTGCCAGTAAAATGCGTGAATGCTTTATGCTAAAAAAAATTGGGTTACGTGGCCTCTTACCTTCTGACTCATCGTTCTGCTTTCTTTTTCTTAGCTTTACCATAAATTTGAATCTGTAATTTCTGCTTTGATCAATTTGATGTATAAGGAGTGGAGCCAGTCAAATTTGGAAATAAAATTTCAAGGTTAGAATTCCAATTATGCCGGTGATTCACTGCATAAAACATACGAGCCTCAGTTTCCTGTAAGTGTTCATTTTGCTCCAAGCCTTCTTTTGAGGGAGGGTACACATGTTGCCCAAGGCACCGAGAATAAAAACTTTCTTCCTGGGCTCTTTCCCTCTGATCAGTTTTCATCTGAAATAAAAGGAGATTGACTCCAGGATCTTCCAAGGCTGCTATTCCAAGAGCAGGTTCATAAAGGTGATTGTCAAGCTCCAGTGCAAATGCTAATAATCTGGAATTTTCCTTCAAACCATCTGCCTATGCAAAATGTAACTGGGTCACACTGGAAAGGAGAGAGAGAGCTCTGATTCATATGAGAAATCAAGAATCGAACCTTCGTAAGTTCCATACTACGGAAACGTAGCTAAGCATGCTCATTTTCTATTGGGATTCTGGCCTGCTATTTGAGTGTATGCAGAGGGCAGTATCCTAACTTTGGTATAATTCTACTAGTAGCTTGGTCTTCCAAAGCTTGCTCGAAGAAGATAGCATATTTAATCTACTAAATTATGTTTTAATCAAGATAGAACTCTATAAAAATAATTCTGCATGCATAAATATAGCCAACTCGTCATTTTTTTCTTTAAAGTGCCTGTGAGAATGTCCATGTCATTTTGACCACTTGAGGCTGGTAGGCTACTCTTTAATCCCCCACCAACATCGTAGCCAAGGGTTGAATTTTATGGTTTCAAAGAATCTGTTGCGGTGACCCTAAACCTTCTTATGTTATTTGTAAAATTGAGCAACCCATTAAATATCAATTTAGAAAAAAAATTAAGTACTTTGGAACGACTGGGTGAAGTAGAATGGTTGAAAAATCTTGGTAAAGGTAAGACAATGATACGAAATTTAAAGAAAGGGGGGAAAATGGGACTCTGCTCTTGTTGGTTTGCAAGTATCTTTAAGTTCTTTTAGTTTTTCAAAAGCTAAAGGCAGAAATTATAGTTATTGCTTTGTGTTTTGTGCGAGAAAAATCATGCCGAAATCCAATTGGTAAACTCCTATTCCAATAATATGACTTCATATTAAAAGATTGCTGAGTAAATATGCATTGTGTTTCTCTATTTATATTTGTGAGTTAGACTACCCTTTACCTCTTTTCAGTTTTCTTCTGGAAAGGTCTATGTGAACATATATCTTAAAATAATTTCACAGTAAGAAAACCTTTTTTTTTTTTTTTTTTTTTGAGACAGAGTCTCGCTCTGTCACCCAGGCTGGAGTGCAGTGGTGCAATCTCGGCTCACTGTAAGCTCCGCCTCCCGGGTTCATGCCATTCTCCTGCCTCAGCCTCCTGAGTAGCTGGGACTACAGGGGCCTGCCACCATGCCCGGCTAATTTTTTGTATTTTTAGTAGAGACAGGGTTTCACCGTGTTAGCCAGGATGGTCTTGATCTCCTGACCTCGTGATCCGCCCGCCTCAGCCTCCTGAAGTGCTAAAAACCTTTTTTAAAATAAACTCTTCAACTTTCAATCTCTCACAGTTGAATACTTCATCTTCAGCACTGAGCTCCACGCTGGGGATGCCAAGATGACCAAGTTATGTTTCCAAACACAAGAGATTCTCAAGTGTGATAGAAGACCTCCTCATAGACTGCATATAATGACCATATTCTTTTTTTTACATTGATGGTATCTTTTTATTCTTACATTGAAAATGTTTTTCAGTGAGGTAAATTGTTCTATTATCCCCAATGGCTATATAAATGAGAAAACCAATATTTAGTAATATATATTCATATATATAATATATGAATTTCAAGATGACACAAACATAAAATAATGTGTCTATGTACATGTTGTCTATGTCATAAAGTTACCTGATTCAAAAGTTTGTAGACTTTCCACTACACTATGGTGATAACCCTAATGTGTGAAATGAAAGGATGATACCTAAAGGACTTTGAGCCCCACGGCAGGTAATCCAGAATGTTATTTTATGGTTGGTTGATTTTGTAGATGGCCAATGGCTTCTTTTTTTTTCTTTTTCAACTTTTATTTTGGAGTCCATGTGCAAGTTTGCCACATGGGTATACCGCACCCAGGTAGTAAGCATAGTATCCAATAGGTAGTTTTTGACCCTATCCCCTTTCCTCCTTCCCCACTCTACTAGTTCACAGTGTTTACTGTTCCCAGGTTTATGTCCATGGGTGCTCAATGTTTAGCTCCCACATATAAGTGAGAACACACGGCATTTGGTTTTCTCTTCCTGTGTTAATTCATTTGGATTATGTCCTCCACCTCCATCTGTGTTGCTGCAAAGGACATGATTTCATTCTTTTTTATGGTTGCATAATATTTCATGGTATATATGTACCACACCTTCTTTATCCAGTCCATCACTGATGAGCACGTAGGTTGATTCTATGTATTTGCTATTATGAATAGTGCAGCAATGGACATATGAGTGTATGCATCTTTTTGATACAATGATCTATTTCACTTGGCGTGTATACCCAGTAATCGAATTGCTGGGTCAAATGGTAGTTCTGTTTTAAATTTTTTTGGGAAAACTCCAAACTGCTTTCCACAGAGGCGGAAACAATTTACATTCCCACCGACAGTGTATAAGTGCTTCCTTTTCTCTGCAGCCCAATCGGCATCTGTTGTTTTTTGGCTTTTTAATAATGGCCATTCCTGACTGGTGTGAGATGCTATCTCATTGTGGTTTTGATCTGCATTTCTCTGATGATTAGTGATGATGAGCATTTTTTCATAAGTTTGTTGGTTGTGTGTACGTCTTCTTTTGAGAAGTATCTGGTATGTCCTTTGTCCATTTTTTAATGGGGTTATTTGTTTTTTGCTTATTGATTTGTTTAAGCTCCTTCTAGATTCTGGATATTAGACCTTTGTTGGATGCATAGTTTGAGAATATTTTCTCCCATTCTGTAGGTTGTCTATTTACTCTAGTAGGTTTCTTTTTGTTTGTTTGTTTTTTGCTGTGCAAAAGCTCTATGGTTTAATTAGGTCCCCCTTGTCAATTTTTGTTTCTGTTGCAATTGCTTTGGGAGATTTAGCCAAAAATTCTTAGCTAAGGTTGATTTCCTAGGTTTTCTTCTAGGATTTTTAGAGTTTGAGGTCTTACACTTAAATCTTTAATCCATCTTGGGTTCATTTCTGTATATGGTGAAAGGTAATGGTTGTTGGCCAGCCATATGCAGAATGAAACTGTTTCATTCTTCTGCATATGGTTAGCCAACTATCACAGCACCGTTTATTTAATAGGGCGTCCTTTCTCCATTGCTTGTTTTTGTCAGCCTTGTCGATGTTCAGAGAGTTGTAAGTGTGTTGCTTTATTTCTGGGTTTCTTATTTTGTTACAGTGGTCTATGAACCACATTCTTCAACCCTTGTTCTCCCCTTCTCCCTGGTTTGAGTAAAAATAATCTCCCCAAATACCAACTAAGACAGTAGACATATGCTTTGGTGTCTTCAACTTAGCATGCTGAAGACAGCGTGTGTGGACCTGCTAGAATGGCTATAATGCAGGGAAGAATCCTAAGAGACAATTACTGTTGGCAAGGGTGTGGAGAAATTGAAACCCTCGTAGATTTCTGGTGGGAGTGTATGATGATACAGTCACTGTGGAAAACTGTTTGGTGATTTCATGAAAAGTTAAACATAAAATTACCATGCGACCCAGCAATTTCACTCCTAGGTATGTACCCCAAAGCATTGAAAGCAGGGACTCAGCCAGATACTTGCATACCAATGTTCACAGTACCATTATTCTCAATAGCTAAAAGGTAGAAACAGCTCCAGGCTTCATGAACAGATGAATTAATAAACAAAATGTGGTATATATTAAATACATACAATGAAAAATTATACAGCTCTAAAAAGGAATGAAGTTCTGATACATTCTATGACATGGATAGACCTTGAGAACATTTTGCTAAGTGAAAGAAGCATGACACAAAAGGACAAATATTGCATGATTCCACTTATATGGGGTACTCAGAATAGGCAAATTCAGAGACAGAAAATAGAATAGAGATTACCAGGGGTTGGGGGTAAGTAAGAAAGGCGAATTATTGCTTAATGGTTACAGAGTTTCTGTTTTGGTTAATGAAACATTTTGGAACAGATAGAGGTAATGGTTGCACGAAATTATGAATATAATTAATCCTATTGCATTGTGCATTTAAAAATGGTGAAGGCTGGGTGCAGTGGCTCATGCCTATAATCTCAGCACTTTGGGAAGCTGAGGCAGAAGGATTGTGTGAGCCCAGGAGTTTGAGACCAGCCTGGGCAACACAGTGAGACCTTGTCTCTACAAAAAATAAAATAAAAATAGCTGAGCATGGTGGCACACACCTGTAGTCCCAGCTACTTGGGAGGCTGAGGTGGGAGGATCACTTGAACCTGAGGGGTTCAGGCTGTAGTGAACCCTGTTTGTGCCACTGACGGAGCCTGGGTGACAGAGTGAGACCCTGTCTCAAAAATAAATACATACATAAATAAAATGGTTAAAATGGAAAATATTATTAAATATATTTGCCACAATTAAAAAAGTAAATAATAAAAATTGTGTGTGGACAACCTGTGATCATTTTGGACTTTATCTGCTGGCAAGATAGTTTATTCATTTTCTAAACTTCCTCTTTTTACTTCCACTTTTCTTCAAGGTTTAGGAAAAAAAAACATTACACAGCAGTGGCCTACTACTACTCCCAATTGTGAGAAAGCCAAGTCATAATGTTCACCCAACTTCCCCACTCAGAAAACACATCATGGTGCAATTATCTACAGTTTTAAAACAGAAACATAAAGTGTTCTCCTTACAGAAGCACAAAAGTTCAGCTCCATACCT
The DNA here is from genome assembly GCF_029289425.2 of Pan paniscus. Lineage (NCBI taxonomy): Eukaryota > Metazoa > Chordata > Mammalia > Primates > Hominidae > Pan > Pan paniscus. The sequence continues at coordinate 95,712,967 of NC_073263.2, read as the reverse complement.
AGCAAAACTCAGGAACAAAGTCCATGTTCCTGCAGCCATCCTATAGTCCCAACACCTGGAATCACCTGACCTCTACCTGATGCTCTGACCTGCCCCAGGAAAACAGTCCAGCTCTTAGGTCAGACTCAGATCATTAATCATCATATCAGCCTTTCTGCAAATCAGTTTCTGATTTTGTAACCTGATTTCAGTGACTTGAGCATTTATCTTTAAAAAAAAAAAAAATCTGAGACCTAAGTTACTCCACTGTATCCCTGTTTCAGCAAGTGGAATCTGCCTGGTTATTTTTGGCCTAAGGGCCTGCCTTGTTACCACACAACCAAGGCATATACCTTTGTCAATTCTCATTTGGGAGAGGAGGGGCCAACTACTGGGTCTACATTGCGTGGCTCAGCTATCTCCCAACTTATGCTTGCCCTCCTAATGTCACTTCCTAGCCGCATGAATTGGACTAAGCCATGCAACCTCTCTGAGTCTCAGTTTCTTCATCAGAAAAGTAAGAACTATGTGACCTGTTCCTCAGAGCCAGTTAAAGATTAACCAGGACTAATGGATGTGAAGTATAGCACCAGGCACCTAGTGAGTGCTCAATAAATAACAGGTAGTGGTAGCTAATTTTCCTTTATAACCATGTCAAAAATGTGGCAGATGCATTTAAACAATTGTCTCACTAATATGAGGCACCCTAAGTTGTATAATAACTAACAAATTTATTAATGACTCTGAAATTAAAAGTTGCAAAAGCCAGGTGGCAAAGTGCAAAGATTGTCTGGTCAGGGAGTTCAGAGACAGACACATTTTGCTCCTGGCATCACCAGTAAGTATCTACAGGACCTTAATAAAGTGAATTAAATTGTTGGGGCCTGACTGTCTTCTTCCATAGACAATAGATTAAGTCAGATACTGTTTTAAATCCTTGTTAGCTCTAAATATTTGATTCTTTATGAAAAATAAATAAAATCTCCACAAATTAATAAGAAATATTACATCCAACTATATCGGGGGAACCAGCCCCCAATATTTCAACTCAGGTTCTTTTCTATTTTCCCTAAGTGTCAGCCGGTCTGAGAAATAAAGAGAAAGAGTACAAAGAGAGAAATTTTACAGCTGGGCCTCCAGGGGTGTCATCAAATATTGGTAGGAGAGAGATGGCGACCCTGAGCCACAAAACCAGCAAGTTTTTATTAGGGATTTCAAAAGGGGAGGGGTGTACAAAGAATGACGAATATAACCATTGATGTTTTAGGTCTCCATCCCTGCATGCTACTAAGAGCATCATGGCTACCTGGTATAAGGGGGAAATACGATTGATGAGTCCAGAGCTCTCTGGTAGAGTGGATCTCAAAATGTGGTTCCTGGATCAACTAATGCCAAACTGCAGGTTTTGTTCCAGGCCTACTGAAGTAAAAATTCTGGGGATGGGTCCAGCAATTTGTGCTTTAACAAGCCCAATCGCTGCTTCTGATGCTTGATAAATTGAGAACCATTGCTGTAATACATTAAAGCCTCCTTGTTTCAGTCTCTCTCTCTCTCTCTCGTTACCTTGAATTTAGATGATACATACATTTACAATAAGGATATCTATTCCACCTTAATGACTTGTCCCTATTAATTTGTAGATTTTTGAAAAAAATCCTCTGACTTGCCTATTGATCAATTTCATTTCCAGTAGATTATTTTATTTTGAAAGAGAAATGTATGCCCAGTAGAAAATAAAGAAAATTGCTAAGGACAAATAAACATTGATTGCTAAGGGAGAAGAAGGCCACTTATCACATTATCTCTTTAGTGAACAGTCACTCCCTCTGCATGTAGCTCATTCCAAACATCTTACATTTTAATGCAACAAGGATGCCTCCAAATGGTGGTTTCACTCATTGATTTCTCTTGCTATTTTCATTATCTACTTAAGCAAAAAAATACATTTATTGTGGCTTCAAAGACTGCATTCAGTTGATCAAATTGCCATATTTGAAGCAGAGTATCAAATATAAATGGATACCACTAAACAGCCTGTTTATCAATTCAGAAGAGCATGATCCAAACATGTGGTAAGGCCTCAAACCAAAGAACGTATGTCTTAAGGAGTTAGTGTTCACGTACAGTTTAGCATCAGATGAACCCAGGAACTAAGAACTACTTCCAATGTCACGGTCATAGGAAGTGTCTGTGTAAAGTCCTCCGTGGTTCTCCCTTATCTTTCAAATAATACTCTTTTCAATGAGGCCTCTGCAGTGTTATCTCCTACCTTGTACCCTCTCTATTCCCTTTCCAGCCTTCGGGTAGGGAGTCCCATCCTGTAGGTATGTCCGCATCCTCCTCCCCCTGTGCCTCTACCAAATCCTGCACACAATGGTACCTGCTCACTCATCTCACTATTGAGTTTACATGCCTTCCTATTAGGATGGTAAGCACCTTGGGATCAGGCATTTTTTTCTTTGAATACGAATAGCAACATGATAGGTTCCTGTAAATATCTATTGAGTGAAATAATTTCACCTTCTGCTCACATTTTCCATTTTCCTGCAGACATATTATTACCCCAAAAGTAGTGACCTGGTTAGAAGGTAAGAAAAATACATAGAAAAAAACAGAATTTCCTAGTGGTATTACCTCCCAGGAAAGAGTTGTAATCAAAAGCAAAATTTTCCTCCTGTTGTGCTTTCTCAGCTAACTACAGAAATAGTCACTTTTAGAGAAAGCCTGTCAAAAAGCTTGTGAACAGCAGTTAAATTCACTTTCCATTTATTTTCAATGAATAGGTAGGAATTAGAGTATGTATCACTTTTATTTTTTTTTAACTTTTGGAGATCTATCAGAGACTAGCATCTCCTAGAAAAACATGAACTAAGTTAAACAAATTTTTAAAAATTACACATATACAAACAGTGATGGAGAATCATTGAAAAAAACATAAAGCAGGCAATCAGGAACCCCTGAGTCAGGAAACTGAGTACATTTTTATTCCTGCTACCTAGGAGCTATTTGATCATGGGTAAGCTCATGCCCTTTTAGATTTCACCTTTCCATCCACCCTCTCTATCTCAAAGTAAATGCCAATAAGACACAAGAGAAGATTTCTGAGGAGATGGTGTACAGACAAATGCAGCGTCATTTGACACCTGAAGAAGACGCATCTTAGAAGGATGTCAATAGTAGAACCTTGGTTGGCTCTAAAACCTACTTCTCACTTCAAGAACAAAGATATGCAGGAGGGTGAGGATATTGGAGATGATGAATACATGATGAGGACAAGGTCATTTGTGCCTACCAACCATGGGGTTTCCACAGAAACGAGACGATCTGAGCCAGATTCAAAGCCTGAAACAGGAATGAGATAAAAATCTAGACCGCGGGTATCTTGTAACAGGCTTCAAGATCAAGAAAGGGGGAACTCAGTAGCAAATAAGCAGAAGGAGGACTGAGCTCCAGCCAAGTGTTTGCTACTTGAAAACTGCTTAGCTGATGTACTGGGTGCCCGTACCTCCTAACAAGGCAGGAGGACTCATACATCCAACCGTTCAGATTCATCATCTCATCTGCTCTCACCTTTCTGCTGGCTGCACAGACCAAATATTTGCTTGGCTGCAATACAACAAGAGAATGAATGTAAACAGTGGGACTCTGAGAACTGCTTGATCAGAGTTGTTGGGAAGGAAACTAGAAACTCTTAAAAAAAAAATCTTAAAAGAGGGTTGTGAGTAAAGTGATCTTTTGAAGAAGAGAGCAATTACTTTAATGATTTGCATTTTCATTCTGGAGAAAGTACATCCTATTAAAGGAAATGTGAAAAGTTTTGAATATTCAAAGGAAGAAAGAAAAACAAAACCCACTGTCCCATGAGTGAAACACAATAATTGGGTATAGTCTAGTGTATTTCCTTTTAGCTTCTTCTTCTATGCATAAGCATTTAATGATATTGTTGAAATCACTGTTTTCACATGTGATTACACATAATCATTTTTTATGGTTTGCATACAATTTATATAGCCACTTCTCATTGAATGGATTTGCCATACTTTATATTATTATGCCTCTATAGTTGAATGATAATGAGAGATAGGAGGACAAGATAAAATATTTAAAGACCAGCCGGGTGCGATGGCTCATGCCTGTAATCCCAGCACTTTGGGAGGCCAAGGTGGGCAGATCACAAAGTCAGGAGTTCAAGAGCAACCTGGCCAACATAGTGAAACCCCATTTCTACAAAAATACAAAAATTAGCAGGGCATGGTAGCTACTTGGGAGGCTGAGGCAGGAGAATCGCTTGAACCCAGGAGGCAGAGGTTGCAGTGAGTTGAGATCGCACCACTGCCCTCCAGCCTGGGCGACAGACTGAGACTCCATCTCAAAAAAAAAAAAAAAAAAAAAAAAAAAAATTAAAAGGCCACTGAAAAAGAATGATACATGCTTTTAAAGAATTTCTAACTAACAGACCAAAAGACAGAGATTTGGAAGAAAAAAACATGAAAATTTGGACAGATAGAATATAAAAAGTATTTTTTTAAAATTAAGGACAAATATGTATTCAGAGGAAGATGACAATGATTAAGTTGTCTTTATACTTGGTCATGTGGTTTATTATTAGTTTTGTCATTGGAAATTATGACCTATTTAAAAATACTGTCAACTTATATGATTATTTCTGGAGATTATATTGAAATAACTAAAAATGCTATGTTAAAACATATAAATATTATTAATATTCTTAATGCTTCCCGAAGGCCTTATATGATGTATAGTCCAAACATATGAAATTGCTTGTGTATATTTCATCTTTATCAGGCATCACCATGCCTATTATTTATTTCAAAACTGTTTGCTAATTTGATTGGTGACAATTGATATATCTTGTTTTTTTTTAGTAAGTTTAACATTACTTTGATGTTTGCTAACTCTCTTTACTTTTTTCCTAAATTGTTAGTTCAAAACTGTTGAAAACTTGTCTGTTAAAGGGCTCATTGTGAAAAATCAATATGTAGGAGCTTTTTATATAATTAACGTATCATGCTTTTAAAAGTCATATTTGCTGCAAATATTTTCCCAGTATCTTTATCTTGGTAGTTGACACATAGAAGTTTTACATTTTTTAAATGTTGTTATCCTGACATTGTCGTTTAGAAGAAAACACTTTGGTTATTTCATTCAGTCACTTTTCTCAAGATGTTTACCTAAAAAATTTACATCAGGTTCTCTTACATGTTGAAATTTGGGAAGAAATTAAACATTCATCCTGTCACATGTGGGTCAAGAGCAGACATTAGCTATTTAGCTGATTGAGTTAAATAGGATACAGAATTGATAACTTCTTCCTCAAGGCAAATCTTCTGAATGGGTTTCTAATTCTAAAAAGAGGATACATATAACCTTGCATTTGCTAGTTTATTCTCATTTTTCTGTCTTTTAAAAATAGTTTTAAAGCATTTGTCATTGGTAGTTTGTGCGTTTAGGGTAGTACTTATGGATGCATAACATCACATGCGGAAGTTCTGTGAAGTTTTCGATGTTCTACTTTCTTGGTTACTTATGTTACAGGGATTCTGATTGCATTAAGGATTCTTTCTTTCACCCCGGAGAAGCATACATCTGCTTCTGCTGACATCTGTTCTCCTTTGTGGGTTCTGAGGAAACATTTATTTCTTTTTTGCTTTTCTTCCTGTTTTAGCAATGTCTGCTTCTCATCTTAATAAATCACCTTTATGTTGCAATAACTTAATAGAAGGAGAATACATAGCTAAAGAGAGAATGTGTAGCACAGAACATAGAATTCTGAACAACATTCTTGGCTTGTTCCAGGGTATCTGCCAGGCATTTAAAAACGAGGTTCATGTGTATTGGCTTCTTTTTGAAAAGAAGATTATAAATAACAATATCAAGGTCACTCGTTTCCCTCCATGCTTAGCACAGGGAAGTTGGAATGGTGAGTGAGTTAGGAAAGGCTTTGCTTTGGGGGCGTAGTTCCAAATATCGGTTCTGCTACATCTATGAGTTCCTTTCGCCTTCCTCCCTGAAGGTTACTGTTCCTTCGAGAACCTGGTGCTCTGCCTCCCTTTAGAGGTATAAAAGATCACCATCGTCTCAGGAGAGAAGGGATCCTATTCCATGTCTTCGAATGTACTGATCTTTCCACAGGCTCCTGGACTTCTGAGATGTTTTTCTTATGTCCTAGTTAATGCTACAACCCACTCAGTGCTGATTTCAATGATGAAATGAAAGGGTCTTATTGAAAAAAAATTATGAGATTAATTGCTTATCTTGTCTTAGGAATGAAATATTAACTGGGAGGAGATACGTGCAATATATATAAGGAGCTTATTTCCAGGATATATAAAGAACCTCTGCAAATCAATAATAAAATGAATAGCTCATTTAAAAGTGGTGAATTAAAAAATTCTCCATTGGACAAGCTCTCTCTCTCTCTCTCTCTCTATATATATATGTATATATATATATGGCTCATTTGGATACTCCCTTTTGGGAAAATATATATATATATGCATATAAATAAAGTATAAACATCTTTTATATAAATATGTACATATACTTATATATACACATCTGTATATATTTATATAAAAGATATATATACCTTTAAATATATGTATATATGCTTATATATATGAAAGATGCTCAATATCATGCTTATCAAGGAAATATAAATTAAAACCATACAGAGAATCCTTTAGACAGATGCAGAATAATTAAAATTAAAAAGACCAGCTATACTAAATATTAGCAAAGAAGCAGAACATCTAGACTCTCATACTCCATTGCTGGGAGTATAAATTGGTTCAACCACTTTGGAAAGCTGTTTGACAGTATTTATTAAACCCAATCAGAATACCAATTCCATGACCTGGTAATACCATAATACAAATTCCATGACCCAGTCTTTTTAGCAAATGACTAAAACACTCCAAATGTTCCTCAACAAGAAAATGGATAAATAGTAATGTATTCCTACAACAGAACACCATAGAGTAGGAATTGGCAAAGTATGGTCCAAAGACTAAATCCTAGTAAATAACATTTGTTGGAACAGAGCCGCTATACTCAATCATTGACATATTGTGGATGGCTGCTATTGTGCTACAAAGGCAGAATTGTGTAGTTGCAACAGAGAGCATATTATCCACAAAGCCTAACATATTTACCACCTGACCCTTTATAGAAAAAGTTTGCCAGTCCTGCAATAGAGGCAATGACTAATAATAGACTGCTGGTACAGGCAAGAACATGAGATGAATCTCACGGATATGATGTTGAGTGAAAGAAGCCAGACAGAAAAATGTACATACTGTATAATTTCATTTATAAGAAGTTCCAGAACAGGCAAAATTGATGGTGTTAGGAATCTGAAGAGTGGTGATATTTGGGAGATACACACCGAGAAAGACACAAGGCAACCTTCAGGGATCCTGGAGATGCTCTGTATCTTGATCTCAGAGATAGCTACAGGAACCTGTCCTCATACATAAAAGTCAATTGAGCTGCACACATGAGATTAGTGCACTTTACTTTTTTACAGGTAAATTAAAAAATTAACGGAATCATGAATTTTCTGGCTCTTAAATGGGCATATTGGCTGAAACTCTCCATATATGGTTGAAAGGTAAAAACCTGCTGTTTTCCGTGACTTTGGAAGAAGTTGAGGCTCAGTTTTCATAACTGAAAATAAGCCTGGCCAAATTTACTTTACATGACATTTACAAGGACATTATAGTGCTTGATGAGATAGCACAAACTTTTGCTAAATAGCATGTCATCTACAAAAGAATGTCTGTATTTTTTCTTATATGCTTTTCTTTCTTGTTCACTGACCTTCTGCTTTGCCATACCATTTGTTTTATGCCATTTCCTACTTATAACAATGTATTACCAATTTTGTGCTTCCTTGTTCACCTACATCTGTCTCTTTTCCCTAGTATATTTATAGTAAATTGCTTGCATAACCCTTGGGCCTACATTAATTTATCTTTGAATGTTTTTCATTTCCCCATTGTGTCCTCTAACTCCATTGATTTACCCTATTTGATATTTCTTCATTATTCTAAAATTCACTTGGCTGCTGTTCAACATTCTTATTTTTTCCCCTTTTGGTTGTCCCTGTGTCCTAATTAACAACCTAACTAGGTTATAAGAACTCTTGCACAGAGGGTCACTAACCCATGCATTTGAATTGCATTGGATGGATTACTCAAGCTTTGCCAAAGATTGATTTCTTTCTAGCTTTCTCTTTTTCATGGTGCAAAATTTAGTAATCTTGTGCCCTGCCTGCCAACCTACAGTAGTACATGATTTATTCATTTTTGTCACTTATTTCCAGAGAGCTAAAATCATATGTAACTAGTAGCCTCTTCTATTAGCAAAAATGAAAAGTAATAAGAAGATATCAATGGAGTAGGCTATTGCCATAGTTGGTAATCAAGATGATAATCAAAGATTAAGCCTGCTTCCTTTAAAGAATTCCTGAGCACTTTGCAATTATGTTACCACAGATCCTCTTAACATTGCTGCAGTAATTGGAAAACTACTAAACATTTGTTACAGATAGAAGAGAGCAACAGAAAGTACATGAGCTTTCTAAGTTTCCCTCAGCTTATCAACAGCCTGTAGAAGAAGCAGGATATTCAGATGGGGAATCAAAACATGCTTTTAAATCTCAGTTCAAATAGAAAAATAAGTGACTGGAACTAGTGATGTTCTCAAAATCTCAACTTGAGTTCGGGCTCCACCTTGAGGTGTGCTAGCTTGGGCATACACTGAAACCTAAATATTTATATTTCTAGAACTGGAAAATCACTACCTCTCCTTTATACCAACATGTCTGGGAATGAATCAGCTTGGAAAACACTTGCAAGTGCTCCCTTGAGGTCATCTTTTTCACAGAATCAAATATTTTAGGGTTTGAAGGAATTCTCGAAGTCACCAATCCAACCACCCAACTGATACTTGAATCATCTCCACAACATTCTAAACTCCTGTGACCACCAACTCCATCTGTACACGTCCTAACCATGAAGCCATCTTATCCTTGGTTCGAACTGTACCAAAGAGCTATGCTGAATAGTAAGCTCTTCAAATATTTGAACATGGCTTGTGTGTACCCCTGAGTCTTCTTTTCTTGAGTCAAACATAGCAATTTCTTGTGCCATTCTTTATATAGTGTAGTTTCAAGTCCCCAGCCAGACCTGGTCACTCTCTTCAGTTTCCATGAGCTTCAACAGTCTTTCATTCCTTAAAAATGTGGGGGCAGAAAACTAAACAAAGTCTTCCAGTTGTGGACTGATCTGCACAGAATGAAGTTGAAGTATCCCTTTCCTCATTCAAGATATTGGTGCAGTCTCAGAATTTGTTTTTCTAGTCAACACATCTCATTGTTGGCTAATGAGAGCTTATCCTCTAACCAAGGTCAAGTCCTTCTCAACCACTGCTCCGTACTCATGTGTGCCCCTTATAGATACTATGAGTTGACAGCCTCTATCAGACCATTGCCCAGGAACAGTCATTGGCAGTGTCTATCTGAACTTTACTCAGCTCAAGCCTTTTTGCCTGAACATACTGTCTCTCATGCCTTGATTAAGAGCTCCGTAGGCCTATATATATGTTAAGAGGCTTAGAAATGCACGTAACTTGGTCATTTATGTAAGAGTGTACATAAGCCCATTTGTTCAGCTTCTTTTTTTTTTAATTTATTTATTTATTAATTTTTTAAATTATACTTTAAGTTTTAGGGTACATGTGCACATTGTGCAGGTTAGTTACATATGTATACATGTGCCATGCTGGTGCGCTGCACCCACTAACTCGTCATCTAGCATTAGGTATATCTCCCAATGCTATCCTTCCCCCCTCCCCCCTCCCCACCACAGTCCCCAGAGTGTGATATTCCCCTTCCTGTGTCCATGTGATCTCATTGTTCAATTCCCACCTATGAGTGAGAATATGCAGTGTTTGGTTTTTTGTTCTTGCGATAGTTTACTGAGAATGATGGTTTCCAATTTCATCCATGTCCCTACAAAGGACATGAACTCATCATTTTTTATGGCTGCATAGTATTCCATGGTGTATATGTGCCACATTTTCTTAATCCAGTCTATCATTGTTGGACATTTGGGTTGGTTCCAAGTCTTTGCTATTGTGAATAATGCCGCAATAAACATACGTGTGCATGTGTCTTTATAGCAGCATGATTTATAGTCATTTGGGTATATACCCAGTAATGGGATGGCTGGGTCAAATGGTATTTCTAGTTCTAGATCCCTGAGGAATCGCCACACTGACTTCCACAATGGTTGAACTAGTTTACAGTCCCACCAACAGTGTAAAAGTGTTCCTATTTCTCCACATCCTCTCCAGCACCTGTTGTTTCCTGACTTTTGAATGATTGCCATTCTAACTGGTGTGAGATGATATCTCATAGTGGTTTTGATTTGCATTTCTCTGATGGCCAGTGATGATGAGCATTTTTTCATGTGTTCTTTGGCTGCATAAATGTCTTCTTTTGAGAAGTGTCTGTTCATGTCCTTCGCCCACTTTTTGATGGGGTTGTTTGTTTTTTTCTTGTAAATTTGTTTGAGTTCATTGTAGATTCTGGATATTAGCCCTTTGTCAGATAAGTAGGTTGCGAAAATTTTCTCCCATGTTGCAGGCTGCCTGTTCACTCTGATGGTAGTTTCCTTTGCTGTGCAGAAGCTCTTTAGTTTAATTAGATCCCATTTGTCAATTTTGGCTTTTGTTGCCATTGCTTTTGGTGTTTTGGACATGAAGTCCTTGCCCACGCCTATGTCCTGAATGGTAATGCCTAGGTTTTCTTCTAGGGTTTTTATGGTTTTAGGTCTAACGTTTAAATCTTTAATCCATCTTGAATTGATTTTTGTATAAGGTGTAAGGAAGGGATCCAGTTTCAGCTTTCTACATATGGCTAGCCAGTTTTCCCAGCACCATTTATTAAATAGGGAATCCTTTCCCCATTGCTTGTTTTTCTCAGGTTTGTCAAAGATCAGATAGTTGTAGATATGCGGCGTTATTTCTGAGGGCTCTGTTCTGTTCCACTGATCTATATCTCTCTTTTGGTACCAGTACCATGCTGTTTTGGTTACTGTAGCCTTGTAGTATAGTTTGAAGTCAGGTAGTGTGATGCCTCCAGCTTTGTTCTTTTGGCTTAGGATTGACTTGGCGATGCGGGCTCTTTTTTGGTTCCATATGAACTTTAAAGTAGTTTTTTCCAATTCTGTGAAGAAAGTCATTGGTAGCTTGATGGGGATGGCATTGAATCTGTAAATTACCTTGGGCAGTATGGCCATTTTCACGATATTGATTCTTCCTACCCATGAGCATGGAATGTTCTTCCATTTGTTTGTATCTTCTTTTATTTCCTTGAGCAGTGGTTTGTAGTTCTCCTTGAAGAGGTCCTTCACATCCCTTGTAAGTTGGATTCCTAGGTATTTTATTCTCTTTGAAGCAATTGTGAATGGGAGTTCACTCATGATTTGGCTCTCTGTTTGTCTGTTGTTGGTGTATAAGAATGCTTGTGATTTTTGTACATTGATTTTGTATCCTGAGACTTTGCTGAAGTTGCTTATCAGCTTAAGGAGATTTTGGGCTGAGACGACGGGGTTTTCTAGATAAACAATCATGTCCTCTGCAAACAGGGACAATTTGACTTCCTCTTTTCCTAATTGAATACCCTTTATTTCCTTCTCCTGCCTGATTGCCCTGGCCAGAACTTCCAACACTATGTTGAATAGGAGTGGTGAGAGAGGGCATCCCTGTCTTGTGCCAGTTTTCAAAGGGAATGCTTCCAGTTTTTGCCCATTCAGTATGATATTGGCTGTGGGTTTGTCATAGAGAGCTCTTATTATTTTGAGATACGTCCCATCAATACCTAATTTATTGAGAGTTTTTAGCATGAAGGGTTGTTGAATTTTGTCAAAGGCTTTTTCTGCATCTATTGAGATAATCATGTGGTTTTTGTCTTTGGCTCTGTTTATATGCTGGATTACATTTATTGATTTGCGTATATTGAACCAGCCTTGCATCCCAGGGATGAAGCCCACTTGATTATGGTGGATAAGCTTTTTGATGTGCTGCTGGATTCGTTTTGCCAGTATTTTATTGAGGATTTTTGCATCAATGTTCATCAAGGATATTGGATTAAAATTCTCTTTTTTGGTTGTGTCTCTGCCCGGCTTTGGTATCAGAATGATGCTGGCCTCATAAAATGAGTTAGGGAGGATTCCCTCTTTTTCTATTGATTGGAATAGTTTCAGAAGGAATGGTACCAGTTCCTCCTTGTACCTCTGGTAGAATTCGGCTGTGAATCCATCTGGTCCTGGACTCTTTTTGGTTGGTAAACTATTGATTATTGCCACAATTTCAGCTCCTGTTATTGGTCTATTCAGAGATTCAACTTCTTCCTGGTTTAGTCTTGGGAGAGTGTATGTGTCGAGGAATTTATCCATTTCTTCTAGATTTTCTAGTTTATTTGCGTAGAGGTGTTTGTAGTATTCTCTGATGGTAGTTTGTATTTCTGTGGGATCGGTGGCTTCTAAAACTAAGATTGTTTTTCCTAAGAGCAGGATTTATTGACATTTTAATGTAAAGAGCCAGAGAGCAATATTTTCTGTTTTGTGGGACACATGTTCTATGTCACAAGCACTCAGCTCTTGGGAAAGGACCCATAGAGAATATGTTAATGAATAAGTATGGCTGAGTTTCAAGAAAACTTTATTTACCAAAGCAAGTATCAGGCAGAATTTAGCTGATGGCTATAATTTGTTGACCTCTGCTTTAGAGTATCTGAAAACATTTTGTGATTATCATTTTTTCATTATCTTTAAACATTACCATGAAAATGGTAAGCTATTAATTATATTTTACAGATAGAGAAATTTAATAATATACTGAATAAGATCACTCGATCATCTCGTAAGAGCAGTTAATGTGTACTATTGAGATAATCTCTCAAATCATCTCCCTTCTCACCATATGGAATCTATGAGATACGCATTTTTATTTGGGAAAACAAAAGATTTCAGTGATATCTTACTTGTTTTTTTTGTCTTCTGGTGGGTAGGTTCCTCAGGTAGATTTGATTATAATGATTCCATAACACTACAATCTAAGAAAACCTTCTTTAATCATTGCCCCTGTGCCTGAGGGCAAGTTGCTGCTGCTAGGACTCTGTGTGTGCAATTTGGGGGGCATTTAAACAATGCTCACTGTCTTTCCAAACTATTCACCCAAATACCTGGCCTCCTAAAAAAAAATTGAAAATGCTCATCAATTCCACGTTTTCAGCACTTAACACAATTGTTTATGGGCTTCACTCCTGTACAGCTAGTACACCTTCCATATGGAGCTTCTGCCACAGGACTTTGTAGTTTCATGGTTTTTGCACTTTGGGTAACAGAGGGGATTCCTTCCTTCCAGATCACTGTCATTTTAAGAATCAAGTAGAGGCTCACTGAAGCACGCAGTCGTGCTTTTCATACTAATCTGTAGCTACATGCCATGAAAAGTGTTAGGAAATCTGAGATGATAAACTAGGGCCTCAAGAAACTCAAGCTGGTAACAATTAAAATGCAGGGAAAGGACAAATGTCTTGGTTTTACCCCCTAGCAAAATCCCTTTTTACAATTCAGGCATCTCTTATCATGAATATACTTTGGAATTTTCCATTCTCCCTAGAGTGCCCTTCCTTAGCATTTTAGTCTAGGAGGCATTTGTTCTTTTGAATGTCATGCAGTGTGACAAATTAGTTCCCTTACTTTTACTGAAGCACTTAATAAGCTGCTTCGCTTATGCACCCTTACTCTTCCCAGGTGTTCTCATAGTCAAAATGTAACAGCCTTCTGTTTTTCCTGAAAAGTCTCCTAATGTTTCATTTGAGAACATCCAGAAAACAGAGGTAAAATAAATGACATAAACATACCATAAAAAGTAGGTCTAAAATCTATGTTGCGCTGGCTGTGTTTTCAATGGTCTTGCGTGTAAGGGTAAATTTGCTATAGGATGAGAAATTCAGTCTTACTGATTTATTGAGACCATCAGTAGCAGAATCAGTACTTCAGTAGCAGAATAAGTACTGTTAGGTCCCAATGGTGGTGAAGGGCCTTTCTGCATGACCAAAGAGGCTAACAGGTTGTACACTTGGGCTTCTGCAAACCCAACCATACTCAGGTGAAAAGAATCAAAGACAATGAAATAACACTCAGCTAAATTAAAAAGGCACACTTATTTTCACAGGGACTACACAAATAAGCAACTAAAGAGCCAACGTCTTAAGAAACTGAGCCTCCAAACATTAAGAACATCCTAGATTTATTTCCTTGCACTCTGGACATGGAGTAGGCAGAAAACAACACAATCCCAGAGAAAGCCTGTAAGTCCCACTCTTTTCAATTCTCCACTCCCAGGATCTTTGTTAAATGGCCCAAATTAAACATGATGGCTCAAATGCCCTCACAAGAGAGTTGTTACAATCTACCTAAGCAAATTCAATTTACTGAAAACTCTCATGGCTTTATTCCCATTCTCTTCAGCATTTGCAAACACTTTGATAGTTTTCAGTCTGGCATTTTCCATGAGTTTCAAATTTGAAAACGTGAAAATCCAGTCTGATTTTGAGGATAGCAAAGAGTTAATACTTATTGGGAAATGTCAGTGCCCAAAAAGAATGAACTACATTCCCTTTTCAATTTCTCTGCCTTCTGGCTAACTTTCCAAACAGATTTAATCACTCTCAGTATGTCACCATCAGAATCTCTCCCCAATGGCCAGCACACAGCAGCTACTCGGCTCTGAGACTGCCAGGCAGCCAGCAGCCACCTCACAACCTCACCACTCAGCCCAACCAGCTCAGTCCCTCTGGCACCCTTCGGAGGCTGAGTTACTGGCATGAATACTTTCAGAAAGCCCAAGTTAGCACGGGGCCATTTCAATGAAATTAGTGGTGAAAACCATCAAGCATGAGAATTTGATTTCCATCCAAGGAACATAGGTTGATTTTTATCTGCTCTTCCTTGGCATCAGAAAAAGAGGCTAGGATTTCAATAACTGCTGTTGCCATTGCTTGTGTGTTGCTTTCTGGTTGAGGATCACGTGCCTGTCTGTGTTTTCTTTCAGAGCACTCATTATTTCTTGTGCTTTTAGGGGCAGCAATTCTAGTTTCCAGAAATTAGCATTTCCTTTTCTTGCCTCCAACAGTAGCAGTGCCAAAGGAAAGCTCTTTTAATCAACTCTGTGCCACAAAATAAGTTGAAACTGTGACAGGTGAAAGTTCATCCCCAGAGGTCCCGCCTGCCCAACTTCCAGTCTTCACTTCTCATCCAACTTCCCTTCTAAGCTCTAAAGCAAAAGTTCATTTTTTTTCATTTTCTCTGGAACTGAGAAAATAGGAAGATGCTGGAGTAGGACTCTCCAGCAACATCAAAGTGGGCTCAGCACATAAGGCTCCTGCAGCCACGTGTTCTCTCTGTGACATTCTCTGTGGATCTCCAGG
Organism: Pan paniscus; assembly: GCF_029289425.2. Taxonomy (NCBI): domain Eukaryota; kingdom Metazoa; phylum Chordata; class Mammalia; order Primates; family Hominidae; genus Pan; species Pan paniscus. The sequence goes on along the minus strand of NC_073263.2, from coordinate 95,697,462 downwards.
GAGTGTGAATCTGATTCAAAAACCAGGACCCTTAGCCCAATCAACTACTCTCCCAATGGCATGTTTCTCAGGATCCCGCAAGGGATACAAAGGATTCATTCCTTTGTAGCAGTGCTTTCTAATGTGCCTTTGTAATTTGTTGTGGAAGAGTCAGTCACATCTCTATGCTCTTTGCATCTGTTTATTTCTGGCTCGGTATGTTTTCTGGCCTTATTAAGTATTCACAGAGACACAATAACTGTCCTTTTAATCTTCCAGAAGTTAACCCTCTAACCCTCTGAGTTCTAGTATTTTAAGATTTTAGTATTGGCTTTCTCCATCTCTTGTATATCTTTCGGCATTCTAAATACCACCCCTGATTAGTGTACTTTCAGAGTGACAGTGTTTTGGAGGTGCAGAGTACTTTAAAGTATTTAAAATCCTTTGCCTGCCTCTTTCCTGCCAAGATCAATTTGTGATCTCACTCTGCGTTCATTTTCCAAGGCTGAGGTATTTCATTTTTCTGCACCACAAATGAGATATTGAAAATTACTGCAACTGCATCAACAGAGGAAATCATTTCTTGAAAGCTGTTGCTTTTCTTTTAAAAGTGATATTGCAAACGTTGTTTCCTATCCTGTAGTAAATATGCTTGTCAAAAAGGTAAACTTGCTCAAGCCTTCATGAAAGACAAAACTACAATTTAATTGTGTAATAATTTAAAGTCTGCCTTCCTTAATAGCGGCTCCCACTTGCCTAAGCCTCTTATGAAACTGTTGTCATAAGTGGAACTTACCCTGGTCCAACTTCTATCCCCACGCCCACAGAGGGTAATGCCTTCCGGCATTAACTTTGCATTATTTTACCATATAGAGACACATAACACTCCAGTCTTCACCAGGGCCTACTTACCCACAGCACCCAGGGCCCACGAAAGTGTTTTCACTTTAATCTTTTAAAATCAGAATAAAAAATGAATATAATAATTAATGTAAAATCATGAATCCCATCTAGATTATATTCGCCTTTACTCCAATTCAGTTGTAAAATATAATTACATATAATATATAGTATATATATTTATAAATATATAAATGCATATACAAATATGTATTTATAATATATGGACATATAAATAAATATGTAGATAAAATATAATAAATATATATACTTTTTTCTTTCATGGAGGAAGGTGCCCATGAAGGCAAAAGTGCCCAGGGCCCATGAAAGTCATAATGTGGCTCTGGCCCAAAAAGATTTACTTATTAGGTAGGTCCAGAATATGCTGGGAACTTAGCACTACTTGGAAGACATAAAAATGTTATTTGGGGAATGATGATATTGTTTCATTTATGGTCTCTTCCCTGGCCCCCAACATTACCGGCTCCACCCCCACCTGGACTGTTTCCCTCAAGCTGTCTTCTCCCTGCTTTAACAGCCAACAAATCTATGCGTGAGCATGCTGACCTAAAGACAGCCAAATAGAATCTCCAAGATAGCAGAGAGTGATAAGCCTCCATCCAGTATCACAGAAGGGGCACAATATATGTTTATAGAATGCAAGAATGACGTTGTCATAGAATGTAAAGAGGGCAGGTTTTGGAGCCAGAGGGACCCAAGTACAACGTTTGGCTCTGTCATTTACTGGCTGAGTTGTCTTGGTCAAATCACTTAATCTTCTGAACATCCTATGACAACCAGTGATGATAATGCCTATCTCGCAAGTTGCTGTAAGGCTGGAAGATAATTTATGTACAAACACTTACTATAGCTAAATATTATATAAGCATTTTATGTGTAACCTATGATATAGTGAGAATAAATAAAACTGTTATGGAATAGATAATAACTGACAGTAAAATAAAAGGTATTGAATAAGCAATTGGCATTACTATTATTAGTCAACTTCTTCACTCAAATTTTGAATGGGTATTTCCTGTTTATAAGACTTAAGATATAGAACTCCTCTTTAGTTTACAAAGCCCTTTAAATATGACAGATAGCCTTCTGTTACCATCCTCTTCCTCTTCCCTCATACCCGCTATTTTGCTCTAGCAAGCCTTGCAGCTCCTCAAATCTTCCAGCCCTTCTCACATTCCCATGATTGCACGTGCTGTTCCTTCTGCCTGGAACACTCTCCCTTCCCTCCACATTTGTTTGTCTAGAAAATTCCTACCCTTCTCCTTCCATACACTCTTTTGTCCTCAACTCTCTCCTATTCCACATTCCTTTTCATTCTCCTTGCTGTAATGTAGCTTGAAAAATGAAGACATTGTTTAAAAGCACCGATATCTAGTTCTCATGAATTTAAATATAGTATCCATAATTTCTTAGATGACCATTTAAACATAATGAGGTAGGGTGAAAAAGGAGATTTTGAAGCAACTTCTTGTCCATCTTTAGTTAATCATTTAGCTAAAATAAAATCAGAAATTTCATTCAGAGGGACCTTAACTTGGGACACGCCCTCTTGCACTCTCTCTCTCTGTTCACCCCTTAACACTGTTATGACTACACAAGAACAGCTTTTCTCCTATAAGCAACCAGGCAATATTCCAAATATTTCTATTCTTTATTCTAAATACTTTGGACCATAAGTTGTCAGAAATTAAATGAACCAAATTTGGAAAGACTTCAAACTTCCATAACATTATTAACTATGCACCATTTAAAATTTGGCTGGCTGATAATATAAATGGAAAAAACATCTAGAGTCTAATTTTACCTAACTCTTGATAAAGAGATGAAATCTAGATTTTATTAAGAAGTAGATAGCAACTTCCAAATGGATGATTATTTAATTTATTATTCTATTAAGTCCATGCTCATTTTATTCCATTTAGCACTTGAAGCTGAGAAATCAACTTTACCAAAATAACTTTGATCATTGTAGATAATTCATAATTAAGTTCTTAAACTTGGTTATGGAATTTTAATGTATTTGGACTAAATACATATTTGATGAAAATTTAAAACTAAATGTTTTCAGGTTTCAAATATTTATTATGAGTCCTTTGGATGTCAGCATTCTTTGACAACAGTGTACTACAGCTTAATGCTTCTGAGGAGATTAAAATATGTATTGTATTATTATGAGTGATGATTTATGTCAGGATGTGCTGTCCTCTTCTTTAATAAAAAAGATTACAAAACAGATAGCTATAATGTATGGTGCAGGGGGAGGGGGCTGATTTGAAATCTCTATGTTCAATTTTTAGCCAGGAAAGCTATTTATAAGACCTCTCCATATTAAACAATACCCAATCAGTTCTACTGACAGAGAGATGACTTCTAAAAATGAAAAAGGATGAGGCGCAGGCCTATTATGGAGAGTGGAATTCGGGCTCAGGTAGCAACATGAATGGGTTTGCCACGACAGGCTATCTTCTGAGGAAGAAGGCAAAGCCTAGGAAAAGAGAGTAGGGCATAGCAACAGGATGCGATATAAGAGCTATTATGATGTCTTACAATATGAACATTTTTTAAAATTCTGAATTTAGAGTCTATTGAAAATGCATTATCCAAAAGGCTATTTGCTATCTTTAGAAGTTTAATGCATTTTAAAGTAATACTCTTGCATTATGAAGTGTGAAATCACAAAGTTCGACATGAGATGACGATAACCAAGGGCTCCTCCATTATCCAGTGCTAGGAGTCAGGTAGGGATCCCATTATCGACAGGTAGGTCTCACATTCACATCAATTTTGCTTGCATAGATCATAGAGTACAACGTAGCCAAGAATCAATTAGCAGAAGAAATTTAACGTGCCCTACTTTTTAAAGCTTATACTTGGGAATACATGAAAAATTTTCTTCCTGAAAGCTCTTCTGTATATATAAATAAATAAATTCATATACACAAAATATGTATTTGTAAATTTACTATTAGGAGGTCAATTATACCCTATGGGAGAAAATAAGAAAAGAAGATGATTTGATCAAGCAAGTAGCTATTATCCCCCTGCAACAGAATCATATTATTCTGATCTAATACATAATTTTGGTCAAGGAAACTATTGTTAAAGTACAAATAATTGGAGTTTAGTTTTGTAAAAATAGTGATAAATGCTAGCTTTGTAGCACTATAGCATACCTAGCAAGACCCAAAAGCATTCATGGATATAATTTAAAAATTTTTTTTATTTCCATAGATTTTTGGGGAAGAGGTGGTATTTGGTTATATGAGTAAGTTCTTTAGTGGTGATTTGTGGGATTTTGGTGCACCCATCACCTAAGCGGTATGTACTGAACTCAATTTGTAGTCTTTTATCCCTCACCCCCTCCCACCATTTCCCCTGAGTCCCCAAAGTCCATCATGTCATTCTTATGCTTTTACATCCTCATAGCTTAGCTCCCACTTACAAGTGAGAACATACGATGTTTGCTTTTCCATTCCTGAGTTACTTCACTTAGAATAATAGTCTCCAGTTCCATCAGGGTTACTGCAAATGCCATATTCATTCCTTTTTATGGCTGAATAGTATTCCATTATGTATATATATATGTATATATGTGTGTATATATATATGTATACATATATATGAATAATATTCCATTATATATATATATACACACACACACATACATATATCACAATTTCTTTATCCACTCGTTGACTGATAGGCATTTGGGCTGGTTCCATATTTTTGCAATTGTGAATTGTGCTGCTATAAACATGTATGTGCAGCTATCTTTTTTGTATAGTGACTTTTTTTCCTCTGGGAAAATACCCAGGAGTGGGGATGCTGGATTGAATGGTAGTTCTACTTTTAGTTCTTTAAAAAATCTCCACACTCTGTTCCATAGTGCTAGTATTAGTTTTCATGAATACAACTTTGAAGAACAGAATGGCAATGGTGTTAATTTATTTAAACTCTAAATCCTATCTATATTAAAATAGAATTATTAAATGCTACTAAATTCTATGTTTCATTATATTTCCAGAAATCCCTAGTTAGTTTATTTTGTAAAAAAAAAATCAATTTATTTTCACTTCTCATTTGGAGGAATTTTGCCCTGTCCATAGGTAGCAGAGTGAGAGATAATAGTTATGATGAGATTCTTTAAGTTATTCTATCCCTGTTATCTGCTCTATCACTGTAGAAATCATCCCAATTATTATCCCAGGAAGAGGAAGATCTCAGTATAAGAACTGTAAGATTTATTTTGCACTAATAGCCATTTTAAAACCCTGAATCAGAAAATTTAACTGGATGTGACTTTCACGTGGTTCTTTATTGCTTGTTACACTTTCACATTGTGGAAAGTCTTCCATCCAGAGATGTATGTCAGTATTTTGCTTTCTCTAGACTGTTTGCTTAATCATACAAGAATAACAATAACAATACCTTTCAATTATAACTTGTATGTGACAGTGACAAATCACTCTTGAGGCCTGAGTTTTCTCATTTGGAAATTGGGATAATGAGATCTACCTCGCTGGGTAAAAAGAAAAAAAATAAAGGTGATGAGTCTGGAAGTAATGTGCAAACTACAAAGTTGTATCCCAATATTAAGTAGCTTATTACTGGGAATGTGCTATGTAAGTAACACAGGACTAACGACATTATTTCAATAGATACAGTTTTATAGATAATATAAAACGAGTATTCAAAGTTGTCAAGCTGTTTTTTCAAGTTCACATGTTGGTATGTGATGAAGTTAAGGCTCCAACCAGGTGGTCAGTGATCTAAAGTCTTGTAAGTGCTTTATTTTTCTTGTTTCTCTGCTTTTCATGTGGCATCTCATAGATAAGAGTTAATATCTTTCTTGCAAATTTAAGTACTGTAATTACTTCACACTCAATCACTGGTCAGATCACTCTCCCAACACCCTCTACACACTGCATATTTATTCTCATTTTTATCTAGTCATCTATACTGTACCTGATTGTCCTAAGTCCTGCCTCTAGTTTTAAGAAAATTAAGATTATGTAATGCCTTTCCAAGTGTCCTAAATCCTGCCTCCAATTTTAAGAAAATTAAGATTATGCAATGCCTTTCCAAGGCTCTGTGTGAAGTTGCACTGTAGTCCTGCCATTTTCTCCAAGGGCTCTCTTGAACCACCCAGCCCTTCAGTGACCTTGAAGAGCAGTTGCATTGCTACTTGGCAATCTAGTGCTTGATTGGAATATAACTTTTCTAATCCTTTTGTGAATGTAATTCTCATCCCTCTGAACTAGATTATCAAGTCAAGTATAGGGAATAAAGCTACCTTTTAAAAATACCTCCCATAAAATTTGAACACTTATTGTGGATTTGACTAAGGGATTATTTTTAAAAATGTTTTAAAGATGTGATGATGGTATTTTGGTTATTTTTTTTATAAAAAGAGTTTCTATTTCTTGGAGATACATACATGAGAATTTAGGGGAAAAATGATATAATGTCTGAGACTTGCTTGAAAAAAATCCTACAGGGAGTCAAGGGAGGTGGAGGTGGAAGGAAGTAGGGGGATGGAGATGAAACAAAACTGGCCAGCACGACTGTAGATAATTATCAAAACAGGATAATAAGAAAATAGGAGTTTGCCAGATGCTGTTCCACCTATTTTTGCATATGATTAAAAATTCCCATAATAAAAATTAACAAAAAAATGGTTAGCACAAAAGAAAACTGATGTCTCCCATCAATACTGGCACAATATTTTATATACAGTAGCTTTAGTTAAGTCATAAATAGATGGTGAGAAAAATAATGATTCAGATCATCTTAAATTTATTTGGAAGAAAATAAAAGGTTTTAAAAAATTCTCACTCCAGAAATAAGCTTCATGGTGAGCTATTTCTATCCTGAGAGAAACAACCAAAGGTGAAAGAGGCTATTTCTTGGATGACTCTGGTCTCTGTACCCCAACATGTAACCCTTATTGTCCATGTCCATGGTGTCATTAAAGAAAATTAAATATGAGTGGTTTTAATACTGAATTTAACTTACTTAAACTATCCATAAAATGAACTACTTCCTGAACAAATGAAGAATCACAACATATATATGCTCAATGTCCAGCTGTCTAACTGAAAATGCAGAAGAAAAAAACTAGATAACAGATGTAGGAGAAAAAAATTTGACCCAAATTCCTAAATCCTTAAGTTTCCTAACATCCAAGTAGATGACTAAAAAGAGAAACTAAAAATGGCAGTCATCTCCTCTCCATTCCCTCCTTTCGCTTACTAACAGAACCCTGGATTTCCAGGCAGAGCAGCTTGGGTGACACTGATTCTTCAGGTGCCAGGGTAGCCCTCACTGTTGTGAGCCAGCCAACACACTGAAGCCCCAGCCACTGAGTGTGTCACAGGGCTGGGCGCAGTCCCATTCTGAGACAGAAAGATGAGAAGAAACATTTGCTGAGGGATCCTTGCAAAGCAGCTGATTGGTTCTCAAGGAGCAATTTAACAAGACTGTGTTTCCTGCTGGACATGAATGAGGAAGCAGCTAGCCTCAGATACTGCTGGCAGCCAGCTTGCAACCCCAAGGTGGCCAGTCTCAGGGAGAGACCACCTCATACAAAGCAGAGCAGAGGTGCAGCGACTCTGGTTCCAGGTGACACTGCTGAGCCACTGAATCCAGCTTCACCGGCAGCTTACTTTCTCTCTTGACTCCTCAGTTTTGAGAGGCAATAAATTTCTTTCAGTATTGATATGGTTTGGCTGTGTCCCCACCCAAATCTCATCTTGAATTAAAGCTCCCATAATTCCCATGTGTTGTGGGAGGGAGCCAGTGGGAAATAATTGAATCATGGGGGTGGTTTCTCCCATACCGTCCTTGTAGTAGTGAATAAGTCTTATGAGATCTGACGGTTTTATGAGTGGTTTCCCCTTTTGCTTGGCTCCCATTCTTCTCTTGCCTGCCGCCATGTAAGACATGCCTTTGCTCCTCCTTGCCTTCATCATGATTGTGAGGCCCCCAGCCATGTGGAACTGTGAGTCACTCAAACCTCTTTTTCCATATAAATTACCCAGTCTCAGGTATGTGTTTATCAGCAGTGTGAAAATGGACTAATACAATTATGAAAGCCAGTTTGAGTTGGTTTTTTTAAACTGAAGTGCAGAATATTCTAGCTGACACCCTAGTCTTGTGCACGGCTCCTTAGATAGTACTGCTGTTTTCTGATGAATGGCCATACTCTTTACATGTCTTCTTGTCTGCTGCATAAGACTTCATCACAGTTCAATTCCAAATGGCCTAACTAAATGATGAATCTGATGAGCTCTGGTATACAGGTGCTCAGGAAAGTGAATGGCAATTACTGAGAATACCAAATCTTGTTAAAAATATATGTCAACATGCTAATAAGACATGTAAATGGCCACAGCACATTAGAAACCTTAACTGTATACAGCAAAAGCAGAAAACTTTAACTGTGTCTATGAACACCAAGGACATATGCCAATCTACCTCTGTCAGTGATTGAAAACACAAAGATCAGAAATAAACTGAAAGCCTAAAGGGATTTTTAAACACTCTTATCTTTGAATGAAGAGTGAACAGATGAGGAAATGGTTGTGGATGCATCTGCTTCATTTGTTAGATTTTTCTCTCTGCTCTTTGAATCATGATTTGAAAAAAAGAAAAGTATAAGAGCCTTATGCGTGCAAGAGTAAGGAAGCTTACAAAATGTATGGTAGAGGCGAGAATATTTGCATTTAATAAAATATGATTCACTGAGGCAAACACCTTAAACAAACATCTTAACTCATCATCTGCTGCTATTATAAACCCAAAGGGCATAATTTTCAGGACACAGCTCTGTGGGGGCAGGCACTGGCTTGGTAAAATTAATCAATTCTTTCTGGCAGATAATGAAGTATGATTTATCACAGTACTGTTCTCCCTAGAATAGAGAGAACTTAAGGGTAAAAAGTTAAGAATGTCAATTGAGTCATTGGGAAGATATCTTTTGTTATAATTATTTGTGAAAATAAAACTTTGAATCAGTGTTCCAAAATTAAAAAATAATTGACAAATTTGTTTTGCTTCTAGGTTAGTTATTTTGAGTCCCATATATACATGAATGAAACGAAGAAAAAAGGGCTATGTTTAGTACTTGTAGGATCCAGACCAAGAGGCCTGGAGTGGCTGTGAAGATTTCACCAAAAAAATGCATGTTTTCATTAGTGAAGCAGTAAGTGTTTACTGAAAGTTAATTATGTATCTAACACTTCACCAGGTGTTGTGCTTACCACGGATTGTTTAATGGGCCTGCAACCCATGCAGTGCATGGAAGGGCCCCACATTTTAATATCCTGTGGTTGCCATCTTCAAATTCCTAATAATTGTTGAACAAGGGCTCTACATTTTTCATTTTGAATTGGCCCTCAAAAATTATGTAGCTGGCCCTGGTGCTTGTAAATGCTTTACTTCCTTTCTGTGACTTATATAGGATATAAGACCATAAGATACCTATAGTAATCTCTCCTTATCCACAGAGGATATACATTGCAAGACCCTTGGTGGATGCTTGAAACTGCAGAGAGCACCAAACCCTATGTATACTACATTTTTTTCTTGTATACACATGGCTATGGTTAAGGTTTAATGTATAAATTAGGCATAGTAAGTGATTAACAGCAATAACTAATAATAAAATAGAACAATTATAACAATATACTTCAATAAAAGTTATGTGAATGTGATTTCTGTCTTGCTCTCTCAAAATATCTTATCGTATGGAATATTTTCGGACCATGATTGGCTATAAGAAACTGAAACTGCAGAAAACAAAACCTCAAATAAAGGGGGATTACTGCACATAAAAAAGAGCAGGATTATTATTTAAATATATATTGCCTATATAAACTGTCATAAAGCACCAAAATGGGTAGGCTAGTGGATGAGATATAAGACAGCACAGGCTAAGTTATTGGTTGATGATAATGTAACAAGCATAGCAAGTCTTAGAGAATGGTGACATTGGTATGGGCACGATTTGCTTGGGAAGATTTCTCACAGGACCTAGAACATATTATTATTTACCTTTTAATTAGTACTAGTGACCATTTATTGAGCATAGACCTTATCTTAGACAGGTAAGTATATATTGGCAGGGTAATTCTCGCATACGCTTCCATAATGGAGCTTCAACTTGATTTTCTAGTCTTAGTTGTTTCCTGGTTGATATTGTTTGGCTGTGTCCCCACCCAAATCTCACCTTGAATTGTAGCTTCCATGATTCCCATGTGTTGTGGGAGGGACCTGGTGGGAGATAATTGAATCATGAGGGCAGTTTCCTCCAAACTGTTCTCGTGGTAGTAAATTAAGTCTCATAAGATCTGATGGTTTTATAAGGGGTTTCCTCTTTCACTTGGTTCTTATTCTCTCTTGCCTGCTGCTGTGTAAGATTTGCAGTTTGCCTTCTGCCATGATTGTGAAGCCTCCCCAACCACGTGGAGCTGTGAGTCCATTAAATCTCTTTTTCTTTATAAATTACCCAGTCTTAGATATGTCTTCATCAGTGGTGTGAAAACGGATGAATATACTGGTTTCCTTTGCATCTCTATGCTCCCACTAATCTTTACTGCCCACCACTTTTTCAACAAGTGAGGAATCTGAGGCTCAGAAAGAATGAGTGATATGCCCAATGTCTCAGGGCTAGTAAGTAGCTGATGTGGAATCCCTACCCAAATCATCTGACTCCAAGACACAGACTCTTATAATTTGTTTCTGTTTGTCATCTCTGCCTAGGTATGTGTATATCAGCATAGATGTCTCCCAAGATATATTATACATGCCAGGTCGGGGGAAAGCACTAGTACATACCTACAGGTGGGAGTGAGAAAGGGTTGTGGTACTGGGTTAGGGAACATCTGGATGGAACAGAGTAGGGTGAATTAATATTGGGGGATAGTGGTAAAGATAAGACGCATCTTAAAGATGAGTATTAATAAAAGCTGCCATATGCTATGTCTTGTAATTATCCTTGTTTTACACACATGTCAGTGGAGATGCCCAAGATTGTAGTAGCAAATAGATGCACTGAGGTGTGAACCCAGACCTAACTACTTGCATGATCTTCACTAACATCTCACCTGCCACTCCTGAGTTGAGATACGAAGTGGTAAAATTTTACCACTTACGGAGTTTATCTTCACTCCCTCTGTCTTATTTTTCTTCTTATTCTCCCCTAAATCTTCTAATTACATCCTAATTACTTGCTCTCATTTTCTGTTTCTCTTTTCCCTTGTTACTCATTCTCTCCTGCCTCCTTCTGTCCTTCCCCTCTGTTTGCTGAAAGTTAGGCTGGATTTTGAATGCTCATCCTTGGGAATGTTTTTCTAAATTGCATTTAAATTAGGCATTTCATTTATGAATTGTGTTCTCTTTAAAGGAGTTAATGGCATGTGAGTTATCATCTTTTTCTTCTCAGATTAGTCTTTTTTTTTTAAAGCATCATCAAAATATGTACAAGAAAGGGTAATTATTTAACTCAAACTATAATTGTGTCTAATTGACACTCCAGAAATATCCTTCCTAGTAACATCTGAAACAATTTATTAAGATTTTTTTGAACATTGATTCACAGCTAGTGTCTCATTTGTAGCACTGAAAAGGCTCTTGATAATTTTGCTATTACAAAATGCATGTTCCATGGAGAGGTTGCGTATCATTTCTCAAACACTATGAGGCAAACTCTTAAGCAAGCCCTAATATCTGGTAGGAAATTGGGCTTACTGACCATTAGCCAAATGGCTGTCTGCCTTTAAGATTTGGCAGTGAACTCAATATTGGCAGGTTAGTGGGGAATGGGTGTTAGAATTACATATTATGGGTACTCTGTGTTCTTTCTCTTAGTCCATGGTAATTTCCATCTTCCCAGCCTCCCCATGTTGAGCTCTCAGTTATCCTTGACTCCCCCTTTCCTGCTGTGTGCACATTCAATCATGGCCCAATTCTGCAACTTCTTTCACACCTCTTTCAACTATCACTGTACCAGTCAAAGCTCACTTATGTCTCACATGGCTGACGTGATACCTACTGCCTACTGTCTTCCTGCCTTCCAGTTTTCATTCCTCCAGTGTAGTGTGCACACTGCTGTTAGGGGGAACTTCCCAAGTCACAGCAGGAGTCAAACCAGTCTCTTCCTCCAAGTCCTTCAATGCCCTCTATTGTTGGGAATACTTAGCAAGGCACCAAAGATTCTGCAATGGGGCTTTGACTTGGTTTTCCAGACGTAGTTATTTCCTGGTTTCCTTTATACCTCTATGCTCCTGCCAGTCTCCACTGCCCACTGTTGTGAGAACACTCCCTGGGCCATTACTTCTCCCATTCTCTGCACCTAGAGTCTCCTCCCACGACTATTTCTACTCCCACTCTCCATCCTTTCAAGCCCACCTGGGCTTTGACTCCTATCACGAAGGCTTCTCTGATTCAGCCTCCAGTTGGAGGTGTCCTTTCTCTTTATTCTCCAGGTTCCAAAAGCAATGCCCATTTTTACCTTCCTTTGAGCTTTTCTCTCTCTCTCTAGAAAATAAATGGCTTGAGGATTGGGATTATAATAACAGTTTTATAGGCAATAACTTATTCAGTCCCTTAAGCTTTATGAAGAAGGGACACATTCCCTTTTATAGATGAGAATGCTAAGGCCCAGGCAGGTAAAATCACCTTGCCCAAAGCCATACATCTAAAGAGGGGCAGAACGGAGCTTCAGATTTAGGAGTCTTGGCCCCAGGATCTTTTTTGTTTGCTTAACCACTACACTCATCAGCCTCTCTGACCACCTTATATCCACGTCTGCCCCATAGCTTCTAACACAGCTCCTCGTGCATAGTGGGTAATCAGGATAGGTAGGTTTTCAAAACTGAATTGAATTACACTGATTTAATTAGCTCTGGAAAAAACCTCGCCAATCTGAGGATATAAAATGTTAACACTTAATTCCTTTCTCCAGCACTCATCTAATTACTTAGAACCATGGCTATCAATATAGCTGTGAGAGGCACCAGAAAAATATGCAGTAGCTTAAATGAGAACTATGTATATTTTATGTCTGTTCCAAAGCAACACTTATCACACCTCTGGGAGCTCCTGGGCATGGGTCTGAATATAAATAGGCACACTTATTGTTGTATTCAAATTAGTTGGTATGACACTGAGCCCTGTACTGATTTGTCCTGGAGCAAATATGATTTGAGCAGCCTCACAAAGTATTCATAGAAGACTTTGCAGCAACAGAAAAGATACTGAATTCTTTGTCAATGAGGTGTGTCCAACAGTACTATCACATTTGGGGTGTGGGTGTGGTTGGGTAGACACTGCAACATCGCAATTGTTCTCACTCTATAGGTGTACCTGTTGGATCACATGTTTGGCATTTGCAGTATCTATATATCTATGTCTATATCTATATTATATTTATATCTATCTCTATATCTGTATCTATATGTTTCTATATCTATACCTATATCCATATTCATTACCACTTTCAGATCTATAACTTGTTCTCTGACATTTATGATCTTTCTGAAGGATCTGCTTAAAAAGTATCTTTATATTGTGACTACTGTTGTCCTGATCTGTTCTCTGGTTTTTCAGCAGTCCACAATAATGCTAGGACTTGCCAGGTTTCTCCTTATCTTACTTAAGTTTACCCTGTTTCATTTGGCCATAATTGACATAATATATAGTTTGACATATCCCGTTTTTCTGAAGTATGTCCTATGGCAGAGATATGGAAAAGCCAAAGGTGTTTTGATGTTGGATCATCTTGGGTTTAGTCTCGATTCTGTCACTGCCTCTGAAGCCCAGGCATGCTACCCTACTTCTTTGGGCTTCTTTCCTCATCCTTCGAATGGAGATGGTAGCCCCTGTGAGGATCAAATGAGTGAATGTGGAGTGTGTTCTTAGTCAGTACTGGATCCCTCCCTTGCCTCTTTTCTCTCTACCCCTCTTGTTCCTGTGCAGGCAACATGCACTCACAATAGCATGTATGGGTGGGGGTGTGGCAGAAGACAAGTCTCTAAAGGGAGGCAGAGGACAGGTGGCGAATGTCTATGTCAAGGACTTTGGACTTTATCCTAAATGGAAATAGGAGTCACTGAAGAGTTAAAAGCAGGGAAGTGGCATGGTTAATCAGATTTGCGTATCAGAAGAGTTATCCTCTTATGGTAGAGAACAGATTAGGTCAGTTCTCCTGGTCTGACCTGTATTGCTGCCCCAGGAGTGCAGTTGTTAAAGACAAATTCTCTCCACACCCTGCACTGAATTAAATATTTTGGGCTTGGGGATCTACATTTGATAAAATATGAAGATTAGTTTTAGGCTTTTTTCGATTTTAGGAGAAGGCAAGGCTGGAGGCAGAGAGAAAGGTGGTTACTGTTCATGTGAAAATTAACAAAAGCTTGAATGAAAGCTGTGGAAAAGGTATAGAGTAATTTGAGATATTTACATGGTAAAACCTGCAGCATGTCTGCTCAGTGGTATTTAAAAGGTGTAGGAGAGAGCAGAATCCAGATGATAACTCGTTTCTGGCTTGGGTCATTAGGAGAATGATGAGGCCATTAATAGAAAACTAGAGAAAAGAAGGAGGAGCAGGGTTGTGGGAAGAGAAGGGTGAGCTCAGTTTCTGACATGTTTTGGGGTGACTATAGGTTACCACCAAAAATGCCTTGCAGGTAGGTGGATTTGTGGAAGTGGCATCAGGAGAGACGTTTGACCTGCAGATGCGGAGTGGAAATTCTTGGTAGTTAGAAGGCATAATTTAGAGGTGTACCCCCAGGGAGCCGGACTAAAGGACCAATGCAGTGCCCTGGGGACACCAGCGCTCAAGGGACAAGAAAGGGCAGAGGAGCCACAAAGGTGGCTGAGAAGGAGAACACAGGGAGAAAAATACTCAATGCTTTTGGGGGGTACTTTTTTGAATATCTGCAGAAAGCTTACTGAACAAAATGATATTGGGTGCAGAAGATACATACTTTAAAAGAATGGGAAAATAATTTGGGTTTGATGATCAGTATAGGCATAATGTGTTAAAACCTCAGGAGAAAACCAAAGGCCTTTACAGAACGTCTTAAAAGGCAGAGTTTAAAATTTCCCTTTTATTTCTTAAATACCATTGCTTCTGGTGCCCATTTTTTTGGGTTGTGAAATTGAGGTGGGAAGGGCAAAATATCTGTGAGACCCAAGTTTAAAATGAGCAAAGCTGGGACTTCGGCCAAGGTCTTTTGATTCCAAGGCTGATAGCCTTGCTCTCTGTGAAAATACCAATGCATGCCATTGCAGATTCAGTTGCAGTCACATGGTACATGTTGGCAAAGTTGTTAGCCCCAGTGGAGGGGAGGAAGGAGCACTGAATGAGAGGTCAGCACTCCAGGCTTCGGGCTTCACACTGCTCTTGTTAACTTCCATGTCTTTTTGTTTTAGATCTTCAAGATATAAACCTTTTGCCATGTAAATGTGAAGGAGGAAAAAAATGGAAGAGAATCTACGATTTTAAAAGGCATATTTTAGTGGGTTACAATATGTTATAATTGATATTTCTTACTGGCCTAAAAACAACACTATTTAAAATAATCCTGAAGAGCAGAGTAGCTGTAAAAAAAATCACAATAAAAAAATCCTCCCATAATTAGCTAAAATACAACCTGCATCATGAGATATTTGCTAAATTGGCATCTTAATATAAATTTATAATCTCATCTGGGATAAATATTATACCTGAACTAAGTCTAGTTTGATTACCTTCAAGTTCCCAAGAGTTCCAGCTATTTGTGTTATTTATATTCAACTGTAGGACAATATGCTGATATGAATGACTGGGTTATTATACATTAGAATAATAATTGTTATTTTATGAAGTCTTATATAGTATTTTTTCATATAAAAAGTGTTTTCTTGTATATTACATTATTTGCACAATTCTGAGTTGTGTTGTATCCAACTCAGAGATGTAGAACCTACCCACGCTAGTGCTTCTCAGATTTATTACACATAAGAATCACCTGGGGATCTTGTTAAACTGCTGCTTCTGGTTCAGGAATTCTGGGATGGGGCTAGTTGTTTGTGTTTTCACAAGCTCCCAAGTAAAGCGGATGCTGCTAGTTTGTGGGCCACACTTTGAGTGGCAAGAACCTAGTCCACATTTAACTCCTGTACTAATACATACTATACCTTTTTGTGACCCTCAATTTCTAAGAAAGAGCATAGCAAGTTTTTCTCCTACATGACATTTTTAAATGGTAGATAGGACACAAGCATTGGGTGGATGCCATACCCCACTAGCTACCAGCTGAGGGTCGTGGAAAAGTGACCTTTCTTTGCCCTTTCCCATTTTCAGAGTTGGTGAGGGGATCAAATAAGTCATTTTATGTTAATGTGCTTCATAAAGACTTGTTGCTATTTATCATACTTTGTGTTTACCTACAAGATTCCCTCCAAGTTCATAGATTCATAATTCTCTTATTTGTTAAGACTGAGCTTTGCTTTGGCCTTTTAAGTATTTGATCTAATTGGTAACAGTGATGATCTTTATTTTGCTAAGCTAAGGATGTTGAAAAAAATTTATGAAGTGAGAAGAGAACTGGTGAATGGAATTTGACTTGCATGAAGAGCTATGTGAGGGTATTAATGGAAGAAGTGGGGGCAATCTCTAGGTGGGTGAGTTACTCAGGTGGCAACATTCATTAAACTCTCCTGTGCCTCCCTAATATTTTCCACCAAGAAAATGATTTCTCCTTTCTTTCAACACTTATTCCAGTAATGGTTGCACAACACATAACTTACTTGAAATTACATAGGGTCCCATAGAATCCTTTGTAATATCAATCATTTAAAACTTTTGTTGCTTTCAAAATTTAGCTTTTTAAATTTTAATGGGTTGATATATTATTTTTACAAATCATATAGATTTCAAAACTCACGAAGGTGGGGATTACACCTCCACATGACTTAAAACATAGTAGGTGCTTAGTAGTTATTGGTTGCCTTGAGCTGACTTCCATTAGAGTTAAAAAGCTCCCGTTTAAAAATAGTAAGTTATTTATGGGAGCATAAATTCCCCTAAGGGTAAATTTCTGTTCTTTACTTAGGTAATCAGATTGATACCTTAATGAGAGTTGCAGCACTGAAGAGATGGGAGGTTTAATTCTTACAAGGGGAATACAATGATTTTTTTTTTTTTTAAAGTAGGCTTGAGGATGTAGCAATATGCCGTAAGTGTTAACTGTGAAGTAAGCAAGTACTGGATACTTTATCTCACTTAACTTGATCTCAGTAATGCTCTTCCTATTATACTTTACATTTTACCTACTTACTCTTGGGGTAAATGACGTTTTTAAAAAATCATAAAAAATACAGTTCTAATACCTGGCATGTACTAAGTTTTCAGAACTATTTGTTTGATGAATAAATGAGTGACTTTTTAATCTATAGGTTGGGAGATTGAGAAGCAGCAAATTTAAGTGAATTACCCAAGATCACCCAAGCAATGATTGACTGGATTGGGTTCAAACTCATGTTATATGTCTCCAAATCCAATCCACTTTTTACTTCTTTATAGTAAGTCAAGAACTTTGGACATCCAACTAAAGCAAATCCATCCCTGGGTAAAGAAAAGGAGGTTTGGAAGGAAATAAACTTGATTGACATTGTAATTCTGCCTGAGGCTCAGGGGAGCTTCCAAAACTCATTACCTCTGCCACATTTGTGGCTGCCATAGAGTGCCAATACCTGCATTATTCAAATTCATCTGACAGACTTTAGAGCCTTGGGTCACCCAATTTTTGAATTTGAAACAAGTCCCTGTAGATTGCTCTAGTATGGCTCTGTTCAGTGCTTATCCTTCCACACTGAATGGAGGAAAAGAGGGTCAATAAAAAAGAAAGAAAAAATGGAAAAAGAAAGAAGTGAAAGGGAATGTCTATAGCCAACAAATTATGTCATACAATTAAATTTACATATTTTTATTTCCACTAGACTTTATGTTACTTACTCTGCACTAAGGATAACAGACATTCTCCTTTGTGTGCATATTCATAATGCACACACCATTATCCACCTCTACAGACTCAGGTTGTTTAGGGATGCCCTTTCGAAGGAAGGCTCTGGAAATGTCTCAGAGCTGCTGCAGTGTGCTTGTCTACCTGTGCACCATTGCCTCGGATAAAGACATCTCTCTGCCATCACAGGGCCCCCAACTCATCCAATTCATCTATAGTTTCCATGACTTGCAGTGTTTGGTGGATCCTTCTATTTTTGCTTTTCCAAACACCAGAGAAAACACTGTTGAGCTCAAATAACCATTCGAATTTACTGTATGGAAAAAGCATTCTGGTTTATCAGGGCCCTGCGCATGTCAGCTTCTGTAGTGTCCTGCTCACTTACAAGAGAAGCCACAGAGGGATTCGGAAAACATAACAACAGCATAGCTCTCAGTGTAGTGTCAAGGGGGACAGATATAAAAGGTCTTAACATTTCTCTGTTGTTCAGTTTATAACAGATCTTTTCCAGTTATGATAAAAATGTGGTTTTCATAGAGAATAGCTCATCCAATTATTTCAGCTTTTTGATATACATATTTCTGCTGCCTGCCTTCCTTAAATGTCCTCATTTCTTGATATATTTCATTTTCACAAAGGTTTTCTAGGTGTAAAAAAGTCAGCATTAGGCCATTCAGTAAGCTTGGATTCCACACCTGCCTCTACCTCACTTCATGGAAATGCTCTTTATCTTGGTGTCTGACTTATCTATAACTATGTGGCTCCATCCATAAGGCCAGGCAGCTTTAGTTTCCTTATGTTATAAAACAGGCTATCATAAGAATATATTTCAAAATGCTCAGAGCTTTCTGGAGAGCGAGTAAACTAGGAAAGAAATTTATATTTGGACAGTTTTACCTTATGCCTTCAGAAAGAGAAGCTACCAACAGAACACCAAGGTCTCAGTGATATGCTTTACAGGTGCTTCTTGTCAAATTGTCTTCAATCGTTTATTTACTCATTCAATAAACATATCTATCTATCTATATATATATATAAACTGCTGATCTCTCTCTTTCTGCTTCATTTGATCCTACTTATTCTTTGTGTTTCAACTTAGATATCTCTTCTTCTAGGGAAAATATCCCTAATCCATGCTGGTCCCAAAGTGTAGTTTTAAGAGCAGCAGCTAAACCACATTTATTAGGAGCGTGGTTATCAAAGAATGCTTCCTATCAGAAGGGAGAAAAAGAAAAAGAAAGAGGACAGAGAGCAGAGAAGGAAAAATGTTGCAGGTGGAGAGGATAAAAGACATCAAATAAGAAAAGTATATTGCATTTAAGGAACTAAGAATATCCCAGTACGTCTGGGGAAGGAGGTAGGTTGAGGTGAGAAATGAAGCTGGAAGGTCAGCAGGAGTCAGAACAAGAAGGGGTTTGGAAGACACACTAAAAAGCTGAGACTTCAAATCTAACTAAAGAGAAAGATGGTCAGATTTGTGACAGCAAATGCTCACGCTGGCTGCAAATGGAAGAGTGGGCTAGAAGGACAAGGGGGGAAAAGGATATCAGTCCTTGCTGCAATAATACAGGCAAGAAATGATGGTGGGGTAAATTAGGCAAATAGAATTAAGTGGACCAGTTCCAGAGATGCTAAGGAAACATGATTGACTGGAAGTGATTGGCTGGATTTGTGTAGGAAGGGAAGAGGGCACCTGGATGCATCTGCCTTTAATACTTGAGCAACTTAGAGGCAGATGGCACTGTTCTCTGAGATAGGGGGCACCAAGAAGGGCTTGGTTGGGAGGATTGGGAAGGAAGTTCATGATACAGAGTGTTTGGGACTCCAAACTCCATGTGCTTCCTGTTATCCTGGCCTATACCTCTTTTTTCCTGAGGTGACTGGGAACAGGGCAGCATGCTGAGTGATGCAACACCAGAAAAATGATGAAGATGCCATTCCAGTCTCAGAGATTCAGTCTAGTGTGGACAGAAAACACCCTCAAAAAAGTCAAACAGGAGATAGAACGTGCGAAGTATGCGAAGTGCCATGGTCAAACTACAAGGTACACTGGGAGGGGGTGACTGCTTCTGCAGGTTTGGCCAACTGGGATGTGTTAACCCTTCTTGTATTTCTTCTCTGTGGGTCAAGGAGGCTAAGACCTTGTTAGCCTCTGACTAAGCATTTTTCTCTAGGATTCTGAGTAAAAATCGAGGCTCAGACTTACAGGGCTTGGTCCTCTTATTAGGAAACATCACAATTCCAAATATGATAACTTACTCATGACATTCTGACCCTCATTGTGGGCTCTGTTTCACCAGAAGTCCCTCTTCTTCTAACTGTTCTGCATGGATATTCAATGCTCTACAAAGTTTGGACTGTAGCAGTTCATACTATCACAGTTAAGTTATGTTCCAAAGGCACACAAGGCATATGTGAACACCATCACACTGAGAGAATGCTTTGGAACCAAGTTCTGTCTTTACTGCCATTAGTAAGACTTTTCTGGTGCCAATAATATCCTTTCTCACAGCTTTTCCTGGGGACAAGCAGGCCATCTGAGCTGGCATTCCAGATGCCTGCTTTGCAGTCGGTATCTCCATTGTGTCCTCTTGGGGGACTTTGGGGCTCTCTTTTTTCATTTTGTTTTCTTCCATTCATCTACCCAAATGTTTTCAGTACTTACACTGTCCATGGATTTGGGAAGGGAGGCACACAAAGATGACTAAAATGCTATTTCAGCTGCCATAAAAAATGTGAGACATCAGGCATGTAGAAAAGAGACCATGAAGAAGGGAATATGTTTTGCAAATTCCAGGATCTGTAAGCCGAGTCCAAGTCCTAAGATCTGAAAGCATAAACTAAATGGTTAGAAGTAGTGAAATTTCTGTTTACTCAATTTTTTTGTGTGTGTGTGTGTTAGGCATCATGCTAAGTTTCACTCACATATCATCTCCATTGACTACACAGTAAACATTAAATATATTTTATCTCCATTTTATAGATGAGGTCATTGAAACTCTAAGAGGTTAAATCCCTACCCAAAGTTCACAAAGCCAGGGAGTAAACTCAAAACTAATCTCATTGACAACTTGTTCTCTTAACCTCTCCTCTATCCTTCCCACCATCAAACATCATTAGTGCTTCTGCTTTATTTTCTCGTTGTATGGGCAAAACAAATAATAATAATAACAACATTTGAAAAATCATTGGATATAGATGCCTAAACTAGAATGTCAAAATAACATGTAAATGGTCGCTACAGTTTCAAGTAAATATTTCTATCTAATGTTTACATCCTACAGTATAAATCTGTCAGTTAAATTAAATTGCAGTTGTCTTTGACTTGCAAAATAATATCTTATATTTCCATTGAATCTATTAGCTGAATCAACTTATTTTACTTCTATAATTCAATGTAACAGGTTTCTTTCCATTTGCTATCCTCAGGACACCCTTGTAAACAAGATGTTTCCTGTAATGAGTTTTTCCTGGTAAAAATCATTTAATAAGCAAATATCTCCAATCCCTGGTAATATGTGCTGACAGCCTCCTAACCATATTTGAAATATGAAAGCAGTGTTTCCAAGATGACTCAAGCCAATTGCTTTAATACTTCAATAAAAATAACTGCTATTAGAAGGCTCAATACTGAAGGCACATAATTTCAATCCTGGTTCATAAAATTTAATTTGGATTTATTTCAGGATAATGATCATTGAGAAAAGCAAGTATTGAAATGGTTGGACACATGGGTAAGGACCACTAATCTCCTCTGAGAGATCGCTGGGCTCCAGCAGGGTAGCTGGCAATATATATACACACACCATTAATTATTTGCTGGAATATTTTCTGTGACATTGGTCTCAAGGTGCTCTGTTCAAATACTCTACCTCAGCAGAATCCCTGCCACAGAGCACTTGAGTAAAATAACTTTACATCAAACTGGATTCTCTTTGGCTCTGACCACATGACCAGGTTTCATGGGTCCACTTTTTTTCCTATATCTTATATAACTTTTATGATAAATGAGTACAATTCCAGTGATCTACAAGAATGTTATGAGTTAAAATGTGGAGCATGTATTCACTTAGAACACAGAATTGTGGTTCTGGAAGGGCTCTTTA
This sequence comes from Pan paniscus, assembly GCF_029289425.2. Lineage (NCBI taxonomy): Eukaryota > Metazoa > Chordata > Mammalia > Primates > Hominidae > Pan > Pan paniscus. Next base: position 95,675,447 of record NC_073263.2, on the reverse strand, counting down.
ATGTAGTGTTGTCTATGCTTCCCAGCTTACAGATGAGACAACCAGAGTTCTGGAATAAATGACTTGCCCAGGATCATAGAGCCAGGGCCTCAGGGCAAGTGATCTGATCTTTGGTCCAGTGTCAGTTCAGTGTGCCACACTTTTTACACTAAACCAGAAGGAAGAGGCATTGGTTAATCATGATAACAACAACAGTTTATGCTTATTTTAAATTTGGTAAGCATGGTATATGCATCATCTTACTCAACCTTCAAAACAATGCTACAACTCATACTTTATTTATGAGAAAATGGAGGCTTGGAGCATTGAGATAACTTGCTAAAGCTCATTCAGCTAGTGAGTGGTAGCCCTGAGATTTGACCCAGGCTATAGAGCCTAACATCCTGTAATGATGATGCCAAGCTGAAATTATCAAGCAAGGTGTTTGGAGTACCCATGTATGCATCTAACAGAGGTGACAGGAAAAGCAAAATCTTTCTATGTGCAAAGAATTAAGAAAATAAGGAGAGTTGAGATAGGAAAGACAGAATCAGGAGATAGGAAAATGAAGGACATAAGAGGCTGAGAGGGGGAAATTATTTTTTGACCTGCAAATGATCTTTATAATCACTTCAATTTTCTAGTTTATTTTAGTCAGGGTCATCTGGCATTGGTCATTCTGTATTTTAAATTTAGTAGTACCCACAATTCTCAATATTCACTTTTAAAGCATACACTGATTTTAGGAAATCCAAGGTAATAACCTGCCTTTAGTGGGAGTGAAATGAACATTGGAAGTAGATTTCAAGAACAAATGAAAAATTCCCTTGCAGTATTTTATTGCTTTTCTGTTAACAGTGGAAATATATAAACCTATTTCTTTATTCAGCAAATTCAAACATGCATTGCTAGAATGTAATGTTAAAATAATTATCAATGCTCATTTTATCCCCAAGTTATCTAAATGCTTTCGGATCTGGTCAATCATATAATTAATATATTTCTAAGAAATTGCTTTTTGGTATCACTTTTGATATACAACAACTGGTATGGGACTTTCCATCTGCAAAGTGTTATATGATCTCTCTTTTTAAATCTTGTGAGGTATGTCATCAAGGAGTTGATTTATGATCCTGGTTCAGTAACCTTGGACATGTCTCTATCTTGCACATTATTGATAAAATGATTCAATGTTTGCAACCTGAGATTTGAAAAACACCGCTATCTGGAAACCTGAAAAAGATTGTTTTTGAACGCTATAATTGGTCCAAGGATGAAAAAAGACAGGCATTTTTCATAAGTTCAATTTTGCCATAGTCCCAAGTTGGTAAAAGGTATTAATAATAATTGTTGAAGGTAAATTATCCTCTCAAGGTCTGGAGATAAATACTTGATTGGTGAGACTGTCCTAGATAGTAAATTACAACTGTGTCTAGAGGAAGTCACACAACTTGTTTTTTTTTCTTTTATTTTCTATTTTTAATATAGTGGTTGGTGGGTGTAAGTCAATTCAGAACAACATATATTGCACATCTACAATGCACCAGGCACCCTGCTGAGTGTTCAGGATACAAAGGTGGATAACATGAAGACTCCACCTTTAAGGATCTCACAGTATCAAAGGTGAAAATGGCATGTGACATGATTATGGATCACACTGCGAGCTTCCACAAAGCAGAAATATCAGAAAACATGCATTCTTGCATAAGTTTATGCAGTTTTGAATGAATGTCATTGGTTACTTGCTCATTTAAATTATTTATCTGATCCTTTTATGAGCATTTAATAAGTTCTAAATAAAATCTTAGCTCAGACTTCTTTCACTGCAGACACAGAGAAGTCCATTTGATCCTCCTGTCACCTGTCCAGTTGCAGCTTAATACTGATTTTCTCTACCCAAACCTCCAGATTGGGTTAGTTGCTTCATGCTTCATGTTCACTCAACCTTTTGCTTACACATTCATCATAACACATGTTCCCTTCTGTTAAATTACATATTCACTTATTTATAAGTATGACTCCTTTAATCAGTATCTCCTAGAGCTTAGGGTCCGCTCATCTTTGAATTCCCCCATACTTGGAAAAGTTCACACATTTATGGGAACACGTCATAAGAGTTTACTGAATTAATGAGTAAGTTACTTAATGTAGAATCATCTGGACATAACTTCTCATATATACAAAGCTTACACTTCTCATGCTACCATTTTTTTTCTTTTTCAACTTTTATTTTAGATTCTGGGGGTACACATATGAGACTTTAAGCAAACCAGTTAATCTCTTTGGTTTTTAATTCCCAAACAAATATCAATACATTGAAGTAGCTAGGCTATATGACTGCTGACATTCCTACTTATTCTAAAATAAAATTATTTGGACACTTTACCATTGGCCTATTGGAAAAGGCCTAATGGATAAGGATATAATTTGACCCTAAATTGATAAGTTTCAATAAAGTCAAAACATTATACTAATGTAAAAAATAATGACAACAAATGCAATAATGAGTCTTACCATGTAGAAGGTGCTTTATATAGAATGTTAGGTAAATGGCCAAGTATAGATTTTAATATATTTTATCCATCCATCCATTCATCATCCATCCATCCATCCATCCATCCATCCATCCACCCATCCATCCAGTCATTTAATAAATATTTGTTGAGTGTTTGCTAGGTGCTAGGCATTGCTCTAGGCAGTAAGCAAGAAAAAATAAAATCTAGGACTCCTAAAGAACTTACTCTCTAATCAATATTTCAAACTCTGTGCTTTTGCCCATAAACAATAAGGTCTCCAAAGTTTTGTTAATAACTTTAGTAATATAAATATTTGATTCCCCTGTTTAACTAGGGCCTGGTTCCTAAAGATTTTCATTATATAAATTTAAATGTATAACATTTTTCATAAAAGCAGGTATTCTAATGCTCTGCTCCATATTTTAAGAACTGCTAAAATTCTTTATTCTTATTCCAGGCAGTAAGAATATTAACTTCAGTTGGGCATTATCTTTCTATCCTCAAAGATCACTCTGAATTACACCAAATTAAATAGATTTAGGAATAAAAGAACAAATTATCTATTTTTGTTTGCGTGTCAGGAACAGGTATTTTAGACAAGTCTTTGTAAAATAAAAGTATATCCTTTAGTTAAACTAGTGTTTGCACACAGATATCCCTCTCTCTCTCTGTCTTATACACACACACACACACACACACACACATACACACACACTCCCAAAGAATGATCTTTTCCTACAAAGGAACTAAGAACTGAACAGATAAGCTTGGAATTATTAGTCTTGAAAAATGGATGTTCCATTTCTGGTGTGTGTGTGTGTGTGTGTGTGTGTGTGTGTGTGTGTGTGTTAAAAGCACCTAAGAGGCAAAGAGTAGAGGCCAGGTTGTACGAATGGACAGCAGCCATCATGGACCATTCATGGAAGTAAATCCACACTGCATATATTTTGGGGTCATGAATTGGAAAAAGATAATGACTGTTCACTCTTTTATTAAAAAACAATATGGTCTCCATTTCAACTCTGATGTTACAGACCCTGCCCTCTCTGGTTACAGGTACTTGCTTGCTGCTGGGTGACTCTCAGTCTTTTTCTTACATATGCAAATAGGACAACAGCGCTATTAAAAAAGAGTGTGCGACAGAGGCTGGATACTTTTGTAATGATAATGCAATCCTATCTCCTTCAGGAAACGTCTTCTTTTCACCATTAGGACAAAATCAAACGTTTAACAACGTTGCTTCAGTGAAAACAAAATATGCGCCTATAAAGCTATAATGTGTTGAAACCACGTGACAATCACTGATGTCCAGATCAAGTTAGCCTTACTTTCAATTGCTATAGTTTTATTTATTTATTAATTTTTGAGATGATCTCACTGTCACCCAGGCTGGAGTGTAGTGGAGTGATCATGGCTAACTGCAGCCTGGACTTCCCAGGCTCAGAATTGCTCAAGCAATTCTCCCATCTTAGCCTCCCAGGTAGCTGGGACTACAGGTGCATGCCTGGCTAATTTTTGTATTTTTTTGTAAAGATGGGGTTTTGCCATGTTGCCCAGTCTCATTTCAAACTTGTGGGCTCAAACGATCCACCCACCTTGGCCTCCAAAGTGCAGGGATTATAGGCATGAGCCACTGTGCCCAGCGGCTATCCCTTTATACTCTCTTTCTTTCAGGCTGGAATGGGAACCACATAAATGGCATCTTTCTGCATTTTCTGATTTCATAATACAAAGTTAATAATCAGGTATCTGAGAAGAATGTCATGATTCTAAAGAGTGACAAAAAATTTAATATGATTTTTGACTATCATATTAAAAATCTAGATTCTAGAAATCAAATACTTTGGAAAGATAACACTGCCTATATAGAAATACTCTCTGTCAAAACCTTCAAATAAGTCTGAATTAAAACTGAAATAAAACCTATGAATGATTCTCTCACACTAAACCATTTCTCTTTTTGCTGGTAATAAAAAGTCCAACGAAAAATAACACAGCTAAACTTCCTACAAAGTACTACAAAGGGAGACAATCTCACCTAATCTTGAAAATAAACTAATGAGAAATATTAATTATATTTTGTTGTTTTTATATATCTTTTTTTTTTCATTAAAAGGTAGCCATCTGGCTGGGCATGGTGGCTCACGTCTGTAATCCCAGCACTTTGGGAGGCTGAGGCAGGCGGATCACGAGGTAAAAAGATCGAGACCATCTTGACCAACATGGTGAACCCGTCTCTACTAAAAATACAAAAATTAGCTGGGCCTGGTGGCACGTGCCTGTAGTCCCAGCTACTTGGGAGGCTAAGGTGGGAGAATTGCTTGAACCCAGGAGGCAGAGGTTGCTGTGAGCCGCGATCGTGCCACTGCACTCCAGCCTGGTGACAGAGAGAGACTCAGTCTCAAAAAAAAAAAAAAAAAAAAGTAGCCATCCATGACCAAAATGTTCCTCTCTATCTCTCTCCTATATATACATTTTTTGGGAATATACATCAAGTTATGACTGGGGAAATACTATATTTTATATCTATCTATGTATTTTATATATAGATAATATTCTGTAAGATAAGTATGGGAGGAAAAGCAAGACAACACCCGGTTTCAATAACTCAAAGAAGGCTGTTTTGCTCTGTTTTGTTTTGAAATCCATTCAGCTACATTTAGCTAAAAAGTTCTCTTCTCCATTTAAATATAAGTTGGGTTTGCTGTTTAAAGCAGAATAACTGTTTTTAAAAAAGGAAAATCCTAAAGTATTAAGTGGTGTTAACTGAATTGTGAGATTATGGATAAGTTTTAATCACACTTTTCAGAACCCTCCAAAAGGTTTACTAGAACATATACTATTTTTATAGTCATCAAAAGATGTGTGTATGTGTATGGTGATAAGCTATCTGACTTTCTTATTAAATTAAAATTACCTATTAAATCATGTCATCTATTTTGATACATCACTTCGAAATCTCCCTCTGAACTTGTGGATTTTCTCTCTTATCACTAAACAAGGCCAAAAGAAAATAATTAAGTTTTATATATTCTTTTAACATCTCAACAGCCAATTACACACGTGTATATAGGTGTGTATTCTTTTAAATGCGTCTTCACATGGCACATGGACAGATTCTAAATTCCCACCAGAGTTGACCATAAAAGAGCAACAGCAACATGTTCTAGAACACTTAATTTTGAATGATAGTATAGGCAATAGGATATTCAATAAGATTTCAGAAAGAGGATACAGAATCACACACACACAGCGAAAAAAAAAGGTCAGTTTTCATCCATGTGGTCACACCAACAAGGGAGGGAAGTAAAGGGAAATAAATAGTTTCTAACGAGAATTCTCTGACTGCAATTTAAAACCTGCACCAGAATGGGCAATATGCTAGAAAGAGTGTTTGGTTCTTCCCCTTTATTCAGTGAGTGCATTGAACATCTATTCCTTTGGTTATTCAGTGCATATTCTCAATGAAACTGAGTCTTAGTGAACAGATCATTGTTAAAAAAATTCTGATTCTTTTCTCCATTTTACATGTTTGAGAGGATAAGTTATTGTCACTTTTCTCTGTTTTAATTTTTCGATTATTAACTAGATATTTGTAAACTTAAAATGTGAAGCTCCCCACCAACTGAACGGACCCCTCTTGGTCAAGGGGGCCCCAGAGAAACCTGAAAAACGAAGTCCTTGGTGGTGATGGAAAGGGAGGTGGGACATGCCTCATGATACCTCCTTCTTGGAGTTTAAGCACAACTGACCAGCATTAATATTAAAATAGAGATCATCAGACTAACGAAATGGACTCTTCATGACACTAAGAGACCGAGTTATAAACAGGACCTAATGCCATGCCAGACAAGGGTTAAGTCACACACCCTTACAAGTCACTCTGTCTCAGTGTATTGGTTAACAGACTTCCTTATATTAAGCATTCTTTTTTGCTGATTCCAAATTTCTAGACAAAGCTTTACTCCTTTAACCAACTGCAAATTAAAGAATCTCTGAATCCACCTATAAGCCCCTGCTTCAAGATATCCTACCTTTTTGGGCGATACCAATGCATGCCTTCCATGTATTGATTTACATCTTTGCCTGCACACCTGTCTCCCTGATATGCATAAAACCAAACTGTAACTCACCCACATTGGTGACAATTTCTCAGGACCTCTTCAGACTGTGTCTCCACAGGCCATGGTCATTCCTACTGGCTCAGAATAAGCCTCTTTACATATCTTAAAGAGGTCTTTTGTTTGTTTTTGTTTTGTTTGCTTATTTTTCCTGTTAACACATGCCTACATCTATTTATATATTACTGTAATATAAATATATATTTATATTATATCATTTGAAAGATTTTTTACTAGCTTTGTTATTTGTCCTTTCCCTTGACAATGTGCAAAGGTGGCACTGGCAGATTTGAAAATGGCTGTGATTTATGAAAGCAAAATCCAAAGAAATGAAAGTTGCTCCTGGTAGCCTCAAACCACGATGCCAGCTTGGAGTTCTGCCTAATTCTATCCTCCCCTCTGGAGGTTTACAATGACCTGGAAGACAGCCATCTAGTTAAAGGAGCCACATTTCTGAATAAAATTGCTGAAGACCGTGCCTTCGGGTCTAAATTTCAATTCCTGCTCTGCTCCATCATTCTTAATTTCTCTGAATTTCAGTTTCCTCATCTGTAAGACAGGGACATTACAGTTCCCAGCTATTTTTGTGAGGATTAACTGAGCCATTGCTTGTGAATGCTTCCAACAGTTCCCAGAACACAGTTCATGGAAGACAAATGGGAGTTTCATAATTTTTTCTTTCACTAACAATTTACTACCGGTTCAAATTCTAAACATATTTTAAACATGGCATATGCAACTTTGGTTATCCAGGCCCCCAGTGCCAAACACAAACTAGTTTAGTGTATTGTGAGAGAATTCACATTTACTAATTCAAATTAAAACTAAATGCAAATTGTAGTAGCATAACACACTAATGAACACAGAGGAACTGCCAGTCCCTGCGGTACTACATCTTATGTTATGTAAATACCATTCAAAGAGGTCCCACTCAAAGGTTTGTACTGCACTTGCTTCTTGGCCTGTCTTTTATTTCCTGAATTCCTTGAAGTAATATACTATTCGGTATAATAGACTCTTAACATTCAAAGAAAATTTGATAAAAGGAAAAGAAAAATATAAACCTGAATGGGCTTATTAAAAAAAAAAAGAAAAACAATTTTCTCATGATGATACAATGAATCAAAATATAAATTCTCTTTTACATTCTCCTGAGGGTTCTGGGAAGGGGTCAAATAAAAAATAAACATTTCCATAGAAAAAATCAGTAGCTCTTACTATGTGTCAATGTTAACAACAATCAGAAAACAATGTTGTTAAACTGTAGCCCCAGGAAGCTACAGCTGGTGGAGTGATCAGATATGACTAAGGAAACAGGCAGGGGTCTTGCTAGTCAGTAGAAGCTGTGTTTGCAGAACATCATCAGAGGAGAATGAACCTCATCATATACCAGCATTACCTAACTCTGTCCAACAGAAAATGAGCAAAAGCAGCAGCCAGAATACAGGAAATAGCACTGATGAGGACCATGGTTAAAGCTAGATGTCTGAGCAATTGCAGACAGGTGGGGTACTGTCTAACTTCCCATCACCTTGATAGGATCCATTTCAGCTATCACAATAAAGGCAAGTCTTTAGATGGATTTGCGCTAGATCTACAAGATACTTGGCAGATGAGGCAGAAGCAAGATGACAGAAGAAATGAGAGATCCAAGGAGCCCCAATCTGGAGATATTTATTTAGCTTCATTTGCCTGACAGGTCTCCAATTCCTAAGGTGGGGGAACTGGATATTAATACAGGACAAATACTATAGTTATGCCTGTATGTTCTTTGTAGTTCCTTTCTGAACTGTTGTGTATTTTTTATTTGCATAAATGTATGGGGTATAAGAATAATTTTGTTACATGCATAGTGTATGTAAGGGCTTTTAGGGTACCTATCACCCAAACAAAATACCATTGTTGGCTGCATATGAGTCATGTCATAATGTGGATTTAGCCTTATCTAGTTTACAGGTTTTGCGGGTCTTTCATCATCTGATCCCAGCCTTATCTCCTGTCTATCACCCTCTCCAGCAAATGCATCATGCTTTTTTTTTTTCCCCCAGCTAACTCCTACCATATCTTCAAAAGTCAGCTCCAGTGTCATCTCCTGGAAACTGTCTGCCTGGATCTCTTCCCTAAATGGGACAGGCGCCCCTCCTATCTATTCCCTTACCATAATCACATTCCTTATCCCGGTATATAGTAAGTTATCTGGTTTCCTGCCCATTGCCCTAGACGGAGACTTAATTCAGAATGAGGAACATGTCTTTCATCTCTGCAGCCCCTAATGACAGACATTACTGGGTACCTGTTAGGTACTCAGTACAGGAGAGCTTCTGCCATCCTTGTCACTATTGTCACTGTTACAGGCTGGTGTCTGGCTGTGCTACCCGTAGTGCAAGTTTTCAGCCCTTCCAGAAAATAAAAAATAATGATACCTTAAGTAGGCTTAAGCTTATAGTAAAATTTCACATGGTAAGATCAATAAACATAAAAATGGCAGATGAGCTTTACTATCTTGACAAGAATATCAGCTCTGAACTAACTGTGTATGTGAGGTTGATGATAAACTTTTGTGGGTGAAAAGATGAAGAAGGTACTTGAAAGTGTCTCAAAGAAGACAAAGCAAACCATCCCACCCAGGTCAAAGTTTATGCCTTTCCTGGAACATGATAAGAGGTGGAATTTATGAAGCATCATAAGTATAAAGACGACTGGAACGATTACAGGAATGGAAGTTCTTTGAGATATAAAGATAAATGAAACAATTTGGTTCAGCAATCTGGTACAAGGGCTGTGAGGTGATTATTAAAGTTTATATAGACAGGGCAAATACAGTTTGAATATCCCTTATCTGAAGTGCTTAGAACCAGAAGTGTTTCAGATTTTGGACTTTTCTGGATTTTGGAATATTTGCATTATACTTAATGGTTGAGCATCCCTAATCCGAAAACCCGAAATCCAAAATGCTCCAATAAGCCTTTCCTTTGAATGTTATGTTGGTACTCAAAATGTTTCAGATTTTGGAGCATTTCATATTTCAGATTTTCATATTTGGGATGCTCAACCTGTACATGTAGATATTTAGCAAACACTATATAATTAGGTCTCAAGAATGCCTCTTAAATATGGAAAGGAGGATTTTGTTTGCTTCTTGTTTTTAAATGAAAGTATTTCTCAAAATGTTGTCCAGGGACCAACTGCATCATTATCACCTAGAAACTTATTAGACATGCAATTTCTAGTCTATCCTAAGTTTATCAGATTAAAAATCTGATGTGGCCCCTCCACCTCCCTTCTTTCAATCTGTGCTCTTAACAAGTCCCCTAGCACTACTGTTTTAGGTTAAAACACTGCACCTGAATAATAGGTCATTTTGCCTCGCTCATTTGCCAAAGTAGCCATTTCTAAGTTAAGGAAGTTTTTAGGTAGGCTCATAGCATTGTATTTCATTTTAGATTGTAAGCTCAATGGCAGGGATACTATATTGATAATTATGTTTTCATATAGCAACCATCACAGTATATTCTTGGTGCTTAATAAATGTTTATAATTATTAACAACAACAACAAAAAATAAGCATCTTCCCTTGTCTCTGCCTGGAAAGTCTTTCTTGCTTTTAGTTGCCTGTTCCAGATCCCACTCCTTAAGGCTCAGCTCAGACCCTATCACTTTGAGAGTCTCTCACCTCTCTATATCCTCATTGCACTCTGCTAGAATTATAGCAATTGCAGCAATTGCCACAAATCCCCTGCCTATTTTCTCAATGTCCCAGCGGGACAAAATTTCACCCTGGGCCCTGTTCTCATCAATAATAGATTCTCTCCACACAGCTTATCCACTCCTTTGGCTTTAATGATCACCCCTCTACTGGCTTCTGAATGTATTTCTCTAGCCAAGATCTTTTCCCCAAACCCTGGAATCATGTATTCAATTGCTAGACATTATCTCCAAGATGTCCTACAGATATGTCATGTACAAGCGATCTAAAATCAAATTTCTCTAACTCCTCAGTTCTCTTTCAATTGATCAACTAGAAATAATTCAGTAATTGCCACCTATTAATTTTATTGTGAAAGTCAGAAATTTAGGATATCTTCCATTATTCTTGTCTTTTCTCCTTTGCCCGCAAATCCAATCAGTCATTGAGTCTTACTGATGTAAACTCCTGAAATCTCTCAAATGTCTGTACTTCCTACCATCCTTACTTGCCCACTATGGCCACTACAATTTCTTACCTTGAATCTGTTAATCTCTTCCTATTTTCTCCCTATCTGCAAAGTTAGTCTTTTCTTAATTTCCCAAACTGTTGTCCTGATAATCATTCTGAAACACAATCTCATGGTGCATTCCCTTTTAAAATTCCTTCAATCACTCTACACTGCATTTAGAATTAAAAAGAACAAACTTCTTCTTTTTTTTTTTTTTTTGAGATGGAGTCTCGCTCTGTCACCCAGGCTGGAGTGCAGTGGCACGATCTTGGCTCACTGCAAGCTCTGCCTCCCGGGTTCACGCCATTCTCCTGCCTCAGCCTCCCGAGTGGCTGGGACTACAGGCGCCCACCACCATACCCAGCTAATTTTTTGTATTTTTAGTAGAGACAGGGTTTCACCATGTTAGCCAGGATGGTCTCGATCTCCTGACCTCGTGATCTGCCTGCCTTGGCCTCCCAAAGTGCTGGGATCACAGGCGTGAGCCACCGCACCCAGCAAAAGAACAAACTTCTTAACACAGCATTCAAGGTCCTTCATATCCAGTCCATGCACACCCTTCTTATCGCCATGCCTGGCCTCTTATCGCCACTCTCTTGTACTGTATTCTCTAGGAACTGCTTGCAGCTCCCCCAAAGACTCTATTTTCCAGTCAGTAGTTCACAGAAGTCGGTCCAGTAATTAGTACTAGGTATGAAAAGGATTGCCAGTGAAGTGAAATGAAGAAAAAAAAAAAAGATGCTAAACTTATTCAAGTTAAAGAATTGTCCTTTATTCTAAGATTATTCCCTTTTCTATATTCTGGTGTTAATCCTTTGCTTTAAGAAATCATGAAAGTAATTGCTTATTTGGAAATAATACAATTTGGTTACCTTTTATCCATTTCCTAAATGATTTTTGAAATTTGATTTCTCAATGATAGTCAAAAAACTAGGAAGATCTGCAGGCTGAGAGGTGCTATTCTTCTGCCTGGAAGCTGCTTAACTTCTTTGTCCAGCTAACTTGTAATTTTTCAGGATCTAACTCAAAAATCAACTCTTTCTTAGGGCCCTAAGCTCCTTTCCTGGGCTTCTGTGGCATCCCTGGCCAGTGGTGGCTCAGTGCTTAACCATCTTGCGTTGGAGATTAGCTGTTTGTCTTGGTTTCATGCTATGCTGCAAGCAAGGGCTTCTTTTTCCTAATTTATTGATTCTTGCTAATTCAGTAGTGATTCGATAAATTCCCTTTATAATAAAAAACAGGTACTGGTAATCTGGATTTGGACTGGAGTTATTGGTGTAATGGCTGATGCATTAGCCATGTGGATTTATGTCCTACATGACAGAGACAACCCTGACAGGTAGGTGGGTCACGTCTTTTCAACTTTCCATTCCCCTGCAGGTTCTAGCACTGTTCTCTGCCCATTTGGCTCTCAATAAATCCTTCTGAATTAAATTGAAAGTAGAGCCATAAAGAAAATGCAAAATTAAGACACTGAAAAATTAAGAGAACACAAGCAAGCTACATGGGGAAAGTCACTTTAGCCAAAAGGCCCTGGACAATTATTTAAAGTAACAAGATTACCTTCAGGGACTTTTTTTCAAATGCACATATTTAATCATCTAATGTGTAAGTCAAATCTCAGATATAATTAATTCAGTCTGCCTTAACTTTTTTTTTTTTTTTTGCATACTAGCTTACATTAGATAAAGCTAATCTGTAATACAGCTCCGGTAGCCCATGTCTGTAAATGCTAAAAAGAAAGAAAGGAAATTTTGTAGGTGTCCTGTGATTAGGGCACCCTTGGTTTCAGCTAGATACGTACTATGTCAATGAGTCTCAAAGGCACTTGAGGTCTGTGGCTTCGTAGTCCTTATTTCTGAAGAAAACAGTTAGATTTTATGAGAGGCAACGGCTATTCTGAAGGTCACATGTGTTAGTGCCAATGTTTCTGTTACGAGTGGGTGACAAGGAGAAGAGGTGATTTCAGACTTTGCTGCTGAACTTTAATTGCTAACTTAAACAACAAATAGATCTTATGTGATTTAGAAGTAGTAAATCATTTGTCTTTAGATTGTGAAAATGAGAGCATTACAGGTGACTTAGACTTTTATAGGAAATCTAGTGAAAAGGATGGGAGGAGTGACCTCAAATAGAAACCCAAAAGTCCTCTTAGAGGAATAGTATGATATTCTGCATACAGATTCCCTTCAAAGGCCTTAGAAAAAATGCAATACTTAGGTCTCTGCTAAGATGATGAATATGTTTTTTCTCTAAGGGTTATTTAACACATTCCATAATTTTATTATAAATGGTCCAATAAAATGCAACAATAAGTTATGTGCTATATTAGGAGGACAACTCATTTATGAGTAATGTGGTAATTTGTAAAACTAATGGGCACGTTTATGAGCATAAAGTGTTCTAAAGAATAAATAAAATACTTTAATAGGCAAAACTGAGGCATTTAGCATGAGGGGGACACATTCTTCTGGGGGATCTAAATTTCCAGGCAGTTGCCAAATTCTGGAAATGTGGCCCTTCCTAGGATCTATTTGGTTCAAGAGACAGAATAGTACAGTGTAAAGGAGACAATGCTGAACTTGGAGCAGGGGTCTGTGTTATCTTCTGGCACTGCCATTAATTAGGTTTTCTAGGCCCCTACTCCCCATTCATGGGCTGAAGTGGTCATAATGCCCAATCATTAAGGCTCTGTCTAATGCTCACAGCCTTTAACTAAATTTAGTAATTCAGCATTCAAAGGTGAGAATATGAATTCAACCATTTCCAATTTGTCACTGCCTTTATGATAATGAAAAAGAAATCACAGATTAGTTTCAGAAATATTAGCGTTTAACCTCGTTGTAGGGTGTGTTGAGCTTTGCAAGCATATCAGCAGTACACATATTTTTGTTGATTTTGCTGTTTTCTTCTGGAATGTTGTTTTCAACTGATGATTAATGTCCTAATAACTTGTTTTTTAGTGTGGCTCTCTGAAAAAAACTAGGCTGTTTTTGTGTATTCATTGTGTGTACCTGTCTTTGGCAGGAGGTGGATCAGTTTTGAGGATGAATATCTCACCTTTGTTATTGCACACAATGGCTCCATTTATGGCTCAAATCTGGCCTCCTGTCTGTGACAGAGGTACTGTTATCAGTAATCCATGAAATGTTTCTTGTTCTTTTAATGAGTTGAACATTCAGCTGAGACCAAAAAAAAAAAAAAATGCTGTTGTGTTCTTTTTAGGCATACTAAATTCACTTTCTCATTCTCTCCACTTCCAAGTTATATTCATGGAAGGGCACATACCCACAATGTGAAAAAAAGTAAAGCCCTGGATGGTGAAATCATACCTGGAAAGCTGAATTTCTCAGTGCTCTTATTTACCCTATGCTCTCTATTTTCATTTTGCAAAGGGAAACAGAGGTCTTCGGTTATTAAGTTCTGCCAAGATATCTTGTATAATATAAAATGAATACATTCCCTGTTTGTTCTGATTTTTTAATTTGATTTTTTATTTTTTAAGTGTGAAGTTTTTAAGTCATGATATTGTGGCTGTACTTTTTATAATTTGCTATTTCACATCTTATATTTTAAGAGTTAGAATTTTATTTTATTTAGAGCCATGTGTTTTAAAAGCACTTAAGGTTTTTTTTTTTTTTTTTTTTTTGTCACTGGTCAGTACCTGTATGGTGGGCATGTACTTGCTGGTTCACAAACATGGGAATCGAGACAGAGTCATATAGTCGTTGTCTAATTCTTGTTTCTATCTTTTTTCTTAGTCCAGCAACTGACCATCGTAAATACTCAATAACTATCTTCTGAGTGAATGACAGAAAAGACTGCTCTTCTTCCCAGAATGAGAACATTCCATAGGAATAATATTTCAGAAGCTAGACACGCTTTCAAGTTGTCAGTACATTTTACAATGGCCATACAGGAACATCAAAATCTGATAAAACCTAAAAAACAAAACATTAATATATCTGGAGCCTTATAATTTTTTATTTTTTCCAATTGTCTCCTAATGTATACTGTCTACTATACTTATTAAATGCTAGACTAACTCTGAAATCGTCTTTTAACTTTAGGAAGTCTACCCATGGGCTGGGTCCTGAGGAGGTATTTGGTGGGTCCTATTTCAGCATCTGACTCCATGACCGTGATCTAATCTGAGAAACTAATCAATACCTAGGAGAGAGATAAAATGGCCTTCATGCCAGTTAAATGCTGTGCCTTTCATATAGGTTTCTTGGAGATAATGCTCTAGTCTTTAATGACTAATTTAGATGAGGGAGGTGAGGGCAACTATTAAAGACCCAGGAGGCTGGGGAGGGAATGTTGTACTATTATTTGGCCCATATTTTTGAACAAGGAAGAGATCTTGAGGATTCTTTATTTTCTTCACTTTAGGAATACAGAAAACAAGTCCACAGGTGGAGAAAATGCCCTGTTCCATGAGGCTACAGCGTCTGTCAGACCACAAGGCTGTGGTCAGGGGTCAGAAGGGTCCCAATAACGAGGATTTTCAAGACTTGCATACATTCAAAATGGAGAGGCAAAATCTGAGGAAGGCATGTGCATCCCTATGGCATTTTGGCCTCAAATCTGCTGAAGCCATCGTGTGTAAGAAATAGCTTCAGGGAAATATAACTACACTGATCCTGTACCAAATACATTTATAAGAAACAAGCAGGAAACACTCAGCTAGAATCACCCTCAAGAAGTTATTAGTGCCATCAATTCTGTGGTAGCTTTGCTCCATTGAGTCTTCTGTACCTCGCTCTTTAACACCCTACGGGAAAAACCATCATGGCCTCCGTGCGCTCTGGAATCACCTTTCCCCACCAGTGTTCTCCAGATGTGTGATAGGAAATGGAGCCAGGGAGGGTTCCAAGGTCAAACGAGGTAACAGGCAGAATCTATTCTCTCTTTACTGAAGTGTCTGAGAAATCTGTCATTATTTCTTTCTCTGCCTCATGTGCACAATAATCTAAGATTTCCTAAACTATTTGACTATGAAATCCTTTATTTTTCTTTTCTTGTATAGCATTTTTGCTAACCACATAAATTATTTTTAAAACCCTTTCATTTGTATTAGCTAATCTCATCCTTAGGCCCACCATTTGAAGAAGGCAAGTTATATATTATTTTACGTCTTTGAGAGATGAAGAAACAGAATCATCAATGTTCATAACTTGGCCAGGGTTATATAATTATTATGGGAAGAAGCCAGGTTTCAAGAATTTTAACATCAGACTCACGGCCTCTTTCCCTATTTATCGTGTCATCTCTGTTTTTGAACTCTAAAGTCAGTTTTTGAAAAAAAGAAATGACCCATTAAGATTACATATTTTCTTAATGATCTCACGTATACAGAAATTGAAGACAATTCTCAAGACCATCATTTCTCAAATTAATTGACATTCAAACTTGAAAAAAGCTCTGTATTTCATATCATAGAGCTGTGTTAACAAAATGTTCCCAGAATGTGGTTTATTAAATCTGTCATTTTAAGTTATTTGTATTTTTACCAATGAGTTAGTATTTTCTCTGTAAAGTGAAATAACTATCACAGGCACAGAATGAAAATATTTATTTTATTTTTTGAATTTTTAAAGCCCATTGTAAATTGCTAGAGGCGAAATGCACAATAAAGCCATAAAAATAAAACAGAAAACCTTTAAAGAGGTTTTCGGCATTCCAGAAAATATATACTTATCACAGATCATAAATGCAGTCCTGGATAATTTTAAACATATGGTAAGTTTTTTCTTAAGTACTTATATTTTAGGAATCTTAATTATGCTGTAAATCTTTTTCTCATCACAGAATAACTTTGCCTTGAAAATTTGTGTAGGTAAGACTGCTACTTCTTTCCTCATAATATTTATAGGAGTTGGATTGGCTTACAATTTGCAATTCATTAATTCAGAATATAATTCCCCATAACTAAGGAGTTTCTTGTCTAGTTATGCAACTCAGTAGTGCTTCATTACATTAAACTATGAGCTGCAAAAACAAACAAATTATTTCTCAAGTACTTAACAGTCCATATGTTATAAAAACAGCCTGTGAAGGTGTTATACTTACTTCTTCCTATGAAGTAATGCTTAGTATTTACTACTCCACTGTCAGAGTAGCTATAAGCTTATTAAAACTTTTCTCTACTCCTATGAGGACTCTTAATAAAGCAGAATGACTTCATGGTCATTTTCTTTGCAGAAAAAGAACTGTCAGAGAGTCTTGCACTTTTGAGATTCTCTGAGATGAGCTGCCTGGGTGTTACTTGACTTCATATTAATAGTAGCTAAATAGAGTTTCCAAAGAGGTTTCCTACTGTACTTTCAAAATTAAAAATTGGAAGCCTTGGTCCCATTCTCCTTTCCTCTTGACAATCTTGAAGTTCTCTTCTGCACATAGAATGCTGGTTTAGGCTGGGTTTTTGCATTTACTAAGCAAACTAAATACATTTTTTGTTCTAACACAGTGCTATGGTATTAACACTTACTTACTCTTGTACTTTTCTTTCTGAATTATGATTTATTTCCCTTTGCTTCACTGTAGAGACTTAAGAGTATAAAATATAACAACTGTTCCTTTTGGATCCTATCAATTGCCTGACTGACTTAGGAAGCTAAGATAAAATAAAAAAGCTAGGAGGCCTGGTGGACAGGGTTAGTTTTGATACAGAAAAAGTTAATTTGGATAGTAAAATGGTTAGAAGTACCTTCTGTTGAAAAAAGAAAAAAATAAACTTTAAATCCTTCAAATATTGCATGTGTGTTCATCTGAGTTTTATTTATAGTACTCAAAAGTCCAACAGATCCTAAACATTAATCAGTACGAGAGCATTAAATATATCTTGTTCCATCAATGCAATGAATATGATTCCATCACGAAACAGAACTTTCATATTTACATGGGAAAAAGGTATATCTTACATTTTAAACAATCTGCAAAATGGTATGAATATAAACATATTTGTGTAATATGATCTTCTGTGTAACATACAGACCCTGCCTGGTTCATTATACTTTCCATTTATCCTACTGACCTCATTCATTTTAAAAAGAAAATTGCTTATGTGGCCTTTGAGTCAACATAACCTTTCAAGGAATCTTTTAGTTTCATAATGGGCTATTCTATTAGTCAAGATCTAGCCAGAAAACCAGAAACCACTCCAGGTTCAGAGTGGTTTTCAAACAGAAAGTATTTAATACAGGGAAATAGTTACACAGGGGACAGAAGAGTTGAGAAACCAAACAGAAGATAGAACGATGACCCAGACATTACCAAAGGAAGCCACTCACTCTGCTAGGGCTTATGGGATAACAGGAGGAGCTATTACCCAAAAACACAAGCCAAAGTCTCTGGTGGGGGATTGGGTCACAGAAGAGCGGGAGGCAGAACCACAGGGTAGACACAGTTGTTACTGCTGCTACTGCTGCTGCTACTGCTGGAGACTTGGAAAGGAAATGGAGTGAGGAGGAAAAAATATTCCAGCTTCTCTCCTGCTTGGGACAGGTCTTCCATAAGTCCCTTTGATTGGCTTAACTGACCCAGAAGCTAAAGAACAAGGGACCCTGGGAAATGTAATTCCCTGCTATAGAGAGGCGAGTAGAGGAAAGGAGAGGAAGGGATCTGAGAGCAGGCAGCAGTCGTCCAGCACAGCTTATGGTTTGTCCATTACTGTTTCCATTCAAGTGGTGGTTTAGGATAACCCTGAGATTTCTCATTATTTCAATTTATATTGTTTGTTCTAAATACTGAGTAACTACAGCATGTTTTTAAAATGTGCTAAACACACATTATAAATACCTACATAACTGAATACTATAAATGCCACAATTTAATAACTTCACAATGTAATCATAAAATTTTAAAATTTATCAGAGACACTGTAGTCTGAGCCTTTTTTGTTGTTGTTACTGAAACAAATTGAGGTTCAAAGAAGTTAAGGTGAATTTCAGAAAAATGCTTAGAGATACTGGTTTTTGTATTTGAGTAACGTGGGTGTGGAAAAAAGTAGTTATGGAGGAAGAATGGGATCTAAAATAAATGATCATGGTAGTAATTGACATTGTTTGACACATTTGTGATTCTCCGTCCTTCTGAATAAAGATATGCTAACATAAGGGGTGATGGCAAATGCACACAAATGATTAGGAGGCTCGCAATGCTGTTTGCCAGATCTTTCCAGTTCTCTTCATTTCTGGTCACATGGCAGCATTGCAATTTCTGGCTCTCTTGTGGTTAGATAGGGCCAAGTAAATTGTCCTGGCCAGTGAGTTGTAACACTCTGTCACTTCCAAGCCACAGCATTTAATTGCCCGTTAAGACCAGCCAGAGCTCTGTCTTTCCTGCAGTCAGAATGACTGGTAAAATTCCACACAGCAACTGCTATGTCACCTTGGATCCAAAGTGAGGACACAAGTGTAGCGTCCCCACCTGACTCATATTAGGCATGTAATGCCAGAAAGAAAAGAAACTGCATTGTTTCAAGCCACTGAGATTTTGAAGTTGTCTATTATCACAATACAACTAGCTTATCCTGACAGATACAGTGATCTATTGTGTTCTCTATTAAAAAGTACACAACTACAACCAAATCAGCTTGCAAGTGAACATTATTTACTTAGCTGTCTGTGGAGTCATTATAAAAATTTTCCTACTTAACAGACCATCATCTAAGTTAGTTAATGACCCACCCAAAAGATGATGAGTGTTACTGGTAAAGTAAATCTTTCCTAAATTTTCATCAAAAGTCTAAAGTGTTTCCTTCTAAATAAACACACTGATTTTAAAATCTAAGAGAAGATAAATTCTAATATTTGAGAATTAAGTGCTGATTAATAAGTGTTGGAAAGAATACATCATGATATAAAATAGATTACTATTCCCTGTAGGGGAGCAGAAATAATCATGACCGTGGACTGTATAACATTGTCTACAAGGCAATCTAACACCCTTTGCTTAAGCCTTTCCTTATTAAGCACCTTCTAATTCCTAATTTGGCTTTCTAGACACCTTGATATGCCTCGGATAGCAGATAGGAATATTCAGGAGCTAGAAATGATTATTCTTCCACCTTACTCTAAAAACGAATTTAAAAATGACATCAATTTTCTGACCTGGTAACACTAAACCAGTCACCTGTGGCAACCTCATCCACATGTGGCCATCTGACTAGCAGTTCCCTGGCACTCTTTCTTGCTTTTACAATTGAAATAGCAATAATTTAGCAGAATATTATCTGCCCATTTGTAACTGGCAATGATCAGGGCTGGTCCAGATGCACAAGAATCTTGGCTTTGGGATTTTTACCACTGTATTAGGTAGTTCTTGCATTGTTGTTAAGAAACACCTGAGAGTGGGTAATTTATAAAGAAAAGAGGTTTGATTGGCTCACAGTTCTGCAGGCTTTACAGGAAGCATAGTGACATCTGCCTCTGGGGAGGCCTCAGGAAGCTTCCAATCACAATGGAAGGCAAAGGGGGAGCTGGCACATCACATGGCGAAAGTAGGAGCAAGAGAAAGAGTGGGAGGGGAGGTGCTTTCAAATGACCAGATCTCACAAAAACTCACTATCACAAGATCGGCACCAAGCCATGAGGGATCTGTCCCCATGATCCAAACACCTCCCACCAAGCCCCACCTCCGGCATTGGGGATTACAATTCAACATGAGATTTGGGCAGGGACAAATATCCAAACTCTATCAACCATGTACATGAATGCAAACTCTCCTTCATAGGTTCAAACCACTCTTAAGAGTGAACAATACAGGGTGATTATGGAATGATACATATTGGAGTTTCTGAATTTTCAATGTTCAGTTCAGTTGTGACATCCTAGGCCCAGATTTAGAGTAGGAAAAAAAGTTACCATATTGAAAAATGACTAGTACATATATATTTTTCTTAAGAGATAATATAATTTTAGGATTTAAAAAACCAAAGGTGAATAAAATATTAGAGATTTTCACTTTTAATCTATATACCAAAAACATTTCTATAAAATACTGTAAATAGATACTTAGTACCTAGCTAATGGCTGCCTGAAGGCAATTTTCAGAACAACACAACTTTCCTTAGAAAAATAAGGATTTAACTGTGAATACTATTACCTCAAGAGAGAAATAAGCTCAGCCAACTTCTTATGTTATCAATATACACAGAAAAAGTGTACAGGTCCAAAAACATTAAGGAAGAAATGAAGCAAACAGGTAATAATATTTGATTTTTTGTACTCCTCCTATTACCCCTGTTACTTATTTCTCCTCCTATTTTTACCCTTCTATTAATTGATGAGAAGATGACATTAAATGCCTAGGATGCATGGAAATAATTTGATAAACCAGAAATTAATTTTAGAGGACCTCAACTCTTTGAAAACAAATTGGCAGTTCAACTTTTTCCTGGGAGAAAGTCACTAAAAGCCACTTTCATATTCACTTTTTTACAAAGGCTTGTACTGTTAAGTATAAATTTGAAATCGGCCTCAGGCATGATAAACGTATATTAGTATTGCTTTATTTTTATATTTTTGTGGCAGGGTCTTGCTCTGTCACTCAGGCTGGAGTACAGTTGCATGATCAGAGCTCACTGCAGCCTCAAACTCCTAAGCTCAAGTGATTCTCCCACCTCAGCCTCCTGAATAGTTGGGAATACAGGCAAGTGCCACTGCACCCAACTAATTTTCAATTTTTTTTTGTAGAGATGGGATCTTGCTATGTTGTCCAGGCTGGGCTCCAACTCTTGCCTCGAAGTGATCCTCCTGCCTCTGCCTCTCTCAAAGTGTTGGGATTACAGGCATGAGCCACTGGTGCCCAGTTGGTATTGCTTTATTTGAGTAGTCTTAATCTCGTCTTGGTTGCTATCATGATCCCCTCCTTATATTTTTCTTTAATTGTTTAAAATTTTCCATACACATAAAATAATGTATATATTCATTTACATGGAGATATATTTACATGAGATGTTACTGATATTCATCTTGTAAGATATAATATTGCACAGAAATGGTTTTTTAGTTACTTATTTTATAAAATGCATATTTTTCAACAAGTATTTAATGAAACTTATTATGTGTATGAAAGGTCTGGAGTTTATAATGTAACTTTTAAGGATTGGTGGGTACACAGCAGTGCTCCACGCTCATTTCTTTGCTGACTTCATTAAACTATTTTGTATTTTAAAAAAAAAAAGGCAAGAAATTGGCCTTTAAAATTTGACAACACCTGAGAGATATAACATGAGTCAGTGTTCAGAATCAGGCTGGCTGGGCCAGCAGTGCAGGTCTCTCCTGGGTGGTTTGCTCCCAGGATTTCCAAGGCTGTGAACATGATCAGGAAGATAAGATTATTTGACTTTCTAGTGGTTTTCAGAAAGAGAGAGTTTTTCAAAATGAATAACTATATTTTTAAAAGCCTTTTTCCCTAAAAGCAGTAGTATTTGGTGATAAATTGAATGCTTCTCACTGAACTGAACATATCATGATATAGATAGAAACCTCAGTCTGGGAAAAAAAATGCACATGGCACCTTTCATAGGATCATAAGACAAGCTATTTCTGACACTTAAAGCATCTAGATTGTAGAGAAGGAATTTCTGTTAAGTCAGGTTCCTTTTTTTGAGATACAAATGATACGTTTCATACAAGACATTGTCATAAAATACACCTGTCTTGTTTATACATTGCTATTATTGGTTCATAAAATAGAAATTTACATAACTATCTTTTACATAGAAAAAATGGTACACACATATGGAAAGAGCACAGATACAGTGTCTTGTAAAAGTAATTTACTTATCAGAGACACATGGGTGGCTCTTAGCTCCACTCTTGTATTTAAGGTTAAGTGAAAAAATACAGAAAATACCGTTAGGAGAGATTCTCTCCTAATTTATGAATGGCTTGGTAAAAAAAATTTATTTTTTACCTTTTCTGTTTATTTGTTTGCTTGCTTGTTTTTCAGTTTATCACATAAATTGCCCGGCAAAGTACAGTTTCTCCTGATGAGTTAGTTCCACCTCTAGTGTTCCTTCTTGCCATTCCATTTGGGGAGAAATGGAAAAATGATAGGCTTTGGAAGAAGACAAGTTGTGTCTTTATATTATTCATATTATCTTTAAAGGGACAGTTAGAAAGTCTGACTTGTGTCCTTGCTTTCAATCTCTGCCTCTACAAATTGAATTCTTAAAAACCTTTCAGGGACTCTGAGATCCTTGTGAAATGAGGTTCAAACTCTTGAATGTGAGCGAGAGGGCATTCTCAGTGTACCTCCTTTCCACCTCACTAGCCTTCTCTTGACCTGTTTCCCCCTTTTACTCTATACCTCCTCCCAAATGTCAATGTTTACCTCTCCCCTATCCCCCAGTGTGTGCTTTTTCACCCCCTTTACTGCCTAGAAAATCCTGTTCTCCAAGACCATAAAGCCTTCTCTGATTTGTCCACATGGACTCATCACTTCTTTCTTTGTTTTCATATGATGAGTTCACTGAAGGCAGGAATCATGACTTGATTATCTTTGCATCACAGGTGCCAAGCTGAGCTTAGACTTAGTGCATGACGGGCTTTTTGGAAACATTTGTTGAATGAATAAATGAGCCCAATGACCAAGATGCACACAATTCACAAAATTGAAAGGAAAAAGTAGGAAATGGGAAACTGAGAACAATTTGAATGGCATGTAAGTAATGGGATGTCAATCAAGAGTCATGTTGTAAAAATGAAGTGCTTAAAGAATACCTAAATAAACCCATGGACTTGGAAATCATGGTTTTAGGAAGGACTTTATTTTTCAAAGGAATATACAGGGCTATAGAGTCACATTTTTAAAGGTAGTAGACTCTTCTAATTGTGCTTTTCCAAGATTTTAATTTTATAAATGATTCCCCCTCCCCATTTTCATTAGTGTATCTTATTTACTTCAGTAATTCAGGAAAACATTTTATAGCAGTGTTCTATTTGGTATTAGCACATCTGCTCCCAGAAAGGCTTCTATCTATAATAAGAACACTCTGTGATTTAGATTTAATCTAATATTTGTCTTACTTCACACACTGGATAAACAGGGCTCATTAGCATCAAACATGCAGAATCTTTGTTTTTCATGACTGCAAAGCTGACCTTTGAAATGTAATCTTGTGTTCCCAAGATTAGTATCCAATAAATCACAACATGCATTATAACTATCTTACCCCCTCCCCCACTCCCTTTTCAAATACAAACATATGCGTGCATGCATACACACACACACAGTTGCTTAAGAGCTCAAAGATTTGTGGCATTTTGGGAAGTTTTTAACTCTTGGTTTCTGAAAAATGATAAATAAGATGTTATCTCATGATGATCTTTATACCATCATATCTTAGTAACCAAGACTAGGAATAGAGAGATATAAGATGCCTTATGCAACAAGAGATGACTATTAAAGAACAAGGTATATGAATTAAGTTTACATATCCAGTAATCAACTATGTTTGATATACCTGTTTCATAATAGGATTAAAATATATATTAACATGATTAAGAGTTAAACATTTTTTGGGGAAGTGTTTGTATTTAACAAAGTGTTTTGGTTTCTTAATTTTTTCCTTCAAATTGAATGCAAAGTGACATTTAATATGGCTCTACTTTTTATAGCTCAGACTTAATTTAAGGATTTTCTAGCTCATATATTTTTGTCATTGTAGATATTTTTAAAGCATATTTCTGTAACGTTTTCAAATATTGATACTTAAATATTTACTAATAGTATTTTGTCTATGTCTCACAGTTTTTTTAAGTTTTAACATTTTGAAAAGATTTATGACATTTATAATATAACTCATACATGAGAATGGCTAAAATATTATGAAATGATTTTTTAAACTGGGTTTGAGCTATTTCAGTAAGATATTAGCAAGGGCCAATACATTATTCAAAGGCAACAGGGATTCTTTCTTTAGCTTTCTAAATAGCTAAGACAGAAGCTTAGAAACATTTTAATAATAAACCACTACAGAAGTAAACATGTTCTGCAAACAAATTCGGTCATGGTTGCATGTAAGAAGAGCGTCAAAAACACACAAAGTGAGTAAGTATGATTTCTGAAGTAAGCATTAAAATTCAACATACACTGCTTCATATAATGTTGAAGCTTTATCTGCAAAATGAGGAAGTTGGAGAGATTTTTGCAGCAATTTAAAATATGGAAATAGCTCTCTTCTGGCTGATTTATGACGTGTGCAGAGTAGTGAATGAAAGAACTAGAGTTTAGCCTGGGAATACTTTTTCCACCAAATAACATTTCAGGTTTAATCCTGCAGTGTGGTTTCATCTATTTCTCATCTCCTTTCTTACCCATGCCAAAACTGCCCTGTAACGAGTCTCAGATCAAATAGGAAAGTTGGCCAACAGGCTGGAGTTGCAGGACTGGTCATCCAACCTAATTACTAACTTTGGGCAAAGCCAAACCTAACACACCTCACGGAGACAGTTATTCATAATACACACTTTAAAATATTGAGTAAATGTCAGAGGTTCCAAGAGTTTGAAACGCAGTCAGACTGGACCTGACTTTAGATGCAGGTGGAACAATCTGAGTATCTAATTTTCCTGCTCCATAAAATGAAGTCAAACGAGACCTCATAGAGGATTAAATGAGAAAAGCCTGCAAAGTGCCCAACACAAAACATGGCACACAGTAGTTTCCAAAAAATCAGGTGTATTATCTATATTTTAAAAAAAATGTGGCTTTCATTTTTATACCTCTTACAAATATAAAACTTTTTTTTATTTATATATAATAATCCTGCAAGAAGGACCTTTCACATTATTTCTTACCCCTCCAAGCACTATTCCATTCGGACATAGTCTATCTTTTAGGGTGCCCCGTAAACTAGACCAGTAGTTTTAAAATTGTTTAACGGTAGCACCAAGACCCTTTTTTCCAAATGAAATCTTATGCTGAATCCTAGTAGATAAAGATATGACTCATATCAGAACAGTTGTGCTGAAGCATGGAATGAGTGGTTGGGTAGGAGGAGCACAGTAGCCCAAGGACTCCTGTATTACTGAGTGTGAAGAATCTTGAACATGAACAATGCTGATTCAATAGAAATCCACAGACCCTGGAGAGGTGCAATGTACAGCTCTATTTTAAGATTAAGAGGAAGTACTGATGATAATCTTTAAAAAAATCAGCTGGATGACTAACCTAATAACTGGATAGTTACAAATATCTCCGTGTCTATGTTTTATTTGGGTTCACAATCATGTTGGCTTCCAGCCCTCATCTAAATTGATAACACTTAACAGATAATATATCGTTAAGTATTGCCGTGTATCCTAATTTCAAAGATGATAATCATCCAATGTCCATTATATTCATGTTAAATTATTTTTACCAGTTATAGAAATGAAACTTTTCTTCCTAAGGGATACTTACTGCTTGAAAAACATTTTTATTGAATGACTTTTGTGTTTCGAGTTATTTAATAAACTGAGATTTGGATGTGACATTATAAAAACTGCAAAGTGCGATAGGATAATATACAAAAGTAATTATCCTTGGCTAGAGAGAAAACAATAAAGGTAGAATTAATCTGTGGGTTTTGTGTAAAACTAATGCCAACCGTCTTTATTCCTGTGCTTCTACAGGGCCCACTCTGGGAACACAAGAATGAAGATAAGCAGTCATTACAATGGAAGAAAGTGGTGGGGCAGAGGTATGGTACCCCAACAGCACATGGTGGTGTAAGCTTGCTGAAGTCAAAGGGACCTGTTGAAAGAGGTTTAGTCATGACTAGGCTCTGAAAGACTCTGCACTAGATCTGTACCCAGCGTTGATTCTCCATTAACATTTTCTAGCCTCATTTCCTTTGGGTGTTTCCCTCCCATTAATCTTTTTAATGGTTGCTCTGTGAATGTGCCTTGCCTCCTGGGTCACTCTCAGACATTTTAACAGAGATCACCCAGAGACAATGCTTGAAGCCCAGAGAATTGAACTAGTGGGAATATAATCTGTCTTTGCCAGCTGTTGGGAAAGGGAGGTAGCACTCCTTAAATCACATCCCTAGATGGCTGTCTATCTTATTTAATCAGAGAAGAACTCATTGGCTCTCCTGAACACCTGATTCATTGATTCCTCCTACACCTTTCCCCACATCTTAGTGTTTGTCTTTCCTACTAAAACACTCTCAATTTCCTCAGGCTTTATTTATAAAGTCTATATTTATATTCCAAAGCCTTTATCAGTTTTATTCAATTGTGGGGGCACAAACAATACTACGATCAATTCTGTGGTTCACAAAGCAAAACAGAATGTTTTCTCAGTTGTAAAATGCTATCAGTTGCTAAACCCACATTGATTTCATACCAGCTTTTCAGGGAAAAAAAAAAGAAACCATATGTATTAAGTGTACATGATCAGTTTTTAGATGCATCTCAATTTAATCCTGATTTCAGAAACATTAACTGGAAGAAACTTGGCCTTTAAGAATAGAGGAATTAAGGTAGGTGACTAAGGCCAGGATCATACTCTCATGCTCTTAAGCTACTTGGGATGGAAACCATGGGCAGATGCAGGGTTTGTCCAAATGTTTTCTGCTGAATCCTAAAGGTTTTGGAAAACCTCCTCACTGGTCTCCCTGCTCCTGCCTTTGACCACCTATCACCTGTTTTCAGAACAGCACTGCGATGCTTCTACAGTCTGGTGGTGTATGTCTACTGCTTATGAGCCCTCACTCCGAGGAAATCCAGTGGTGTGCTGAAGCCAGCTCATACCAGCTCAAGAGAGCTGACAAATTTTGCAAGCTTGAGAAACGCAGCCATTCTTAAAAATTAAATTACATAAACATATAATTATATACATTATATTTAAAACATAGGTAACTCATTCTCAAAACTCATCCCTTCCTATTACGCTTTACTATATTATCTATGCTCTTGCAGCTATTTACATCTATTATATCTATATGTAAGAAATACTATATGAGCGTTGGTACCGCTGCACTTCCCTTCCCAGCTCCACATTCAGCAACGTCCTGCTTAGTCTCAGCCCTGGTGTGACTGTTTCCACTATAGCAATTGACAAATGCTACAAATCAAAGTCAAATCTCTTCCCCTTCATTCCCCCAAGAGCTGATTGTTAAACATTTACTAGCATACTGCTGAGTAAAACAAAGTCCTTACACAGGTCTACAAGGCACTCTGAGCTCTGGCTCCCTTCCCTCTACTCAAGCCACACTGGTGTCCTTGCAAGGGCAGACTCATTGCACAACTCCAGGGGGCACTAGTCACAGTGTTTTCTGTGTATGGTGGTTCTCCTGCCCACTGCCCTCTGCCAAGTTGTGTAATTTGGAGAAACGATTCTTACCTGGGTCTGGACAAAGCCAAATACAGTCCTGTGTCCAGGCTTTGCACCTGCTGTTTCTCCTGCCTGTAATGCTATTCCCCCACAACCCCTGCCCTATTGGCCCCTCCCACTGCTCCTTCACCGCCTTCAGTTGTCTGCTCAAAGGTCACCTTGTCAGTGAAGCTTTCCCTGACCACGCCATTTAAAGGAGCAAACATCCCCTACCCCTCCTTTGGCTCTCCTAGGCTCCCTTCTCTGCTTTATTTTTCTTCAGAGCACTTATCATCAACTGACATACTGCATCTTTTACTTTTTACTTCATTGTTATCCCTTTTTTTCCTCCAGAATGTAAGCTCCAACACAGCTCAGGCTTTGTTTTGTGCATTAGATACCAACGACCTGGAGTAGTGGCTTGCATATAGTAGGTGCTCAGTAATATTATTGAATAAATGAGTGAATGTATGAGGATATTAACAAGAATTCTGATTTTATACATATATGCACACACATCTATTGTAATTTTAAATGTATATATACACATACATATATGCAAGTGTACACACACACACACACACACATATACATACATATATGTATATACAGGCCAGGAATTTGAATATCTAGATTTGAGTTATGGCTGTGATGCTGATGGACACTTCTTACTGGAGGTTTAGTCGAGGAGCCTGCTTATGCCCAGAGACACTCTCTGAAGCAGAAGTAAAGCACAGGAAGTGTTTCTTTGGCATATAGTAGGTTTCTCTTTCTGCTAGAACAACATATGGGAGCCTGACTCTGTTGAACTCCCTTAGAGACAGGAAATTTTCTCATCACTGAAGGAAATCAAGGCAGGAACTTAAACTAGTTCAAGAAAGGTGGCTATAGCTAAAGAAGGGAGAATAAACTTCAAAAAGCAATAGAAACCTTGACTAAAAGAGAAAGTATGAGTTTTCCTGAACAGGGACACAAGACATGAGAAACAAGAAAAGAATAATGAAGGGCAAATAGAAAAAGAGAAGGAGAAACACCATATGTTCACATGAAATGATCTGGGAAATGGCAAAAGTGAAGATCTGTCAATATCTAAGACTCTCCTGATCGTCTCTGTATTAGTCCGTTCTCATGCTGCTATAAAGAACTTCCCGAGACTGGGTAATTTGTAAAGGAATGAGGTTTAATTAATTCACAGTTCTGTAGGGCTGGGGAGACCTCAGGAAACTTAAAATAATGGCAGAAGGGGAAGCAAACATATCCATTTTCATATGGCAGCAGGAGGGAGAACTGCCAAGCAAAGGGGGAAAAGCCCTTTATAAAACCATCAGATCTTGTGGGAACTCACTCACTATCACGAGAACAGCAGCATGTGGAAACTGCCCCTATGATTCAATTATCTCCCACTGGGTCCCTCCTATGACACTTGGGGATTATGAGAACTACAATTCAAGATGAGATTTGGGTGGGGACACAGACAAACCACATCAGTCACCATTCTTCTTCCTATTTCTTCCATATTCAATAATTTTAATAATCTAATAATAGGCAATTTTACATTAAAATCTTCCTTTTACATGGACTTTAGAAATCATTTTGGATATGTTAAAGCAGAAACATATCTCAAACATTACAACCTTCATTTCAAAAAGTTTTCAATGTTTCCAAATTACATGTCCTCAGGAAAATAATTTTCCAAGCATGCTCCTACTCATATGCCAATAACCTCCACATCTATATTCAGAAATCATCTTCACCTATGAAAAACCAGATGTATCTGTGTTATTCATTTGCCCCAATGAATAATTGCAATAAATGGGAAGCTGGCCTAAAACGGGGCATCCTATAGGCAGAACTGAGAATTGACCGTTGGTCCATGGTGCCTGCTGAAGTTTAAGTGTTCTTTCCTTTCTCTACCACTTACTTTGTTCTCTTCTTGTCTGCAGGTCCTAACACTGAACCTGGCATAGAGCAAGTGTTTGGTAAATATGTTCTGAGCCAACAAATGAAGGAGTCCAATAAACAGGATGATTTGATTTGCCTTGGCCACCTCTTCTTCCTCTTCCCATGATTCTTTATGAGCATGTGTGATTTAGGTAATTGTTCTCTAAGTCCTATATTGTAAATGGTAATTAAGACCAATGATAGAAGCCAAATTCTGAGTGACATTTCTTCTTCAGGAATAATAAAAGTTGGTTATAACATCTACCCTTGATGTTATTCACCTACTCAAATAATTGCCTGGGATTTCCATTTGTTAATGACACAGAATTATTATTCAGGATACAACACCTTTGGAATTATAATTAAGCCCTGGGTTTCTCTGACCAAGCCACACTATGTGTCTGGTGCTAAAAGCAGAGTCAGTGAGGTGGAGTCCATAATGAGTGATTTTCCTGTGCATTATAAATCATTTAGGGGAAGAAAGCAGTCTTATTGTTAGGCAGAATGCTTGTGCAGCTATGGATACCAAGTAAGGAACAATGATTGTTATGGAATTAACAAGATATTAACATCGCTGCTCCTTAGTGCACTGCAAGGGTAATTGAAATACTCCAATGCTCAAGTAATCTCATGGGCTTCAGAAACATAGTACTGTATTTGGGGGGGAAAAGAACCCCAAACTCTGTTATGTCTCATTTTCATTAAAATAATAATACTAATAAGAGATCAACTCATTATGACAGTGCCTTGAAGGTTGACAAAGAAGTTGATGTTAACATGCTCACCTAATCTGGGCAGCAGCGTGTTAGAACAACTGCTTTTGAAAACCATTACTCCTTTTAATTGCTGTCATCTTCACTCAGATATCCTTGAAGGCAGTGTCTAGGCAACTGTAGCCACAGAATCATCATCAGGGAAGATGGAAATAGGAAAGACCATGAGTTCATTCTCCATCGTAGAATACAAACGTAAGCGCTAATGTGAACACTTGCTTATTCAAGGCATACTTGTTTCAATGCTTAAAATGGAAAGTTATCTTCTGGGAAATGATCAATTATTGTAAGGAGGCAGGATAATATGACAGGAAAGAAACCAAGGGCTTTGGACAGCCATACATGGTCATATTTATTAACCATAAAAGCCTGCCCACCTTTTATGCATGTGAATTCTAAGCTCAATGTGTTCAGGGGCTCAGAATGAAATGTTAATATGTAAGGTCCTCTGTCCCCTCCCAACCCTTTGTGCACCTTTACATATGACAATTGGGACTTCTTTTAATTTTCTCTGGTTCTTTAGCTTTCTGAGTTTGGAGGCTGTATCTGTCTCGTTCACCACCGTAACACCAATATCAAGCGCAACTTCCAGAATGTAGTAGGCATTTCATTCATGTGCACTGATATAGTAAATGGGGATGCTGTATAGATTAAAGGAGTTAAGATACATGAAGTTCCCAGCATCCAGGAACTATTTAGTTAACTATTTGTCTTCTCTCCCCAGTAAACACAATTTGTTAAAATGTCTAATTTACAACTAAATTACTAAATTATAACTAAATTACTAAAGCACTTAATGCTGATACTTATTATTTATAATTATCCTATATTTTCATATCAATCTCAGAAAATTAGGGGTTTCTAAACCTTGAGTCCTTACAATATTTCTATGAAATAGGTAAGGGGCAATACAGGCCCCTCATTAAGAAATCTTGATACGTAAAATTAACTAATTCAGAGAGTGAAAAGAATCACCGTAGGACTTCTATAAATATTAAGCTATTTTTGTAAACTGAAAAAATATTCTTATTTACTATAATGTGATTTATAAATAGGACTACACAAACTGTATAAAGCTAACATGTCTAATTTTTACAGTTTAAGAAAGTAGAAATGGTATAAATATCCTTCATCAAGCATCCACATAGAAATGTTTGTAGGTTTGTGTTGAGAACTTAGGAATTCCAGTTACTGGGCCAGGAATTTCTCCTTTAGAATACACAGGTTTCTATGAGCTACCAGTGTACATGTAAACAAAATCCTCACATCTCTTCTACTTGGATTACAGATCACCAAATTCTGGTCATGACTAGCTGGTTTGGGACCTGAGGAAGGGTCAATGAGTCTGTTCTCTGTGACTACATAAAATGAAAGACTAGCCCAGAGGCAGAGAAAACAGGTTGAATGAAAGAAAAAACAGTCCCTTTGTTTGAAGAGATTTATTTCCCCTTGCTTAAAAAATTCAGTTGGGACCATCTCCCTTGTAACAGTTGAACCTACATAATACTAAAGCTTTGACTCCCCCCCCCCAACCAACCCCTTGCCTCTGACATAAACCTCATTACCAGTGCGTTTCAAATCTTTACAAAACCTTTAGGTGCAAAAAGGAGATAGCTAAATGGCCCCCTGGAGGACATTTGCAGCCACATGACTGTATTAAAATGTACGGGTCTATCTGCCTAAGTACTTGGAGAGGATGAAGTACATCCTTCAAAGTGATGATTTCATTCTATAAACCTATGGCCTGGTTTCCGTGGAGAGCACTTGTACACTTTCTATTTTCTCAGTTGAAATCAGATAAAATATTCCCAACACTGCCTTGAGTTTAAACTAGTTGGCTCTTATCACACATTTAACCATTTACTTATTGGAGACAGTAGAGTTTAATGGTTGAGAATCAGACACACACTGATTCTCATGGCCGGTGGCCATGAACTAGCTTTTTGACTCTGAGTCAGCCATCTTACTTTTATGTCTCGTTTTCTAAACCTGCAAAATGGGAAAAAAAACAGTACTACCATTTAGAATTATTATGAAGATTAACTGAGACAATACATGGAAAGCATTCAGCTTGGCTTCTAACAAGACCTCAGTAACTATTATTTTTAATATTTTCTCTTCTGATTATTTTGGTTCTTGGTCTTATCTTTTTCACCTTGGTTGTGTAAAATTTGAAACCAGATAGGAATATGTAAGCTTCAATGGTAATATAGCTGGTTAGTCATTGTATGTCATAGCTTAAACTTCTATACGTATACCTGAGGAATAAATTTACTCCCAACCCCACCCACTATCCTAACCTATCCTACAAGATAAAATTCTGTATTTTTTAGACAGAACCAAACTTCCCAGCCTAATAGATCATGCCTAATGATTTAGGTTCAGTCTGCCTTTCCCACTTTCTAATGGTCATCTCTGCAGCTCAGCCAAGGAAAACTGTTTCCTGTTGAATATACCCCCGCCTGCTTCCTTACAATGAGTGTTTCTCCCACCAGTCTGACCAAATTAGATCTATTCTTCAAAGCCAAGGCCATATGATCCTTCCTCAAGCAAATCTTTCCCAATCTCTTTAAGACATCTTTTTGTCCTTGGAGTTTCCAAAGACAAGAAACATTCCATTTTTGAGAGAGAAGACTACACACGCAGATTTAATCCCAGAACCAAAATTTAGGTGTGTGCCATTTGGCTGATCACTTTACCTTTCTTAGAATTTTTTTTTTTTTTAATTTAGAAAATGGGAATAAGAACACCATCTTGCTTTTTTTTTTTTTTTTTTTTTTTTTTTTGACAAAGCTAAGGTAAAAACCTTAGTTCTATGAATGGGTGAATGGGTAATAGTCACTGGGTTTTTTTTTTTTTTTTTTTTTTTAGACAGAGTCTTGTTCTGTCACTCAGGCTGGAGTGCAGTGGCGAGATCTCACTGCAACCTCTGTCTCCCAGGTTCAAGTGATTCTCGTGCCTCAGCCTTCCAAGTAGCTGGGACTACAGACATGTGCCACCACATCTGGCTACTTTTTGTATTTTTAGTAGAGACAGGGTTTCACCATGTTGGCCAGGCTGGTCAAGAACTCCTGTCTTCAAGTGATCCACTCACCTCAGGCTCCCAAAGTGCTGGGATTGCAGGCGTGAGACACTATGCCCGGCCTATAGTCACTGTTTAATAAAGGCCACCTAGCACGGTCTAAATACCTCAGAAACAAGAAATCACTTCCTAGTTGGCTGGATTTGAATATTTTCCCTAACATCCTATGGCTCCTTCATTTACATATTTTATGCATTAGCTAAAGCTGCAGTTTGTCCAAGTAATAGTAAACAAGGTTATTTACACTGGAAAGCTTATTATCCTTGAAAACATGGAAACTTCACAATGCTGCATATTGTACAAGGTGCACACATATTTAAGGACATTCATCAAAGTCATTAGTGTGAATGGGGGTTGCTGGGAAATAGGAGTACTGGGTAAGAAGAAGGAAATGAAACAAGACTTGCAGGAATGGATGATAATAATGAGCTAGGAACTAAGAGTATGATTAACTCAACTTTTTTTTTGGCTCCTGAGGGTCCATTTAAAAATAAAAACTCAAGACTCAGCAGCTCACAAATGTGAACTGTAGCATTCCCACTTGTGCTTTTTATTCATAGAACACAGACAATGGGTAACATTTTATGGCTGAAAAGTCTGTCACGTGGAGTTTATAAAGATCTTAGGTTAAAATTAGAAAAGTGACCTGCTCCATCAGAATGGTGTTCTTTGAACTTTATTTGAGATTGCCAATGTATTCCAAGGCCTGAGAAAAAGTTCTTAATGAAATTATGTGAAAAGAGCACACTTTCTTTCAAAAAACATTTTGTGACAGGCTCTAAGAGTTGCCAAAGAGAATTAAGTATCTAATCAAATCCTCTGTGAGTGTGGGTAACTAATTAACAGGCCCAACTCCAATCACCACAGCCAGGAGGAGCTAGCAGAGCATTAACGTCCATTTTTGCATGTGCTATCATCAATAAAAATTAGGTATTAGGTAGCAGTAGTTTAACTGAAAAAAAAGAAAAAAGAAAATTCCTTTCTTTCGGTAATCTGTATCTACAGACAAAAATAAAAAGAAAAGAAAATGGCACTTTTAATAAGAAGACTGTCAGCTCCAAAAAGTATCATCCGTGATGCTACAGAGCCACATAAAAGATGTGCCAGTCATACTTAAGATAGCACTGATGCTTAACAAAAAAATAACACCTTAAAAATATGCAGCAAAGCAAAGATAAGAAAGCTTGGAAGCAAATTCTAAAAGAAAAGAATATGCAATTTTCCAGGCTGTCACTGTCCTTTAGGTATTAAGATGATGCTGTGGAAAGGGAACTTGGACCCAAAGTGTGTAACATAAGTTTTAAGGAGTTCAAAGTGAGTCAGTCTGGTAGCTGTTATTTGACCATCTGCATCTGGTTAATGAGTGTGTGTGCGAATTCCAGAGATCAGCCTCACTACCACATCCTAGCGGAGGCTGCCAACAAATTAGGTCACCCTAGCATATTACAAGGAAGGCGGTAGATTGTTAAGAATTTGAAGAACTGTACTTTAGCAAATGAAATAACAATATATTTTTGTGAATTGGTAGCCCTCTAGGCATATATTTGAATCTCAAATACATTTTGAGTAGAAACTTATTAAATTACTTTGGAGTTATTTACCAAAGTTATTTTAATCATCTGCATTAAAAAACATGGCAATACCAAAGTCTGTAATCAACATTTTAGTTTTTTCTAAAAGTTACAGCAAATGTCTAGTGAATATATTTACCTTTTAATGACAATTTTAAAGATGTATAGATGAAAATTATTTTCTTTATGATGTTTACTTTTCTTGGGAAGAGTAAAGAAAAACAGTGGTTCAAGTGTGTTGATTAGCTTGAGATCATGGTTATGTTAATTCAGCATCTCTTATGTGAGGATTGACATCATAGTGGAATATGAGTATGAGTGAGAGAGACAGGGTCCACGGCTTCAAAAAGGTGAAAATCTCTCAGAAGTAAGTGTAAATGGTATCTTCATTTTTCAAAGGGAATTCACATCAAAAAGCAATTACTGAATACCCATTCTATCCTGGACCCTGGGCCAGCTTCTGGGAGTACTAAGGTGAAGAAAACCATCAAGGAGTTTACAATCTAGACTGTCATGTAAATAAACCAATATGATCAATTGTCAGAAGTGCTATAATGATTCTATATTATGGAGTACAAAGTACATAAGGAAGAAGAAAGGAAAGACAAATCTTTCACATAAGAAATCAGAGAATAATTCACAGGAGCACTGACATATCAGGTGAATCTTGTAGGATAAAATGTCCATGAGTAAATAGAGTTTTTTTAAATTAAGATGTTTATTATTATTATTATTATTATTATTATTATTATATTTACTTTAAGTTCTGGAATACATGTGCTGAACGTGCAGGTTTGTTACATAGTAATACATGTGCCATGGTGGTTTGCTGCACGTGTCAGCCCATCATCTAGGTATTAAGCCTTGCTTGCATTAGGTGTTTGTACTAATGCTCTCCCTCCCTTACCTAGGCAATATAATCAGTTTACATTTCAGAAACAGAGGAACATATGTGAAATTAAAAGAGACAGATGGGAAAACATACTTGCAAAAGAGTAGCATCATATTCTATAAAGAACACCTACAATAACAATGAGAAAAAACAAAATATAATAGAAAAAATGGGCAAAGAATATGAATAGGATATTTAGAGAACAGGGACTCTGAATTACTATTAAACATATGAAAAAGATGCTCATTTTTATTAGCAATCAGGGAAATGCTATCTAATTAGATGCTGTTAGCATAATGTTCAAAATGTAAGTAACAACAAGCATTGGAGAAGTAAAACTCATAAAGATCTAAGGGAAACTTATATTTGTACAACTGCTCCAGAGAACAAGTCAGCACTATCAAATAAAATTGAAAATTTCATATTTTATGAGCCAGTAATTCCATGGTAAAAATAAATAAAACAAACAAAAATTCTTGTACATTTTCACAAAGAGAAATGTACTGTAGAATAATATATAGCTTAACTCTGATGAATATTTCTATTTGGTTTTTCTGCTAGTATTTTCACTTCTACACATCTAAATCTTTTATAACATCAGTTACTATTAAATGATTTATTTTTAATTTAACTAATTCGATTAATTATTTAAACATTACCCAAACTTCAAGCCTCAATGTTTTCTTTGACTCCAGCTTTCCCTGCCTTACATTTGATCACTCACCTAACATAGCCACATACACTTCAAAAATCTCCTCTGTTATTTTCTAACCCCTTCTCCATTCTGTCTTAAAGGATCACTCCCTTATGAATTTTTGCCAGGCATCTATCAAATCTTTCTCCTACTGTTCTACTTGCCTCAAGATCTCCCTTTGGCCCCATTTTCAACCTCACACAGTCCTCCACCCTCTACTCTACTTCACTTACTATAATAGGCAGATAGGTTTTTCTAAATTAAGGTATTAGTCCCCTGTTTAGGAACCATCTGTGTTCTCTACTGAGTACTCCATAATTCTACATGCCTCTCCTGGAAGTCATGGTTTTCTATAACCTGGCCCTTCTCGATCTCATCTTCCACTACTCCTTGACAATGATTTCACATTTACTCAGATATTTGTCACCCCAAATATCTGAATAATTTTCTACGTTCGTATCCCACCGGACTCTGAATCACAGACAAGAAGTCATTAAGACTTCTGCAGATGCTCTTCCTAAGGTGACCCTTGCCTTTCACTATAGCTTTTTTCTTTTCTTTATTTTTTTTTTAGTCCAGGGTGTTGAGACATTTGTTTTTATCTGGGACACTCAAGATAATTAACTTTTGAAAGCTTTGCAAATCATTATGTTACAACTGAAGCTTTAAAGAGGTCCCAATATATCCATCAAGCACATGATTACTGTAACAATGACACTAAGGTCTGTTGATGGAGCCACAATGACTAGAACACTTTATTTTTAATGAGGGAAAGCTTCTGAGTGTAACAATCAATACTCATCACTAAAGAGATCTGGACAGCCTTATAATTGTTACAAATTCAATTATTTTAGCAAAAGTAAATACAACTGTATAAATACTCCAAGTTGACTTGGCTTTAAAATCATTCTATTAGAATTATGATGAATTTTTGTCCATAATACACACAAATTATGGTTTGTAGGTACAATACTGACTATATTCGAAAAGACTCCTATAATTGAATTGCAGACTCTATTTCCAGAAATAGTAGTGTTTTTGCTTACTGAATTCGACAACTACCTAAGAAGTTTATTTTTCTTCTCATTAATATCTAGGTGGTATGATGCTGTCTGTCATGCCATACTTTAGGATAAGTATTCATTGAATCTTCACTGTAGACTAAAATAGTCTTGAAATATAGTTTAGAATTTAAACCTAGTTTCTGTCTTAAGAAATATACCATCTAGTGAGGACCAGAAAAAAACTGATTGAAACCATAAATCAGTTTATGATTAGTCTCAATGATAATAATAACAAGTGATAGATTACCAAGAATCCAATAAAGTTATGCTTGGGGAAATGAGGTTTGGGGATTGTTACAAGAATTCTGTCATCCTTGTAAAATCTCTGCTGTCATAGCACCCATCCACTGGGCACTCATTCATGACAGTCACAACGCTGGGCCCTTTATGCACACGATCTCTGCTTATTGCAAACATCCTGCAAAGCCATGTGAGGGGAAATCAGAATTTCACATAGTTAAGCAATTTTCCTAAGGGGATGTAAAGCTTTTACATTTGATGTTTAGAGAGAAACACTGTAGTTTAAAGAAAGGGAAAACATAATAAAGGTGATCTTATTTGAAAAATAAAACTCGGGCAGAATAGGATTTTCTGCTGGTTGAAGAATAACAGGTGGTAAGTCAGGCAGAAGATTGGCCACCAGTGAGGCCACTAATACAGATGAGAATAGAAAAATATGAATTTTTTAAATTATTAAAAACCTAAATTTTGTTTGTTTTGAGACGGAGTCTTGCTCTTGTTGCTCAGGCTGGAGTGCAATGGGGCCATCTTGGCTCACTGCAACCTCCACCTCCCAGGTTCGAGTGATTCTTCTGTCTCAGCCTCCTGAGTGGCTGGGATTACAGGCATGGACCACCATACCCAGCTAATTTTTTATATTTTTAGTAGAGACAGGGTTTCACCATGTTGGCCAGGCTGGTCTTGAACTCCCGACCTCAGTTGATCCGCCCGCCTTGGCCTCCCAAAGTGCTGGGATTAAAAGCGTCAGCCACTGCATCTGGTACCTAATGTATTTTTTAAAAATTTCTTATTTCCATAGGTTTTTGGGGAATAGGTGGCATTTGGTTACATGAGTAAGTTCCTTAGTGGTGATTTGTGAGATTTCGGTGCACCCGTCACCTGAGCAGTATACATGAACGTAATTGGTAATCTTTTAACCCTCATCCCCTTCCCACCCTTTTTCCCTGAGTCCCCAAAGTCCATTCTTATGCCCTTGAATCCTCATAGTTTAGCTCCTATTTATGAGTGAGAACATACAATGTTTGGTTTTCCATTCCTGAGTTACTTCACTGAGGATAATAGTCTCCAATCTCATCCAGGTTGCTGTGAATGCTATTAATTCATTCCTTTTTTATGGCTGAGTAGTATTCCATTATACATATATACCACAGTTTCTTCATCCACTTGTTGATTCATGGGAATTTGGGCTGGTTCCACATTTTTGCAGTTGCGAATTGTGCCACTATAAACATGCATGTTTAAGTATCTTTTGTAAATAATGACTTATTTTCCTCTGGGAAGATACCCAGAAGTGAGATTGCTGGATCAAATGGTAGTTCTACTTTTAGTTATTTAAGGAATGTCCACACTGTTTTCCGTAGTGGCTGTACTAGTTTACATTCCCACAAGCAGTGTACATTGTTCCCTTTTCACTGCATCCATGCCAACATCTATTTTTTTAAATTTTTTTTATTATGGCCATTCTTGCAGGAGTAAGGTGGTATCACATTGTGGTTTTGATTTGCATTTCCCTGATCATTAGTGATGTTGAGCATTTTTTCACATGTTTGCTGGTCATTTGTGTATCTTCTTTTGAGAATTGTCTATTCATGTCCTTAACCTGTTTTTTGATGGGATTGTTTGTTTTTTTCTTGCTAATTTTAAACCTATTTTACTATAGTTGTACATGATTTATCCTCAGGACAGCCTCGGAAGCTAGAACTCATGAGTCCCATCTTGCAGATGAAAAAAAAAAAGAAAAAGAAATAGAAAAAGAAAAAAGTTGGTGAAATGTCTTGCCTGAGGTTATTTATCTAGTAAGGGGTAGAGTGAAGTATAGATTCTGGACTAAGTCTATATTTGAGCCCAAAAAGAATGGATCGCCTACATATTATAGAGTTGTGAATATCTGAAGAAAATGATCAACACAGGCCAGCAAATGTAGAAATAACTCATAGAATATTTTCCCTTTAAGCTGCCTGAAGGCAAGGACAGTTCCTAACTTTAAAAACAGAGACTCCGGAAAAATGACATTTTTTCCTTTCTGGCAACTTTTATGCTGCTTTACTGCAGAAGGTTCCCCACAGTGAAACAACTTTATTCTCCTCATCACCTAAAATTGGATCAGCTATTTGCCCTCTGCAATATTTTCACTTCTTCAGTCCCTCCGTTACCCAGTTTACCAGCTTCCCTTCCTCTGAGCTGAGAGTCCTCAGGACCCGGCCCCAAAACACGGTGCACCCTTTCAACTGCGTCTTTTTTTGCTCCTTTCATGCCCTTGATCTGATACCACAGTTGGGTCTTGCTAACTCCTCACCCTTAGTCCAGCTGAACATCTGTGTTTGCTTTCCTTTTCTTTTGTCTACTAGGCATTTCTAGAGGAGCCACTTTAAATGTGATGACTGAACCCACCACTTATGCTTTCCAAAGTCAGCTGAGTTTTCAACATCATTCCATAAAACTTTCAGTCATCACCAGCCTATTCCTTATCCATCTTCCAGGAAGACTGCTATCAATTTGTTTTCTAGTTGCCAATCTCTCCTCTTTTAATCTTGGCCATTTATACTTTACTACTTCACTGAGAAAGGTCATCTTTTGTGAACTTCTCCAGTATCTCTGCATTTTAAAATTCCATTCATTTACCTATCCCTTCCTTTTTCATCCTCAAAACGATCTTCCCCAACTCTTTTCTGCACTCTTAACCTTTACTTTCCTTATTATTATAAGGAAATAATATGCATTGCTCGTCTCTTTTTCACACTTTTAATCTCTTTCCCTCCCTCTCTCCTTCCCATCCTCCCTCACTTCCCTCACTCTCTTAACTCTTCCTAATATGGAAACAGGGTCAAGTCTCTTTGATTCTTAGAAACAAAATAACCCTTCCACCTTACTTTCCAACTTCTCAGAAATCATCATGTCTTGTAAACTCTGTCTCGCTACCCACTTTCACCAACGTTATCCTTTCACAATGTAGAGAAACTTTTTTTTAAAAAGTCACCACTAATTACCAAATAATGTAACCTTTTCTCAGATTCTTAGGGCATCTAACACTGTTGATCATGACCTTACACATTGCGATTTCTCACACTTGGCAGTATTGACATCTTCAGCTGGATAACTCTTGGTCATGGGAGCTACCCTTTTCAATGTAGGATGCTTAGCAGCATCCCTGGCCCCTACCTACAGTGGGCATTAACACCCACTGGGTTGTGTTTCTGTTTCCAGACATTGCTGAATGTTCCTAGGGGGCAAAACTGTCCTGGTAAAGATTCACCATTCTAAATGATCTCCTCTCTTGCCTTCCACATATTGTACTAACTTGGTTTGCTTTCTATTTAATTGTTGTGCTTTAAAATCTAAATAATTTTCTTTTCTTCTTCCAACCACGCCCTAAACTTTTGTGGCTCCAAAGTTCCTGCATTTAATGTTTTCACTTCCCATATGCTCTCTCTCACCTTCCTTCAGCCTGTCCATTTCAAAGGTCCTGAGGTTATATCTCTATGCTGATAACACAAAAATTTACATTTTTGGCTTTGACTTCTCTCCTAAGGTCCACCCTTAATTCTCCATTTGCCTGAAAATCATGGGAGATATCTGTATATTGAGGATCTATCATGTAAATGGTATTATGCTAATCACTGTTGGAGATAAATATGAATGAACATCAATTCTATCCTTTTATTTGAAACAGGGTCTTGCTCTATTGTTCAGGCTGGAGCACAGTGGCTCTATCATGGCTCACTGCAGCCTCAAACTCTTGGGCTCAGGCAATCCTCCCATCTCAGACTCCTGAGTTGCTGGGACTGCAGGTGCAACAAACTACATCCAGATAATTTTTAAATTTATTTTTTGTAGATACGGGGTCTTGCTATGTTGCCTAGGCTGGTCTCGAACTCCAGGGCTCAAGTGATCCTCTTGCCTCAGCCTCCCACAGTACTGGGATTATGTGCTTCAGTTCTACCCTTAAGAAATTAAAAATCTAGAAGTCAGGTAGCGTGATGCCTCCAGCTTTGTTCTTTTGGCTTAGGATTGTGTTGGCAATGTGGGCTCTTTTTTGGTTCCATATGAACTTTAAAGTAGTTTTTTCCAATTCTGTGAAGAAAGTCATTGATAGCTTGATGGGGATGGCATTGAATCTGTAAATTACCTTGGGCAGTATGGCCATTTTCACAATATTGATTCTTCCTACCCATGAGCATGGAATGTTCTTCCATTTGTTTGTATCCTCTTTTATTTTGTTGAGCAGCGGTTTGTAGTTCTCCTTGAAGAGGTCCTTCACATCCCTTGTAAGTTGGATTCCTAGGTATTTTATTCTCTTTGAAGCAATTGTGAATGGGAGTTCACTCATGATTTGGCTCTCTGTTTGTCTGTTATTGGTGTATAGGAATGCTTGTGATTTTTTCACATTGATTTTGTATCCCGAGACTTTGCTAAAGTTGTTTATCAGCTTAAGATTTTGGGCTGAGACAATGGGGTTTTCTAGATATACAATCATGTCATCTGCAAACAGGGACAATTTGACTTCCTCTTTTCCTAAATGATACCCTTTATTTCTTTCTCCCGCCTGATTGCCCTGGCCAGAACTTCCAACACTATGTTGAATAGGAGTGGTGAGAGAGGGCATCCCTGTCTTGTGCCAGTTTTCAAAGGGAATGCTTCCAGTTTTTGCCCATTCAGTATGATATTGGCTGTGGGTTTGTCATATATAGCTGTTATTATTTTGAGATATGTCCCAACATTACCTAGTTTATCAAGGTTACAGTAACCAAAACAGCATGGTACTGGTACCAAAACAGAGATATAGACCAATGGAACAGAACAGAGCCCTCAGAAATAATACCACACATCTACAACCATCTGAATTTTGACAAACCTGACAAAAACAAGAAATGGGGAAACAATTCCCTATTTAATAAATGGTGCTGGGAAAACTGGCTAGCCATATGTAGAAAGCTGAAACTGGATCCCTTCCTTACACCTTGTACAAAAATTAATTCAAGATGGATTAAAGACTTAACTGTTAGACCTAAAACCATAAAAAGCCTAGAAGAAAACCTAGGCAATACCATTCAGGACATAGGCATGGACAAGGACTTCATGACTAAAACACCAAAAGCAATGGCAACAAAAGACAAAATAGACAAATGGGATCTAGTTAAACTAAAGAGCTTCTCCACAGCAAAAGAAACTACCATCGGAGTTAACAGGCAGCCTACAGAATGGGAGAAAATTTTTGCAATCTACCCATCTGACAAAGGGCTAATATCCAGAATCTACAAAGAACTTAAACAAATTTACAAGAAAAAAATCAAACAACCCCATCACAAAGTGGGCAAAGGATATGAACAGACACTTCTCAAAAGAAGACATTTATGCAGCCAACAGACACATGAAAAAATGCTCATCATCACTGGCCATCAGAGAAATGCAAATCAAAACCACAATGAGATACCATCTTACACCAGTTAGAATGGTGATCATTAAAAGTCAGGAAACAACAGGTGCTGGAGAGGATGTGGAGAAATAGGAACACTTCTACACTGTTGGTGGGAGTGTAAACTAGTTCAACTACT
The DNA here is from genome assembly GCF_029289425.2 of Pan paniscus. NCBI lineage: Eukaryota > Metazoa > Chordata > Mammalia > Primates > Hominidae > Pan > Pan paniscus. The sequence continues at coordinate 95,631,513 of NC_073263.2, read as the reverse complement.
GTGGAAGACAGTGTGGCAATTCCTCAAGGATCTAGAACTAGAAATACCATTTGACCCAGTGATCCCATTACTGGGTATATACCCAAAGGATTATAAATCATGGTGCTATAAAGACACATGCACACGTATTTGTACTGCAGCGCTATTCACAATAGAAAAGACTTGGAACCAACCCAAATGCCCATCAATGATTGACTGGATTAAGAAAATGTGGCACATATACACCATGGAATACTATGCAGCCATAAAAAAGGATGAGTTCATGTTCTTTGTAGGGACATGGATGAAGCTGGAAACCATCATTCTCAGCAAACTATTGCAAGGACAGAAAACCAAACACCACATGTTCTCACTCATAGGTGGGAATTGAACAATGAGAACACTTAGACACAGGGAGGGGAACATCACACACTGGGGCCTGTTGTGGGATGGTGGGAGTGGGTAGGGATAGCATTAGGAGAAATACCTAATGTAAATGACGAGTTAATGGGTGCAGCACACCAACATGGCACATGTATACATATGTAACAAACCTGCACATTGTGCACATGTACCCTAAAACTTAAAGTATAATAATAATAAAAAAAGAAATTAAAAATCTTGTGGGAGATACATAACTAATTAAGTTGTATGAGATTACAAAGCTTGTTAGTGGCAGAGCTGAGAGTAGCGCTCAGGTCCTCTGACTCTCATTTTAATATTCTATTTGCATTTAAAAAGGAAAACATAACTCTACTTTCTGTCACCTGAAATATATAGTGTTACACTGGGAATATCGTACCATCTTATATTATCTTTTTTTCCTAAATAGACAAACAAAGCATGTATAAATAAGTTAAAATCATAAGGCTGTTTCCTATAATGTACATTTATGTCTTACTGAGGATGCATAATGCAGGAACTCATCACTGGCTTATTAACAAGGCTTAGTTTTTAGCTAGGTCCAGGATGAAATTAAAAAAAAAAAAAAAAGGGTCAGAAAACAGGCCCATGTTGGTTAATGGACCACAGAAAGCCTTGGGAAGGAAAGTTTGCATTGGAAGAGTGGGTTTGGGGGAAGGTCTTAAAAGTAGGCACCTGGAGAGCCACATAAGGTTACAGGGCTAGGCACCCAGGGGACGATTATAGAATAGGAGATGGAAACGTCCAAGACTTGTTTAATTAACTCACTTGACACTTTTGTCAGTAACATGTATTCTTCCTACCTAAACACAGCTTTGGGAGAGTCCTGGCTGCTTACCTAGACTATTTATTAAAGAATAACAACCGAAAGTGACTTAAAATTACCAGAAAAGAAAAAGATAAGAAGCACCAAGATAAATTTTTATTCCCTGTTGCCAGTTCATATAGTAAGCGTAGCATGAAGCCACTAGTATAATGGTATAATTATTATATAATGGTATAATAATATATTTATTATGTGTACCTTTTAATATGCTTCAAAAGAATCATGTTTACAAAGTAGATTTTAAATGCATTTTGCAAAAACCATTTGATAATTGCTCATTCCATTGTCTCATTTTTTTAAATCAGTGTTTTTGCATTAACAAATGAAGAAAAAACAACTCACAGTGTTTTGCATAATAAAGGTAAACAGCAATATTTGAGTCTTTCCATAAACTTTCTATTCTGCATTTGGAATATGAGCGCATGACTCATGAAAACCAATATTTGCTTGGTTTTTTTTTTTTGGTTCCCAAATAAGATGCATTTAATCAACAGACATTTACATTTTAGAGATGGCATAGAGAAGAATCCAGGATCCACCTTTTATTATTGCTTTTTCACTCACAGACATATTCATCATCAGTTCAAAATTGAGGAAGCATTCTTTCCCTGCATTATTCAAAACACAGTTGCTGTTGAACAGAATTATCTGTTACTATAAGACCTTTCATATAATGAGAATATCTAAATCATTTATGAGCGAGTTCCACTTTTATTATTTGTTTAATATATTAGAGTTCTATACATGACAAAATAAGGTGCTAAACTGCTCTCTACTGAGATGAAATCACACACAACACAGATACTGGACTTCAGATGGCTTACAGATGGGGCTACAGGTGATCACAGTCCATGGACATAAGTTCAAGTGGTGATTTTCAGAGAGGCTTCATTTTTCAGATGAGTATGACTGAAAGGCTGCTGTTGATAACATGGAACAATTCAGTACCTTTAATGGTGCAAACATTTACTGTTGTTCCCAATGTTGAGCTGCGCTTCACCTGAGCTTATTAGTTTCTCCCACAGGGATGTGGACAAGATCTGCTAACCTTGAACTGAGAACAAATAATGTATAGTTTAAAACGGAAGCCTGGTAAATAGGCCCTAGGGAAAGCTGCTGCACTGCATGGACAGAAAGAAAGAGAAGCAAGAGAAAAGGGAGAGAAGGGCTGAGAGAAATGAGACCCAGATCACAGGCTGTAGGTTCTGTCCTGGCTTCAACATTAACCAGTTTGCCTGACGCAATGACCAGTGCTTAGCAGCTGCTTAATAAATGAATGACCTCCTGTAATTCTTTCAACCTATTGACTGTAATATCCCCCAGTATATCTTCTTTTACACTCTCAAACTGTTATGGTGAGAATCAACATAAATGGTCTTGTAGAAATACTCTGAGGACTAAGAATGGTTCACGTATTTCCAAAAGAAATTATTATCATTAGCATTATTGCTATATACAGAAAAAGGCCAATAAGAGTCAACAGTCAATAAGTAAAAGAATTAAAGAATTCACCCAGGCTACTTTCTATCACCCACTAATTCAGAGATAGATGGAAACATAGATTTCAACCGGCCTTGCAAGTGACCATTTGGACCAAACCAAGTGACTCAGCTCAATAAGTTCAGATCCCTAGAAAGTACTAGCCTGAAGGTGACCATCCAAACACTGAACTCCAAAGGCGAAACCACAGGAAGCTCTGCAGGGTTCTAGGACTGGGAGATGTGGGCTGATACTATTAAAAAGCCAGTCTTTGTTGAAGTGACCCCAAATCTAGCCATGCAGAACCTAATATCTATCTTTCCAGTCCTTTTCTTTATATTTCTGGACATTATAACAATCTTGGCTTCATTTAGATAAAGGAAAATAGTATGTTTGCCCCTTTAGAGTAATGTATTAAACACTGAAATGTGAAGAAATTCTACGTATTCAAAAATTTCATACAGCTACTTTGATTTTTTCCTTTGCTACCCCATTTCCCTCAAATAAACAAAAAGAATAAAAACTCTATTTGCTTAGCTTTCTTCTTCATTTTTGTTGAATTATCTCTGTGACTTTGGGCAGCTTAACCTATTTGAGTCTGATTGTCTTCATCTGTAAATATGGAACATTATATCAATGAATATCTGCAGTTTCTTATTAAAAATTATTTTAGGTTCAGGGGTACATGTGAAGGTCTGTTACATAGGTAAACCCATGTACTCATGTACAGACTATTTCATCACCTAGGTATTAAGCACAGTAGCCAATAGCTATCTTTCCTGCTCCTCTCCCTCCTCCCACCCTCTACCCTCAAGTATCTGCAGTTTCTATTAATTCTAATGCATGCTAAGAATTACGTGAAGTCCACAAGTCTAAGAAAATATCAACACCAACATTTCTAACTCATGCCATTTAAAATCATACTTTAATTAATCTTTCCTTCTTGCCAACATTAAACATAATATACAAGACACAAATATGTTCTAAGCCACCTGATAATTTACATTAACCAAAAGCAAAATGGTTTGTTGTAATCCTTTCATAAGAGCCCGGTCCCAAGATCCTCAGTGTACTCCTATCTTCCATCAGCCTTCCAATTAAAAAAGATAAAATGGCAAACTTTTATAATAGACTCAAAAAAGTGTCAATGCATTTATAAAAGTAAGCAAATACCTTTACCTTTTAATAAAAAACTAGTTTCAAATTGGCACAGCAGTAGATGAGAAGAAATAGGAAGTAATTTTTACCTGAAGTAAAATGTCACACTGGGGGATTAGCTTATTGTCTATTTGTTCATTTGCAAATAGAGTCTCCTATATACACCTTCAGTTTCTGAAGCAAGCCATAATATGCAAAAAATACCCATGAATAACTGTGAATATGCAAAATACCTGTGAATGTGCACCAATAAGTTATTTTTGATAAATATCAAGAAGGGAACATATAATGTACACAACATTATATCTCTTTATTTCTGAAGCAAATATAACAATGTTACTTAAAGCTACTTATTATTTTTAATCCCTAAACTTATTTTGAAAACAAGAATGTCAAATGATTCCTATTTGGAAATCATAGGAAAATATGTCCATAAGACATTTAAGATGAATTATTACAATGAGTCTGCTATAAAAACAGTATATTTTATGGGTCAGAATGACACAGAATATTTATCTTCATCATAAGAAAGAGTCTCTGTGAATTAGTTATGGCTTCAGTTCTCTAGAGTAATCAATTCTCTCCTCACTTGTGGGATAAATATATGTTACTGCAGTCATCATGCATTCATGTAGACTGCTAAGGGCTTCAGACTTCTCTTAGGATCATGGGTATATAAATTTATTTCTATGGGTGTAGCCCCACACAATATACATACTGACTATATTGAGCAAAAAATTGCAGATGCAATCCCAAATCAGTGCAAAATGTCAACAAATAATATATATATAATACTCTTATTGTCCCGTCAAATATTTTGCTTTCTCATTTAGTCAAATAATGTGGATCAGGACACTTCAGCAAAATTAAATACCTGCCTCTTAGGAAATCAGACTACAGCATACGAAAGTTGAATCTCCCATTTTTTCCTATTCAGAAGATCATTTATAAACTCCTCAGGCTCAGGGGCATACACTAAAGAAACAATCCAACATATTAAAGGAGACCAATGTGAAGTCCTATGGTCCACATTAAATGGACCCATTTAATGGAGAATCAGAAGCTTCCCAACAAGCTGGGTCCCTGGCATGCTCTTGTCTGCATTTCATCTTACAAGAGCTCTGGTAGATTGCAAAAGAAAAGGATGATATTGATTTTGACAAATATTCTTAAAATTTATTAATATTAAAGAAACTATGTACCTAGCAATTTACATTGCTTCTTTCTCTGCATACATTGCTTTACAATTGTCTAGATAGGCTAAGGAAAGTAACAGGATTGGTCTACATGGGTCAAATATCCATTAATCAATGATTTGTATCTGAAATGTCTAACTACTTGTCATCCTATAGGTAAAGCATCTGACTCTTTTTCAGTCTATATTAAACTACATGGCCTTGTACGGCCAAAGCTATGAAACAAGAATCCTAAGAAATGCATTAAAAATAGGATTAAATAGCAATGAAGAGTTTCCATATTACATTTCTTAATAAGCAGCATGTCTGATTTTCACGAGTTCATACAAATGCCTGGGGTTTTTATTTCTGACTTGGACCATGAGCTCTCACCTACTTACATTTTTTCTCAGAGCCTGAGAACTTGTGTCAGTGCTTTTAGTTGTTTCTCATATTAGCAGTGTTTTTTGAATGAGAGCAATTTCCTGGTGTGGTTTTCTATTTACAGAGCGATGATTCTATTTTCTTTTCAATATTTTTAATGACTACAAATAGAACGGTTGTAGTAGTCAATAGGTCTGTGACACTTGATTGTCCCAAATTAAAATGACTGTGGAAGAACAGAGCAAGAGAATTTGGTGCAAATTTGATGGCTGCTGGGGGAAAGGATAACTGATAATATGTTAATCAATAACATGATTTATAACCAAATCCCTAATAATTTATTCCCCAACTGTGTTGCATTTCTCTTTAATGTGATACAAAAACACGTAAGATAAAATTTACCATCTTAACTATTTTAAAGTGAACAGTTCAGTAGTGTTAAGTATATTCACATTGTTGTGAGACAGATCTCCAGAATTTTTCATACTGCAAATTTGAAACTCTATGTCTATTAAATAATCGCTTGCTTCTTTTTTTTTTTTTTTTTTTTTTTTTGAGACAGAGTCTTGCTCTGTGGCCCAGGCTGGAGTGCAGTGGCGCGATCTCCGCTCACTGCAAGCTCCGCCTCCCGGCTTCACGCCATTCTCCTGTCTCAGCCTCCTCGGTGGCTGGGATTACAGGCGCCCGCCACCACGCCCAGCTAATTTTTTTGTTTTTGTTTTTAGTAGAGACGGAGTTTCACCGTGTTAGCCAGGATGGTCTCGATCTCCTGACCTCGTGATCCACCCTCCTCGGCCTCCCAAAGTGCTGGGATTACAGGCCTGAGCCACCGCGCCCTGCCCACTTGCCTCATTATAATAATATCTTTATTTGTACATTGTTTTATTGTTTTTAAACTACTTTCACACACATTAATTACGTAATTTGGCATTTCCTTTACCCAAAATGTTAATGATACCAGATAAACTTGAGCACTTACTGTGTGTTGGGCACTGTGCTAAGTGCATAATAGGTATTAACCTATTTATCATAATAGGTATTAACCTATTTATCATAATAGGTATTAACATATTTATCAAATGAATCACTGTGAGAACTACATTTTTCTGAGTTGATGGCTTTACATGTCCACATGTTCCATTCATAGATTTAAGCAGCCAAGAGCAGATGAATTCTTAAATGTTAGACATGAAGATGAACAAGTGTGAGTGTGTAGGAGAAAAAACCAGAAGGAAGTGAACTGGTGAGACCATTTTCCTCAGAATATTCACCTAGATTTCTGTTTGCTTGTAACTAGAGACATGGCTATATATAGGTGAATATTCTGTTTGCCTGTAACTAGAGACATGGCTAACTCCCAATTGATTAGTCTTCCCATCTGTTATGGTGTACTACCAAAGATTAAGACTTGGATACAAATGTCTGGGATTTTTCTTTCTCACCTGGACCGTGAGCTCTGTGATTTAAGACAAGTTACTTCTCTCAGTCTCATTTCTCATCTAAAAAATGTAGGCAACAATGCTGTGTCTCAGGAGTTATTGGGAAAAAAAATCATATGTGATAATGGATGAGAAAGACTCTGAAACAATAAAGAGCCTCTCAAATATATTGGTTTATACACAGGAGCCCAGCTAAGGGCAGGATCCATTCATTAAAAGGTATGTGTATGAAGCATTGTAGCTAGAATCTTATTTTCCCAACAACTCGCATGGAAATATTTTTCCAGCAAAAAAAAAAAAAAAAAAAAGCGTCCTGAGACATATTTAAATTTCTGATTCCATGGCAGGTTCAGTAATGTAGTCCCTTCTCTGTTCCTGTAATACTAAAAATCGTTTTTCTCAGTTTACAAACTCCCATAAAATAGAATTCTGTATTTTAAAGTAGAATTCTGTATTTTAGGTTGTCAGTACCAAACCAAGTTTAAGACATTTCTGTTCTATTAAAACTAATATTTCTGTGTTTAGCTCCAGAAACTGGGAAAAAGTGAAAAATTTTAGGAAGAATCCTTTCCAGCAAAACTTTTGCTTATTTCCCCTACATATTCATATATGCATTTTGAATATCTTTTGACTGCTGTGTGGCTTTCTCCATTTGGGTGGCATTCTTAGTGATCAGAAACAATGCCTCCTCTGTTTTCTACTTCTGTCCACACAGGCCTGAGAGTAAAATAGTGTATGTAATAAGCATTAGTAAACATCATCCCCATCTGTACGTTCCCTGATCCCCGTTTCTATTTACCATAATAGGTCGACTTTTCTTTCAATTTAATGCATTACTGGAATAGCCTATTAAATGTTCTCTCCCTGCCCAATTTCTCCCCCTCCATCTATCTCATGTAATACTATCGCAAATCTGAAGCTCCACTCTGATCCCATGACTCTTTCGTTAACAAACTATAAGCAGATCCTTACTCTCAAGAGCTGTGCCATTCAACAAGTCAGTCAGTAGCCACATGCGACTATTGATCACTTGAAATGTGGCTGGTCCAAATTCAAATACCCTGAAAGTGTAAAATGCACAGCAGATTTTGAATAGTTATTTTAAAAAGAATTACTGCATCAATAATTTTTATATTGATTACATGTGGAAATGATATTTTGGATACGTTAAGTTGAATAAAACATTATTACAATTAATTTAACTTACTTCTTTTACATTTCTTAATGTGGCTACTAGAAAATTATAAATTACATCTGTGATTTGCGTTACTGGTTCCCATTATTTTTCTATCAAAAGACACTTATCCAGAGCATCAATTTTAAATCTCTGGGCCTGGTATAATTCCCAACCTCACCTTTACTTCCTACTACTCTTTTTTATATACCATACGTTAGCAAAATTTTTAAAACTCACTGATTTAAATACATTCCTTTCCAAATACTTATTTCTCTTTGGGTCCTTCTATTTTACCTATATATACCTTGGGGAATTATTATTACTTCCTATCTTAATCTATAGACATATTTCTTTCAAGGTAGTACAGAAACGAAATTTTTATTTGTATCCTTCTGAGCTCCTAGGATGATCCTTTTCCTGTAGATAATATGATTGCCAGATAGAAAGGAGGATGCCAAGTTAAATTTGTATTTCATATAGCCAATGAAGAATTATTTAATATTGCAATATTTATGACATACTAAAAACATATTTATTGTTTAACTGAAATTTAAATTTGACTGTCTGTCCTGTGTTTTATTTGCTAAATTTAGCAAATTTACATAGTAAGCATTCTATGAGTCTTTATTAAATGATTACACTAGAAAGCATACATATAAAATATTTAAGTGAAAATTAAATGAAGGAAAAAGTAATCTGTATGAGTGACACAGAGCTCTGATTATCTTATGAACTTTCTGGTTCACAATTTCTTAAAAACTAAACCAATAATTACAATACAATCATAAAGCTGAGCTAATAAGAAATACAAGTACATCTTACTGTAATTTTCCTTTTATAAAGCAGTGTTCATATATTGAGGCAAACTTGGAAAAAAATGGATGGAAAACATTCCTGATAACAGGCAGTGGGAAATGGCATCACCAATGGGAAGACATGTCTGCATCTTTCTTTCATGACTTCTCAGTTTGAAGCAAACCATGTGTAGGTTTTATATGTAATATTATACCTTTATATTTATAAGGATTTGTGGTACTGCTGGGCTAATAGGAGAAGCAAGAGGTGCCAGTAATTTCCATTACAGACCTTCCTTCACTGATACCCAGATATGAATACACTTTTGTTTAAAGCTACCTGATTAAGCTTTCAAACTATTAGAGACCTATCATTTGTTTATCTAGCACTATTGCTCTCCTGTACAGCCTGTTAAAGCTGTACAATTACTCTATGAAGATTCTAAGTAGGAAGAAAGTCTTCAGCTGTTTCATTTTTTTAAGACATAACAAAGTAACACCCTCAATCTCTGTGACTAAATCCAGTGTCCCTGTAAATTTGACTCATGCCCTCATATAAACTTAGCACTAAGCTAAACAAATTCATTTTGAAAAAGGCAGAGTCCTGTTGCCGAATTTATTTTCCTTAAGTATTTTTTCAGCAGTAATAGGACTGTCTTTCAAATCTAATTGAAATATTGCATTTTCAAATGAATACATTTAGATTGCAGGGCCAATTTTCTTGTGTTTTTTTCCTGTGCTAGCATCATCTTAAACTTCATAGGAACTCTGCATGTACACTGAATACTCAGTGAGCTCTCCCTAGGATTAGATGTGCTGATCAGATCCAGATGGTTTCACTTTACAACTTCTGCCATTAGGTCATCAAACAATAAATTCACATAACTCCTGCATCCTGAAAGCAAGTGTTCATTCTTTAGAATCACTTAGAATTAAAAATATATGTTACAATGTCCCTACTACCCAAAGTGATCTACAGATTCAATGCAATCCCTATCAAAACTCCAATGACACTTTTATACAGAAATAGAAAAGACAATCCTAAAATTTATATGAAAACACAAAAGACTCAGTATAGCTAAAGCAATCTTGAGCAAGAACAAAGCTGGAGGCATTACACTACTGGATTTCAAAATAAACTACTGAGTTACAGTAATCAAAACAGCATGGTACTACCACAAAAATAGATAAGTAAACCAACAGAACAGAATAAGAGCCAGAAACAAATCCACACTTTTAAGGTCAATTAACCTTCAAAAAACATGCCAAGAATACACAATGGGAAAAGGAAAGTATCTTCAATAAATGCTGCTAGAAAAACTAGATATCCATATGCAGTTTGGACCATTATCTCACACAATATAAAAAATTAATTCAAAAATGAATTAAATACTTAAATGTAAGACCTGAAACTATAAAACTATTAAAAGGAAAAAGAGGAAAAAAATTTTGACATTGATATTGGCAATGATTTCTTGAATATGACACCAAAAGATGAGGAAACAAAAGCAAAAATAGACAAATGGGAGTACATCACACTAAAGACTTTCTGCAGTTAAGGAAATAATCAATTGAGTGAAAAGGCAATATAAGAAATGGATAAAATATTTGTAAACCATTTATCTAATAAGGGATTCCTATCCCAAATATATAAGGAACTTAAACAACTCAGCCAGAAAACAAATAATCCAATTAAAAATGGGCAAAAAATGGACATTTCTCAAAAGAAGACATACAAATGGTCAAAAGGTATATAAAAAATGTTCAACATCACTAATCATCAGGGAAATACAAATCAAAATAGGCATGAGATATCACCTCATACCTGCCAGAATGGCTATTATCAGAAAGACAAAAGATGAGGTTGGTGAGGATGTGGAGAAAAGGAAACTCTTCTACACTGTTGGTAGAAATGCAAAATAGTATAGCCACTGTAGAAAACAGTGTGGAGGTTCCCCAAAACTTAAAAATAGAACTACCATATGGTTTAGCAATCCCGGTTCTAGGTCTATATCTAAAGGAAATATCAGTATCTCCAAAAAATATCTGTACTCCCCATGTTCATTAAAGCACCATTCACAATACCCAAGAGACGGAATCAACCTAAGTATCCATCAACAGATGAACAGATAAAGAAAATGTGGTATATATACACAATGGAATACTATGTAGCATTAAAAGAGAATGAAATTCTGTTATTTGCAACAATATAAATGAATTTAGAGTACATTAAGTGAAGTAAGCCAAGCACAGAGAGACAAATACTGCATGATCTCACTTATATGGGAATCTTAAAAAGTCAAACTCATAGAAGCAGAGAATGGAATGGTGGTTGGCAGGGGCGAGTGGGTGGGGAAAATGGGGAGATGTTAGTCAAATGGTACAAAGTTTCAGTTATGCTAGATGAATAATTTCTGGAGCTCCAATATAGAGCACAGTGATTATAGTTAATAATCTATCGTATACTTGAAATCTGCTAAGACAGTATATCTTAAATGTTCTCACCAATCCCGCCCCCCGCCCCACCCTGCAAACACACACACAAGTAACTCTGTGAGGTGATGGATGTGTGAATTGCCTTAATCATGAAAATCATTTCACATTGTATATGCATCTCAAAATATCACGTTTTACACCGCAAATATATATAATTTTTGTCAATTATATCTCAATAAAGCTGGAAAATAAGTAAAATAAGCTTGGGCTGCCTTTAAAATACACACACACACACACACACACAAACACACACACACAGAATTTGATCTCGAGTTTTGTGAGTTTTTCTTCACCAGTTACCATAGTGAGGAAAGGAATTAAAAGGGGTTATGACTCTTACGTTCTTTTCATTTTAGTGACTCTATAATTCCAGTTAAAACTGATGATCCCAGACACCTATATCTTCTGGTCATCATCATCTTTCATATTTTAATGGGTAGGGACTGCACCAAGTTTTAAAGATTAGATTTAAATAACCACCTAGTGAATACCAATTCATGGATCACTGACTCCAGAGGTCTAAGTAGCAAAATTAATTGCTTGTCGACTTGGGCTGGCTACATCTGATTATATTTCTAATACAAACTTTGTTGTGTGGTTTCTTGCAGAACTCCAGATATCTGCCTGCTTTGTTACCCAAAAGTGAATCAACATATTATCTTTGTTATAATTTTGAAATACTTTATTGATATCTTTGCAAAAGTAGAATCAGATTAGTGGAAAGCATAGCCCATTTCCACAAGGTAGCTAAAGTCATTTAAGAAGAGAAATAACAAGATCAGAATCCTCTCAGTTTTCTTTGTTTGTTTCAGTTAAATAAACTGAAGTTCCAAGTTGCATGTTTATATCCTGGTACAGAAATGGCAAGAATCCAAGGGCCCCTGGAGTGGCTTTTCTAGTCTGAATTTCTCTCTTTACATTTTTACCATTTTCGTAAACTGATAAGTAGATGATATTATTACTTTCTCAGTCAACTTGAAACCAAAAATATTATCTTTGATAAAACATTTCTATATTTATTCTTGTTCAGTATTTCATAGCATTGCAAAAAATGGGTTCTAGCTGCATTGCAGTAAATAGATGAATCTTGATGAAATGATAGAAACACATTAGCACCCATTGACTGACATTTTGTGACTATGAAGCCTCTAAAATGCAGAGAATCTCCCAAGCAACATGAATTGGCTTTCACTTTCAATTTTGAGGTCCTATTAATAGTCATGAACAGTTCTAATTTTCCACATCTAATGCCACATGATCTAATCATTTCAAACATTACAATATATTGGCAGGTGAGGGGTGACAGTGATAGAGTAATTGTGTGCTAAATAGAGACAGACAGCTGGGGTCTTAATCTCGGTTCTTCCACTTGTTATGTGGGCTTGATCAATTTCCTCACCCACCCAAACTTATCCATAAAATGGAGATCATCATAATAATATCCATTTTGTGAAGTTGATGTAAGTATTAAGTAATGCTTGTTAAAAACAGTTATTATAAAATAAAATCAGATCAAATTTTAAAACTGTACAAGTTTATACAAAAGAACAGTTTGCAAATCAGGAGACCTGAAACTATAGGTGGTAAGAAGCCCCACTCACAGCAGTGACAGCCCAGTTTATAAAGCATGAAGGAGAGAGTATTTTGACCTTTTTCATGATCAGCTATTATATATTAACATTCTTTTGAAGGCAAGGAGAGCTGTCTAAGATGACTTGTCTATAGCTGATTGATTTCATTTCACTGTCTCATGCTAACAGAAATGATAATGATATGGTTTGGCTGTCTCCCCATCCAAATCTCATCTTGAAATGTAGCTCCCATAATCCCCACATGTCATGGGAGGGATCTGGTGGGAGGTAATTAAATCACAGGGGCTGGTTTTCCCATGCTGTTCTCATGACAGTAAGTCTCAGGAGATCTGATGGTTTTATAAAGGGCAGTTCCCCTGCACACATTCTCTTGCCTGCCACCATGTAAGACATGCCTTTGCTCCTCCTTTGCCTTCTGCCATGATTATGAAGCCTTCCCAGCCATGTGGAACTGTGAGTCCATTAAACCTCTTTTTCTTTATAAATTACCCAGTCTTGGGTATTTTTTCATAGCAGTATGAAAATGGGCTAACATATATAGCTTACATTTTGTTTCATTTATGATTAAAGTTAGCATTTCAGGAAAATCATGATGACTTAGTTTTGGCTATATGGTTATGGGTGCTGGTCTTGAGGTATACCTAATGTGTGGTCTCTATTTTTTTCAACACAGTCAATCTCATTTAAAGGTTCTGTGTTTGCAAATTTGCCTGCTTGCTAAAATTTATTTGTAATCCCCAACTCAATACTTGCAGTTATTCAGGGACATGCACTGGTGTAGATTGGAGAAAAAAATCGGAGTCACCCAATGGACACATTCCTAGCTTAAGTTGAACAAAGTGAAGTTCTACCTTCTTGTTTCAGCTCTCATAATGTTAACGAGTGTCCTTTTCACAGTTAGTGCCATGTTTCTCACATTTGTGTGCATTTTTTTTGGCAATTTCACCCAAATATAGGGTAAAGTGCTATGTAGTGTTCCTAAGCTCAAGAAAGCTGTGACGTGCTTTAGGAAGAAAATATGTGCATTACATAGGCTTTGTCCAGGTATCTCAGAAGAGCCCCTGCTTTCAAGCCAGAAGCCACAGTGTTGATACCAAGGCTGCCAGCCTCCTAAAGGATGTAAGAATCCTTTCTATCTGATTTCCCAGGCTGAAAATTGCACAGCCAAAAGATTATGAGAAGCCTTGCATGATCAAAATCACAGACATCTCTCTCTCTTCTGCAATGTCATTGAAAGTCTTCGGCTAGATTGAAGGTTTCCTTGGTAGGGGCTCTGACCTAATCCATCTCTCTCTCAGGCTTATCAGCTCAGTCACAGTGCAGAGTCTGCAAGAGGTTTGGTGATCATTTTCACATCTTCTTACTCACGGGCTTTAAGAGCACAGTCATTAGCATACAGCAGCTCCTGGATTACTGTACAAAGGGCTTTTAATCATGCTCTAAATCAATTGAATTGGAGGAATTTCTCAGAGAATCTTCTTGGTGCCAACTTTCATGTCCTTTATTAAGTACTCAAGCACAGCTGCATAAAACCGATTAAGCCTGAACCTAGTGTGCTTCCAGTTCTTGACTTCACTGGCAAGAACGAATATGCCCGATAATCTCATCAATTACGACAAAATCAATTATATGTCAGATAGAGATTTTATATCAGTGACCCCCAGGCAGTTAAAAATGCTTAATACCTAATCAAGTCCCAAGATCACTGAGACCATCACATAATTGTGTAAAGTCAATGAGTAGAGCTTTCTGGATTTTTGTCCCCAAATTTTATTTTCCAACATCCTGCTATACTCTGTTGGAGTCTAAAACCATATTGAAATTACAAGAAGACAGCACTGATAGTGATATTCAACATGAAATCCTGATTCAATCAGGCCTGGTTTTTGTTTGGCTGCTGCTAATGGAGAGAAGAGGCTATAGTAGCTAATAACGTTAAATTCCCTTCCCTCCCCTCCTCTCCCCTCCCCTCCCCTCCCTTCCCCTCCCCTGCCCTTCCCTTCCCTCTCTTTTTCTTTTTAATATAGAGACAGGGTCTTGCTAAGTTGTCCAGGCTGTTCTCAAACTCTTGGCCTCAAGTGATCCTCCTGCCTTGGCCTCCCAAAATGCTAGGATATTACGGGTGTGAGCCACCATGCCTGGCTCCACTTTTTCTCCTTAAGGATGTTTCTATGAACATCCTTAAAACTTAATATGTCCATGCAAAGACTATGCAAGAATAATTAAATTATTATAATTCCTTATAAGCATTATAGTTTCCCTTTTCCTAGCATTTACCATGTATCAGGCTCTGAATTATGTAAGTCAATTATCTTTCATTGTCATTGTTGTGTTGTGTAAAGTCACAATGAACATTGAATTAGTGAATATTGAACTAGAGCTCCTAGGGGAAATACAGACTTAGGTTCCTGCTAGCCTCTGGTATTTGGATTTCTGAACGGTTATGAAATTGATCCTGTCCTAGTACAGCAAAAGAACTCACAGAGGAACTTATAAACATCTGTGCCTCAGCAAGAGGTCTGCCAGCATTAGGAAAATGCTCATAGCAGTAGTTTTAAAAGGTTCAAAAGCCAGAGAAGAATGGAGACCAATGTACTCTACACAGTGGAATTCTGTAGGCTGGTACCCATGTCCACAAAGAAATGATTGCTGCTCAGTGCTTCTCCAAAGGATACAAAAGATCTTATCAGGCTCTCAGGTTCACAGGATCCATGACTCAAAGTAGTGCTGGACTCCAAAGCAAGCTAAGCTCAAAGATGACTATGATGTCGTTACATAATTAAATCCAGAACTGTGGAACATGTCTCATTCATTCACTTTTCCCCATTGAAGGGCAGTAGGTAATGAAGAACCACTAGCTCTGAAGTCATACAGGATCTGATTTTATGGTTTGTTAACTAAATGACTTTTGGCAGGTTACTAAATCTCTCTTGAGCAGTCATTATCTTTATCAATAGCCTGTTAGGATTGCCGTCCACACTTGATGAGATTCTGTGGATGAGGTAACAGTGCCTGAAACATATTGGGATCTTAATAAACATCAGTTTGTATTCCTTTGTTTCAAGTAGCTGATCAAACCATGATACTTGAATTGGTGTGGTAGTGCTTCTGTTCTCTACTTTGCATTGGCTAAGAACTAAATTCTTGGTTCTGATTTGCTCCTGTTTTAAGTAGCTTTCATTTTACACCTTAGAGGTGACTTAATCACCCTGGCCTTGTTTTACATGTCCTGATTCTGGTCTGTTTCCCAGCTCACATAAGCTTTGATGCTTATAATGGCTTGCAGGTCTCCACCCTCTGATTCTTGGCATATCTCCAAATATGAAAGGCAGAATTTCTTAGATCTGCTCATTCATTGGCTTTCCCCAACAGGGAGCATGTATGAACACCATCAAATATCCCATTTAAATCTATGAAATAATGTGGGATTGGAGCTTTCTTCACAATATTTCATAAAGCACCACTGAGAGAACTTTTCCTTAACCAAATCTTACCTCTTTGTCTAGTTAATAATTAAAAGTCATAGTTTCTCTAATTTTCCACAGCGCCTCACATAACGTTAAGCTTCCTGAAAAAACTAAAGTGGCCAGTTTTTAAGGCAAGGCAACTACCAGTTTTACTTCTGAACCACTAATAAGATAGTCTGCCAAATAAAGACACATGTTTTATTTAGAATTCTTCATGAGAAAAACTGTGTTTTATTAAAAATAGTTCCTTTTCCTTCTTTTATCCTGAAAAAGCTTTTTAAAAAGATTATTAAAAAATCGAGATTTTTGGTTTTCTAGTGGTGTTTTTACATTTTATACAATCAGTGTTAAAATACAGTTATCTGATTTACAATCAATCATGTCTCCTAAGATAGCCTGAGGATCTGCCATATTCAACTTGAGGAAACAGAGCCACATCATTAATGCTGTGTTGGGAAGTGGTGAAAGAACTAAGAACAAGACTTCTGTTCTTGGTTTCTAGAACTCTATTCACTAAGTCATGTGCTTCCACTTATAATTTATAAGACCCATATTTACTTAGGAAACCATGCACATTTCTACAGATTTTTTTTTAGTCATGTACAAAATTAATTTGAATGTGATCTGCCTCTCCCCAGTCCTTGGGGTGCTATGGCTGGGGTGTGCAATCCTGGAAGGTCCAGATAGTATTTCATTCCACTCATCTGATCTCATTTTAGCCACAGGCTCTCTCAGCCTGTTTCCGGGGAAGGTGAACCCATTTCACTCTTACTTGAGCCATTTTGTCACCTACTCTAGCACTCAAGTCAGAGCTCTGAAAAAAAGTGCTTCACAAATGCTGTTGGCTGCATGCAGTGTGAGAATCTTTATGTAATCCTCTTTTCTAAACCTTTTATTCCAATAAAATATGCATGTAAGTAGCTTTGTCAAATGTATAAACCAATTTTAAAAATTCACGGAAGCAGAGAAAGTTCTATTTGAATCTCTAACCTAGAAACAAAAAAAGAATAAAATCAAAAGGGAAGAAAAAAAGAAAAAAAGAGAAAAGAACATGAATATTCAGTGTCTTTACAGAACAGAAGGGATATTCTCTTCTTCAATAACCCATTAGGAGAAGTTACTCTTTGAGAGTTAAGGAGTAAGTTGACTATATATTATGTAAATTGAAGTCAAACAGATGGGTAACTAATGAAAACTCAGTGTATATTTTTTACATAAATATTTCCATTATATAATTATTTAAGAGAATGTAGAGCAACATATATAGTAAGAAGGGCACTGGATTTTCAGACGTAAGTTAAAGATGTAACTCTCAGTTCAACTACTCCAGATTAGCAGTGAGAACAAGTTACCTATTTTCTTGAGGCTGCTGCTTTCTGTATCTCATACAGTGGCTATGATTACTCCTGCCTTTTTCACAGGCTTGTGAGGATTAAATATAATCGTATTTGTAAGAAGTTAAGTTGTTTGAAAAAAATAAGGTCATAAAAATGCAAGATACTATTATTTGTACATAGACTCTTATTATATCCCAAAAGAGACTGCTGCAGGTAGTCTCCTAACCCATCTCTCGCCTTCCTTGTTATACCTTGTCTTACTCAACAAAAACTGACAATGCAAGTTGGGTCATCCAAAACACTGCTTTGCTCATGATGTTTCCTGCTCAAAAGCAAAAACAAGGCCAAGACAAACAAATTATTTTTCTTTTTTCTTTCTCTTCTCTTTTTTTTTTTTTTTTTTTTTGAGACAGAATCTCGCTCTGTCACCCAGGCTGGAGAGCAGTGGCGTGATCTTGGCTCACTGCAACCTCCGCCTCCTGGGTTCAAGGAATTCTCCTGCCTCAGCCTCCTGAGTAGCTGGGATTACAGGCACACACCACCATGCTTGGCTAATTTTTGTATTTTTAGTAGAGACAGGGTTTCACCACATTGGCCAGGCTGGTCTCGAACTCCTGACCTTGTGATCTGCCTGCCTCGGCCTCCCAAAGTGCTGGGATTACAGGTGTGAGCCACCGTGCCCAGCCACAATCTCTTTTTATACATGAATTATACCATTGCTTACTAGATAAAGTATAAGATCCATGATATAGTTATCTCTTTCCAATTTTACTTTTGACATAAACTCTCACTTCACCTGGGCCAAACCATTCTCCTCACTGCCTATAATCCTGCCATGAGATTTCCAACTCCTCTGCCTCTTTGTGGTGTTACCTATCCTTCAAGTTGATTTTCAACATAGCATCTTCAAGTGACTCAGCACTGCACAAAAAGTGTAATATTTGATTTCCAGCTTTTCTTCTGCTAACAAATAAGCTTTGTGATCTTGAGCAAGTTAACTAAACTCTCTAGACTTAAACTTTATCAACTTAAGAAGGGAAAATAGATTCCCAAGATCTGGAAAAGAGAATTCCCCTTTCAACTCAGGACACGCAAAACAAACAAACAAATTGCCTCCATGTATTGTGTATTAAGTTTTTTTTTTATCACAAATAGTGCTTACCCTAATATGGAGCATTTAACTGACATTTGAATTCATTTGCATATAAATCCCACTTTCATAACTGTCCACCTGGGGATATAAATTCATATTCTTGCGATAATGGTTCATATGAATTTCAATTGATTTCTATCATGAATCATGGCTAAGTAAAAGTTTTCCTATCCATTTCCTCCTTTCTCAAATAGAATATATATAATGAAGTTGCATTACTAGGCAAGGAACTGAAACACTGTGTAGAAGGGAGAAGCACATAGAGAAAGAATTTGGGTTCAGCAGGTTTTCTAATAATGATTCAGTTTTTGGCCTTGGATGCAACTCTCTAAAGGAAGAAGTGGCAATAACAGATCATTGTTTCTCTGGATTTATGTGCAGTAAATAAAAATGTCCACAGAATATTTCGAAAAGTGCTACACATATTTTCATTAACAATGATAACTAAATACTGGCATGAAATAATTTTGTTAAGAAGCACACTTTATAAATCTTAGCTTCCCAGGAGATGGAAGGACTATAGCCAGTACATAGTAATATGAAGTTCAAGTCATTGGTAATGAATGGGAAAGCCATTTTCGTTTGGATAAAATGGTTTAAGTTATTCCTTATTCCACTTTCTCTCGTTACATTCTTGTTTTAGGTAACTGACAAGCATTATATAGCCCTGTGCTCTGTTTATTCTCATGTCAGTAGACAAAGATTGGTAGAAAGACATTCATATCTGGGTCCTGTGTTTTATCAGAAAAGTAAGAGGACAGGACTCAGTTACTCATTAAAACTTCCCTTGTAATGCAGGGATATCCTGTCTTCCTATTAAAGCTGTCACATAAGTGTTTATTAATACTAGTCCTTTATTAATCTTAATGATATATAACATCTACACTTATGTGCTTGAACTAGGACTTGAGTCAAAATCACAATTGTTTATTGTCTATCAGAAAACTGGATCTTGAATAGATTCACTCATTCTTTCAACACCTGCTTAATGTCTATCAAGTGCTAGGCACTCCTCTGGTCTCCAGGGCTATAGCAGTGATAAAGACAAAGTGCCTGACCTTATGAAACTTGCATTTTTATGGGAATGGGACAGAGAATAAAAAATAAACAAATTAACATATAGCAAAGTAGAGATAAGTGCTATTAAAAAAGAAAAACCTGGCTGGGTGCGGTGGCTCATGCCTGTAATCCCAGCACTTTGGGAGGCCAAGGTGGGCGCATCACAAGGTCAGGAGATCGAGACCATCCTGGCTAACACGGTGAAACCCCATCTCTATTTAAAATACAAAAAATTAGACGGGTGTGGTGGCGGGCGCCTGTAGTCCCAGCTACTCAGGAGGGTGAGGCAGGAGAATGGCAAGTACCAGGGAGGCAGAGCTTGCAGTGACCCGAGATTGCACCACTGCACTCCAGCCTGGGCAACACAGCGAGACTCCGTCTCAAAAAACAAAACAAAAGAAAACAAAAAAACCTTGAGCAGGATAAAGGTGCAGAGTGATAGGTCAGAGAAGTACCTCTGAGCAGGGGACATTCCAGCAGGGACCTAGGTGAAAATCTCTGACAGATCATGAGTCAATTCGTGAACAGATATGCCATGGCCAATACTAAGCATTCTACTCTGTGCTAAGTTCTAGAAGAAATACAGGATCCAGCATTTAGAATACTACATTCTGGGTGGAGAGACTGGCCCAGAATTCATAGAATTACTAGAGACGAATTGATGATAAACTGCATGTCCGTGACTGTTTACAGGATGGGTCTACAGATGAAACGTTGCAGGATTTGCTGAGGATCTGGGGGAAGTTTCACGGAGGATACATCCTCTACTTCTAAATATCAAATAAACTAGGAAAATGGAAGATGCTAGGAAATAATTCACAAGCAACACAGTCAGTGAGTGTAAAGTGTGAGAAAAGGCATGTAGTGGGGCAGAAGAGGGGAGAGCTGACTGCGGGCCACTGGAACGCTGGGCCCTGCGGAAGGTGGGTGGTGAAGTTATGTGTTTGAATTCTCTAACAACACTTGAGATGTCACTATCTGAAGCGTTGGTTAAGTTTAGAGAGGATAAGATCTCTAGAGAGGAAAAGGGGAAGACCTTCTCCTTTCTAAAGGGGACTCACAAGGGATAGTGAGGAAACTGGCCACCTTGTAATGTTAATGTTTGGGAGAGTGGAAAGAAATAAGTTTGGATTGAAAACATGAGTGCACAGTATTTTCAGGGAAGTGTGTCTGGGGCCTGAAATAGGGAAACTATGAAGAAGTGGTGGAAGGAACCCAGGTAGGAAGTCTTAATTGTGGTTTTGAGTAGACACAGAGGGCTTGGAGAGTAAAGTGTGAATTTGAGGACATGAAGACATGTTGGTTGTAGGAGAGTAAGGATATGCAAGTCTCATTAGTCTCATTTTTTTTGTAAGAGACTTTTAAAAAGGGAAAGTAGGCCGGGCACAGTGGCTCATGCCTATAGTCCCAGCACTTTGGGAGGCCGAGGCAGGTGGATCACCTGAGGTCAGGAGTTCAAGAACAGCCTGACCAATATGGTGAAACCCCGTCTCTACTAAAAATACAAAAATTAGCCAGGCGTGGTGGTGGACGCCTGTAGTCCCAGCTACTTGGGAGGCTGAGACAGAAAAATTGCTTGAATCCGGGAGGTGGAGGTTGTAGTGAGCCAAGATCATGCCACTGCACTCCAGCCTGGGTGACAGAGGGGGACTCTGTCTCAAAGAAAAAAAAAAAAGGAAAGTAGTAGAAGGCATAGACATGGAGTAGTTGGGAAAGAGATTCAAAAGGCAGACAGGATCTGTGCGGTATAATTGGGAGCCATTTACTGTACAGTGCCTGGACTTAGCAAGATAGTTAAATATATATAATTGGGCTTTGCAACCTGAGTAATTCCTTCTAGCCACGTTGTTTTCCAGGACTTCCAGCTTCTTCCTTTCCAATGTCAACTTTGCCTACATATGGAGCGCTTTTGTAGAACTCCTGCTTGCAATGAGGTGCCACTTAAATCTGAACTCTCCTTCAGCTCCTTTTCCCATTTAAACTTCTCTCTCCTGTGTCCATTTCTTGTAATTCTGAGTAGTAATATTTTATGGATAGTAGTCGTTCAATACATTCTCTTAACAAGTTAACAAAGCCATTGTTGTTATACTCCTTTGTGGTAAAGAGAGACATTCAATATGGGAATTTCAGTGTTCATGACAAACCAGTGGGAGAGTAACTGAAGAGATAATATGTCTTTGAGTTCCAGAGAATTGGTAAAAAAATAGTTTAGGATCATTGACAATTAAATGGTGGTAGTAATACTGCTGGAAACATGGTTTGATAAACACAATACAACAGTTTTAGAAATGAATTGAACGGTTGGCTGATACAAATATTATGAAGTTGGAGGTATTTCTTTAATTTCTTAATGAGTCTTTTAGAGCTAGCCAGCATTAGTAGCAATACCTGGTGATAAGCCTATTGCTTGAGGGACTGTGCCCAGAATCTTCCAGGTTAACACTTTTCCCCAGCAGCTACCACAGACACCCATGGTCTTTTCTTCCCTTAGAACTCGTTACTGTCCTAAACATTCTGTTACATTGCTAGCTCCTATCAATGAGGTTCATCAGAAGACTCTAAAAGAACATCTTTGGCATTGATGAGCTAAACAAAACTAAAATGGTGAAATACTTCCCCTTTGGTATGAACTGATTTGTATCCTTCCAAAATTCATATCTTGAAGCTCGACCCACCAATATGATTGCGGCTGGAGATCAAGTTTTGGGAAAGAAATTAAGGTTAGATGAGGTCATAAGGAGGCCATCATGGTGGGATTAGTGGCTTTGTAAGAACAGTGAGAGAAGTTGCTCTCTTTTCCTCATGTGAGGACACAGCAGGGTGGCCATTTGCAACTCAGGAAGAGCCCTCACCAGGAATTAAGTCAGCTGGCACCTTAATCTTGAATTTGCCAGCCTCCAGAACTGTGAGAAATAAATGTCTGTTGTTTAAGCTACCCAGTCTATGACATTTTTTATAGTTGCCCAAGTAGTTAAACGTGCCCTTAGAATGAAAAAAAATATTAACCTGATTATCATTCTTCCTATTACCACTGGGATTTATTTATTTTGTTTATCTAAGGTAATGAATAATAATCCTAATGTCTTTAAATGATTTTTCCAGATTAATAGCTTGGAGTAGATTTCTCTGTGTTATGAACTCTAATAATGCAATTTTTACCCAAATATAATTAAAATTACTTATCAGCTTTTTCTTCAAATTCTCAGCTTTTAAATTTCATTGACAAGGTGAAGTCACAAAAGAAATAAATGTTTAGTCAGTCTAGGAGCTGAGATTCACAAACCCTAAATTTCCAGACACTAAGGCAGTCTGTCTTTTCTTAAAAAGTTTCACGTGGGGGTTGGGGAATTGGGCTCTTCTAAAATTGAATCCTGGGATGATGAATTTCAAATGACTGGTCTCTGGTTTTCTTTTCTATGAGAAATGAAATCTCTTTGGGATTCTTGTAAATAATTGCATTATGTTGTCCCAGAAAGAGGGAAAGTGTAGAACACATGGTATCATTTATGGCATTTCTTATGACTCATTAAAATAACAAAAACCATCAGGACATTGTGCTCTCTCAACAGTCTGGATACCAAATGTGTCAACCATGTAATTTATTTAATTAGCAAATATTTGTTGCAGCACTCTTATGTGTCAGGCAATGTGATACAAGCTGGGGAAGTAAAGATAAATACTACTAGACACTGTCATCCAGGTAGCTTAAAAGTCTAATGCAGGAAACAGACACAAAGAAATAATTGAACAGCAATGTGAGGAGAAATGATAGAGACAGATTTTACAATGGTTATGGAACTCTGCGGAAGTAGTGCCTATGTTATTCACAATTTTTGAAATGTAGGCTGTCAGGAGGAATATAGGTTCACACATATGTACAACCATGGGACATACACTTGAAATGCCCTATTAGTTAGAAATATTAAAGTGTAAAGCAACCTCGCAGAAACATTTTTGCATTAAGCTCACCATGGGTGAAATAACTGTCCTCAACGAACTCACATACATCATCTGCAGAGACCCCAATGACTCTACAAACATTGATAGATATGAAAAACACCTTCAATATGGATCTATTAGTACTGCTAAATAACAGCATGGCCCTGTCTTTATATTTATCTTACACTTCAAACTATCTTATTAAAAATCTCTGAAATATCACTGTGTTTACTTCTGAAATGGAAAGGATTGCAGAATTTAATTGGCAGTTCTATCTAATGTAGCCTTATAGCAAAATGTTCTGGGAAAATTTTATATGTACAGTCCTTCCTCGGTATCCTTGGGGGACTGGTTCCAGGACCCGTGAGATATAAAAATCCGCCATTTCTCAAATCCTTCATATATATTTGCATGCAATCTATGCCCGTCCTCCCCATACTTTAAATCATCTCTACATTACAATGTAAACGTTACGTAAATAGATGTTATATTGTACTGTTTTTTATTTGTATTATTTTTCTTGTCATTTCTTATTTTTTAAAAGTATTTTCAATCCCCAGTTAGTTGAATTCGCAGATAACAGAATCCATGGATATGGGTAAGGTATAAAAATACACTTACCTATAATTTTTTTTTCTTGTAGTGTTTTTGTTTGGCTTTGGTATCAGGGTAATGCTGGGCTCATACAATGAGTTTAGAAAGATTCCTTTCTCTTCAAATTTGTTTAAAGGGTTTGAGAAGGACTGGTATTAATTCTTCCTTAAATGTTCAGTAGAATTCACCAATGAGGCCATCTGGTCATGAACTTTTCTTTGTTGAGAGGTTTTTTATTTTTTTTTATTTTTATTATTTTTTTTTTATTATACTTTAAGTTTTAGGGTACATTTGCACATTGTGCAGGTTAGTTACATATGTATACATGTGCCATGCTGGTGCGAGAGGTTTTTTATTACTGTGTCAGTCTTGTTACTTGTTGGTGTTCTGTTTAGAGTTTCTTTTAGTTCATGTTTCAGTGTCGGTAGGTTGTATGTATCCAGAAATTTATTCATTTTCTTTCTAGGACATCCCATTTGTTGGTGTGTAATTGTTCACAGTAGTGCAATGATCCTTAGTATGTCTGCAGCATAAATTTTTAATGTCTCTTCTTTCATTTTTAATTTTATTTATTTGCTGCTTCTCTCTTTTTATCTTAGTCTACCTTTTCTTAGTTTGTCAATTTTATCTTTGCAAAAAACCAACTCTTAGTTTTGTTGTTAGATTATTCTTCCAACCTCTATTTTGTTTATTTCTACTTTAATCTTTATTGTGTCCTTCCTTCTGCTAACTTTGGGCTTAGTTTGTTCTTTTTCTAGTTTCTTGAGGTAGAAAATTAGGTTTTTTGAGATCATTCTCCTTTTTAATGTATGTGTTTATTGCTATAAACTTCTCTTTCAGTACTAATTTTGTTGCATCCCATATGTTTTGCTCTGTTGTACTATTACTTTCACAGTTTCAAGATATTTTTGGATTTGCCTTTTGATTTCTTCTTTGTCCCATTGGTTGCTCAAAAATATATTATTAAATTTCCACATATTTGTGAATTTTCCAATCTGCCTCCTGTCACTGATTTCTACTTTTATACCATTGTGTTCAGAAAAGATACTTGACATGATTTCAATCTTCTCAAATTTGTTAAGACTTGCTTCGTAGCCTAACATGTGATCCATCTTGAAGAATGTTCCGCATGCACTTAGAAAGAATGTGTATTCTGCCACTGTTGGGTAGAATGTTCTATATATGTCTTTTGGGTCCCTAATAAACATAGATGATAAAAATCCTCAGTGAAATACTACCTAACCAAATTCAATAGCACATTAAAAAGATCATGTAGCATGATCAACGGGATTTATCCCTGGGATGCAAGGATGGTCCAATATACACAAAACAATAAATATGAAATACTACATTAAGGGAATGAAGGATAAAAAGCATATTATCATCTCCATAAATGCAGAAAAGGCATTTGACAAAATTTAATGCCCTTTTATAATGAAAAATGCTCAATAAACTGGGTATAGAAGAAATGTACTTCAACATAATAAAGGCCATATATAACAAGCCTATAGCTAACATCATACTGAAAGATGAGAAGCTGGAAGCTTTTCCTCTGAGATCAGGAACAAGGCAGGAATGCTCTCATCACTTATCTTAAACACAGTACTAGAAGTCTTAGCCAGCGCAATTAAACAAGAAAAAAAAAAAAATAAAAGACTTCCAATTGGAAAGGAAAAACTTAAATTGTCTCTATATGCAAATGACATGATTTTATATCTAGAAAACTCTAAAGTCTCCACTAAAAAACTGTTGAGATAAACAAATTCAGTAAAGTTGCAGAATACAAAATCAACATTAAAAAATCGGTCATGTTTCTATACATTAACAATGAGCTATCTGAAAAAACATTAAGAAGTAATCCCATTAACAATAGCATCAAAAAAATAAAATACTCAGGAATAAATCAACCAAAGAGGTGAAAACCTTGTACACTGAAAACTGCAAAATGTTGATGAAAGAAATTAAAGACCCAAATAAATGGAAAAATATCCTGTGTTCATTGATTAGCACACTTAATACTGTTACTGTTAAAATGTCCATAGTACCCAAACTGATCAACAGATTCAGCGTTATCCCCGTCAAAATCCCAATGTCATAAACAGAATAAAAATCCTAAAATTCATATAAAGCCACAAAAAAAAACCAGAAGCACCAGAGTGATCTTGAGGAAAAAGAACAAAGCTGGAGGTATCACACTTCCTAACTTCAAAATATATTAGAAAGCTACAGTAATTCAAACAGTATGACACTGGCATAAAGACAGACATATAGATCAATGGAACAGAATAGAGATTCCAGAAATAAAACCACATGTATATGATTAACTTATCTTCAAAAAAAGGTACCAAAAATACACAGTGGAGAAAAGATAGTCTCTTCAAGTGGTGTTGGGAAAACTGGACATTCACATTAAAAAGAATGAAATTGGGACTGTATCTTATATAGTATATAAAATCCCACCCAAAATTGATTAAACACTTAAACATAAGACCTGAAACTCTAAAACAACTAGGAGAAAACACACAGGAAAAGCTTATTGACATTGGCATTAGCAATAATTTTTTGGATATCAAACCCAAAGCACATGAAACAAGAGCAAAAATGGAGTGGAACTACATCAAACTAAAAGTTCCTGTGCAACAAAGAAAACAGTGAGCAGAGTGAAGAGACAACCTACATAATGGGAGAAAACATTTGCAAACCTTTTATATGATATAGATAGTAAGATAGATAGATAGATAATATCCAATGTATATAAGGAACAACCACATCTCAATAGCAAAAAGACAAATAACCTTATTTAAAAATGGGCAAAGGACATTAATGGACATTTCTCCAAAGAAGACATATAATGGTAAACAGGTAAATAAAATAATGCTCAACATCACTAGTCATCAGGGAAATTTAATGAAAGCACAGTAAATTATCACCTCACACCTGCTAGGATGGTCATTATTTTTTTAAAAAAAACAAAGATAATAAGTGTTGGCTAGGATGTGGAGAAATTGGAACCCCTGCACTCTGTTGGTGGGAATGTAAAATATTACAGCTACTATGAAAAGCAGTAAGGAGGTTCCTCAAAATATTTAAATGGAACTAACATATAATTCAGCAACACCAATTCCAGGTACATGTCCAAAAGAATTGATAAAACAAGATTGCAAACAGGTATCTGCATTCTCATGTGTATTATAGCAGTAGTCACAATAGCCAAGATAACAACCCAAATGTCCATGGACTGATGGATAGATAAAGAGATGTAGTACATACAGTCAATGGAATATTATTCAGCATTAGAAAGTAGGAAATCCTGTCATAAAAATAAACCTTGTCATAAATCTTGAAGACATTATGCTAAGTGAAATAAGCCAGGCATAGAAGGACAAATACTGATTGCATCATTCCACTTATAGGAGGTATCCTGAAATAGTCAAACTCATAGAAGCAGAGAATAGAATGAATGGCAGTTGCCAAGGTCTATGGTAAGAAGAAATTGGGGAGTTGTTCTCCAGTGGGTTTAAAGTTTCAGTTTTGCATAATGAGTAAGTTCTTAAGAGCTGCTGTACAATATATCGCCTATAATTAACAGTATGGTAATGTGCACTTAAAATTTATTAAGTGGGTAGATCTCATGTAAAATATTCTTAGCACACACACACACACACCTACACACAAAAAGCTGCAAAAAATAAAACACAAAGGGACACAAGGAAATTTTGGGGGGTGATGAATATGTTTATTTCCTTGATTGGGTTATGGTATCATGGGGGAATTCATATGTCCAAACTCTTCAAGGGTAATGTGTTCATTAAACGTGCAGTGTTTTATATATCAGTATTATCTCAGTAAAGCTGATACACGTGCACACACACATACACATACACACACCATGCTAAAGTTTGAAGACTCTTTGTTTTAAAGCTTACTGTATTATTACATTCATAAATTGGTTATGACTTCACACACCATTAATGCAGATGATTGTGTATAGCTACTATCACATGATAAATACAAAGATATTTTTCCCATGTGTTATAACTTAGGGGTTTATACAAATTTATAATCATAATGAGTATAAAAAAATGTTTAAGGTCTAGGAGTAAAAACATCTGATAGACCAGCCACTTTATTTGTTGCCCAGTTAAAAAATTTATATAACTACCTCAGTTCTGGAAAGAGGTTATAAAATGTCTATTTTCCCTCATGTTAATTGACTGTACCATATTCATATGTTACACCAGACTCACTGTGATCTAATCAACATTTAACTAAGGAAAGAATACATAAATGATGGGGAGATAAAACTTTTGTTTCAGTCATGGTTATGTAGATCACCTTCCTACAAGGCGGAAATGTAGTCATTTTGGTGGCCAAATTCCAAGAGACCTCTACCTAATTGCTTCCAAAATATTAGGGAGGCAGCTGGTGTTGAGGTGCTGAAAGCCAGGTGATTTGGGGTAATTGTCTGCTCTGCTTCCGTCTTCAACACTGTGCATCAAAGGACAACTGTTGGTGACTTTTCTATCTGAAGTCATGGGTACACAAAACATATTTGCTAGTGTAAGAACAAATACTCAAGGGTGATAAAATTCAAGTGGTACAACATGGAGAAGAGGCATCCTGAAGGGCAGGAATTTCTTAGAGCTATAAGTTAGCAGAAGGGGTTCAAGTAGTTTAAATACAATGTGATTTCTGAAATCTGTTGAAAATCATCTTTAAACCTTCATTGTCATGTTTAAAACATAACCTTGTCTATGCTGCACATAATAGTCTTCTGAAAATTTTACACCACATATGCTCTTGAAACAGGAATGAGCAAATGTATTTGCCCCTATTTTGAAAAGTAATTTTTTTTACTGAGCTACTGAATATGAATTATTTAATCTCTACTTTCCCATGATGATTGCTATTCTGAAAAAATGCATGGAGGCTATTGAAGATTTTTGTCAAATAAAGTATGATGTTTTTATGCTCAGTATTTACTATTGGACTGAAGGGATTTGTACTTCTGAGAAAATATGCACAGCTAATATATGGTTCTCTAATACACACTGATTCCTAAAACAACAGAAACTCTGTCAGATGCAAAGATTTTGCTTAAATAGTAACTCATGGCTTCACCTTCATTTTTAAACGACATTATTGTACTTATTTTTGCTAATAGTGCCATTTCCCAAGTGGCAAAGAGATGGGACATAGTGCAGTTTGGATGGTTGACTGTGATCTCATTTTCCCAAGCAACATTTATGTCATTTTTTGTTGTTTTTGTTAAAGTTAAACAAAGCTCTAGTGAAAAATTCAAGGTTATTATTACTATGGTTTTAATTTTTTAAAATTCAAGATTATTTAAAGGCTTATCCTAGAGGGTCCTTTGGTCTCCTAGCGGTCCAGGAGAGAAAGACCACAGGATGAATGCACAGAACCACCTGATACTTGGACCTGTGAAACAGGTCTCATCAGCAGAATCTCCATGTAATCTGACACCTTTATCCACAATGACTCTTTTCTATAACCCAAGGTTCATGTTGGGAAAGATCTCCTCCTGCTGCAGAGGGAGGACGTTAAAATGGCAAATTATTTATGCTTATGTCCAGTACTACCCCTAGAGCTAAGTACAGGCAAATGGAAACATATCCAACAGCCCCTTAAAAATTTTTATATTCTTGCTGGCATTATGGTAGCTCCATTTTTGTGCTGAGCTCTGTCACTGCAAAATCTTGAAAGTATTTTATTTTAAGTAGATTGTGAGATGGGATCAAAGGAACCATTTTTTACAAAAGAAGCTTATGTAAAGAAGCTTGCACATTTCATGACTGCACTGCTTTCATCTGTGAATGCTTTAGGAGAGAGGAATAACGATGGTATTCCTGGATCAGAATCAAACCACTGCTTTACTTTAGAATCATTACTAAACTACTTCTTTTAGTGCAGGGCTGGCACTCTTATTTTTGGCCATTCAATGCAGATGTCAAGGAGGGAGAGGGCTGTCTGGAGAGTTTGTGTGTGAGTTGGAAAATGATTAGGTGTAGACATGACTCTCTGCCTCTCTCTAACATAAAGATACTCTTTTGTTCCTCTATCTGCAATTTCTTGAATGGGGCCCAGTATTCTTTCAATTCAGGACTCTTGCACATGTTCTTTCTTTCTCTTGCATGCCTTCCACTCTCCTGACCTTACTCACCTTTCATCTTGCTCCCACATATTGTCCAAGTGCCATTCTCCTGCAAGGCCCTGGGCATCACCCCTCTAGTCTGGATTAGACAACATCCTATGGACCCCAAAGTATATTAAGCACATGCCACATTGCCCTGTCATTGCTATTTGACTCGTTTGTCTTGTTCCTGCAGACCACAAATATCTTGAGAACAGGAACTGGTGCCTTTGCAATATTCATTGTTGCTTTTCTAGTGCTTTAAAAGGTAGAGAATAAGTCAATATACAAGGGGCGGCCGGGTGTGGTGGCTCACGCCTCTAATCCCAGCACTTTGGGAGGCCAAGGCGGGCAGATCATGAGGTCAGGAGATCAAGACCATTCTTGCCAACATGGTGAAACCCCGTCTCTACTAAGAATACAAAAATTAGCCGGACGTGGCGGCACGTGCCTGTAGTCCCAGCTACTCGGCAGGCTGAGGCAGAAGAATTGCTTGAACCCGGGAGGCAGAGGCTCAGTGAGTTGAGATCATGCCACTGCACTCCAGCCTGGAAGACAGAGTGAGACTCCGTCTCAAAAACAAACAAACAGGCAAACAAAAAAACAAGGGGCTTTATCATGCCACCCAAAAAGTAGGAAATATTGTAAGCAAAAGACGTTATGTTTGGAAACATTTGCGTTATGGTTTTCCATCTTCATTAAATATTTATTTTAGGATAATTGTGCATAGGTTATATGTAAAATGTTCAAAATAGATACATGTAAACTATCAGTTGCACAATTAGATGGTAACTTTTTAAAAACTCAAATCAGTGACTCCTCCTCAGTTTTTAGGTTCTCTTTAGTTTATTAGTTTGTCTACACGTCTTCAGAGGAAAATAATTCACTAAAGAGCATGACTAAAATAAACTTGTTTAGAAGGGGAAATAGATGGTAGGAAAAGACATTAGTTGTGCTTGATGCTGAATAAATGCTTAACTGTGTGTAATTATGGCAAAAAGTCATTTAGGAAAGTCTATCTGTATGAAAATTCAAGCCCTATACTTTTCTCAAGGTCATTAGACTTTGGGTGTCCTGTGACACTTGTATATTTGGCAAAAGGCAAAATACTGTTAGCTACCACCTTTTTATTTGTAACTTTTTATTGTGGCTGCACAACAAAAAATTTACATGAACTTCACTGCATATTTTTTTAAGACAAGAAGATCTGAGTAAGAAAAAAAACAATTCTGTAAGTATTGCTGCTTTTCTGAACCAGAAGCACTCAGAAATTTTGTCTTCTCTGAAGTTTTACACTAAGGAAAGGCATTACTGTTTTGTAGATGCATGAATTTATATTCCAGGCCATGGAACTTCTTTATCACCTCTGTTGAAGTTCCAGATAAAACCACAGATACAGCCTCCTGATTGTCAAAGCACATTTGTAATTGAGCTCTGTATTGAATAATTTCCTTTAAGCCAGGCAAACTTCAAAAAGAACAAAGGGCATGTGGAAGTCAGACACAAAGCTTCCCAAAACATGAAGACAGATAGATTTTCAATAATTTAAATGGCCAATTTGGATTAGTTAAATCCTCTGATTGTTCATTATAATCTTTAATCAAATCATGTCATCCTAAAAGAGACTATAATATACACCACATGCTTTATTCTAAGTTATAAATGTATAATTTTCAGTTAATTTTAAAAGCCCTCTACACGAAAGACTATTCATCATTGAAATTTCAAAACTGAGTTAACCACATATGCTTAGGTGCATAAAGAACAAAGGAATATAATGAATAATCAAATGCTGGAAAATGGAGAGAAGACTTTTCTCTTTATCTTTTAAGGTCAAGATGGCACATGCCAGGCACGTGTATCAGAATGAAATTATTCCTTCACTTCTTTCCCTGTGTAGCATCATTAATCAATTACAATGCTCAATCATAATGAGCCCAGAGGTGACCTCAGGATCCTTCTCAACACAGCACTCTGGGAAGCCACAATTATTCTACTGGATCAATTAAACCAAACACCAATTCTGTTTTTAGATTTCCTTTGTATTCTTGTTGGTATAATTGCTCAGTGATGTCTTAGCAGAGTTATAGACTCATTGTTGAGAAGCACTAGAGGCCATCTGCTTTAAAGAATTCCTGCAGAATCACCCAGAAAAGGTGTCACCTCCATTAGAAACTTTTAGTAGTAGAGAGCCCTGCCTCATTAGCAACAGACTACTTTCAGACAAGTCTTAAAAGGTTAGAAAACTATTCCTTGTGTTGATTCAAAATATGTCTCGCTGTAATGTTCTCATAGAGTAACTCTAGAAAGGATAGACTTTAAGTATTCAACACTGAATTATCTCATAGTTTCTCTTTCTAGTCTGCTCTTCGGGGAAAATATATTTAAATGCTTCCATGGTACCTCACATAGCATAGTTCCCAGACCCATTTCCATCTCAAAAGGACAATTACAATCAATATTTTAATTGACATGTTCTCCATCTAGTGGAATACAATTTTTAAGCAGCCAAAAACAAAGTGACAAAGGATAAAGACTGTATATCTCTGAGTTCTCTGCATTTAGACATTGATATGGTTTGGCTGTGTCCCCACCCAATTCTCATCTTGAACTGTAACTCCGACAATTCCTACATGTCACAGGAGGAACCTGGTGGGAGGTAATTCAGTCATGGAGGTGGGTCTTTCCTGTGCTGTTCTCATCATAGTGAATAAGTCTCACAAGACTTGATGGTTTCAAAAACTGGAGTTTCCCTACACAAGCTCTCTCTCTCTTTGCCTGCCGCCATCCTCGTAAGATGTAACTTGCTCCTCCTTGCCTTCCACCATGATTGTGAGGCCTCTGCAGCCATGTGGAACTATAAGTGGATTAAATCTCTTTCTTGGCCGGGCGCGGTGGCTCACGCCTGTAATCCCAGCACTTTGGGAGGCCGAGGCGGGCGGATCACGAGGTCAGGAGATCGAGACCATCCTAGCTAACACGGTGAAACCCCGTCTCTACTAAAAATAGAAAAAATTAGCCGGGCGTGGTGGCGGGCGCCTGTAGTCCCAGCTACTCGGGAGGCTGAGGCAGGAGAATGGCGTGAACCCAGGAGGCGGAGCTTGCAGTGAGCTGAGATCGGGCCACTGCACTCCAGCCTGGGCGAAAGAGCAAGACTCCATCTCAAAAAAAAAAAAAAAAAAAAAAAAATCTCTTTCTTTTGTAAATTGCCCAGTCTCGGATATGTCTTCACTAGCAGCCTGAAAACAAAGTAATACTGTAAATTGGTAGCAGTAGAGTGGGGCACTGCTAAAAAGATACCCAAAAATGTGGAAGTAACTTTGGAACTGGGTAACAGGAAGAGGTTGGAACAGTTTGGAGGGCTGAGAAGAAGACAGAAAAACGTGGGAAAGTTTGGAACTCCCTAGAGATTTGTTGAATGGCTTTGACCAAAATGCTGATAATGATATGGACAATGAAATCCAGGCTGAGGTGGTCTCAGATGGAGATGAGAAACTTGTTGGGAACTAGAGCAAAGGTGACTTTTGTTATGTTTTAGCAAAAAGACTGGCAGCATTTTGCCCCTGCCCTATAGATCTGTGGAACTTTGAACTTGAGAGAGAAGATTTAGGGTATCTGGCAGAAGAAATATCTAAGCAGCAAAGCATTCAAGAGGTGATTTGGGTACTGTTAAAGGCATTCCGTTTTAAAAGGGAAACAGTACAAAAGTTCGAGAAATTTACAGTCTGACAATGTGCTAAAAAAGAAAATCCCGTTTTCTGAGGAGAAATTCAAGCTAGCTCCAGAAATTTGCATAAGTAATGAGGAGGCGAATGTTAATCACCAAGACAATGGGGAAAATATCTCTAGGGTATGTCACAGAACTTTGCTGCAGCCCCTCCCATCACAGGCCCAAAGGTTTAGGAGAAAAAAATGGTTTTATGGGCCAGGTCCAGGGTCCCCATGTTGTGTGAAGCCTAGGGACTCGGTGTCCTGTGTCCCAGCTGCTCCAGCCATGACTAAAAGGGACCAAGGTACAGCTCTGGCTATGGCTTCAGAGTGTGCAAGCCCCAAGCCTTGACAGCTTCTGTGTGGTGTTGAGCCTGCAAGTACACAGAAGTCAATGATGGGGGTCTGGGAACTTCCACCTAGATTTCAGAAGATGTATGGAAACACCTGGATGCCCAGGCAGAAGTTTGCTGCAGGGGTGGGTCCCTCATGGAGAACCTCTGCTAGGGCAGTGCAGAAGGGAAATGTGGGTTTGGAGCCCCCACACAGAGTCCCTACTGGGACACTGCCTAGTGGAGCAGTGAGAAAAGGGCCACTGTCCTCCAGAGCCCAGAATGGTAGATCCACTGATGGCTTGCACTGTGCACCTGGAAAAGCTGTAGGCAGTCAATGCTAGCCCATGAAGGGAGCCAGGAGGGAGGCTGTACCCTGCAAAACCACAGGGGTGGAGTTGCCCAAGACCATGGGAGCCCACCTCTTCCATCAGTGTGACCTGGATGTGAGACATAGAGTCAAAGGAGATCATTTTGGAGCTTTAAGATTTGACTTCTCTGCTGGATTTCAGACTTCAAGGGGCCCGTAGCCCTTTCATTTTGGCCAATTTCTCCCATTTGCAACGGCTGTATTTACCCAATACCTGTACTCCCATTGTATCTAGGAAGTAACTAACTTGCTTTTGATTTTACAGGCTCACAGGCAGGAGGAACTTGACTTGTCTCAAAAGAGGCTTTGGACTGTGGACTTTTGAATTAATGCTGAAATAAGTTAAGACTTTGGGGGACTGTTGGGAAGGCACGGTTGGTTTTGAAATGTGAAGACATAAGAGTTGAGAGGAGCCAGGGGTGGAATGATATGGTTTGGCTGTGTCCCCACCCAAATGTCATCTTGAATTTTAACTCCCACATTTTCCACATGTCACGGGAGGAACCTGGTGGGAGACAATTCAATCATGGAGGCGGGTTTTTCCCATGGTGTTCTTGTGATAGTGAATAAGTCTCACAAGATCTGATGGTTTTAAAAACTGGAGTTTCCCTACACAAACTCTCTCTCTCTTTGCCTGCTGCCATCCATGAAAGAGGTAACTTGCTCCTCCTTGCCTTCCACCATGACTGTGAGGCCTCCCCAGCCATGTGGAACTATAAGTCCATTAAACCTCTTTCTTTTGTACATTGCCCAGTTTTGAGTATGTCTTTATTAGCAGCATGAAAACCAACTAATACAGACATATCCAGAGCTTCAAAAAATAACAGCACCTTATTTAATTTTGTTTATCAATGTACATCTTTTAAAAATAATTCATGAAGCGCCACCACTGAGGAGTCCATCCTTCCTACATAAAATTGAACACAATGGTGAATCTGAGGTGAACTTAGATCATCTTTGCTCTCTACATTTAAGCATATTCATTAGTATCCCTATCTTTTGCTAAGGTCAGAAAACCAGAGGATTGTATGAGTTCTGCTTCCACCCTATCCATTTGACCACTAAGGTGGTACTGATTCATATCTGCTGTTGTAAACATATAAACATACTCTCTACTCACATTTTTTAGCCACACACATATTATTTGCTTCATATTCTAATGATTGCCAGAATATATGGATACAAACACAAATATCTCTTTTCTCCCTCTTTCCTATCTGTCTGTCTATCTATCTATCTATCTATCTATCTATCTATCTATCTATCTATCTATGTATCTATCTATCTATAATCTATCTATCTCTCATGGACTCCAGTGAATATTAAGCACACCCCACATTGCATCTCTATACATAGACACACAAACACACACAGAGAGAGAGAGAGAGAGAGAAAGGCCTACGTTTCATGACCATCCTTAATTTTTGTAGCAGAATATGGCATAATAAAAAGAATATCAGATGTGGAATGGGAGATGTGGATTCTAGCTTCAGTTCTTTCACCTATCTTGATCAAATATCTTTGCTTCTGTAGATCTCCTTTTCCTCAGCAGTAAAACAAAGGACTGAGTTAAACTTCTAATCCAAAATTTTATGATGTATGAATAAGTTATTCAAGCTTCAATCTGATACATAATCAGTTATTATATATTCCACATTTACCCTAATATTGAGTTCAGTCCCTGATAACTTTGGAATTTGACTTAATTTTCAATTAAGAAGAATCTGACAATTATGTAGTGTATTCCTCATTAGTCACAAAGAAGGTCTAGTGACCTCAACTTACTTATTACCTGAAAGTGCTTATGCCTTAATTTACATAACAGTTCAAAAATACCTTGAAAGTTAAAAAATGTAATGTTTTGGTGATCGCAAAGATGCACCAACACATATTCATAGAAAATATTAAAACTACCCAGTTGTATTCCATGCAAGGTTGCCAAGTGGAACTGAATTAAAAGTATCAAGCATCTCTCTCAGGCAGCTTTCTCTGAAAGAGAATTAATACTTATATTCAGATACTTAGCTTTTATACCTACCTTATAAAGGGAAAGTGGTTGGTAGTTAAATAAAGTTGTGTGTTCCTTGCGGAAAGGGATGTGTCATATTCACCTGTGGATTCTCAGAGTTAACAATGCCAAGCATAGGATAGACACTCAAAACTTTTTATGAGAAAATACTGACTTGGTCATATGCACCTTAGGCTTCTTCTCTGGGTCTCACAATCTCCATAGAGCATGGAGAACTGGCTTAGTGAGGACAACGTTATCTTTAGATTGAGTTACACTTAAAAATGTTCCTTTTATTAGCAGTTGAATGCTAAATGTAAGTACATTGATGTACAAAATGATACAAAATGTATAAAATGATGGCTTACTAACACCCAATCTTCTGCACTGGGGAAAAACTGTATATGTGATAGTCTCTTTTTTTCATCTAAAGAAATAATATTGAAAAAGTGTACATGAGTTATATATTTACAGTAGAGAAAGTAGAACAATCATGAAAATTACTTCTGACATTATTCTTTCTAGTAAATACAATGAACTAACATTAAGGAACATAGCTGTACCTATGAACAGCATGGGGTGAATAATTGGATAATAAGGCTGTACAAATCCAATTTTAAAAAATATAATTACAAGATTAGACCATGAATATCTACAATGGGTGTAAAATATATCTTGATTTTACTGAAGTATTTGATGTAGTGTCTCATAAAATTTTATTCACAAAATTAATTTATACTGTCTATTTTAATTCACTGAGCACCATCTGAGAAACCAAACTCGATCATGTGTAGGAAATAAGATTAAGAGCAAATAAAAAGGTTAAGAAATAACAGGGAACTATGCTTCAAAAGACCTAATGAAATATCTCAAGCATTCAACTTTGTTTAACTCTTTGCTGATTCACAGAGATGGAAGTGTTACTTGAGTGAGTAATTCAGGCTGTCTGGAAGACTGAAGGATACTCAGCCTAG
The DNA here is from genome assembly GCF_029289425.2 of Pan paniscus. Classification (NCBI taxonomy): domain Eukaryota; kingdom Metazoa; phylum Chordata; class Mammalia; order Primates; family Hominidae; genus Pan; species Pan paniscus. Next base: position 95,593,499 of record NC_073263.2, on the reverse strand, counting down.
CTCATTCTCATTCCTAACAGTGCCTGTCTTCTAATGGGCACTCAGTAGATACTGAATGAATAAGTTAATCAGATCTCAAGATGCTACACATCATTACTTAATTATACAGAGAAAGATGGTGGGGTGTAATAAGATTAGGTCATCTGCCCAAGGCTAGGGGCCTGGTAAACATTGGAACCAGGACTATAATTTTGGTTTTCTGAGTCAAGTGAAGCACTAACCTTTGCTAGATAGTCAAAATTCAGAGGTTCTACCTATCATATTCTGTACATGAATGTTAAGGAATTTATAGAGTGGTGTTAGAAAATATGAGAACAGTAAAATCACAGCACTATTTAATATTGTCAGTTGCAGAAAATGCATTTAATTTTGCATTATTTCTGTCCCGTGTAATAATGACATTTCAGCTGTTCTTTGAAATGAATACAGGAATACCATGCAAGACCTCCCACTGAGCCATCAAACTTCCTAAAGGTCAGTTAACCATGCCTATGGATTTCATCTCAGGGCTCTGCAGCATACTCTCATCATAGAGTGAGCACTGAGTGCCTAGCATTCATTTTTAACTCCATTCCCCTTTGACCTGTTAGCCTGGGACTGATCACACTGCCTTGGTTTCCTTACTGTAAAAGTTGGCTGATGATTATTCCTTTTCCATCGCAAATTGGCAGAAGAAAGATTAACAGGCAAAGCATATGCCATGCGTTTTACAAGTGTATCATCTACAAAGCCGTGTCAGGATTTACTACTGAGGTGACACATCACAAAAAAACATGGGTATAAAGATCAAAAGTTGTCATATTTCTAAAGATTGGTGTCACTTAAGCCGCATTTACTTAGGTGTTTATGAAAATGCTAAAATTCCCTGATCCTTTTTCTGTGAAGTCTCACAACCATGTTTAAATATTACAAGGTAAATGAGAAGTAAACAATACTTACTTGTAAAGATTCTTTTAAAAGAAGAATACATAGCAGAATGAGAGCATTTGAGAAGATACCAAGAGTACTTGGGAGGTTTAAAGGATGATTAATAAATTATGACAATGTCTATTTTAAGATAATCCACAATTTGGTTTGTGTCAGGGATTCAGGCAAGAGTAGATAAATCTTGCAAGATGCATATGCTGAAAAGGGGTGATTTTAATGCCCTAGATTTGAGTGTTTTAATCCAATGCTAAGTGTGGGTTCTAAAAAACAAGCAGAGAATGACTGCATTCAAAGGTTCTGGTGAGGCAGGCAGACAGACTTTGGGGACTTTGCTTTATGGCTCCGAAATAAACATGAGTGTGGCCATTTTGGAAATTCAAGATGAGTCCTGGTCATCTTGAACAAGTTTCCCTGTTAAGACACATAATGGGCAACTGGGGGCTTTATTCAATACAGGTTTTCTTTCTCTGTCCAAAATTAAAACACTTCCCTGGGCCAGTCCCCATGCTGCACCCCATTCGAGCTACGGAGCTGGTATCCCAGATGGGAGGGTAGTGCCTTTTTCAAGTGTGTTGAAATGAAAATGGGATGGACAAATGGTGATAGAGGAAAATGGGGATTAAATGAGAAGAAAAAGCTCATAATTTTTATTACATTCCTCTAACAGGCTAATTAATCAAGGTAAGTATGTTTTAGATAGACGAACTGAAATGTGAATATAACAGCCAGCTTGAGCTTAGAAACATTTTGGAGATAATTTAGTACCACCTCCTCATTTACATATGTGATAAATGTGTCCCAGAGAAGCTCAGTTATGCAGCTGAGGTAACACAGTAGGAGTGAAAGCTGAGACTAAGACCAGGGTGTCTTGATTCTCATCTACGTACTAACCATACTAACTTGACAGCTCACTCCCCTCTGACCAAGACAAGGGTGGTGGCATATGCTTTATGATGCACATTATCCAGCTAATATACTCAGCTCTCCCTGGTGCATGGTGTTAAGTCTAACCCTTAAGAAAATGCTTCCAACCATGAAAGCTCCAAAAAAACTGGTGGCGGCATCTTTTTTTTTGAAAGAATTAGAGGCAAATGAGATAATGATATAAACAAACTGAATGTAATGCTGAAATGTGAAGTTTCCTTTATCCATATTTCGTATTAGTCTAGCTAACAACTCTGGAGAAAACAATTTCAGAGTCACCCCTCTTTGCTTGTAGTACTGAATCAGTGTTTTCCTGATGTGAGTAATCAGTTCTCCTAGCATGAAAGATGAGCTAGGAAGGCTCGGGCTTTGAGAGAGGACAAACTTAGGCTATTTTATCTGTTTTTGAATATATTACTTCATGGTCCTCTCCATAGGACACTGTGAGAAAACTCAATGTAGACAAAAATACAAACAAACAAAACCAAGCACAGAACAAAGCACTAACAAAGTGATTTATCCTGAGAATAATGTTTCATAATCAGATTTTTAAAAATTCCTATGTTAGCAGTCTCAGGCAATAGAATCTGTTGTTTTCACTCCCTAGCATTCTACACCACAGCTAAGCATAGCTACATAGTAAAACATAACAGCCCTCCCTTGCAGCAACATCCAAATACTTTGTTGAAGAATTCTCTGTTTGGATCACAAAGGGATTTCCAAAGAAAGTCTGGCACTGCAAAATCTACTTCCTCAGGCAGAGTCAAGCATGTTTTACATTTGTTGAACATATGAGTGTCTCATGGCAGCTGGGCAGGGGGAAATGATTTCATTCTTGAAGAGATGTCTCACTCACAATTGTTCTGGCAAGCTGGAAGAGTCAGTGAAGGTCTAAAAGCTAATGCTTTCTAAGTATTCATCTCTGGAGTGACCAATTACACCACTGAAAACAAACAGGTCGGCCACCAGTGGGCCAAACCTCACACAGTGACCCAACGCCCAGGAGAATGACACCTGACCCCGTGCATAGCGGCTGGAAGAAAAACATCCCCATGCATTATTTTTCTTGTAAAATTGGTAGTATTTCACCCCACTAAATTACTTAGATATTAGTCCATCACTGTAGGGTATTTATCCGGTTAAAGATTTCAGAAATGTTTGGTATCTCTCTCCCTCTCTATATATGTAAGGTACTGAGTGATGTTCAAATATCTATGATTCTGACCAACAGAAGAAGCTTAAATATCCTCTGCTTAATAATGCAAACTTCCTCAATTTTAGCCAGTTCTTCATAAGATTTACAGTTTCATTAGTCAATATATGTGTTGAAGAATGTGTGTCTTCCATAAACAATTTAACCTTATTTAAAAATATGTACATAATAAAGATTTAAAAATCAAGCGAAATAAACAATGGTACGATATTAGGATGAAAATGGAGAGGAAATAGGACATAGAAATGTAGAGGGTAAGGCCAGGCGCAGTGGTTCATGCCTGTAATCCCAGAACTTTGGGAGGTCGAGGCGGGTGGATCACTCAAGGTCAGGAGTTCGAGACCAGCTTGGCTAACATGGTGAAACCTGGTCTCTACTAAAAATACAGAAATTAGCCAGGCATGGTGGCACATGCCTGTAGTCACAGCTACTCAAGAGGCTGAGGCGGGAGAATTGCTTGAAACCGGAGGCAGAGGTTGCAGTGAGCCAAGATCGTGCCACTGCACTCCAGCCTGGGTGACAGAGTAAGACTCCGTCTCAAAAAGAAAAAACAAAACAAAACAAAACAAAAGGGACAGAAATGTAGAGGGTAAGATCTCACATAGTTACTAAATAATCTGGGACACAAATTTTGCTACTGTAAGTTTCCTAGTGGACAAAACAAACAAAAAAAGAAATATTAGTTTCTTCACTCACCAGTTGTTTGGGAAATTTGATAGAGATTTCTTGCATGAGTGACACTAAATTTCACAGTAGGCAAGATCCCTGCATTAAATGTAGAAATGAATTACAGCATCTTTCAATGTAAAATAAAGAGATCCTTAGGACTGGAGTAAGAGAATCGAGATTTGCCAGTACCCAGCATCATCCAGAGAAACTCTACAGTACACATTTCTTTTAGCTTCACTGAGCATAATTCACCAAAGACTGATTTCTTTCAAAATTGGGTAGGTTTCTTGTAGTAGACCTTGGGTCTTGAAGTGCATCAGAAACTACATTTTTGTTTTTGTTTTTGTTTTTTTCCCCCAGGGCTGACTCTCCCCGATGGATGTCATACATCAACAATACACTTTCTCAAGCAGGTTTATTTTAAGGTTAGAGAGGAGGGATAATGGCATCAGCACGGCATATTTGAAAGATTTCACCTCCCATGAGTCAAGATTCTGCAAAATCACCCAGTAACACAGTGCTCCTTCTCGGTGAGGAATTTCAGCCTTGCATTGCCCAGGGCTTCCATGCCTGTGTGTGTTGGACAGTCTAGTCCTGATTCATCCTCTGCTAACCATGTGCTGCAAATTCAGACCCCTCCCTTTGCTCCTTGGGCAGGAGCAGTTATGAATATTTATTGCAGCCACAACTCTGGCTTCCATGTCTGTCACTGTTGTTCATCTGCTGAAAGCCAGAGTGCAAATCACTGCAAATCTGGCCTTCAATATGGCAGACAACTGCTTTCTTGTCTTGTTTAATAAATTGTGTTTCTTTCATATGAAAATAAACAGTTAAAATGCTCCCTGTTTTATGGGGCAGTGATTTTGTAGTACTAAGATGGCATATAAACAGAGTAACAAGGGCTGTTTGAAGGCATGTTTAGAATACTTCCTGCCATGGATTCCAAAATGAATGTGCTAATCCATGCTAATCTGGTTCAATCTTTGAAAACAATTACATTTACTTTACAACCCACCTGGCACACAGACTAGTATTATAAATATGCTCCATTGCTTACATATTTTCACTTTATTGTACCTGCAGGCAGAGTAAAAGCAAATAAAAAGATAATAATGCTGAATTTGATTAAAGTCGCTCAATAGTATATGTGACAATGTCAGATATATCTAGTTCTATGTCTGATTTTTAATCAAAGTTTAGCAACTTACCCTTTTACAAGATGAAAAAATACTCTGTGAGTGTTGCATGTACAATTACTTTCAACAGCACCTTGCAAAAGAGAGCTACTTAATAATTTTAATCAGATGGTTTGGCGAATTAAAAAAGTTTGTATGATATTAATGCACTCCCAGGAAGACGCTTGACTCTATTATTACCGCTAAATATTAGGCTTTAATATTAATGCAGGATTATACTTGATTGAGTGATGACCTCTAAAACCTTAATTATGAAAGATAGTCTTCAGATGCAACTTGGGATTTATTTTTGCACCTTTCTTGTTGGCTTTTGAGTTCTACTGGAAGCTCAAACACAATGGAATGTTTGTAGTGAAACTAACTACTACTAAAGTACATATTTTATCATCCTTTTAGGGTATGGTGATTTCTTAGAGCCCACTGCAATTTCTCAGGCCTTAAATGGCCTAAGTGGCAAGTGAAATGAACAATTAAGAGAGTATTTGAAACTAATTTAGGAATTCTCTTTAATTCAATTCAGCGTGTATTTCCTGAACACCTACTATGTGCCTGCCAGTCACTGTTTTAGGCACCTGGGGTTTATCAGGGAACACAACAAAGATCCTCCCACTCATGGAGCTTATATTTCAGCAGGGGTGGGAGATAATATAGATTCAAAAGAAAGAATAAGTAAATCATATAGACTGTTTGGGGGTGATATGTACTATGGATAAAAGAAACGGAAGAGCATGGTACCAGCGATTGGAGACAGGGCAGATTGCAATTTTAACTAGGTACATTTGAGTGTTATTTGTTAGGTTAAAATCACAGTGTTGGGAGACGTAAGGGTGTTCTTTCCATCTCCACATTTTTTAAAATTAGCACTAGTAGGCTGAAATTGTTTTATCTGTATAATAAACTTGAAAACCAAAGAGAGGAGATGATATTTGAGAAGAGGTGGTCAGAGAACTAAGAGTAGAGATGCATGAGTATTGTGTCTGGCCTGAAGGATGGCAGATCTTTAGCAGCTGGGAGCAGGGAAAGAGGCTGCCATAGACTGGATGCTTATGTATCCCCAAAATTCAAATATTGAAAATGAAACCCCAAAGTGATGGTATTAGGAGGTGGGGCCTTTGGGAGGACTAGGTCATGAAGGAGGAGCCCTCTTGAATGGGATTAGCACTCTTTCATGAAAGAGGCCCCAGAGAACTTGTTTTCCCTTCCACTATGTGAGGACATAGCAAAAAGATGTCCATCTTTATATAAAGCAAGCAGAGGGCCTTCACAAGACAACAAATCTAGCACCTTGATCTTGGACTTACTGGCCTCCAGAACTGTGAAAAATAAATGTCTGTTGTGTATAAGCTACCCAGAAATGGCATTTTTGTTACAGCAAACCAAATAGACTAAGAAACTAAGGAGAAACCAGAACACATTCATGTTCATGGGTTTTAAACCCATTCCAATCCTTGAACCTCTTTATCCTGCTCCCTGTTGGCACCTCCAGGCTGGCTGTGGGTGTTACAAGTAGCACTTCTGTGGCTCAGCCAAGAAGACAAGGATGAGGGGCTGCAGGAGGGTAAGCGCTGAGGAAAGATACGAGAAGCAGAAAGGGAAAGTGAGAAAAAAACATTTCCTTCCATGTAGGCACTCCTTCAAGAGATGCACAAGCTTGGGAACAATACATAGCAATCCACACCCAGCAATTGTTATTTTTGCCTAAATAACAGCGTTGGATTACTGGAAAAAAAAAAAAAAAGAAAAATGCTTTCCTGGATGCAAGTGTATTTGTGTGAGTAAGTGAACAACATGAAAAACATGTTAATGCCTAATCCTGAGCTAAGCCTTCAAAGTTAAGCTGAGTAAGAGATTTTGCCTTCTTAAAAAAAAAACTCTATAAATAAAATGTAAAGCTCTTTTTTTTTGGTTTTCATTTTGTAACCTTTAATCAAGAAAACACTAGAGTTGAGCCAAGAATGCTAGCTAACCCTTGTGCTTAAAATTCTAAAAACACTTAGAACATAAACTTTGGATAATACCATCATGATTGAAAGAATGATGAAGAAATTGTTGAGTAGCAAGCATTCAGGGACTTGTCTACATTTATTCTAACTTACTGGAACCTAACGTATCTGCTTCTGACTTATCAGAATTTGGATGTGTGGCTTCACCTACCAAACTCTTGCCCTAACATTCAAAATAAAAGGCGATGCATGAGAAGGAACCTCATCATTCAATGACAGTAGCTAGTCTGCTTTCACCAGTTCCTGCTCTCTATGCCTGGAGTGAGCCATTCACATAAGAAACCACTGAAATCTTCCGAGGGCAGAGAGGAACTGCCCCAGGCATATAAAAACAGGCTTTGATGCTTTTATTCCTATTTGCTAGTAAATGTAGTTCGTCCAAACTTGGTCTGGGCTTGGCTTTGATTGTAACCACCTAGGGGGCTATGGTGTGGGACTTGTCTTAATAAACACCAAAATAACCTCTGGGAGCTACCAAAAGACCCTGACAATTGCTTAACAGCCAAATTAGCTTAGGTCAGTTCAAGCACACCAAGTTATATTTGTTGAATGAATAAATGAATGCATGAATGCACGAATAATCCTTAGCTAGCAAATAAGCAATTGAAAGGTAAGTGAACATTGGCACTGGGCTAGGTCTCTCCATTGGCAGATGGAAAAAATAGAAGGCCAGGAATCATCTTGATTTCCCTACCGTAAATATGTATGTCCCAACATTCCATTCTCAAGCTTATAAAATCAAATAAATATATATAACAATTGAGTACTATTGCTGATTTTCTAAAACAAGGTAAATGGAATTTTGGGGAAGTCCTGAGCATTAGGATCTTACTTCCGTAAAGGCAAAGGTTTTCTGTAATAGTAGTCTAGGTTTATTTCCCAGCTCTTTAAGAATTAGTGGGACTCTTACTAAGACATTCCTTTGAATATGCTTATGATATAAATTAAACTTCCTTTACAGGGTTTTGGGGTAATGACCAGAATCTCTGGGGGCATGTTTCAGATAATGAGTACAGTTATGAAATTAATTTTTTCTTAAGATGAATCTATAGTGAGTTTGAATACAGCATGTTTCCTTTTTAAATCTATACATCTAAATGATCTTCTGTCTTTTATCAGCTGTCCTGTTTAATTTCTGCTGGGCTTTTTTTGATTAAGACCATGTGCTCTCTTAGAAGCACTTGGTTTCTGTCAACTCTCTTTCATCCAATAAGTCTGTTTCTTTTGAAGGTCACAAATTCAAGCACTTATTTAAACCCCCTCAGTAAAGTACAGATGTGTAAAACAGTATAATGATGGTACATATTTCACAACGGTGGTTTCCAGTGCATAAATGTTCTTTCTTGAAGGTATTTCCTCTCTTTTATTTCCCAATAATGGAGAACAATAAAGTATAGTTAAAAGAAATAGAGATTTTTATTCCCTTCATTTTATTCAATTCTTTCACCTTATGCTACTTACCATTTTAAACAAACTAATGAAATGGGAAAACATAATCCTAGTTAGCACTGCAACAGCAAACACAGATTTTCAAATATTTCCTGACTGTGATAATAGTCTCAATGAACATTGGATAATTATCTCCAGATAAAATTAAGGTTTCAATAATCTGAGCATTTTCACTCCCGAATAGAACTAATTTGAAAAAGTGATTTTAAACAATCTGCATATGATAAGATTACACTTGTAAGCAACGGTAGGCTGGTATTTCACTCGTATTTCCCAAATATGATATACTTTCTTCCAATTCTTCTCTATTAACCATAGAGCTAACAAGTTGAACATAATCAACCTCTAAATTTCATTCACTATGTAACATTGAGTTTATTTTTCAAATGGCAAACACACATTCTGAATATGTTAAGTGCAAAGGCAAAAGGGAATAGATTTTAAAAAACCCTTACAAGTCAATATAATAGCTTTGTTTCAATAAACCATGCCATGGATGTAAATATGAGTGGTCATGATAGAAAAATGCAACAAAATGATAAGATAACTATAAGCACCCTTTTCTCATTACTGAAATTTCAGGTAATGTTAATGACATCCAGAACAGGCTTACAGCCATTCCTCTTTTGATGATTCTGTCTTATCAAGAATAATGTCATGGGATGAAAGTGAAAAGAATTGCTGATTTGGAAGACATGCTTTATGTTTTAACTGCATGACCCCTCAGATTGGATTTCAGTGTTATGGGAGAAATTATCATTGGACTAATGGATTTTCCATTGTTGATCATTAGTATCTCTACTGAATTTTTCAGTAATTAAATACACATCTACTACTCATGAGGGTAATTATAAGAGATTTGTGTATCTTAACAAGATTATACTGTTAAAATCTGACGCTCATCTTCCAGATTCTCAGACACTGACTTCATTCTCTAGCTCCCAGTCCTACCCAGAGGCTCGGAGTTGACTCAGCAGGGACCAACTATTGCTTTCCAAGGGCTAGTCTGTAAGGGAAGAGGAAGATGATCATTCCTGAACATGCTTTCAAAGTGACATTCTCCATGTGTACTGAATTTGCTTGCATAATTTCTTAATTATTTATTCAGTTTAATTAATCCTTGAGTAACTCACTAATATAGTTTATAGGACTGGGTACTCATTCAAAAATATTTTCCCTCTTCCTTTTAAATGATTAATATCAGAAGTTAGACCTTAAAGAAAAAGAAGAAGGTGGTGAAGTGGGGGGAATAATAGAAAGGGGAGAGATTGTTCCTAAATTAATAAAAAAAGGGGTTAGAGAGTGTTACAAGACATGTGTGTCCAAAACTCTAGAAATGGCTGTGGGAAAGAAGAAACAAGTAAAAGGAAAAGAACCAGCCTTCAGGATTTATCACAGATGACTGACAAATCACACACTTGGAGATACAGTAGGGACCAAACCAGTCCTCTGGTCCAGCTCTTCCTTTTAGCAGATGAGGAAGCTAAGAGGGGCTGGGCCTTGGCTGAGTCAGAGGCCTGTTAGGCGGTGGTGCTATGATCAGACAGAAGTCAGGACAGCTACCTTCAAGATCAGCCTCCCCACTTGTAATTCTGGACAGGTCCTCAAGTGGAACCTCATCAGTGGGTTTCAAAACATCCAGGGACACCCGCCATATTCTCAAAATTCTGTATCTGTGTAGCTATGGCTATTTTTTTACTTTTTGTTTTTTTAAGGAAAAGGGCACTTGTCTTTCAAAGACTTCCCAAAGGGATCCATGATTCAAAACTAGTTAAATCTACTGAGTTGGGTTTATTGGAGAATCAGTAAATTCCAGGTTGCAAAAACTTTATTTGACTACATCCAACAATTACTGCTAAGACTCCAAGTGATAAAGGTTCTTTGCTAAAAAGTGTACCCATTAATTTGGTTTACTTACAGTTTATTCAGTTAAATTATACATTTCTCTTTGAACTATAAACTATTCTTTTCAAGTACTCTAAACAGCCTTAGGTCAGAAGACCTAAAAAAACTGGTAAAATAATCACGTTTCATTTTATTATAATAGTAGATTTACATTTAAATTTTAAATTTGTTGTCCTTTCTGTAGTGATTTGCTCTAAGCAAATCACTTTGGTGAGTAGGATTTTTGGCCAGTGCTATCCTAGATGATTACCTTTTCTTTCTCCTCCTTTCTTTGCTAGTGACCACAGTTTGCAATATTATTCTTGTCGTTCTCGCAATTGTAGAATTGTAACATACATTTAAAGTATATAACTGCTTCACCCAGTGTTTAACTAAAAGACAGACCCTCACACTTTCACCAGGGCTGATTCTCAGCTCCCTCAGGGTCTTCGCTGAGCCCCTGCTTTTCTCTCACCTAGGTGTGGGGCTAACAGTCACAATCTGAAGACCAGCTTCCTTCCCTGTCAGACGACAATATCCAAACACAGGACGAGAATAAAGCTGGCATATGAATCTAGTCATACAAACCTTCTGAGACACATGGTAATTATTACTTGTAGTCATTTTTCAAATACGTTTTGTGTATTTGGAATGTGGATTTTTTTAGGTGTGGATGTGTGTGTGAGTGCAGGTGTGCAGAGAATAAAATTAATTCGGGTTTGAGACTCAGATCAGTCCACAGCTCTCTAAGCTCTCTAATACAGAGCATACAAGAAGTACCTGCTTTAAAGTCGAAATCACTCCCCCATGATTCACACTGACAGACTAATATAAGAAATTCAGTGAATTTCCCACAGGTCTCCTAACCCACTTGGTAAATGCATCCTTATAAAGTGCAAACAAATAATGGCATAATTGGCTTTGTGAGCCATGTGGATTAGACGACCTCTTCTGAACTCTCTTTTCTCAAAGGCGGGCTTGAAGGTAGGTAAGATGATTGTTGAGTTTTCAAATAGAAGGAAAGCCTGACCTTGAGGCTCTAAGGAGGCCAGAAGCTGGCCGCCAGGAGGTGTCAAAAGGTGGGATTATTTGGATCAGTGGTTATCCAAAGTGTGGCCCAGTATCAGCAGCATCAGCAGCACTTGGGGACTTGTTAGAAACACACATTCCCCACCCCAGACCTACTGAATTAGAAACCCTGGCAGCGGAGCACAGCGCTTTGTGGTTTAACAGGCCCTCCAGGCAACTCCACTGATCTAAATGAATTTACCACTGTTCAGGTTCACATCTCAGCTCTGCTGGCACAGAGGCTGGGCTTTGCGAGTGACAGTCGGCCATCCTCCATGACACTGGCCCTAACCACAACCACCTGGGCTGATGCACTAACCAAAAAGTCAAGTTTTAAATTAGGAATGGCGGGGCGGGTATTCTTTTCCAGAGCTAGCAAGATTTACTTCCTCGGTTTAGAGTCCCCTCTTCTTTGATCATAGGACCTGAACAGCTTATATCCGGACTCAGAATGCCATCTGGTGAACAAAGCATTAGAAGAAACTAAGAAAGGTGACTTCTAGGACTTTTAATCCTTTTTATTATTAGCAGAGTGTTCATATTCCTCTCATTCAGCACCTTTTCCACCAATACATGCCTGTCCACATTTGCTTTTCTGAAGCCCCTCTCTTTTTTTTCAGCTCCACCATCCATTTCAGCTAATATCTTTTAAAAATAAATGTACTAAAATACCTGGTTAAACTAGGTAGCTTTTCTGAATATAAGTATCTATATCTCTGAAGTAAGAATATTATCTGTACTGATTTACTAATTTAACACTTAGGAAACTATTTTGTTTTTCTTTCCTTCTAATCATACTGGAAAAGAAATATCTAATTGTTTCCCTAAGTATCAACTACCCAGAAAATGGGTGTTTACAGACCTGGAGTTACATATATAGATGGGATGAGCTTATCATTTGTTGCCCAAACAGGAATACTTTTGAAAGTGAAAGGGAGGTGGCTATAATTATGTTGGGACAAGTGGGATTGTTCTCAGTTAATCGGACAGGGGGTCAGATTTAAGGAACTACCATGGTTCACTGCAGCTTCTATTTCTTCCTTCACACTCTATTGTGAATTTACTGGGTAACACCTAAAAGAATTAGGTAAAAATTTTAAAATATAATTTTAACAATTACTACCTTTGGGCTTTTAGCCCCCAAAAGCTCATGATTTCATGTGGAAGGTGACAACCCTAGTCCCTGTTACACTTCAAAAGTCGGTCTAACTCTCTAATCCAGAGTTTTAGCTCTGGTTGTTTATCCAAATTGCCTACAGAGCTTTGAAAAAATGCCAGTGACCCTCCAGAATTCCAGTTCAGTAGCCAGGGTTAAAGAAAAACATGCTACTTTCATCACATATCCCCCGAAAGTCATTCCAGAGTTTCACTATATTGAGTGGCAAAAACCATTTAGCTTCTGCACAATTTCCAATGCTTCTATGGCTAAGATGCAGTAATTCTGTCAATTACCCATGACAGTCATTCTCTTCAAAAATGAAGTCACTGATTTTAGCTCCCCTAAAACCCTTTCTGACATGCTTATTTGGTAGAAGCTGAGCTTGAGAAAACGGGAGGTGATGTGACAGCTGCCTAGGATGGTTGTATTTGTAAGAGGCCACTTGAGAGAGAATAGAGTCCCAGAGTAGTGGCCCCAAGGTGGTGAGGGTGGGCAAAGGCAGTGCAGAAAGGGGAGCTTTCCTAAGGGACTTCCTGAGAGTTCAATGAGCCAGAGTCCCAAGGGGCAGAGCTTCAACAGAGGACCTTTAATAAGGGGCTCCTGACCTTAGTTTGATTGAGATTAAGAAACACATAATTAATTGCCTGGCTAAGGCAGGCCCCCAAGAAGCTTAAAATTAAGTTTGGAAGAGGACACTAAGGGGAAAAATGAAACAAATGAAACAAAAACACCGTGTACAAATCGGTACAGACTTAATTGTTAAACGATGTAAGGCATAAACTGAGGGATATAACATTGAGAGGAGTAGAGAAGAGTTGAAATCTCTAGAGGAGTTTTAAAGGAGATGCATCAGTTTGAAATACAATAAATGGTTCCCTCGTCCTACAACATGAAGTTGAATCTCCATAGCCTAAAATTATCAACTCCACAGCATAGCATATGACGCAGTTCATAACCTGGCCCCAACCAAACTTTCAATAATGATACCGTTAGGCATTTTCACCCCTTTTCCTTCCCTGCCAACCTACCTCTACGTGCTATGGTTTAGTTAGACCATTTTTTAGACAAAGTACCTTCATTGCACCATTTCTTTGCTCTTGCTGTCCTCTCTGCTTATAATGCATGACCTGGCCCAAATCCCTGATCAATTTCCTTTTATATTTTAAGACCCAGTTCAAATACTACCTCCTATAAAAAGACTTCTTTGCCCTTATCTTGGTAACATTAATCACACTCATCTGTTTTGCTATAGCATTTTCAACATATGTAGCCAGACTACAGCCTGATTAACATGATGCTTTATTTAACTGTTTACGCGTCTTTCTCCCCACCAGACTGGGAACTCTGTGTAACAGAGGCCATGTCTTATTTATATTTTTATTTCCACTACCTTACATGGAGAAACTCTGTGGTATTCCCACATCCTTATGTGGTAGAATATCTAGCAGGCACTCTAGATATTTATTGAATATTGTTGAATCAAAACCCTTTCATATATTTAATGATGCTTTACTATCTTTAATAAGAAATATAAATGTTCTTAAAATTTCTAAAATTCACTAGAAAGGTGTTTCTACAGTTTGTATCACTTCTAACCCAAATTCTATGCAGTGAAACTAAAGAGTAAGGCAAAAATCACCTTGAAGCCATGTTGAAAGTGCCACAGAATCTGTGCAAGATTGTTATCCTTTTTTTAATAAAAGAAACAATTATATCCTTTAAGAAGAGTCCTTTAATTTTGTGCAATTATTATGTACTCTTTTGTTAAGATATCTCTTTACACTTTCCATTATGTATGCTATTATACTTAATGGATACGTTTTGAACACGTCCAGCAATATGGAATTTGGAAACAAATACATACTCTTGTAAAGTGCTCTGCATCTTGGGAAACACAAACCAAGCTGAGTAATTGCCAGAGAGAAAATCCAAAAATCAACAAGAGTATATGCCTTAGATGCATATGGAAGCTTGTGATGCAAAACAGCCTGCCAAGCTGTTAAAGCAGCACCTTAACTTTAAAAAAAGTTGAGTGTGCAAGATAGCCTGTTTAAAGTAAGATGTGACTGTAGTGGATTTTAAGGGCAGATGATGGATAGGTATGAAGAATCCTGTTGTGCTAAGATTATAATGCATTTGAAAACTTGACACTTCAACCTTATTAGCCCAACAGAAGCAAGGAGGTTTCAACAATCCTATTTATCAAGGGTAAACAGCTTATTAAGACTTTCTAATTATTAAGGCACAGCAATCAATCTAGTAATATTCCATTACAGAGCTCTAAGTCCTTGAAAAAAGTTTGAGAAATTAGGTTTATACACCACTTGTTAGGGTCAGAACTTATACATGTGATGGAAGTCAGTATCTTTTGCCATCTGTCAATGAAGACAATGCTAATCACATTCCCGAAGTGGATTATCTAGCAGGGACATTTGATTGCCCTGGTTCAGCTCATGACCAATAGGATGCATTTATGACACTACTAGCTAGATTACAAATGCCATTTATGGTGCTAGTTGCAAACTGCCTCTTACTGGTAGGCACTGAAGGAGTGGCTTCACTGGCATAGGGACCCAGAAACCAGGCTGAACTGTAATAACGTAATAAGACCTGTCAGGAAGCCTGTTTTCCCCTCTCAGTAAGAGGATTGGCAAATTTCTGCTACTTCTCCTGCCCTATCTCCCTAAAGAGATAAGGAGACTAGAAAAATCATGTTGCTCTCTGAAGGCCACTCTGGCACCTTAGCGCTGGTGCCAGGAGGTCACCCAGAAGTCTGAGTCTAGCAATAACGTCTATTGGTGCACATTCTCTGTGCCTGCTTAGCAGGCTAGCTTTTGCTGGTGACAGTCTCATGATGGTGGTATATTCTACAACAGCACAGTGGAACAATTGGAAGCCTTCTAGGATGTCAATTGGAAGGACATTGGAAGATTATAATGATGTTGAGTAATGTATAACAAGGACAGTACTGCTACTATTAATATCATGGGAAGCACGATAGAGTTTTCAAAACACACCCACGCTCTCACAATTTCATTGGATTTTCACAAAAATTGGTGAGATAGGCAGAGGAAGTGTTAATAAATCCACAATACAGAGAAGAAAGCAGAAGTTAACAGCACTCTGTTATTCAGTAATTTATTCAACAAATATTTACACAGCATCTATTACGTTCCAGGAATTGCTGCTGAGAATATGGCAAAACAAAACAGACCAAACCCCCAGTTCAAGAGATGGAGAAAAAATACCTGTATTTGTTTTCATGCTGCTGATAAAGACCTACCCGAGACTGGGTAATTTATAAAGAAAAAGAGGTTTAATGGACTCACAGTTCTACGTGGCTGGGGAGGCCTCACAATCATGGTGAAGGTGAAAGGCACATCTTACATGGCAGCAGACAAGAGAGAATGAGGGAGAACCAATCGAACAGGGAAACGCCTTATAAACCATCAGATCTCATGAGACTTATTCACTACCATAAGAACAGTATGGGGGAACTGTACCCGTGATTCAATTATCTCCACCTGGTCCCTCCCACGACATGTGGGGATTATGGGAACTATAGTTGAAGATGAATTTTGGGTGGTGACCCAGCCAAACCACATCACTACCCAAACAAACAGATAGGTAAAGTACACTGTGATAAAGAGAGGAGCTCCTTAATAAATGGTGGTGGGGAGGATGATGAAAATTTTATATCAAGTAACAGGGGAAAGAGTCACTAAGAAGGTGCATTTTGAGTGAAAGTCTCAATGGAATGACTGGAGGTGCCACATATATTTCTGCGGCAAGAGCAGTGCAGGAGCAGGGAACAGCAAGTGTGAGGGCCCTGAGGTGTGATGATGCCTAGAGGGTTTGAGGAACAGTGAGGAGGTCTTAGAAAGCAGATCTCATGTCTTCTGATTTCACAGTCTTATTTGCTCAACCAGGTCCCAGGTATCTGAGGCAAATTATTTGTTATTACCACAGTGTATCTTCAATGTCCTCAATCCATAGATGCCACTCTTCAATCAGTAAATCATTGCTCGTAACTATGAATCAGTCAGTCCCTGATGTGGAGAACACTGCTAGGATCAGTGGGGGGTTGGGGAGGAGGGAGGAGATAGTGACCACAGGGACAATGCCTCTTTTTTCTTTTTTTTTTTTTGAGATAAGATCTCCCTCTGTCACCTAGGCTGCAGTGCAGTGATGCAGTCATGTCTTATTGCAGCCTCAGCTCCCTGAGTCTAAGGATCCTCCCACTTCAGCCTCCAAGTAGCTGAGGTTACAGATGCAGGCTGTCATGCTTAGCTGATTTTTAAATTGTTTTCATAGAGATAGGGTCTTGCTATGTTGACCAGGCTGGTCTCAAATTCCTGGGTTCAAGTGATCCTCCTGTCTCAGCCTCCCAAAGTGCTGGGATTACAGGGGTGAGCCATGGCACATGGTGACAATGCCTTCTTCATAGATACAACGGCCGAAGGGGAGCAGAGAACATGAAGACACAGGAGGAAATACCATCCAGAAGTAGGTTCAGATAAACACTGAACAAGAAGCTGTACCATTCCAGGGCAATGTAAGGGCCATGGGGTCCACAGTGGGAAGGTGATAGAAAAAAGCAGTGAGAATTAAGTCAGAAGGGAATCAAATCTCCCTACTACCATCTGCCCTCCCCTGCAATCTGCTGCACACCTAGACATTACCTCCTGGGACCAGACCAAAATGACAATGTTTTTCTTGTCCCCTACTAAGTTCTGAGGTCCCTGAATGTAGGATTTCCGTCTCTTCATTTTTTTTCTGAACCCCACAGCAGCTAATCCAGTGCTAGGTGTAAAGGAAATGGCTAACGAAGCTTCAATAGATTAATGAATTAGCATTGAAGCTGATGGGTGAATATTTCACAGCAAGGAAGCAAGTGGCACTCACTGCTCATCCTCAACTATTTCTCTCTCTTTTTAAAATTTTTTTTACTTGCAAGTCAGGCTTTTACTATGTCATCCAACACTAACTTCATTTATCCTGGTTTCTAATTTCTGTGCCTCTAGTACTATGGGAAAATCAATGCCATTTCTTAATCAACTGCTATTTTTGACATTACCATTTTATCCTTATGGCTGTTCCCAAGACGGCAAAAATATATTTATAACCCTTCATTCCTGCACTCAGTACTATCTGTTTTCCTTGTCATGGGTCCTTCATGTATTCTTATGCTTGAAGTTTTGACAAGGCTAGGCATCATCTCATTTTCCCACTCATTCATAGTCTATATGTTTTCCTCAGAGCTCTTGTATCTTTCTTTTCTTCCTGTAGATGACTCTAACCAAATTAACTTTGTTATCTCTTCCTGGAATTTTTACCATGAGTTATTTTTTTTTAATTGCCAACTTTTCCCAGAGAAAAAAATGTTAAATATTTCTCAAGTGTTGCTTCCCTTTGTGTGTGAAATAAATCTGTGAAATAAATGTTTATTTCAGAAATGCATTAACTAAATTTGAGGATTATCTATCAACTGCGAATTTGGAGTCAGATGCTGTGAGATTTGGCCAAACACTTAAATTCACAGGCTCGGTTAGTTTCTACAGCAGTTGAGAATGCAATGAAGAAATGTCACTAAACAAAACGTTATATAAATGTGTAGTGTTGATATTTTACTGCTCTGGTTTTGGTAATTTAAAGAGGCTTTTAAGTTAGACTGGTTAAATCTGTTTGGCAAAGACCATTTTCACCTTGAAAACCGTTTTTCTTTATTACAATGAATATTCGTAGTTTCTACTTTGGCATGTGCCCAGAGTAATTTGCAAATCCGAGTGGAGATATTTCAACATGCATGATTCCAGAAACCACTGTACATTATTTGCTTTAACTGGATCATTAAGATTCTTGATCTTTTTTTTTCTTCCATACTTCTTGTTTTTTGTAGGAGAAAGATCAGGGAATGCAACTTTAACTGATTTCTTGTCCCTTTCTGGGAATGAAAACAGATGGATGCTGAAAGAAAAAGGGTGTCACTGATGATTTTAAGATCATGAATTTATTCTCTACTCAGTGTATTCAGCAAACCGGCTTTGAGTAAAGGCTGAGATCCCCCTTTCTCCCACTCATCCCGTCTCAGAGCATTGGAAAGAGCAGCGTATTCAAATGTCTTAGTAATATTTAATTGGTTGTCATTTGGAAATTTGTGGGTTTTAGAAATTATTAGTGCTGTTTTCCTGATTTTACTATCCTTTAACATTATCCAAGAATACCAATACATTTAAAAATATTCAGTGACATACTAAAGGGGACCTGTTTGGTACACTGAAGTAGAGAAACTAGTACTTGGCTTCCTGATTAGACTTTTGCAATGATTCGTTCTATTCAAATAGAGTAATGATAATATAACTCAGAATTCCTAAAAAACACTATAGATTTAAAGTTCTTTCCTTACCTTTAAACTTATTTTTAAGGAGTATAATCCTCCAACTTCGCAGTAGTGGCGAACTATAGTTAGTATTCATTGCAAGCTTATATTGTACATTTTACACACACTACTTCTAGTCCTAACAACTAAGAAAGGCAGGTACCTTTTAACTAATGAGACAAGATTCAGAAATCTTAAGCAACTTGCCCAAGGGCATGTGGAGGAGGTTTATTTAAATGTAACCTCATTGAAAACTGAACTTAAATGACATATAGACACACAAACACAGGAAAACAACATAAATAAAAGAGAAATGCAGAAAAGTGGAAAATGAGATGACTCCAGGGATAAGGTATAATAATAAGAATTTCATGTTATAAGAAATAAAAGTGAGCCACTCTGACAGTCATATTGGTCAATGAGGGGAAAGTGACTTTATGAAAATTACATTTTCCATTACATTTAGTCAAATTAGTTGCTTGGGAACTAGATTTTCCTGGCTCTGTTCTGAGCCCTTTAAAGGGAATCCTGGGGGGTACAGTGAAGTTCTTTCTCCTCTCTGGGGCATGTCCACACAATAAGTTCAATAGTGAGCTCAAGTTCAATAGTGAGGTCTTCTTGTAAGACCTCAGAGTGTTGACTGCTGGTAACACTTCAGAGTATATTCTGCAAAAGCAATTCTACAAACGTTCAAAGCAATGTGGCCCAGGCTTCAGCACTATCATTCAGGGAAACATTTTAGAACCAAGTTGAAAGAATGAGTGGCCTGTGTGCAACATTTTATACATGTAATTCTAAAAAAATCAAGAACCAGTAAAAAGCAAGTTCATGGTTATTGCTGTGGGTGGCACGTGGAGATCAGTTACTCCAGTCTCTGTTTCACAGTAAACCTATTTTTTTGTTGGCAGTCCGCTGAGTGGAGGGTAGAGCTGGTGGGGAGTATAGTCTCTGGGTTAAAGCATGGACTTTGTGTGAGCCAAATCTAGCATTGTTTCTTGGCTCTGCCACTTACTCGAACTCTCTGAGACTCAGTTTCCTCTTCTGTAAAATGGGGACAATAATCACACCTTTCCTTTAGGACTGTTTTGGTGGTTCAATAGAATAATGCATGAAAAGAATTTATTGTTATGAATATCATTAACTAATATTATGGACATTCTCTTCTGAAACGTACAGGGCTAACGGAAGGTTTTGCTTGAGTAGATGTGGGTATGGCAATGGTAGAGAGTGTGTGTCATGGTAGGGCATTTTTTTTTTTTTTTTGAAAATTCATGAATGCTGGAAGCCTCTGGTTTCTATATTGCTAACAAGTGGCTGAGTTACGGCCACATCTTATTTTTGCCTAAAACCAAAGTCTGTGTCCTTTCCTTATAGCCAGTTCCTTACCTGTTTTAAATATTTTCACCAAGGTTCATTCCCTAATGGGTTCTACCTTTTTCTCAATGTAGAAATAATTCTGCAAGTCACTTTGTCTTGCTGTATTTTAATTCACTGATCACAAAACAAAGGTTTTTCTATGTCAGTGTTTCATACTGCCAGGTGGACAAGAGGAAGAATGTCTGCAAACACTTGATCATCTTAGCATCTATTTGAATTTTTTTAAATAAAAAAAGTATGGTTTTAGATACTAAGAAACTAAATTATATAAACGTTAGCAAAATATTGACATTTGGTATGTGAATTTAATGAGCAATTTCCTAGCTCCCAAAATATTTATTTTCAATATCCTACTTGCTTTTTATGGTCTATCTACTCGATTTGAAATCTGTTCAATTTATACAATCAGTAAATTACTTTTCCATAATTGCTGTTATTACAGACCTCTTCATATGCTCCTACTTATTTCTCAGAATTCTATGACAGGAAGACATTTGTGATGGAGTCCAGATACACCGTGAAAGTTTAGGAAACAATGAAAATGTTTCCCTAATATTAAAAAATATTATTTAAAAATAAACGTACCTATACTTATCTGCTGTGGTAACATAGGCTATGCATAAATATATATCTCACTCTTATATTTAGCCCATTATGAAGTTTTCTTAGTTATATTAGCAAGAATATCCTAGTTTAAAAAAAAATCCTTTATATGATACGGCACATTAAAAAAGGGTGTTAATTTGTTCAGTTAAATAATATCAAAATGAATAGGTGGAAAAATTAAACTAAAAAGATCTTGATACCATTTCTTATCTGAAAAAATCTAAAAATCTGACATCACCTTCTCTTATGAGATTCTGGGGAAATAGGGATTCTTATAAGTAGCTGGTGGGAATGCAGATTGATACAAGCCTTCCAGAGGAAAATTTGATAACACTTAACAAAACCACATATGTACTTATCTTTTGACTCTAAAATCCCAATTCTAGGAATCTGTTCTGAAGATACATCCTTAACAACACAAAAATACACATTCACTAAGTCAATCATTATAGCATATTTGTTATAGCAAAATATTGGAAACAATACTGATTAACCATGGTGCATTCAACAATGAAGTACTACACAGCTATTAGTAATGTGGAAGATCTTTATGAACTGATCTGGAATAACTTCCACAATTAAACCATTTATGCCTGAGGCTGCAATTTTTTTGAACTTTTGCAAGCAGACCTTGGCGATGACCTTGAGCTGTAGGATAGAAATAACTCCCACATGATTAGCATTCCAATAGTGGAACACTAGGCATAAATTTAAGTGAAAACAGAAAAGTATAAAAGAATATCTACAGTATGCTACCCTTCTTGTAAGAAAAAAGGAAATATAATCAAATACACACATATATACTTATACGTGCAAAAGAAGTACAGGAAAGATAAACCACAAACTAAAGAGATTGATCAACCTGCAGAGAGTGGGTGGGAAAAGGATAGAAAGAAGGGGATTATGGCCCTAAGTTAGTATGGATAAAGGTGGGGGGACATAGCTAAACACATAACTTTTGTATAGTTTTGAGACTTAGAACTACAGTAATGCTTCATATCCTACTCCAAAATAAAGAAATAATTAAAATAAACCAAGATGTAGGATAACTTAAAATGGAATCCTAACAGTACCAAGGAAACCTAATTCTATTACCAATGAATATAACAACATTCAAGAAGATGACTAACCTAAGTAACTAAGAACATAACTAACCTAAGTAACTTTGAAAAGCTATTTTGACTGGATACCACAAACCTAAAGGCAAAATAAACTGTACAGAAATACTGTGCTCTCGCTGGTCAACATATTTCTTAAAGGAGTATGGGTTAGCAACTCCAACTTATATACATTCTGTCTTTAACAAATATGTTAATATATTGCAGATAAAGAGAACCGGATTTCTCATTGTTGGAGAAAGATGTTGCAAATAAGGAAAGAGAAGGCTAGAATGAACTTTGTGGTGTTCAGCTGGCATCAGTATGAACTCACAGACAGATATATACATATACATATACACACAAAATATACACACAAAATGAAGTATATAGTTTAGTTAATAGTATTATAGCAATGTTAATTTCCTGGTTTTATTATTGTAGTATGATTATGTATGTATGTTGTTAACATTAGGATCAGGTGAGTGATAGGTATGTGTAAATTTGGTACTATTTTTGAAACTTTTTTGTAAGTTGAAAATCTTCAAAATCAATGTTAGTCATATATTTGATAAATAAATAATAAATATAAATTGTCAGTATGTATGGAGTAGTATACATACATATATTTCCTAGTGTATTTTGGAGACAGGGCTTCATAGCAATGACCCTCCAGTAGCATGAAGCACGTCTAGTGCCCAGACCTTGGTTTCTAATACCATTCTCCAATAAAGGAACTAGTGCTCCCCGGAGAACAGGTAGGTTTTAGGACTGATGCAGGAAAAATACAAAATGATCCTGGTATATCTTGTAATGGTAAAAATGAGAAATTGCTTCAAAAATGATGGGGACCATGAAGGATATAGGACCCAAAAGTAAGGAGCTCCCAATGTACAAACCTGGAACAATTTGAGCAACAAAATAAATAATGACATTATTGGATTATACCCATAGAATATAACGAATGACCATAAGCTCATACCGATATAAATACATAACTAAACAGATAAGAAGTTGGGAGAGGAAAAAGATCCACTTTTTCGGGGGAAGAATTCCAATTAATATATAAAGAGGGAAAAAAGGAATATAAAATCACCAGTATGCAAATACTACAATAATAGCTGCTACAGGCAAAATCCTTTGATGGATGCTAATATCAGAGGTGAAAGGTTGAGGAGAAACAGGATATTAGCATAGACTTCAAATACTTTCCCTAAAAAACATATCACCAATAATGGGATAAAATACAGTAACTGTACAGTGAAAAATACCAGCAGACACTAGAAAATATCAGACGAACCCAAATCGAGAAATATTCTAGAAAAGTAACTGATCAGTGTTTATCAATAGTGTCCAGGTCATAAGAGATAAGGAAAGTTGAGAAAGTGTCACAGATTGGAGAAGACTAAGGAGACATGACATCTACAGGCACATGGAATCCTGGATTGGATTCTGACACATGAAAAAGATAGGGGATAAACTAGTGATATTAAAATGAGGTATGTAATTTAGTTAATAGTATTATATCAATTTCTTGGTCTTATTGTTGTAGTATGGTGTATTAGGAAGTTCTTACAGTGCTATAAAGAAATACCATAATTCATAAAGAAATGAGGTTTAATCGGCTCACAGTTCTGCAGGGTGTACAGGAAGTATGGTGGCTTCTGCTTCTGGGGAGGCCTCAGGAAACTTACAATCATGGTGGAAGGCAAAGGGAAAGCAGGCATATTTTACATGGCTAGAGTAGCAGGAAGAGAGGGAAGGGGGAGGTGCCACATACTTTTAAACAACCAAATCTCAGGATAACTCACTCACTCATTCACTCACTATCATGACGACAGTAGCAAGGGTGATGGTGTTAAACCATTCATGAGAAACTGTCAACATGATCCAATCATCTTCAACCAGGCCCCACCTTCAACACTGGGGATTATAATTGAGCATGAGATTTGGGTGGGGACACAAATCCAAACCATATCATATGGTTACTTATGTGTGTTGTTAACATTAGAATAAGGTGAGTGATAGGTATATGTAAATTTTGTACTACTTTTGCAACTTTTTTGTAAGTTGAAAATCATTTTGAAACAAATGCTAAAAAATAATTTGACTTTAGGAAGATCGAGAATAAAGAATAACAATTGGTAAAGCTACTTCTTTACCAAAGTCCCTGGGATATAAAGCTTATATGTCAAGTTTAATGCATATATACTAAACCCCTGGTAAGTAAGAATCTTCTAATTTGAAATTTTATTCATTTAGATAAAGGCTTGGCTAAAAGTTTCATTTTAAGTGATCGTCCAGAAAAGATTGTGTATGTTCAGGAGAATGTTAAGATTTCTAAATTAAACAGAGAAATGCTTTAAGCAAAAATGACATACTAATTAAAGCTCATTCTTATTTCTGGAAGCATAAAAAGATCACACGTGGTATTACCTGGCAGATAATAGGTAGCCAATAAAAAGTCAAGCTTAAATTTAAAAATAAGTCCCCTAATGCCTTCTAGAAGGCAATAATTTGATGTTTGTATCCTTGCTCTCTCAATTAGTACAGATTACTATGACTTCTCTGTGTAAATGGATACAGATTTATCAAGAAGGATCACAGACACTTTCATAAACTGCCATCATAGCTCTCAAGTGGCTATTCCTCTGCTGAATTAAGAGGTTTCAGATGGAATAATTTGACTTCCATCTTGTAACTGATTTGCAGAATGAGGCATATACTTTATGATTTTGCTTCCAAGCTATCAATGTCTGCATCTTATAAATGTCCGGATGTAACTCTAAATTAAACTTTTCTTACATTTTAAAGGTTGATTTAGCAGGTTTGTGATGTTCATACCTTCACTGACAATTCACAAGCAATCTGATGTCTAGTGATCACAGATCAAAATGGATAGGAATCAATGCATGGCACAACAGAATTAAAATAATGTTTTTCAATCGTGAGGCACTTAGAAGAAATGGATTTTAATATCTATCAATTCCACATGTAAATCAAATGAATCCTGAAACTAGCTTCTCCAAATCGAATTCAAAGGAAATGTAGTAAGGACACGTAGTAACCATTCAACACAATTCATTGTTAAATATTTTTAATATTGCATGGCCACTATTAAAGTATTTGAAATTTTGATCTCGAAACCCAAGACTCCTATGTGAGTTAGGAAAACTAAATATAAATCCTCTATGAAGAAACTGGAAGACTGAATGCAGCCTATAGGCTCAGCCTTTCATCTGGCCACATGCTGCAACCTAAAATCATTGTTCTCAGGCTTGACCTTTCCTCTCACTTTGTTCTGGCAGCTTTCCAAAGAGGGATAGGTGGTTTTAGGGCATTTTCTTGTGTTACAAATCAAATAATATTTCATGGCTTTCACCTTTAATGGGCTAAGCAGAAGGCATTCGACACAAGTCACTATGGAGGCTTGAGGAAATAATTTATACTCTAGGGCATTCTTAAATCAGTAACTTGGCAATTTGGGATTCAAAAAACGTCACTGGTGTCTCGAATGTTTCATTGCAAAAGCTGCATCATGTATATTTGTGTTGTTCCTTGGGGGACTTAATGTCCAGAAACCAATGAATAATTACCTTGATCCTTACATATTGTGTTTTCGTTGGTGACAATCATGCCACAGGACATGCAGTGAAGCAAGGGGCTGCTTTGTGATATTCTTGCCAGTGAAGGAAATGAATGCCTTTTGGGGAAGGTTTTTGTAAAATTAACAACTTTCATGCTTCAGCTTAAAATCTAGAACTTGGTAATGGCCAGAAGAACGTAATTCTAGATTTCGTGCAATGAGAATTGCAAAAAGTCAAAACCAATAGAAAATCAATTTCCTCTTGAACTGACTGCAATTATGAAATGTCAATGTGTATGATAAATGTAATTATTAAAGGGTTTCTGAGTCTAAAAACATATTTTGGAGAGCGATTGAGGCATGACTCTGTTAAATCATTATGTTAAGCATTCTCATATTTGCACTGTTAACATTCTAGCTGCATTTAATTAAAGAGGTTGGAGCATATAGACAAAGGCTCATTCTGAGAGTACACAGTGATTAGCAGGCTGTTGAATGTTTAATATTTAGGGGTAAAGGCAGTATGATTTCACAGGGAAGAAAAATGCAGGCCATCTGTATGGAGCCCAAGATGGGGAATTCCGGGTACAATCTGTCAGAGTTGATTAAGTTGGCCACATCTGGGCTGTGAAAACCCTCCAGTGGTTTGTGACATCCCAGCTTTTGTCCCAGGAACATAAAACACTACTATTTTCAGTATTCAATTGGATGTTTCCACTTTTGGTCCCACTGTTTCTCAAATCCAACAAGACCTAAAGAGATAGAAGAAATCCATATTTGCCATTCCCCGAACTAGCTTCCTGTTTGCTAACAGCACTGTCTTTCTCTCAGGCACTTATCTCAGTCATATCTGATGTATTTCTTTCTTTGCCCTCTTCTTTTAGTCACCTCTATTTAGACCCGGAGTCCTATAAATTTTTATGTCCAACTCTACCATTATTGCTGTCTCCCTTTCTCCTTTTGTGCCATGCTTAGATGACCTATCTAGTCTTACTACCACAAGTCTCATCCATCTGAATCCATCTTTTACTTAGCTGCCAGATTACTATTTAGATCCTGACATTCCCTGGATAAAAAAACCCTGTGCCTTGTCATTGCCTACAAGACAAAAGAAGGTCAAGTATTTGGCCTGACTTTTAAAGCTTCCACTGTCCAATTCTGCCCAACCTTACCTCCCTGTACACAACAGCAAGTAAGTCTATTTCAGCTGGGCTGGTTTTCTCACAAGCTCCAAAGCACATCATACTTATTCCTACCTTCCTACCACTGTTTTTCCCCCCTGGTGTCACCAAGCACTTATTCATTTGAGCAGGGGTAAGGCCATCTCTGCTGGGATGGGTCTTGCATCTCAGGAACTAAGGCAAATCCAGAAACAGGGATAAGAAGAAGCTTGCTTGATGAAGTGCATTTCTACTCTTGTCACTTCAGTTCTGACTGATTAACAATTAGTTGATAATTCTCCACTGGTTTCCAGGTTGCCCTTATTATGCGTTTGGCTTACATGTTTCTGGTGTCTTGATGTTTTCCTACCTGCTTGCTTACTCTCTTGCTTCCTCCTTTCTACTTTCTGTTCATACCTTCACAGGTTATTCACCTGCACAGGAGCCCACATTTCTTCTGCCCTCAGTGCTCTGTGAATGTGCCTTAACCCTTGGTGATTTACATAAATTATCTAGTTTAATCCTCACAATGCTAAGAGGTACGTACTATTATCTCCAGTTGGTGGATGAGAAAACTGAGATTTATGCAGGTTAAATTATGTTCCCTAAGTCACACAGGTTATAAGTGGTGGAGTCAGGATTCAAACTCATGCAGTGACTCAAGGACTGGTGCTCTTACCTATGTCTTCTACATTTAACCAAAGCCCACTTTGAAAGCACACATCTCATCTCTTTGGAAAATGATAATTTCTCAGATCTCAGGTCCAGGTTATGTGGTTTTTATTTTTGGTGTGTTTACCATGTATGTGCCTAGTCTAGGTCTAAGCAAAAAGAAACCATCCAGTGAAATTTTTTTTAGGAAAATGAAACATATTCAGAGGTTGAGCCATGTCAAGCAAATTATAGATGTTTTAATGGTCTAAGCCTGCCTGTCCAATACAGTAGCCAGTAGCTACATATGGTGATTGAAATTTAATTAAAATAGCTTGATTGTGGTAATTACTTCACAATGTATATGTATATCAACTCATCACATTGTACACCTTAAGTATATACAAATTTTATTTGTCATTTATTTCTACCTCAATAAAACTGGAAAAAATAAGTAAATAAAAAATTTAGTTTCTAAGGCACACTAGACACATTGTAAGTGCTCAACAGCCACATGCAACTACATTTACATTAATTAAAATTTAATAAAATGAAAAATTGAGTTGCTCAGTCTTACTAGACATATGTCAAGCATTCAACCACCACATGTGGCTAGTGGCTGCTATGCTGGTAGCACAGACATAGAACATTTCCATCATCACAGAAAATTCTATTAGACAGTGCTGGCAATATCAGATTCTCAATTTCTTCCAATATAGCTTATCAATCCTTGTAGTCACAGATTAACAGTTACTTCCTAAATGCTCAGCAGGAGTTAATTGGTACCGTGGTTAATAACCCAGGTACTGAAGCCAAAACCTGGAACTGCAACTTACAAGTTGTATGACCTTGAACAGGTCACTGAAATTCTCTGGTTTCAGTTTTCCCATCTGTAAAATGGAGATCATAATATTAACTACTTAATAAGGTTGTTTTAGGGTTAAAAGTTTAAAGTAATCACAATATTGTCTGGTATAAAGTAAGTGCTCAATAAATACTATTGGGTATTTTTTTTATTTATATAATGTTTTCCTAATGAGATCTAGAACCATAGAAATAGAAGAATAGAATTTCTTATAACTCTTGCTTAATTTTATAATTTAGATATTATGGTTGCAAGTGAGTAGCAAGACACATTTAAACATTTTCTCCGGGACAAACTCGGGAAGTGCATATCTGGATCTTTAATTAATAAAGTGTGGTATTAGGCACATGTTAAACTGGGTCACCAAGAACTTGCCGAACATTTTAAATTCAGTCACAGGGATTTAATTGAAAAATACTGCAAGGCTGGCTAATGAATGGACATATGTGTTTCATTTAGTGCAGAAGCCTTTTATAAGTAAGCTCCTATGCCTGATCCTCATCCTCCAAGTGCTCTGTAATAATTGCAAAATTATTCCTGAAGTCCTCTTAGGACTATTGATGATTTTAGTTCTCTCGTCTGGTTGAGTCATACCAGTAGGCTTTGGACTATGGAATACATTTCTATGTATGTTCAACTCAGAAGAGTTTGGAACACTCAACTATTTTAAAGACGAAACTGATCTAACAATAACTAGAGGCACAGAATTTAAAGAACCAGGATACATATGTACCAGTGATAATATCAAGGGCTACAAAGAGCTGTTTAGTTGAACGATTGTGGTGGATTTTGAGAATACCCTCCTCCTGAAGTCAATGAACTCTGGTAGAAAAGAGAGATTTTGCTTCCTATGAGATAACTAATCTCTTCAAGCTGGTGTGAAACAATCCGAAAGATAAATGTAGCGCTGAGGTAGGAGAGGGTCACTGCCGGGATTCATTCAGTCTGAAAACTGTATCAGCTCTTGCGACCAAATGGGTAGCCATTTTTACTTCTAAAACTTTCTCACATCTGCTGATTTACTCATTTCACCCAGTAGAATTATTAGGCCCTTTTTCAAATCAGCTAATTTCCCGAGCATTGAGATTTTAGTGGTGAATATTGACAGCCTTATTTGGCATCTAATTATCGCTGTTATCTTTCTAGAAGATTCCTGCCTCTTAAAGAATAAAAGTGTGATGCATACAGATATATCCCTGCTTGGGGTAATGCCATATATTCAACTACTTACTTTTCATTTCTCTAATTTTCACTTCTTCAGAGGTTATAATAAAGGAAATTCTTAGCGTAGCAAATTATTTAAATCTATGCAAAGAAAAAAATCGAGGACATATCTTTTTCATGTGGGATTTATATATGAGCTGTTATTTGAAGGACAAGGCATATTTCATGCTCTATTTTAATTTAAATTCTCTCCTGGATATCTGACCAAGTATCTATGGACACAATATTTTTAAAGAGTTACAACCATAAGTTTTCATACACCATGAAGCTTCCCAAAAGCATTACTTCCATTAATGCTTATACCCACTCCCTCTTTAGAGTAACAAAAGAAAAAGATCTATTTAACCACTAAAATAAGTCACTGAGGCCGTCTCTTCTAACCTGGTTTCCACCCCTGGTTCCTTATTGAGTTGTTCACAATAAACAAGTCACAAAGACAGCCAGATGAAGAGATTACAGCAGTCTCTTTTATAATTGTTAAAGAAACAACCCTGAGGAAAAAGAAAACTCATTTCAAAAATGACTCAAATATAAAGACATGATTAGCAGTTCTACTTTTGAGATAACTATGAATTGAAGGAGGTTTCAGAGCAATCGAAATATATATATCCACACACACACATATTCAAAGTAAATACTATGTTTGTCGGAAAAGAAGTCTAAGTGCCAACATTTAACACTTTTATGATTAAAATATTTTAATAAAATGTTGCCACATTGCACAAAGATGTGTTAATTTATTATTTGGGTTAAAATAAGGCTTTTCACTTTAGCTGCTAATCTTGAGACTTTTAAAGTAATCGAAATGCCTCAGGAGGTAAACTGCCTTCCTTTATTCTATTATATTGGTCACCACATGAAGGACTCTGGTTATGGTGGCCGTGGGACTTGTTACAACTTTGCTATCTGTGAATAGCTATGTGGTTTGATGTTTTCTTTAACGATCCAGTTACTTAGCTCTATGTTCCTTACTTTCTAGTTCTACATCACAATAATTTCTTCTATCACATGTTCCTTTTATCTCCTAAAATTTGAATAGCTAAGAATGTCATTGGGCTAATGTGCAGAGTGTTAAGATTTTTGCCTGGGTTTCTGGGCCTTTTGGAATAGATTTAATTCCACTGTAAAGAATCATCAAATATTTTCTTTTGGCATGACAAAAGTCAGGCACCTGTGTCATAGCTTGAACTTGAAAACATGACAGTGAAAATTGTAACATGTTATTAAAGTCAAATGTCAATTACTAAAAACAAGTACGTTTTATATATAAATAAACTACCTATAGAAAATACATTGAAGAGTAAACTAAAATCAAAATGCAAAATTCCAAATTCAAAGGCAAATTCTCTAACTACCTTGAATAGTTTTAATGTGCTCTGCTTTCTCTTGGTCAACTAAATTCTTCTGTTGTTGTTTCTCATAGAAATTAAAAAGCTTGATAAGGCATAAGTCGTACTTTAGTAAACTTCCTATTATATTATATATATTTTAGTATATATTTATATCTATATTTAGTAAACTTCCTATTATACATGAAATATTTTGCTTCCTAATGAATTTTAGTTGCACAATAGGTATGCCTCATTTCAGACCATTGCTTTTTGCCAATATTAGTTTGTACCATAAATCTCATCTTGAAAATCTCGATTACACAGTATCATTTACAGTAATCAGTAAATAAGAAATGGAACAATTGCTATTATTAATTTCATAGAAGTTGAGTGTACAGGAACTAGAAATAAATGGATGAACAAAAGTTGGAATTGGGCGTAAAGGAAATACACACACCCACACACACATCCCCTAGAATGACGACTTGCCTATTGTATCCAGCAATTTTAGGTCTGATGTATGTTGCCTCCTTTGATCCATGGGAAAATTGCTTGATTCAAAATAGAAATTGTGCTTCTGTGAATCCCTTGAGTTGTTGCCTCAAGATCAACATTAGTAAGTGTTCAGAGGTTAAGAAATGCCTGTCTCTATATCTGCTGAATACCCACACATTATGCCACCAACCTTAAGGCATTAACCCTATTGTATCACATAAAAACACTTTCACATATGCAGAGTTCAGAGTAAACCGTTTTCTAAACTTAGGTAATTGATAGCAAATGTAGCCAGCGACAGGCTGTTGGGTGCCAGCCAACTCCTTTCTTTCTTTCCTTCCTTCCTTCCTTCCTTCCTTCCTTCTTTCTTTCTCTCAGCAAGTAGTTAGTACGGCTTATGCATCCTGCCAGCATTACATGAGAACACAACATATGATAAATGCCCACAAGAAATGAGAAATATTGAGTCAGTGACTGTAAAAGAAAGACAGAGGGTTGGATGGTGTTAGATTTCACCTGACAGAAAACAGTGTTCTTTGTTTTTTTAAAAAAGTCTTTCCTGGTGCTTTCAGGAATGCGCAAGGGCAAATGCAAGTCCTCTAGCTAACAGAACAGATTTTAAAATAATTGCTTTGGCTTTTGTTCCTCAATTTCAGGGTTTCGTTTCTGGACTGTATTATTAAATAGGCTCTTGTATTACATAAAGTAGAGATGAAGAAGCCTTGAAAGTTTGCTGCTATATACAGCTCTTGGGTTTTTCTTTTTCTTTGGTTTAAAGGAAATCATTTTCTATGTTTAGATTCTAGAGGTTTTTGTAACATGGTATTTTAGGAATATCAGCCAGTGTCATATCATATTTACTATGGAATTATTTGTAACTAAAAGAGTTTCTTGTCAGATTTATATTATGGACTTTTATGCCTGAGAAGGTCTTTGAAAGAACAGTATCTTACACAAATGCTTGAAATCGTTCCTTCTGCCTATTTTATCTCCTGAAATGCAACATAACACAGTCCTGTACATTTTACAAAAGAAAATCTGAGTTTCCTCAGTAGAAACAATAAATGTTTATTTTCTAATATCAAATAAGGCTTATCTAGCAACATTTTCCCAAACACAGAATTATGAATGCACAAATTACCATGAGAATTGACAACTCTTGTAGGTTCCAAGAAAGTCATTTGTGCACCAAGTAGCCATTTATTACATGACATTAGTCATTGGACTGACCTAACACAGCTTTCTTGTGGCTGGCTCTAATTTACAACTTGATAGCAGCTGTCACAATGAAAGAATCAGGTACATTATCTGATTTGTTTCTGCCATCCCTGCACTCATGAGTCCATTAACAACAGGGATATGTGATTTTTAAATTACTGAATTAGTTATACTTCCATTAAAAGAAAAGACTTACAAAGTAAAATAGAACAGCCTCTTAGAATATTCCCTTCCATTTCTCTGTACAGTTGGGTTCATTATTCGATTCAAAGAACATATACTGGGTACTGTTCTCAGCAAACAGGGGCCTTATCTGTTCTCTATTCCATTCCCATGCCTAAACCAAAACAAAGTCCACAGTAGGCACTTAGTAAACATGTGTTGGACTAATGAATATGTGACAGAATCAGTGAATAGTGCCCACTGCAGGGTCTCTCGGCCTGCCACAGATGCAGTGCCCACCTTGGGTTTCATGTTTGATACTCTTATGACAGTTTTCAGTCTTTGGGCTGCCTGGCAACTTAATAATTGGCAAGTTTGAAAAGAAGAAGCCCAGAAAGTTTGATATCACTGGTGTGTCTGGTCTATGAGTGCCCAAGGCTTACATTTAAAAATACTAGCTGCTTTGCTGGCTTCCCCCACAACACCATTTGGAGGGCATCTAAATCAAGATAACTCAACTTTTTGCTGATGAAAAATAACACAAATCTCATCAGTTCAAGTCAGTAGTAGTGGGCAGGTGAGACTTGATCATAGAAAATGTCAAAAATAAAACAAACGAGCATTTAAGAACCACTGACAAATCATGCTAGACCTATTGAGAGTGATACGGGAAACTGAAACTGTCTGAGGGCTTTGGTGTAACAATTATATATGCTGTGGCTATTTAACATCAATTATGTTTGACAATGCCAATTCAATACAATCTTATTTGCTATTTTATTCTACACTTAACAAAGTAGGGCTTCTCTGACCCCCCGCTGACTAAGTTAACCCCAGCTGAGTAAAGGCTTAGCACCCCATGCTTCTGTTATCCTAACACTTTGTCATAGTTTGTTATAATTATTTTAACTATGTTAAATTCCCTAAGGGCAAAAAATGTATATGCCTAGCTTACCCAATATAGTGAGTTGAATTATTAGGGTCTTTGCTAACTGGGGTAGCCTGAATATTAGGTTGCATAATTGGGACAAAAACACTCAGGTCTCACTTTTATACTTGATGTTAGAAGCATTCTCTAACACTTAGGGATAAAAAGTAGTATGAAATAATACAGAATCCCTGCTTTTGTCTCACCAACCTTTGCCTCTCCTCATTGGCAACATCTTTTAGAAATCTCTCTCTGGTTCTCATAGTCTATAAAATCCTAGAAGGTACCAGATGTTTGCAGGAGGCTGCCCCACACATCCTCAATTTTAAAGTAGATGTAAGATTTACTATAGCTATATAAATGTAATTCAGCCTTGACTTTTGTGTTCATGAGCTAGTTGTAATCTGCAACATGGCCTCTTGTGAAATAGAACAATTCTTATCTATGGAGCATTGATAACAATGCCAAACACTCAAAATAACCACAGGATATTACTGAAGCGAGTTCTGCCCACAAACTGTTTCTCCCTCTAGGAGATTTTAATTTAACATAAACATTTTTCAAGAAAACCATTTTGCATTTGGGCAGCATGCAAAAGCTAGGCTGGGATAAGTTTTGTATGAAAATACAGCAATACCTGGGATAAGTGCCTGAGCAGAGACTGTTAATGCCTTAAACTAGGGTTTTCTCCTACCGCACTGCATAGTTTCTAATAGTGACAATAGGCTAAAAGCCACTCTCCTGTTTCTTCTGGTCCTGCCTAGCTCAGGGGTGCTACATAAGACACCATTCATTTGGATGCAGCAAGTGGAATCTGGGTTGTGCTTTATCCTGGGGAACGCCATACACTACTTACTACAAAGCAAGCGAAGGGGCGGGCCTGAGGCTGATGAGGATTTTTAAGTACTCTAAAATAGGTCTAGCGGCATTTTTTCAATGTTGTAAGGAAGTTTTCAAAGAAAAGTTCTTCATGTAAAAATGGAGTTTCTTTTTCTTATGACAGTTACTTGGTAAGAATCTTTTGAGCAATTCCTCTGTGCAGGGAACTGAGTTAAACTTCCTGGAGGAGGACTTTGAAAATGCATCCTAAATAGACTCCTGATTTTTTCGAAGAACACACACACACACACGCGCACACACACACATGCACACACACGCACACGCACATGCACACGCACACACGCATGCATGCACACACGCACACACACCCCAACTACAGAACTTCAGTAGTGGTTGGAATACCACAGAAGTTTTTACTGGAATGCTTAAAACACTTAACTTTCTTTTGACATGATCCAGACACCGACTGAACTCTAAACAGTCACTAACCACTTTCAATTAATTTGTGGCATTGTAAAGACTGGGAGGATGTGCCCCCAGTTTGACTCTTGTTTTTATTGATGTTCGATTGCATACCACTGTTCACATTTTAGATAGGCACATTATAATTAAAGAAAAACATCTATAAAATGTACACACTGGGACATTTGTGTAGCTAGCAGGGAAGGTACATGCAACTGACAGCAACAGGAGTGAAGGTTTTGATGAAGAGATGCCAGAAGCCCAAAGTGATGGGCTGCAGGTGCTACCCAGAGAGAGGGCTATTATATATAATTTTTGTTGGATTACCGATTTGCTCACTGATCTTTGCTGCTGCATTTATGAACGCTGTAACACTGTCATCTGAGATGTATCTGTGTGGAAAATGGAGTTGGCACATTTGACTAATTCATGCCATAAATTTGTGAACTAACACTTCACACCCAGACAAGTATTAGCAAGAACACATTTTTCTCCATAAGTCTGTATTGGTGGTCAATTCTCAATGCCACAGCAGAACCCAAAGAAGGAAAACTGGAAGAATTTTCTCAAAGACATCTAGGACTAATAAAAAAAAGAGACAGAGGGGACGGGCACGGTGGCTCACACCTGCAATCCCAGCACTTTGGGAGGCCGAGGCGGGCAGATCACGAGGGCAGGAAATCGAGACCATCCTGGCTAACACGGTGAAAACCCGTCTCTACTAAAAATACAAAAAAATTCGCCTGGTGTGGTGTCGGGCGCCTGTAGTCCCAGCTCCTCGGGAGACTGAGGCTGAGACAGGAGAATGGCATGAACCCGGGAGGCGGAGCTTGCAGTGAGCGGAGATGGTGCCATTGCACTCCAGCCTGGGCGACAGAGCAAGACTCCATCTCAAAAAAAAAAAAAAAAAGACGGGAAGAAAGGGTATGAAATACTTTCATATAGGACGAACCACCATGCTTGCTTTTCATTAAAGTACATCCAGAAACACATAGTGGGTTCAAATTTTAGTTTTGAATCCAGTGATTTTCCAGACATTCCATTTCACATCAAATCGGTATCTAGGAAACTCAATTGATCGAAAGCATAAGGATTTGTTTTCCGTTAAAACAGCCAGTAAGCACTGAGGACAAAAAGCCAATTAAGAAGTCACTGCTGCTCTTACAAGTTAAAAAGCCTATATTCTCATTCTTAATCATGTCCTGCTCTAAGTAACAAAATCCACATGCCCATCTTCTTCAATAACTTGCAGGCTGACTGAAGCCAACTGAACTGTGCTAGGAATTAGGACATTTCAACTAAAAATATGGATGACTATATGACTCCAAATGATGCTATGAGGTTTAATCTGACTTTAAAATAAGCAGATCTTTTTAGATTTCTTGATGAGTGTACCTTTTTATCAGCATTAGTTGGGTATTCTGTCTGCTAAAAAATCTAAATCTTTTAAGATCAAGTTTATTTTTAAAAATTCATAACCCCTCCACAATTTTAGCAAAGAACAAAAATCTTAGTAAAGAGTCATGTCATTCTGTGTCAGAAGGATACCTTAATGATTAACTTTTAAAAATTCCTTCATTTTTCAAATAAAGCAACTCATGATCATACAAACAGATTTTGTCCTCCCACTGTGGGGAGAGGTAACGGCACTTCAACTTATTTTTTCTGAAATAAAACCACTTCCTCTGGCCTTTCTAAGCAAAATGGTGAATTAGCCAATGGGTTTCATTATCAGAGCTGAGGCCTGTTAACCTAAGCACATCTTTGTACAGTGAGCTTCAGTTTCTCTGAATTCTAACACCTTTTTTCTATCCTATGCAAATCTTAGTTGTCAGAACACTTTACTCGTGCATGCTCGTTTAGAGGTTTGCATAAATGGCGAAGGCCCTCAGAGGCTGACAAATGCCACTGCTATTTTCACCACTCTGCTTGTCACTGTGTAATTGCAGTAAATGCAATTGAAAGTACTTTTATTTGAAGGCTATTTGACAGAGGGGGAGAAAACACACTTACTCTTTCAAGGCCTGTGTATTTTCCTGGGAGAAGCCTGCCTATGAAATTTGTCCTTTTATCCTTGGATGGCAATTTGGGAACTATCTTTGGGCCATGCAACCACTTGAATGATTTCTGCAACCCAAGAACAGAGCCTTGATTCAGAGACCTTCCCCTCCATTCTCCTCACCTGCCTGCCTCCTGCCTTCTAGAGACTGGAAGCCTGTTTCATGCTTGTGTGCTTAAAGCCTTCTTTTCCACAGAATGAGATAGAAAATTTGCATATTTTAGCCAAAGTATTGATCTATTTTCATTCTAGGAGTTCAAGGAAAGAATTGTTTGCTAATATGTGTGGCTATGTTGAGGTAATACAAATAAAAAAGAAATAGTACAGTGGACTTTTTTTTTTTACAAGATTCTTTTCTAAAGCGTCCTTTCTCACGGGAGTGCATGGAACTTCAACAAGATTACTTTTGTTTTCATCAGAGAGAACAGTTAGCTCAATATAGCTGGGTTGCACAATCTTTAACAGGACTGTCCCATATAACATACAGTAAAAACATAAGGAAAATATAAAATAATGTTTATAATTTGCTAAACATGGTTTTAAAAACCATCCTAGTCTCTAAAAGTCATCATAACAATTTTTTTTTTTTTGAGACAGGGTCCCACTCTGTCACCCAGGCTGGAGTGCAGTGGCGCAATCACAGCTCACTGTAGCCTCAACCTCCGAAGCTCAAGCAATCCTCTCACCTCAGTCTCCTAAACAGCTGGGACCATAGATGTGTGCTACCACGCCCAGCTTATTTTTTATTTTTTGTAAAGATGGGAATCTCACTATGTTGTCCAGGCTGGCCTCAAACTCCTGGGCTCAAGCAATCCGTCTGCACTGGCCTCCCAAAGTGCTGGGATTACAGATGTGAACCACTGTGTCTGGTTTCTTATAACTTCTGACCCACCCATCAAGCCCCATAAACACTTGCTGTTGTCCCGTCTCTGTTCTCGGATCCATTTAAACACTTCTTACCTATAAACAGATTCCACTCTGTGTCGAGGTCAGCCTGATTTGCCAAGCAGCCCTTCATGACGTTGAGACAGTAGTTGTTGCAGGGCCTCACAGTGGGAAGCCCCCGACAGTATGGGCAGTACAGCATCTTCATGAGGGCACGGATACACCCTGGGGTTGGGCTGACCTGCAGATTTATTGCAAAGAAAAAGAAAATCAAAAATAAGAAGGATAAAGAGGAGGAAAAAAAGACAAAATAGCAGTGATAAACCACAAGCAGAATCTTAACCCTTTGTAATTACTGATCTTGAATCCAACCAATTCCTGTTGAATTCTTCTGCTTGGCATAATAATAACTTTTTTGCATGTCCCTGTCAACATTTTCATATCGATGTCATTGTAATTCAGCCCTAAAGCCTAGACACTGTTTCATTGCCATAGAAGATGGAATGAGATAATGCATGTGAAAGCAGTTTGCAAAGTTAAAAGCCCCATAAAAATGTAGGTATTATTAAAGTTTAATGTGACACCTTTAGAAAATTTTCCAACTGCTTATTTGACCCTGTTTCTAAAGGAGGTTGGCAGATATATTTCCTTTGTACATAATGTTTCTTCAAAGATCAATAGCAACTTGTCTGAGATCTCTAAGATCCAGGCCTGCTTAGAAGCAACGGAACTGCCAAGGTACCATCTTTGGGCATCTGCAGCTTTTGCACTTCTGGAAAATTCATGGAAAATTTCAAAGACCAGTGTTAAATGTGAGAAGCAATCCTTGCAGTAATTCAGAGGAGCTACATATCCACTGACAATCAAATCCTATTTGCCCTGGATCAGAAAATCAGGGCTCCTCAATTAATCAATTCTAAACCAATAAGGGCTTTTTAAGACTCATTAAGAATTCTAATTTGACTTCAAGAGGAAGGAATATTTAAGACAGGATATGGTCCCCACCCAAATCTCATCGTGAATTGTAGTTTCCATAATCCCCACATCATGGGAGGTGAATCATGGGGGCAGTTACTCTCATCCTGCTATTCTTGTGATAGTGAGGGAGTTCTCACCAGATGTGATGGTTTTATAGGGGGGCTTTTTCCCCTTTTGCTTGGCACTTCTCCTCACTGCCACCATGTGAAGAAGGATGTGTTTGCTTCCCCTTCTGCCATGATTGTAGTTTCTTGAGACCTCCCCAGCCATGCTGCACTGTGCATCAATTAAACTTCTTTCCTTTAAAAAATTATACTCTCGGGCAGTTCTTTATAGTAGTATGTGAGAATGAACTCATACAAGATAGTGGAGACCAAAATTAGAAAGCAAATACAGAAAACTACTCTTATTCATGACTAGATGTAAAAATTGTTGCCATATTCATTTGGTTGGTTCCATATCACTTTGATGTTTTAGTCAAGTAACTATACATTGCTGTACTTGCATTCTAGATCTGAGGAAAAAAATCTAATTTGTATCATTTGGCCCTCTTGGAGAGTGGTGGACTTGAGCTCACAGGTAACAAGAACATTCAGATGCTGAAGAAACATAACACCAGTGTACTGGTGGAACAACAAGAAATATTTCCACATAAATGGATACTTTCAATTACTATAGCTATTTCTCTATGATTCTATCCCTTACCTAGGATCAATTTTGAGATTTTTAATGCAAGCCTTTGGTTTCTGTAACATTTTCTTAATTTTACCCAGTATGTTGACAAAATCACTAAAAAATTATTTTAGGAAATAAAGCTGTCTATTTAGGCACTAAAATTTCTAGTTGTCCTTTTGAGTTTTTTTGCATCTTCTTTCCAAAATTTTATGAAAGTTTTCAAACATGCAGAATAGGTGAAAGACTTTTACAGTTCACAGCCACATTTCCTAGATGGTACAATTTACATTTTTTCTACATTTGCTTTTTCACACATCTGTCCATCCTTCTACCCATCCTCATTTTTCATGCCAAAGGAATATACTTTAATTTTTTTTATACCAGAGTAATATCTTTTTCATTTTTACTTTTCCTGATAATTCAATACTGGCTTGAATAAAATAGAATCAACATGATCAACAATAGAAAGTCAGTGAGTAAAATACTGTAAGTCAAATAAGTGAAGTAAAATATAATTGGTCTTTCTTTATAAAGGTATTCATAGAAGGGTTTCCTATCGATTAATTCTAAAACTCATTTTCCAACAACAAAACAGAAACAATAAATGGGTATAAAGGTGAGGAGTCT
The DNA here is from genome assembly GCF_029289425.2 of Pan paniscus. Lineage (NCBI taxonomy): Eukaryota > Metazoa > Chordata > Mammalia > Primates > Hominidae > Pan > Pan paniscus. Next base: position 95,553,402 of record NC_073263.2, on the reverse strand, counting down.
GTTGACTTTTCTTTTAAGGATATATTAATGCCATTATGTAATCTCCAGACAGGCTATTTTGTAGATAGAGCCAAATTTGTCCAAGGCCATACCATGCTGAATGCACCCAATCTCACCTGATCTTGGAAGCTAAGGAGGGTTGGGCCTGGTTAGTACTTGGATGGGAGATAGTGCCAAGTTTTACCCGTAACTGAGCAGCACTGTTTCAGAATTTTCCTTTATCACATGTGTCCCAAGCCATTCACAAAAAAAGAGAAAAAAAAACAGGAAAAAGAATTTTGCATTCCTCAGACAATATTAACGTGAAATTTAAAATTCTTACACCTTTTCCTTATTGGCATGGTTGCTATCTTGCAAACTTACTGGGCATGGTTACTAACTTGCAAACCTTTACCACAGGATTTTATTTTCTACAGCCTCGCAATTTCTCCCCTGACTGATGCTTTTCTCCAAAGACTACCCAATTTTCACTTGGGCTAACTAAGGTATTTCTACGTTTGAATCTGTTGGGTTTTGGTTATCTCACCATTGGTATTAAATGATGCTGTGCTTCTCACTCAGTGTTCTGGTATTAGAACCTAGAGCATTTGCCAATATTGGGGATATAAATTTGAGATCTCTTGGACGCCAAGGACTGTCTCATTCATTTTTATAACTTTCACTGCTACGCATTTTATAACCTTGTGCTATGCACAACATGCATATTATATAAGGTATTACAATGATGACTTGGGTATTTGTTAAGTGCTTATTGAATCAAATGCTCTATTGTGCTTCCCCATTTCTTGACCATATTGATATTCAAATTAAAAAAAAGAACAAGATGATTTTATACATCTTAGCATTCAATTGTTGCTTTTTAACTTTGTTTTCAAAGGCTATTGATTGCATTCATTCCAAAGCTTTTCATTTGTTTTTTTCATTGTGTTGGAACCAGTACTATTTTCTCAGTCTGACATTTCAGAAGAGTCTCCAACTCGGGGTAGCAACCAACAGAGAAAATTGAACAGCCTTAATAATCTGAAAGAACAATGTTGTTCAAGTTAAATGTGGGTCTCCAAGTACTTCTGGAAATGACATCCTTCCTGGTCAAATAAAGGGCAGTTGAAGAAGAAGAAAATGGAGCACAGGGGATCAGAGTTGAAGCTTTCATGTTCACAAATCACATCTTTTGAGCTTACACGACGGCATGCTTGAATTAAAATAAAAATCATCACTTCAAACTGAAGACTTTTAAAAATAAGCTTCTGAAAATGTTGCTTTAAATGCCAGTTGTGTGAGGAGACATCTCTATTTTTCATAGTGTTTTATAATTGCACAATAGATACTCTTTAAAAATCTTTTCATTTTGAAATTAATATAAGCTCAAAAATAGTTTAAAAAATAATAAATTCCTGTGTATCCTTCCTTCAACTTGCCTCAATAGTGACATCTTATATAGCTGTTCTCTAATATAAAAATGAGGAAAGTGACATTAGTACATTGCTATTAACTAGTCTGTAGACCTCATTCAGATTTTAGAGTTTATGAACCTGTATTCATTTGTGTGTGTGTGTGTGTGTGTCTATACACAGTTCTATGCTATTTTATTTCATGTATTCATTTGTGGAACCACCACCACCACAATCAACATACAGAACTGTTCTATCACCATAAAAGAACTCCCTTTTGCTACCTTAGCCTCATCTAATGTCCCCATCACCTGGCAACCACTAATCTATTTTCCAACTCTATAATTTTGTCATTTCAAGAATTCTATATAAATAAAACCATACAATATGTAACCCTTTGAGCTTGACTTTTTTTTCTGAGCATAATGCTCTCAAGGTCCATCCAACTTGTTGCATATATTAATAGTTCATCTCTTTTTATTGCTGAGTAGTATTCCATTATTTGGATGTATCAGAATTTATTTAACTACTCTCCCACTGAAGGATATCTGGGTTGTTTCCATTACTTTCTTATTAGGAATAAAGTTGCTATGCGGATTTATGTACAAGTTTTTGTAGAAATATAAATTTTCATTTCTCTGAAAGAAATGCCCAAGGGTGCAATTGCTGGATCACATGGTGGTAAGAGTATGTTTTGTCTTGTAAGAAATTGCTAAACTGTTTCCAGCTTGTTTGTAACATTTTACATTTCTACCAGCAATATGTGAGACCTCCAGTTTTATCCAAATTTTTACAGTGTATGTGACTGTCACTATTTTAGCCTTTCCATGGGTGTATCATGTACTTTTAAGTTTATCATGAGTTTCCTCTGGATAATATTTATACCAGTATTTAAGTTGAGTAGATGTCAATGATCCAAAATGATCCACCAACTGGTTTGTGTAAAACATCCAACATTAAAAAAAAAAACTCTGAAAAATTAGATAAGTCTACATGTTTAGCAAAACCAAAATAAAGAAAAGAGTTCTAAAAACTCATACTTAAAATTTAAAATAGAGTAACACCTCAAGCTTAGAGTGCTTATGTGGACTATTTGTAAATTTATGGACCTTTAGAAAAAAAATTACTGAAAAAAATGTGTTCTTTTAGCAACAATAAAGAACACAATCCCTCTTTAGAAATAAAAAGCTGAGATTTTTTTTTTAGTTGGTAATGTGGATTTTTGTTTTTTTTTAAATAATGTAGCTGTAGCTTTCCAGATAGTCATAGTAAACTGGGAAATAAACTTGGGTCAAAGAATAAGCTGATGATGACAACATTATTTTTAATACTTATTTGAGCTCTCACCTAACTTTTACATGCTATTCATAATCTTTTATCAAGGACTTAAGTAGACATTTCTCCAAAGATGACACAAAAATGGCCAACAGGAACATAAAAAGGTTCCCAACATCATTAGTCATCAGAGGAATGCACTATGAGATGCCATCTCACACCTGTTAGGATAAAAGCAGATGATAACAAGTGTTGGCAAGGGTGTGGAGAAAAATGGAACCCTTGTACATTGTTGGTGAGAAAAGGGATTGATGTGGCCATTAAAGAAAACAATATGGAGGTTCCTAAAGAAACTAAAAATAAAAAGCAGTATAAAGTCCAGTAATCCCTTTTCTGGTTATATATACCCAAAGGAAATGAAATCACCACCTTGTAAAGATATCTGCACTTCCATGTTTATTGCAGCTTTATTCACAATAGCCAAGATATGAAAATAACACAGGTGTGCATCATGGAAAGAATGGATAAAGAAGTTGGTATATATGCACAATAAAATATTATTGAGTCTTAAAAAAAGGAGTTCCTGCCATCTGCCACAACATGAATGGACATATAGGACATTATCCTAAGTGAAAAAAGCCAGACACGGAAAGAAAAATATTGCATGATTTCAAATATTTGTGGCATCTGGGGGAAAAGGGTCAATTATATAGAGATAGAGAATAAAATGGTGGTTACAAGGGTTAGGATTGGGTCAGGAAATGGGGATATATAAGTCAAGGATGAAAAGTAGCAATTATGTAGGATGAACGATTTGAAAGATCTAATGTACAAAATGAAGACTATAGTTAACACTAGTGTACTGTATTCAGGACTTTTGCTAAAGAAAAAGATTACAGCTATTCTCTGAGAGGGGATGGGTGACTGGGTAAGATGATGGGTATATTAATTTGTTCCACTACAGTAACCATTTTGCTATGTCCATGTATGTTAAACATCATGATATATATCTTAAAGATACACAGTAAAATTTATTTTGAAAACAATAATCTTTTACAATATTAGTTGGGAAAAAAGAAAATAGTCAATTTTTCCAATTTAATTTTCCCACTACTGAAAAGACAGACACAAGTTTGTGAGCCAACTAAGTGAGATTTTGATAAGAATTCATTACATCTTGGATTTAGTTATTTTTTAATTTTCTGTTTGTGTATAATGATTGACATACATTATTATTTTGTAATTGATATTACAGTTTACTAGTCTTGAAAATATAGTAAAATTTATAACCAACGATCCTTGTAAAATAAACAAAAAGTAAATAAAATAACAAAAATCGTTGAGTTCTTCATTTGGAAACTCACTAATTTTTTTTTTATGGCTAAAGTGCAACACATTGAAACATAACAAGGAATACAAAAAGAACCCTTAATAAAGCTGTATTGTGGGGTAGGACAGAGACTTATCTACCTGGCTAGCCATGTATGTCAAAATGTTTTAGCAAGTAATTCTTATGGTTTCTAAACGGGACTTGAGGTATAGCATGTTCTTAGCCATGTAATAATATTTCATTTCAGGTCACTAATACACTTAAGATTTCTATATCTGGACCAGCATTGATGCATGGATGCTCATATTAGCTATTCCTAATAGTAGCCAATGTAACACGTGACTGTTTCTTAAAATATTAAATAAGCAAGAAAATATGTGAAAGTTAAAAGTATATATATATATATACACACACACACACACAATGAACATACACCTAGCAGATGCTTGTTTCTATAAAAATCATATAACCAAAACAATCAAATAAACATATCTATCTTCTGCTCTCAAAAGATAGATAAGTTAATGTAAGTAAAACATTCAGCTAGAATACATTCTAAATGTCCTTTTGGGCAAGAGTTGATGCTTTCTTCCACAGTTTCTAATGTATAGTCATATTAAATGATGACTCATAAGAGTCATAATGAGTCATAATATGTCATTTAAGATGACTCTTGTGATTATGATCTTTTGATTTTCCTCATAATCTTATATCACCAGATCCTAAAGAATGATTAAATTACATGTAAAGTATCTTTTGTGTTAAGTATTTCTGATTTTGATTCTTTAATAGTAACCTATAAATAGGCTTTGTAGTAAGCTCATGGGAAATTAAATTTATTTCATCTTTATTCATTTGTGCAACCTTCATTCATCCATTTACTGGGATGAAAGAAGAAACCTAGTGCTATTATTGGGATGCCCAGAATATGTTCATGTTCAGTCATTTGAGGGAAATAATTATTATCTTGGGGAAATACAATGTAAAGGGAACCCATAAAAGGACAATTAGCTTAGAACTGAGAAGCCAGAGTAGACAGGGAGGGCTCTTGAAGGAAGGCATGTAACAGACGTCTGTAAGATAAGCATGGAAGATGAGTGATGTCACACAAATGGCAGACACAGTGCCAAGAATTAGTCCCGCCACTGAAGAAAAGAGCAAAACTAGCAAAAAATGACATGACAGAATCAACTTTTCATAACACTGGAATCTAATAAAAACATACAGCAACCAGAAGAGCACTTAGTCAAGAAAGAGACTGATAAATTTCAGTCGAAAAAGCATTACTAAATTTCAAGTCTTAAATTTGAAAAGATTGCAATCGTACAAAGTATATTCTCTGACCACAAAGGAATGAAGCTAGAAATCAGTAACAGAGGGAAAACTGAAAAGTTCACAAGGACGTGAAAATTAAACCACATATGTTTCATACAAACAATGGGTTAAGGAATAAATCACTAGGGAAAATAGAAAATACTTAGATGAATGAAAATGAAAACACAACTTGCCAAAAGTTACAGCCATAAATGCCTATGTTAAAAGAGAAGAAAGATTTCAAATCAATAACCTCACTTTATACCTTAAGGAACTAGAAAAAAAGGAAAAAACTAAGCCCAAAGCTAGTGGAAGAAAAGAAATAATAAAGATTAGAGTGAAAATAAACAAAAAAAGCAAATAGAGAAACAGCAGAGAAAGTCAATGGAACCAACAAATGGTTCTTTGAAAAGATCAACCAAATCGACCAATTTTCAGCTAGGCTGACTATCAAAGAGAGAAAAGAAAAAGTAACTAAAATCAGAAGTGAAAGAAGGAACATTACTCTCAATCTTACAGAGATAAAGATGATTATTTAAAAATGCTATGAACAGTTGTATGCTGTGGTGGATTAAATAGCATCCTGACAAAATGCATGTCCATCCAGAGCCTACAAATGAGATTTTATTAGGAAATAGGGTTTTTGCCAATATAAATAAAGTAAGGATCTAGATAAGATCGTACTTCATTAGGATAAGCCCTAAATCCAGTGAAAGTGTCCCTGTAAGAGACAGAAAAGGACACTCAGAGACACAAAGAAGAAGATGATGTGAAGATTGAGGTAGTGACTGGAGCAATGCATTGATAAGCAAGAAATAACAAGGATTACTGGCAACCACCCGCCAGAAGCCGGGAGAGAGGCATGGGACAGTGTTTCCCTCCAAGCATCCAGAAGGAACCACCTGACAACCTGAGTTCCGACTTCTTGGCTTCTGACAATCTGATTTCAGACATCTAAGCTCCTGAACTATGAAATAGTTTCTGTTGTTTTCAGCCACTCAGTTAGTGGTAATATAATATATACACCCACAAATTATATAACTTTAATACAAAAAATCCCTGGAAAGATACACCCTACCAAGACTGAATCATGAAGAAATAAAAAACATGAATAGACCTATAACAAGTAAAGACATGGAGTCAGTAATAAAACACCTCCGGACAAAGAAAAACTCTGGACCAGATGGCTTAACTCGTAAATTCTACCAAACATTAAAGAAGAATCAAGAAAAATCCTTCTTAAACTCTTCCAAAAAACAGTAGATGAGGTAACACTTCCTAACTCATTCTGAGAGAGCAGCATTACCTGATACCAAAGCCAGACAAAGACATAATAAGGAAAGAAAACTGCAGACCAGCAGTCTCCAACCTTTTTGGCACAAGTTTCGTGGAAGACAATTTTTCCGTGGACAGTAGTGCGGGTGGGGGGATGGTTGTGGGATGAAACTGTTCCACCTCAGATCATCAAGCATTAGTTAGATTCTCATAAGGAGCACGCAACCTAGATCCCTTGCATATGCAGTTCACATTAGGGTCCACACTCCTGTAAGAATCTATTGCCCCACTGATCTGACAGGAGGTGGAGCTCAGGTGGTAATGCTCACTCATCAGGTGCTCATCTCCTGCTGTGTGACCCCATTCCTAACAGGCCACTGTCCACAGCTGGGGGGTTGGGGACCCCTGCTATAGACAAATACCCCTTATATATGTTGATTAAAAAGTCTTTAACAAAACACTATCAAAGCGAATCCAAGAGCATATTAAAAGGATTATACAGCCCGGTGCAGTGGCTCATGCCTGTAATCCCAGAATTTTGGGAGGCCGAGGCAGCAGGATCACCTGAGGTCAGGAGTTCGAGACCAGCCTGGCCAACATGGTGAAACCCCATCTCTACTAAAAACAAAAACAATTAGCCGGATGTGGTGGCATCTGCCTGTAGGTACAATTATTCGGGAGGCTGAGGCAGGAGAATTGCTTGAACCTGGGAGGCGGAGGTTGCAGTGAGTGGAGATCGCACCACTGCACTCCAGCCTGAGCAACAGAGTGAGACTTCATCTCAAAAAAAAAAAAAAAAGGGATTATACTACACACTAACCAACTGAGATTTCTCCCAGAAAGTTAAGGGTGATTCAACATAAGAAGCTGTCAATATAATACGTGTCTAGTAAGAGAACAAAGGAAACACACACACAATCATCTAAATTATGCAGAAAAGAAATTTAATGAAATCCACCACACTTTTATGATAGAAATATACAGAAAAGTAGGAATAGAAGGGAATTCTCTAAACATGATAATGGACATTTATGAAAACTCACAGCTAACATCATATTCAATGATATAAGACTGCAAGATTTCTCTCTAAGATAAGGACAAGGAAGCTTGCTTTCATCACTGCTATTTAACACTGTATTGAAAATTGTAGCCACTTTGGGAGGCGGAGGCGGGTGGACCACAAGGTCAGGAGTTCAAGACCAGCCTAGCCAAGATGGTGAAACCCCATCTCTACTAAAAATACAAAAATTTGCTGGGTGTGGTGGTGGGTGCCTGTAATCCCAGCTACTTGGAAGGCTGAGACAGATAATTGCTTGAACTTGGGAGGCAGAGGTTTCAGTGAGCCAAGGTGGTGCCACTGCACTCCAGCCTGGGTGACAGAGCGAGACTCTGTCTCAAAAAATAAAAACAACAAGAACAACAACAATAAAAACTCTCTCTGCTCACAGATTACATGATCCTATAACATATGGTTTGGCTGTGTCCCCACCCAAATCTCACCTTGAATTGTAAAACTCCCCACCTATCAAGGGCAGGCCTAGGAGATAATTTTGAATCATGGGGATGGTTTTCCCCATACTGTTCTCATGGTAGTGAATAAGTCTCACAAGATCTGATGGTTTTATAAGTGGGACTTCCCTGAACAAGCTCTCTTGCCTGCCACCATGTAAGATGTACCGTTGCTTCTCTTTTGCCTTCTGCCATGATTGTGAGGCCTCCCCAGCAATGTGAGTCCATTAAACCTCTTTCCTTTATAAATTACCCAGTCATACTTCTTCATGGCAGTATAAAAATGGACTAATACAGTGTATATAGGAAATCCCAAAGAATCCATAAAAAAACCTTCTGGAGCTAATAAATAAATCTAGCAAAGTTACAGGGTACAAGATTAACCACACAAAAATGTGTTGGGTTTCTATACAGTAGCAATGAACAATGGGAAAACAAAGTTAAGAAAACTGGCCAGGCACGGTGGCTTAAACCTGTAATTCCAGCACTTTGGGAGGCCAAGGCGGGTGGATCACGAGTTCAGGAGTTCAAGACCAGCCTGGCCAACATGGTGAAACCCCATCTCTACTAAAAATACAAAAATTAGCTGGGCATGGTGGTGGGCACCTGTAATCCCAGCTACTCGGGATGTTGAGAGAGGAGAATCGTTTGAACCTGGGAGGCGGAGGTTGCAGTGAGCTGAGATCGCACCATTGCACTCCTGCCTGGGCAAAAAGAGCGAAACTCCATCTCAAAAAAAAAAAAAAAAAAAAAGAAAACTGTTTCATTAGCATCTTAAAAATACCTGGGAATAAATCAACTAAGAAATGATAGAATTTTACATGGAAAACTACAGAACATTGCTGAAGGAAATTACAAATGACTTAATTCAATGGAAATACATCCCATGTTTATGGACTAGAAGACATATTTTGTAAAATAGCAATAATACTTAAAGCAATTTATAGATTCACTGCAATCTCTTTCAAAATTCTAACAGCTTTCCCTCAAGTTCATATAAAATTGCAAATGCCCAAACCATCAAACAATCTTGAAAAAGAGGAGCTGCGTTGGAGGACTCACATTTCCTGATTTCAAATGCACTGCAAAGCTAAAGTAACTAATATGGTGTAGTACTACCTAGCAATGCCACTTCTGGGTATTTATTCCAAAAAATTGAAAACAGGTTCTCAGAGAACATTGAAAACAATGCTTCAATTGTTACTGTGTGAGCTCCGTCTCCTGTCAGATCAGTGGAGGCATTAGATTCTCATTCACTGAAACATTATTCACAATAGCTAAGAGGTACAAACATCTTAAATGTCCATCAATGAATGAATGAGAAAAAATATGATATATAATAAATGGAATATTATTCAGCTTTAAAAAAGAAAGAAATCCTATCATATGCTACATCATGAGTGAACCTCGAAGGCATTATTCTATGTAAAATAAGCCAGTCACAAAAGGACAGATACCGCATGATTCTACTTATATGAGGTATCTAGAGTAGAAAAACATGGAAGCAGAGATCACAATGACGGTTACCTGGGGATAGGGGATGAAGAAAATGGGAGTTGCTGTTCAATGGATATAGAGTTTCAGTCATGCAAGATGGAAATATTCTAGAGATGTACTGTATGACAATGTGTAGATAGTTAACAACAATGTACTGTCAAAAAATTCTAAGAGTGTTATGCATTTTTGCAAAATAGCAACAATGACACAGTGGTACTGGTGTAAGAACAGACATACAGATCAGTGAAATAGAACTGAGACACCAGAAATGAACCCACACATTTATGGCCAATTGATTTTCAACAAGCGTGCAAAGACCATTCAAGGAGGAAAGGATAATATCCTCACCAACTCATATTGAGTCAACTGGATATCTGCATGCAAAAAAATGCAGCTGGATCCTACCCTACCTCATACTATCTACAAAAACTAACTCTAAATGGATCTATGACCTAAATATAAGAGCAAATGAAAGAAACATATGGGGTAAATCTTGATGATCTTGGATTTAAGAATGAATTCTTAGTATGACACCAAAAGAAAAAATAAATAGGACTTCATAAAAATGCATAAAAATGAAAACTTTTGTGTATCAAAGGACACTGTCAGGAAAGTAAAATGATAACCAATAGATGGGAGAAAATATTTGTAAATCATATATCTGATAAGAGTCTAGTATCCAGCATACACACAACTCCACAAAAAAAGGACAAACAACCCTGTTAAAGAACAGGCAAAAGATTTGAGTAGACATTTTTCCAAAGAAGATACGCAAATGGCTAACAGACTCAACAAAACATGCTCAACATCATTAATTATTAGGGAAATGCAAATCAAAATATGATATTGCTTCATACCATTAAGATGACAATAATAAAAAAGACAGATAATAACCAATGTGGGTGTACATGTGAAGACACTGAAACATTTATATATTGCTAATAGGGATGTATAATAGTACAGCCACATTGGAAAAACAGTTTGGCAGTTCCTCAAAAGATTAAACATAAAACTACCATGTGATCTAGCAATTCTACTTTTAGTTACATGCTCAAGAGAAATGAAAATATACATCACCCAAAAACTTTTGCACAAATGTCTATAGCATCCTTCATAGTACCTCCAAACTGGAAACAATCCAAATATTCTCCAAATGATGAATGAGTAAACAGAATGTGGTATATCTATACAGCAAAATATTATTCACCAATTAGAAGGAATAAAATTCGGATACATACTGCATCATGGATGAACTTTGAAAACATTATGCTAAATGACAAAAGCTACTCACAGACCATATATTGTATGATTCCATTTATATATAAAATGTCCAGAATAGGCAAATCCATAGATACAGAAAGTAGGTTAGTGGTTGTCAGGGGAGGGGGCAAGGGAGTGATGGAAGCAGGTGTGGGGGCTGGAGAATGACTGCTGATGGGCCTAAGTTTTCTTTTTGTGTGACAAAAATGTTCCATAATTAGATTATGGGAACAGTGGTGCTTGCTAACACCGTAAATATACTAAAAACTTGGCCTCTACAAACGGGTGAACTTTTATGGTACATAAAATGTATCTTGATGAAGCTGTTTAAAAAGAGAAAGAACAGTTCCTCCAACAAATGAATTCCTACTGCCATATTTGAGTGCAAAGGGATTTCGGAGCTAAAGACACAATTGCTTAACCCTAACGAGAGGCTGTATTTACCCATGTAGTTATATCAAAAAAGAAACGATCTAAATAATATCAACCCTGAATTACATGATGCCAAAATTAGCTTGACGTGCATAACCTAAATGATATTTTAATACTTTCTCTCTTGAGAAGTCACCTATGATTTCAGCTGTTGCTAATGGTGCTTGGTGGAGAAGAATTTCCATGCATACACACAGAAAACCTTGGGGCCTTCTAATTCCATTTGAATACTGATTAAAATGTCTATACTCTAAAACTATCTTTTCTCCATCTTGTACCATTGAGAGAGAACAAGGATAAGACGGGAAACAATTATGAATTGCAAATCAGAGCCTGAAGGAAAAATGTTCCCTACATGGATGACAAATGTTTATAATGCCACAGTGATAAAATATTCAGCCTATTTTTAAAAATTTAATTTACTTATTAACTAGGAACCTCCCCAGAAAAGCATGAGGCTTATGAAGCATTTGCAAGCCATAAAACGACAGCACTTTCTGAGTCTGGGATAAAAGGAATAGACATAATTTGCATATCTAATAACTGTAACTGCAGAATTTCCAAAGCCAAGTTTAAGTAACATCAATGCTGTGGAACGCTTACACAACAAAAGCAGGACATAGGAAATAAGATTATTTAAGGTCTGTGTCTGTTCCTGCCAGTCCTATGTTAGCACTTGTCAGCGTATATTACAAATTCAGTGTCACCTAGATTCAGTTTCTATATTTAATTTCATTCCTTAAAACATAAGGCTGGGCACAGTGACTCATGCCTGTAATCCCAGCCCTTTGGGAGGCCAAGCCGGGCAGATCACCTGAGGTCAGGCATTCGAGACCAGCCTGACCAACATGGAGAAACCCCATCTCCACTACAAATACAAAATTACCCGGGTGTGGTGGCACATGCCTGTAAGCCCAGCTACTTGGGAAGCTGAGGCAGGAGAATCGCTTGAACCTGGGAGGCAGAGGGTGTGGTGAGCTGAGATCGCACCATAGCACTCCAGCCTGGGCAACAAGAGCGAAACTCCATCTCAAAAACAAAAACAAAAACAAAAAGCAAAAAACAAAAACACATAAATAAAACCGCCATAGGAGTTAGTAAATGTATGTTATCAAACATGTGAAAGACTGGAGTATTTCCAAATTTAGCATTTAAATTATAAACGGACATATATATATACATACACACATGCACACACAAGAATGGATATTTTTCATTCATTAGAATAAAATAGTTCTTTCTGCTAGTTAAATACATATTTCAGACAGCTTTCTAATATGTTTACCCAGTCGAACACATCATTTAAATTTTACCTTGCTGTACCATTATGAGGATTTGCCTTTTATTTGGGCAGTGTGCTTGACATTCCGAACTTTAGTCAAATGTGAATTTTCAATATGTGCACACAGAATGTAAAACAAGATCCCTAAGCGTCTCATCAGGAAATAGTTGTCTTCCTCAGCTAGAAATTATAGCTTAAATACTACTTCATTTAGAAGAAACATTTTAGCAGTGAGTTTAAATATGAGTCACTGAAGTGAGAATCCACTTTGGTAAAAGCTATGAATTTCTAGCCTCTGTACAGGAATATTTACATACTTATAATGGATCTGCTTTGAAATACACACAATCTGCCTTTAAAGTAAGGGGATGTGCCATTTTCAAGAATATAAAACCAAATCAATCACTCTCTCAGGAACATGTACAGCTTTAAACACCTAGTGTAAGTAGCTGGCATACGGTAAGAGGTGAGTAATGTTAAAATATGCCCTATACACACAGGAACATGCACAGACACAACACATTGTGGTTTTTTGGTAACTCTGGATGTACAAAACATAAATATGAAGTTTGTGTTGGTATTGTTTATTGATCAATCGATCGATTAATCAATCGCCACTCTATGCACAATGATGGCTTCCTGCCAGGTTGCATTAATGCTATCTAGTTTATGGACCACCTAGTTGTTAGCACACATATGGATTCACATCAGTGATTCTAATTCCTGATGAGCCCTATGAGAAAGTCTTCCTGGCTCAAAGCAGCAGTGGGATTCCATGAATAATGCCCATTCTTAACCTCACCCTGCAAAGTACCAGCATGGGCCTTTTCTGAAAAGCCTCAAAGAAGGAGAAAAAAAATAAGAGAAATATCAGAGGGAGATTATACACTAGTTTGGTAATGCTCTAATCAGTTGGCTGACAATTAAGCCATGAACTGTCATTAGCAAAGAAGGGAACATTACTTGGAAACTTCCATGGGCATGAAGAATCTCATCGGGTAGAGATCCTTCAAAAGAGGCCAGTGGTGTCACTACCCTTCAAGAATAATAAAATCAAAGGACAAAGAAAATAAGATGGTGGTCTTTGAGAGGGGAAAAAAAGACAGCACTGCATCAAGAAAAAAATGTTCTTCTTCCCTCTTTTCCAATATTAATGGAATAGATGGCTATGACTGAATTTATTTCAAGTTCATTCAGAAAATATTTAATATTTATCACCATGTGCTGGCACTGCTTGAGGTGCTATAATGAAAATGAATGATGGATTTCAAAGTTACCAGGGAGCAAGATCCACAGCAGAAGAATAACAGGTGAGAATTTGTTTGAATGAATGGCTGTACAACAGAGCTAGTGCAGAACTGACTTCATGAATAACAGGCTAGTGGGCAGCACACCATACGGAATTCCCACTGCTGCAAATGCCAGGAGAACAGGAAAAGAAACTCAAAGTGGAATATTGGGAACACGGAGGAATTCAGTATCCTTGGACTCTTGACTGATTAAATGTTTCTGTTCTTTTTATCTTAAGTAAACATATTCCGAGAACAACATAATAAAAGTCTAAGTAGGATTACTGGGCATGTGGTGCCTTTCAGTATTTTCAGTATTCCCAAGAGTTCTGGGGTTGGGTGAGGGAGGGGAGAATATACCAAAAAAAGCACATTTTCATAAAATAAATCATGGGGTAGAAGGTTGACACAAAAATAATGTTCCTAATTTTCTTGTGTCAAGGCAACATAAAATATAGTTTCCCCAAATAATGCATGGTTGCTTGAATAATTTTTTAGTTTCAGAAGGGGGTTACTTTGAAGGATGACACCAGTTTTATTTGTAAATTATAAAATATTTGATGTAGAGGGAAGCAGTGTTACTTACAGTAATTACTTAAAAGAATGATGAAACATAAGACGTGACTAAATTTTTCCTGACATCTCCTCCAACTTTGCTAAAATTTTTCCCTGGAAAACCCCCCCTGAATTCCACGGCACTGATGTTTTTCTCCTTTAGTGGAAAGGAAAATATTCTGAAGTTAAATGAGAATGCTTTGTTGCATATCATGATAGTATATCAATAGATGTAATTGTATGTGATTGATGACTTATTTGACACAAAAACATTTTAGAAAACTTTAATATCATTTTGGTGTTTCAGATATGATGCTCTTGTCCATTTCTATTGTAGCCAATGAGACCATGTTAAGGATATATCATCCATGATCCCATTTTCCTATGAAAAATCCTAGTAGACTTATTTCAATTCACAGTGAAAATTCTAGGAACATCATCCACCATTAATTTCTGCATTTAAAAAGAACTCTATAAAGCCACTGATTAAGTTTTAGGTCAAAGCTTAAATAAAAATATTAAGCATAATTTTACTGAGTTCTAAGAATACTTCCCACATTGCCTTATGTCAGACAGATAACTAAAAAATATAATTTACGAATATTCCCAAGAACTTTGTTGTGCACAAACACTGATATTAAATAGTTCAAATGGTATAGAAATCTAGTAACAAAATCAATGAGTTTATTGCATATTGCCATAAAAATGCTAACACCAAAAGAATTATCCCCTCACCCACATACATAGAGTCCTTTGGTAATTAAACATGTTGCACATTATAAAGTGTGTCTCTCAGGATACTAAATTAAACGCCTGCAAGTTGAAAGAGTTAATTCAGCTTCTAAAGGAATACCACTTTGTTAATAGAGAAAAGCTTCAATACAGGTAAAAATGGGATTTTACAATCTTTTAGTCAGCATTTTCATTACCCTTGGCCTTCTGATGTTAATGTCTGTCTAAAGTAAAGGAATATTAAATGTACTTATCACATTTAGGAAGAACAATTAAATTAATCTTTTCAAGTCCTTTTTGAAGGAAGTTTTATGAGGACTTTCTAATTTTTATTGGCATTTACTTTTTCAACATTTTTTCCCCCAGACTTCATCAGGACAGCCATGTTAGCATAATGTACTTGAATAACAGAAAACACATTTTCTCTCATAATAAGCATCGATTATTTGATCTTTAATTTGGGTTTGTTTTTGCAGGCTTCGAAGGTATTTTAAAGGATTCAAATGCTGTCTGTTTACTGTGCTACAGGGAAAATGAATCGAGGAGACTATAATCTATAGAGCTTTATTTTTTCTGAAATTTCCAGTCAAAATATGTAATAACAACTCCAACAGCAATGCCAACTGAATTCCTATGCTTTTTGTCATGAATAGTTGAGTAATATGTCCTGAGCCTCAGCAGCAAGATCATGCAGACCTGTACTGGAAAAATGGTACTTTCTTCTATATCAAACTTCATTAAACGTACATAACTCTCAGGAGAGCCTTCCTGAGTCCCATTTCCATTCTCTGCCCACAGATGGTAGACCTCAGGCCACTATCTAGTTTTTAAATACAGACATATAGTTCTGTTCTCCTATTATGTAGGGCCATGGCCTTAAGCAGGACATGGGAGGCTTTTCTTAGGGAGACATGTACAGAGGTAATTTCCACATCTTAGGTGAATTATTTCCTAAAATTGATCTAAGACTGAGCCTACTGTCAAGGTCATCTATTTCACTGCCAACTTCTTACAAGTCACAAAAAGGACGTTCTTCTCACCTGTCCTAAATGTCATGTGGTGCATAATGCCAGCATGTAAGTAGCTGAGGACCAGAAATTGGGGTGGGATGCTAGGAACAATTCAAAACATGATTATGCATGTAGAGAAACAAATTATTCTAATACCCAAGATCCTTTGCAAGCAGGTCTGCTACTATATTATTTTTGACTTACAGTTTGGAAGATGTTCAATGAATTGAGTGACTTTCCTATAACAACATTCCTTTTATTCCAAGCGAACCATTTATGTTTCAATACATACTGTATACACACAAAAAGGAGTAGAATTCTGTCCGTAAGTAATATTCATCCAAAGATTTATTCACCTATTAGGGGGAAAATCCTACCATTTCATTAAGGAAAAAATTTGCAACAAAACTTTACTCTTAAGCTTTAATTATCAAAAAATTTAGTTGCATAGTTTTGATCAATATCAATAATAATTGTAATGATAACTCAATCTGAAGGAATATCTTAGCACTTGGAGCCTTACAATCATGGAAATTAAACAGAAAATTAATTTTACTTTATATACATGTGTTTGTTTGCAGAAATGATAGGGTGGTTATTAAATTTTTCAAAGCATAAATTTGTATTATATTAGCATACATTTTTGTAGGGGAATTATAATGGAAATACAAGTTCAGGAGAAAGGAAAACAACTGTTAAAGAAAAACCTGCTTATGTCTCTTTAAATGGATAATAATGGATTGCAAATTGAAGAGAAATTTAGATCTTTAGTTCATTGAAAGTGTTTATAAGACTAATGTAATGTTGTCTTAACTGTCAATATTTACAATATGGCACCAAATGCATCCTTTCCAACTATTTATTTATTCACTTATTTAGAGACCTAGTCTTGCTCTGTCACCAAGGCTGGAGTACAGTGGCATGATCTCGGCTCACTGCAACCTCTGCTTCCTGGGTTCAAGCGATTCTCCTGCCTCAGCCTCCCAAGTACCTGGAACTACAGGTGTGTGCCAACACGCCTAGCTAATTTTTGTATAGAGACAGGGTGTCACCAATCATGTTGGCTAGGTTGGTGTCAAACTCCCAACCTCAAGTGATCCACCCACCTCAGCCTCCAAAAGTGCTGGGATTACTGGCATCTATTTAAACTTATGATAAAAATTTTAGATAACAACTTACCAATGTTCATGAGTGTATATAGAGTTTCAAATTTATTTTAGGGAGGACATAAACAAAAAATAGGAAGATGATTGTACTGGATCTCTGCCTCTAATTCAAATTTTGATTACTTCCTGAAGAGACAGATTCTCAATGTTTTCTGTGCAATTACAAAGTTCAGAGTCATTGAAAGTTTCAGGATGATTGTGATCATGTGAGTATGTGTGAGAGATGTGAAAATGTGCTGCATTTGAGAAGAAAATTCCTATTAAAATGTGGAAGGCAGAACACAGGAGCAAGAACTTGAATGCTGTTATAATTTACCAGAACTAGAAAAAAAATTTATGATATTTTGGAATGAATATTGACAAATATATAAAGTGAGTCCATAAAAATAAAAACAGATTCTTTGTTTGGGGGGGTGGCATTATCAATAAATTTTCTTTCTCCTTTTTTTTAAGTGACTTTAAGTGTATATTATCTGAATTGTTTCCTTAAAAATGTACGTTAGATTCACATGTAGAAAAAAGAAATGTCCCTGTAAACACTAAAAAATAGACAACTTATACATAAGTTATTGGCAACATTTATCATGAATGAGACCACAATGTAAAGAGCTAGTACTCACAATGGGCTAGAAGTCCAGCTTCTCAAACAGAGGACATAAGCATACTGATTGATAGGTCATAATGGTTTAATCTAGCAATGGAAATTGTTTTTACTTAATAAAATAAACTTCTAAAAAGACTTAAAGGGGGAAAAGGACGACAAAGACCAAACAACACATAATGTTCACTTTAGGGCAGTAGGAAAGAAGAGGGGACAGTGAGACTTAATGCATTCCTGAGGTCTCTTCTCTTGGTATTACCATCCAGATGCTGTCCATGGTCAGCAGCAGCAACAGTGTGTCACCCATGCAAGAACACTAGTCATGCAATATCTATCAATATCCATGTGTTCACTGTCTGTCTCCCGCACAGACTGTAAGCTCCATGAGGGCAGCGATTCCTCCTGCTGTCTTCACTGTTGACTGCTTTATTTCTAGTGCTTTCAAACAGTGCCTAACCACAGTAAGGGATAAATAAATATGTGTTGAATCACTGGATGGATGAGTGTTTGAATGAATTAAAGAGTGATCTGAGTACTTAGTTTCAGATTAATGAAAGCCAGGGGAGGAACTTCAAGAGTGTTGTAACCGCTCGTGTCAGATGACGTGAGACGGATTTCAGGAATCTGAAGGAAGGTGATTGGATCTAAGATTTAGGAAGTCATTTTGGAGACTTTTAAATTAATATTTGAGGTCTATTGCTTTAAAAATTAGTTTGTAAGTTATGCAGAGAAATAGCATAGTGACTAAGGAGGGAACTAAGATTCAAGGAAGGTGTTTTGTTTATTTTTATTTTTTTCCCAGAAAATGGAAAACATGAGAAGGAAAATTTCTCATGCCAACATAAAGAGTAAATAAGTCCAACTGTTGACATAAACACAAACAGTAATAGTTCTTTATACAGTACTTTGCAGTTCTTGAAAAACTTTAATATATTTAATCTCCTTTAAAACTTGAAACTACTCCTTAAAATGCCCCTTGAGATCAATTTCATCTCTGGAAACGGAAATGAGAAAGGCCAAATACCTTGTCCAAAGTCGTGCAACTCATAGTTGGTGGTGCCTAGAAAATAAAACTAGGTGGTTTGACCCATTTCAATGTCAGCCCCAGGGGAGGGAAAAGTGACTCCACTTTGAATGCTAATCTGCCATGTTGACTTTCTGATTAGCCCCATGACTGCCTCCTGGTTTTTACTTTATTAATGTTTACTTCAACTAGCGTAAGAACAAAGCAACCTTGATGCTATCATACAAAGTACAGGCTATGACACACACCACATTCTTGCCTGTTCTGGAAGGTTGCCTTTAACTGTCTTGCTGAGGAGCGCATCTGCTTTCCTGAAGCTGTATAAGCCTCGGGTCTGAGGAGTAGCAGCGTGGGGATCTGCTTGTCTTGCTGCTATCCAAGGCCACGGTTCTGTCTTTAAGTTCCCTCAATACATCACCCAATATCGACAAACTGAATCTGTCTGCCTCCTTCTTTGGTTCCTCAGCTCCTTCAGGATTTGGGGGTCACTTTGCATACATGGCCCTTTCACAGAAAAGCATCATTTGAATATACTCAAATAAACATACATTTTTGTTTTTGAGGAGTATGTGCGTGACATGCAATAGTTAAATGGGGATTCTGGCTTAGCATGCCAGCTTTGCCTATATAAAAATGTTAAAACACTGAAATTTGTTCCTATCTGTCATGTTCATTTACTGTAGCTATTAACTAGAGCCCATAAACAAGTGGGTGGTTAATATCATTTTTACCCTTAGGAAAGAAAGAGTTTCAATATCTTTTGCATTTCTAAATCAAAGTACTCAGTACAATAAGTCTTTTTTTAAAGCAGAGAGTATTAAAGATTATTGAAAAAATAACTGATCTAATTTAGACACTTATCAGAAATAAATCATGCCCTCAGAAAATGATTTATCTTGAGAAAATATGCAGTTTTCCTTGAGAAAAATGGCATCAGAAGAGGCAGAAGGAGATAAGCCAGATGGAACGGGATGGGAATAAAATAATAAACATGTTTAATATTCTAGGGCTCATTTTTGTAGCTGCATATTTTGGCCAACACTTTAGAATACAGTCTCACTGCAAAAAATACAGAATCAAGGGATGAGGAAATTGAGTCCTAGGAACTAAATCGGCTTGTTGATATCATGTGACTGATCAGTAGTTGTACAACTAAAGAAAGAGCTCATGTCTCCTGATATGTCTTTTCTTCATACAATGTCACTACATGCAAATTTCCAAACTTGGAAAGAGTCAGCATATAGGGACTCTGTGTTGTACCTTTTAAAGAAGAGAGAGGCTGAAAGACTTGAATAAGTACTTAGCCTCTACAATGAGTCTAGAATTCAAGAAATGTCTGGATTTCAAAGAGGCTACTATTTTATGCAGATCATTGCAGAACTCTCTATAAGGATTATCAATGGAGGCCTGGAAAACTATGATGCCAATTGATATAATAAAATCCAAACAAACTGCGACATAGTTCTACAAATTAGTTTTCTAAAACTGAGGGGAAGAATATATTATGTATATAGATTAATCTTAATAAAATTCAATTTCATGTTGTTGAAATTCCAATGTCATTTCCCATACCTCCTTAAATCCCAATTTATTCTTTCTTTCTAATTAGGCTCAAGGAGTTATTAGTCCATGTGTACCTGATGTCCATTCAGATTTTTTGGGGGCTGGGGGATGGAGTCTCCCTCTGTTGCCCAGGCTGGAGTGCAGTGGTGCAATCTTGGCTCACTGCAACCTCCGCCTCCCCCCGCGGTTTAAGCGATTCTCCTGCCTCAGCCTCCCAAGTAGCTGGGATTTCAGGCATCCACCACCACGCCCAGCTAATTTTTGTATTTTTAGTAGAGACGGTGTTTCACCATGTTGAGACCACCAGGGTGGTCTCAAACTCCTGACTTCAGGTGACCTGCCTGCCTCAGCCTCCCAAAGTGCTGGGATGACAGGTATGAGCCACCGCACCCAGCTGTCTATTCAGATTTAAAGAGCTATAGGTCATCATGCATTGTAACAAATCTTAAGTCTGATTTTAACCTTCCTGGCATTTTACACTGTGGCATAGTAAGAAGTCAAACTGTACATACAAAGTTTTCCTTGAAAGCTTGACATTGCATCTTCTTCATTGATAAATCTGGTAAAAGGAAACAGTAAATAATTTTGAAAAAAGCACTAAAAACCAGTCATTTCATTATAAGGTTTGTGTTCTTTAATATAAAAAGGATTAATTAAGTTCAATTAAAACATCTATATTCTCCAATATGTTCCAAGTGCTGTTTGTCAATTTGCCAATCCAGCCCTTGAATTTTCAGACATGAAACTGGGATGGAGGGGTTGCACTGGAGTGGTGCCTGGCTCGGTCACATCACAGCATTCAGACATTGTTAAGTATCATCCAGTAAGTTGGTCCTTGATACTGTCTATCTAGTATACCATGTGATTATCTCTTTAATTTCCTGAAATGGGTCAAAGATGCAAATAAAAGAAAAATGTGCAAACAACTTACTTTTTGCTTTCTCTACATGAATACATGTCAAATTAATTTGTGGTATAGACAAAAATTTCCTCTCCAAAGCAGCATTCACAATAGATCAGGGTTCAATCTAACAACAAAATGATGCTGAGGAAAACTGAGATTACTCTATGAAAGTACTGGAATGATTAATGCAATTTTGCCAATGAAATGCTAAGTTACATGGAAGAAGGTGATCCTAAGCATACTTTATTTTATTCTAGTAAGAAAGTAGGTCACTAATTTGTCTGTATCTTTGATTATGTACTATTAGCAGTAAAATATAGTTTTTGAATGACACATCTACCAAGGGAAATCAATTGGTTCTCAGAGCAGGGCAGAGCTCAGATATGCAGATTTAACCTTCTTTCCAATTTCAAAAGTGAGACTGCCGGAGAAAGGCATGTAGTGAGCCTCTTGAAGCCTCTGAATTTGGAGTCACATTGAGGGGTAATTATAATTATCAAAATGTCCATGGTCATTAGAACTGATT
Organism: Pan paniscus; assembly: GCF_029289425.2. Taxonomy (NCBI): domain Eukaryota; kingdom Metazoa; phylum Chordata; class Mammalia; order Primates; family Hominidae; genus Pan; species Pan paniscus. Next base: position 95,531,467 of record NC_073263.2, on the reverse strand, counting down.
GAACTTTTACTCCACACTGTACCTATACAATCAACAGTAAAGTGGACTGTGTATCTTGCCTCCATTCTGTTTGTAATATCATAGAATCTTGAGTGTCAAGAAAGTTTAAATAGTAGGCTGTATGATGGTAGATCAAAATGCCTAACAAGCATAAGCTAATCAAATTACTATTTATTGATTTAACAAAAAAGGTCTTGTTTTCACTTGTGTGTCTTTTATGGAGATAAATTAAAATGGTATTTTAACCTTTTTGCTTATCCCAATCAAAGACACCTCTCTCAATCCCCCCTTTAATTATTTGCTAAGAGCAGTGCTCCTCTTGTAATTTTGACACTTCTTCCTCTATTCTGACTGAGCTCTATTGATGCAGTTGTCATGTTCCAGCAGTGTGCATCATTCACAGGGCTGATTTACAAGGTTCAAACTTTTTTAAGTTCTTAAACTTATAATTAGACTATGTGCTCAATTTTTACAAAAACAGTTCAGCATCTAAGTTTCTGCTTAAATACACCTTTGACACACTACCTTCTTGGCAGGTTCCAATTATACTTTATTGACTGGAGTTGCCAACATTGGAGAAAGCACACGCCACGCTCCTACCTGAGACTTGTTATTGACCATGACACTGGAAAAGGAGCATGTGGCTTAGTTAGCTGTGCCTTCAGACTATTTTCATTCACAGCTAGATGCGAATTATTCACTTCTCCTTGGTCAATTTTTGCCTCTTTCAAGATGACTGTGTGACTGTTGATTTCTTTTAACTGTCTGAATCTGAACAATAGCAGGATCCTATCAAATGTCCATAGAAAATGACTTTTCATTAGTGCTTTGCAAAAGCCATTGTGGAGAAATTAAAGCACTTTGTAATTGGCCCTTTCCCTTTTTCAGGCTTCAGTAGGATATTTTCAACTCAATTGAGATAACTTAGGGTCAAACTCTACTAACTGTCTTTGAGATCTTTGTGCTCCCTTAAGGGCTGCCACTAATTATAGGCAAAAATCTTTTGCTAAAATTTTAAGATTTTACATATTTCAAGACAGTGAGTTTTTTTTCACCTTCTGAATATATATTGAAACATGGAACTGTCAACATAATTCAGGATTCCTGACATTTAATTTTAATCAAACATTTAATGCTGTAATTCCCTTTGCTTTTATATCCCTACTTTAAGTGTGTCTCTCTAATATATTGATAATTCATGTGTAATAAGGAAATGTTCTGGCAAAGAAAAAGTGGATTAATTTCTAGAATAAATTAAGATAAATCTAGGTCAATATTGAGATAATCTAATGACTTGTGCCAATACATTTATCTGTTATGTTCTTTCTCCCAGCTGCATGATCAGTAGGCATAGAAAAAATAGCTAAAAATTCTTTGGCTAATATGTTTTGATCTATTTCACTGTGTTAACACAATTCTAGAAAATTGAGCTGACCAAGTTTCATGGGGGTATTGACCAACACGGCAGCACCCCCATGGTCCCTTCTGCTTGACTAAATTTTAGACAGGTTTCTTTCTAACTATAGGCTCTGACTTCTCTTTTCTTAGTGCATTTACCTTAGAAAAGTTGTAAATTCTTTCTCTGCCTCTTTGAGATGTAAATCTTCTCCAAGCCTCTTGTCACCTTTACAACTCAGGAATATCCTTCTCAAGGAACTGGGAGCCAACTGTTTGAAAAATAATCAATAAGATAGGGTCCCTATCTTCTAGTCTCTATGTGAGGGTAGGAGCATAACTTTAACAAGCACCAATAAGCAAACACATGTGGCTTAATCACATTGACCAACCTCCCCCTTAATCTTCTCCAGCACTTTTCCAACAGTTCACTCCAATGCTAAAACCTCTCCAGCGTTTTGGTTCAGTGAAGTTGTTTATTTTTTTCCCTCTTCTGCAATGGGGTCGCTCTCCCATTGCAATAGTCTTGAACAAAATCTTCCATGACTGTTTAACTCCATCTGGTGCAGTTTCTTTTTGATGGTTCTTTTACTTTGACTCAATACATTATAGATTTCAATGAAATCAACTGTATTTTCATTCATGTATGTAACATGTTACTTGTGAATTCACCAATCTATTTTGGTCCTGTTTTGATTTTCTTGGGGTACTTTTCATTGTGCCAATGCACAACAATTTAGAGAGTGGGTATGCTATTTATCTAAACTTGTTTAAATATAGTCATAATTCTTACTCACTAGATTTTAGCTAAATTCTATGCACAATATCAATAAGGCCTATATTCATATAAGAATTTAGCGTACATCATTTCATTAGATTGATTTTTAACAATTTACCTATCATTTATTTTTTAAAAACCTAAAGGCATTGTTCAAGATATTTATAATTGTAAAAATGCAATAAACATGTTTAAAAATCTTTAAAAATGTAATTTTCTTGTTTTAATTAACATAATGACATGTAAGATACTGAATTAAAGATAAGAATAATGCTGGATAAATTTAATGTGTGAAATGCCGTCTGATAAATATTTTACATTCAGTCCTCATTTAATACTCATAGTAATGTCTGAGAAAAGACCTTTACAAGTAAGGAAACTGAGGCTTACAGAGTATAAGTAACTTGCCTAAAGTGTTCAATAAATGTTTGCTGGTTTGATTTGTAATGACTTAGGTTGTCCTCTGGGTACTAAATCAATTACTCTATTTTGTCTTTTAAGCTAGGTAATATGCCTGTTTTAAGGCCTTTTTAAAGGAGGTAAAAAGCTCTGTCCCATGTTTTCTCAGAAATGGTGGCATTTACTCGAGGGAGAAGAAATCCCAGAATCAAGTAACGCTAAGCATCCCAAGAAAACTATGCAAGCTCCAGCAGGCGCTCCTTAGTAAGTCCCCTTCTGCTGAGATCAGTAAACCAGCTCGTTGGCATCTTGATGTGCATTGTGAACAGCTATAGAGTCCTACACCAGAAGACACTCTTTGTGACTCAGCCAAATGATCCTTTGTAAAACTGTTTGGCAAATTGCTTTGAAATTCATTTTGCTGCAAAGTGCTGTGTAAATGCAAGGTGATTATCTTTTTTATAATAACTGAATTCATGTACCTTTTTAAGTTTCTACCATGTTTATTTTGTAGATATTTTATGGCAATACTCCATCATCAGCACCTATTTTTAGTCTTTCTGTCATCTCTAAGCCCCCAGTTCCAACTGTCCAACTTGGAATAAAATTTACATTCATGAAGAGACACTTCATTGCTATATAGAGAAGCTATAGAAGATGTTCGAATAAAAATATATATTTCAAAAATTCCTGCTATGAGTTCTAAGCATTGCCATAGTTTTGTACAGAAAGATGGCAGTGATGCTGGTCTCAAGGTGTCTTAGTTTATGCTAGCACACAGACACAAGTCCTCTGAATGTAATATAGAATAATAAATATAACAACACACATGCCAGAGTATAAATGGATTTCAAAGGTGGTTTATTTCCAGTAATTTATTTAATGAACACAATTGAATACAAAGTATTTGTCAGGTGCTAGAAATAGAGTAGTGAGTACAGAGACTGGGATCTCTCAGTTCATGGAACGTACTATCTACATGTCTAGCTGGGGTTTCAGGGAAGAGTGAGTAGGAGCCACAAAGATAGGGATGTCTGACAGGGTATTCCAGAAGAAGAGAAACAAACAAGGAAAAGCACAGACACAGGGAAGTATAAAATATCCACGCAAAATCATTGCAGAGCAAGTACTCTAAAGCACCACCAGTATTTGCAGGTTCCCAAATTCTTTGTGAACCAAGTATAAATTGGAATATAGGACAAATTGCCAAATGAGGAAAAAATCAAATTGATGAGTCTTTTGCGAGAAAATGAAACTTTATTGCCTCGCTTTCAATATATGCCAATAATGTATAAATGTTTGGTTTTGTTATTTATTTTCTCAGACCCCAGGACATCTGACTTACTCAACCTTGTAGGAAAATCTCTAACAGAATCCCTCTATCAGAGGAATTATGGTGATTAAAAATATCTTATAAGAGATGTCTGTACTCCCATATTATTTGCAATAGCCAAGATATGAAATCAACCTAAGTGTCCATCAACTGATGAACAAAAAATGTGGTAGACACAATGGAATACTATTCAGCCTTTAAAAAGTAGAAAATCCTGTCATTTGCAACAACATGGATGAATCTGGAGAACACTGGTAAGTGAAATAACCCAGGCACAAAAGACAAATACCGGTGATCTCACTTATGTATGAAATCATTCTACTATAAAGACATGTGCACACGTATGTTTATTGCGGCACTATTCACACTAGCAAAGACTTGGAACCAATCCAAATGCCCATCAATGATAGACTGGGTAAAGAAAATGTGGCACATATGCACCATGGAATACTATGCAGCCATAAAAAAAGATGAGTTCATGTCCTTTACAGGTACATGGATGAAGCTGGAAACCACCATTCTCAGCAAACTGTCATAAGAACAGAAAACGAAACACTGCATGTCCTCACTCATAAATGGGAGTTTAACAAGGAGAACACATGGACACAGGGAGGGGAACATCACACACCAGGGCCTGTCGAGGGCTGGGGAGCTAGGGGAGGGATAGCATTTGGAGAAATACCTAATGTAGGTGACGGGGTTGATGGGGGCAACAAACCACCATGGCACGTGTATACCTATGTAACAAAACTGCACGTTCTGCACATGTACCCCAGAACTTAAACTATAATAAAAAAAATTAAAACTCACAGAAGCAGAAAGTAGAATGATGGTTACCAGCAGTGTTGGGAGTTGAGAAAGTATTGGTTGAAGGATACAAAATTTCTGTGAGATAGGAGGAATAAGTTCACGAGATCTATTATACAACATAGTGACTATAGTTAATAATATTCTTGAAAATCACTGAGTAGATTTTAAGTGTTCTTACCACAAAAAAAGATAGGTATGTGAGGTAATGCATATGTTAATTAGCTTGATTTAGCCATTCCATTATATATATATACACACATATATATTTCAAAACATCATGCTGTATATAATGTATACAATTTTTTTCAATTAAAAATTAATTAATTTTTTTAAAATCTTATAAGTTAGAGTTTTTACTCAGTCTAGCTAGAGTTATACAATGGTAACTATTGACCTCAAAATTTCATTGACTTACAACAAAAAGTTTTATTTCTAGCTCTCAATCTGTTCCATTCTATCCCCACTCTGAGACCACATCTGACAGTACAGCTTCTTTCTGGAACAATTCAGCTATGATAGCAGAGGGAAGTAAAGAAGGCATGGAGAACCATAAGCTTTACCTTAAAGCTTTTGCTAGAAGGAACTGGCCTCCTTTCTGCTTAATTAGTGGTGTGCTCGAGTTTTGTGCATATTGGTTTGCAAGAACCAATGTTGAATTTTTATAAATTTGATGAGCAAGTGGTTAAAGATGGCCATTAATAAAAATTAAATTATATAAACTTACAATCAAGGAAATTTCATTAAAAATGAATACTTAAAACCCACCAACTCTTAGTTTACTATATTTTATTGTCATCTATGGTCTTAAGGTTATTTACATCTGTTGTATCTGTATGATGGAAATAATATGCAATAGCATGCTATTGCATATCTCTTTTAAATTCCAAGTTCAGTGACATCACATCATTTCAAGATGATTTACACTACAGAAATCGGAAAACTCTATAAATAAGTGCTTTCGATTACTCTTCAACATTTGTGGCCACATTACTCACAGTCATTGACTAGAGCAAGTCATGTGGTCACACCTGAAATCAACATGGCTAGGAAGTATGCTCAAGTCTAACACAGAACTTGAGATGGAAATTTGGGAGATAAGGAAGGGAAGGACTCATCATTGTAACCATGTCTCAACGCTGATTCTCTTGATTTTCCCTTACGTTTAACTTCACTTGTTGCTAATGCAGCAGTACCCTTGCAGTCTCCTCATTTAGAATCTCTCATTTATCAGCAACATTTATGGAACATTTACCCTGTGTAAAGCAAACATGGAAATATCTACAACAACTCATTTTAATTATCACCTCTTTCTTCACTACTATATTGCTAAAAAGCAAAGATACTGCCTCCATCTTCCTTTATCAAAATTATTGCAATCTTGGTAGTTTCCTAGGTTTTATACACAAGCGTGCATGCACACACACACACACACACACACACACATATTATGTCTTTTTATGCTAATGTGATAATGGACAAGAAAAGAGGTAAAGACTCTTCTTCTTTTGGTTTGGAGAGGAGGTCTTCTACCATAGCCTTAGGGCTCTGGACACGAAGAGCAGAGCAGCCCTCAGTTTCCCCCGACCAAGTCATTATTTTATGTTGGGACTAATTGGGTAAAGTAGCTGCATAGCCAATGGGTTAAGATGCTTAGAAGAAAGTCCAATTTCTTCTAGTAATCCTACCAAAGAGAAGAACTTCGTTGATTTTAATACATAAAATAGGAGAGTAGCAAATATACTCTAGCCTTTTTTGTACATGAAAGGCACAGATGTAGCTCAAAGTGATGTCTCCTATGGCATTTAAGAGCCAATAAAAACATTCATTCATTCACTTATTCATTCATTCATCAAAACCTACTGGTAAAAGATGTTACTTAAAAAGAGAACTTTTTAAAAAGAGGGGAAACACGGAGAAGTTCGGGATAACACGGGTGTAGGAATTTGCAGTTCCCTTATGAAGCTACTTGACCTTGATCCTCTGCTAAGAAGTAGGTGTCTGTTGATCACAGTTTGAACACCACATCTCTAAGACAATTCCATTATTTCACTCATGAGGTAATTGTGGTTCACCAACAGATAGATGATTTCATTCAAAACTTAGTGGCCAAGCCCAAGATCAGAAACCAGGTTATTTTCTTCTAATTTAGATGTCCTATAATCCCAATTCTATATGTATAACTATTTTTGTGAAAAGTGACAAGCCTACAAACTTCCACCTAAATAAATATCATAGAAAAACAAATGCAATTTCAAGAGCAAAAGCATACTTCCAAATGAGCTTATAGTCTTTGAATGCTCTTTTATTATTTTAAGTTGTCCTCTCAGACCAGTTGCCATGGAGTTTGCAGAATTTTGAAACGTTATTTGGTCTATAACATTGGCTTCCTACTGTGACCTGGAGTGGTTTTAGTTAATAAGCAGAGCAGTTTGCTTTTTTCAACTATTAAATGTTTCGAAAAAGTAGAGGTGAGTGGAGACAAGAAAGCACTAACCACCAAGAAAAATATTCTCCTGGGTCCATGCACCTAAGGATTCGAAGCCTCAATGTTAGAATGTCACTGTACTTGCCTACAAAGGAAGGCCATTACATCATTCGAAAAGTTTTATTGAAACCGAGTCTGATAATCTCAAGGACAGTGTGTGACATAAAGGAATGATATTTTCTGCAGAGCAAATACTCAAACCACACAGTGAAGTAGCTGAAACGATCAGAAGCTTTTCCCAAAGGGGCCTGTATTCATAATTCAGCCTTAGCGTGTTTTCTGTAGTAGGCTCTTTGTGCACCTTGAAATTTTAATTACACAATCACCATTATACTATTCCAAAAAATTTTAAAGGAAATTACAGTTTTAATGGTAAACTATTCACTTGTGTACTACATCTTCAAAGGGATTGCGGAAAGGTGTCAGATTTCAAATAAAAATGGTTCCAGGAAATAACTGCAGAAAAATAACAAGTGATAATTTCAATGTATTGATTAAAATTACTATTATTGGAACTTATAAAACTAAAATTATTCCTTAACTATCTTCTGGAAACAATCTAAGTTTTCTTAGGATATCTCAACATAATGGAACACATTCATTTGCTTTTTCACTCATCTTTTCTGGGGATGACTACAATATAGGCAAACACTAGGTTTCCAAAGGGGCAGTTTTTACTTAAGATTTGTTTTGTTAGGGTAGAATTATGAATCCCAAGAAAAACATTCATTTCATATCCCCAGTGCTATTGTCAAGGTAATTTTTATGAGGTTTATGAATAATATTCAGAAGGTATCTTTATAAAATTTTTTTCAGAGAAAAATATTTTGAATTCTTATGCCATCATTATGTAACTATAATTGAAAATATATTTGTATGATTATTTGATAAGTTTCTGATACCATTACTGAAGTTTAAGTTCACTAGTACCTAGAACAATTTAACAACTTGATATTAACATATACCAGGTTAACCATATTACACGTATGGGAAAGGTCAGATGATCTGAGGCAACAGAACTTGATGGAAAATGCAAGTGATTAAGAATAGTTGTGGTCGGGTGCGGTGGCTCTTGCCTGTTATCCCAGCACTTTGGGAGGCCAAGGTGGACGGATCACTTGAGGTTAGGAGATCGAGACCAGCCTGGAAAACATGGCAAAATGCTGTCTCTACTAAAAATACAAAAATTACCTGGGTGTGATGGTGCACACCTGCAATCCCAGCTACTTGGGAGGCTGTGCCAGGAGAATTGCTTGAACCCAGGAGGCAGAAGTTGTACTGAGCTGAGGTTGTGCCACTGCACTCCAGCCTGGGTGACACAGCGAGACTCAGTCTCAAAAAAATAAAATAAAATAAAATAAAATAAAATAAAATAGTTGAAGTACAGGGTGCTATGTGAAAAATGTTATAGAGTGACAAAACAGGAAAGGTATGCAGGGGCCATGATTTTGTGTATCATGGCAATACTTTAAAAAATAAGTAAAAATTATATCAACCTCATGTTCTAACAAACTGAAATCAGGCAAAAACAGGTATATAGAAGATATTTCTGCTGAAAGCCCACAGCTTATTTACCTTTTGCAAAAGTAGACCTACCCTACAGAACCACTAAAACATAAGGTTTGCCTGGGCACAGACTATGAATTCTCAGCATACAGTGTAGAAACTGACTCACAGTATATGTTTGATAAAAGTTTATTAGATGAAGAAATAAATGAACAAGTGTGCCCATTTAAAAATCGTACTGGATATTGTTGTACCAAAACTATGAACGTGTAGCACAGATTAGGGAAACAAAAAACAGCTAAACAAATGGGAAAAACTCTCTTCTTTAAACTCAAAGACAAGCAATAGAGAACACTAGAGTCAGCCTTACAGAACCACTATCTTCAGTCACAGCTCTAACACTTTCACTCATGCTTTCCTGGCTTGTGGGGCTGTTAATGGAACATATCCTAATTTCCATCTCCTCTGCCTTAAAGAAAGAAGGAAAACAGAATCAAAGTCTCTTTTAGAATAAGCAATGAGCAATAATTCCTAACCTGGTTTTGGGAAAAGAAATGGGAATTGAACTATTAGGGCAAAACCAAAAATGTGCTCCATAGGAACAAATAACCAATCCACAATGTTGTAATTTCTGAAGAACTAAATCTATTCAGAAATATTAAATTAATTAGTTGAGATTAAAACTATGAGGCAATATTGTAATTTTGTAAGGGTAAAATATTCCTATAGATGTAATTCTATTCCCAGAGCAAGAGGTTATGGCATAGCAATAAACCTTACCAAGAATAAAGAGTTACATAGATTGGATTCATGCCCTTACTTAAATGGAAAATTTAAATTTGTAAACAGGAAAACAGAAGTGTGATTCTTGCATCATTCTGTGAAAAAATTATAATTTATTTATATTAACTTGAAAAATCCTCTCTCCCATGAGAATTCTTAAAATAAAAGCTTTCTTCAGTTTTTCAATAACTTGTAATAAATGTTAAGTATTTTGTTTTCACTGTAGTAGGCTGCTGTGGCCTTCTAATTAAAATAAAGAAAGAACACATCATTTGATATCTGGGAAACAAAATAAAGTGGCTTATCTCCTTTGGATTTACTCAATATTCAGGAAAAAATAAATATTCCCACATACAGTATGGGGTTTTCCTGTACTTTTTTGTACAGTGTGTTATTTTTAAAATGTTGCCAACTTAGCCAAAAGAAATTTTCCCTCATAAAACTATAGTAATCATGTAATAGCTAAATTGGATTTAAGGACAGTAGGAATTATTTTAGAAATACGTGTCCAACTAAATTTTCATAGCACTAATTCACAGAATGCATATGAATAGTGATTTAGAAGCAAATGAAATTTGAACCAGAAATTTCAGTAGATGAGATGTTTATTTTTATACTTCATGAGTAAAGGAGAAAATAGCTTATTTTGAAAAAATAAGAGTCTGGGCGCACTGGCTCACGCCTGTAATCCCAGCACTTTGGGAAGCTGAGGCGGGTGGATCATTTGAGGTCAGGAGTTTGGCACCAGTTTGGCCAACATGGTGAAACACCGTTTCTACTAAAAATACAAAAAAATTACAGGGGTGTGGTGGTGCATGCCTGTAATTCCAGCTACTCAGGAGGCTGAGGCAGGAGAATCACTTGAACCCAGGAGGCAAAGGTTGCAGTGAGCTGAGATTGTGCCACCGCGCTCTCAGCCTGGGCGACAGAGCAAGACTCCATTTCAAAAAACAAAAAAGAAAGAAAGAATGCTCATGAATTAGAATTGCTTTTAATTACTTTAAAAAATAGATACGACAAAAGAATAGGATGCAAATACGTCTATTTACATGGCAAAAGTAGTTGTACATATATAGAGGACTTGTTTTCTTTGCCATAATGCAGGTGAGAAATTTCATTATTAGTTTTCAGACTTAGCATTTGAAAGCTATGAGTAAGGAAAAAATCTAATCAACTACCATTTCCTAGCTCTAAGGGCTGATTGAAATTTTTCCAAAACCAAAGTTAACTTTACTAAGTAGTTTCCATCAAAAAGAAATCAGATGTGATCATCTTCATGATAATTTTATAGAATTCTCAATGAGGCCTGCTAATATTAACTAAGGAGATCTGAGAAATGATGAGTTTAGAGACAAACTACTTGTGTTCCTTGCACAGAAAATGAAGCTTAGCACTTACAATTTTCCTATGTGTCTATTCTAACATTTCTCTAAATTTTCTATACACCGTCCTTTTAAATTTATAAGTGATGATGGAACTGCCAACATCAGAGCTAAGGACAGTCTGTTCTGGGAATCATGTATTAGTATAACTAAAAGTCTAATTAAATAATGACTTCATCTCACCAAGATCTCATGATAATAATCAATATCCAGGCCACTGATCTTGCATTAATTTGCCCCTGTCATCACTAAATATTGTCACAGTCACACCTTCCTGATACCTTGAATTAACCTTGAGTGCAACCATTGGTCTAAAATAAAAGCAAGGAAAATATTCTGTTAGGATATTACATCAACAAACTTCTCTTATTGCTTTGGTGGATATAGAACCAAAAGTAGAATGTTATGTAAAGTTATATAAAAGCCCTGCCTCTATAATAAAGTACACAATTAAATTGACCTAATCAAACAAGCTATACTTCTATGTGAAGAAACCAGCTCTACCCTTCTATTTCACTGAAAAGGTACATTCTTTCTCACCTTGTTTATACAGTAGATTGTGATTTTAATAATTAACATTATCTTAAATACAAAAATAAAACATAAAACGAAGTATGTTGATATAATGCAGGACCTATAAAAACAAACATATATAACACACACACCCACACCCACATATATATACACACATATCTCTGTAAACTAAAAATACATTTACATATGAATCTATTCATAAAAACATATATACACGCATATAAACTATACATATATAAATTACATAAACTATGTATGTATAAGAGGGGTATATGTGTAAATATACCATAAAGATGTCTATATAAACTATATAAATATGATGTATTATATATATGTTTATGTATATGCCACATGTATGTATATACAATTTTATGGAAATACACAAAGCTAGTTCTAGGACTTATGTAGAGAGAGAATGTTTTTAAAATCTTCAGACTTATGAAATTAAAAAACATGTCAATTCTAAGTTTAATGTTTATAAAGAGTGATGTTATATCATTACACATACTAAGACATCCATTATCCTGTAGGTGATGGGTAATGGTGATTTATCCAAGCAATTTCACTTGACAGAACTTGAGAACACATCTCAGTAATCACCCTTCCCTTCCTTCTTTACTATTTCCTGTGTGTTGAAAAGTGCTCTGATGGCTACAGTTGTGTACCTTGACAATTACCTCATATCCTTCGAAGCAGCCCCTAAAACCTGACTACCACTACAGAATGGCATAAAAATACCTTACGGAACTTCCTATAAATCAAGTGTGAATAGAAATTAAGAAGACATGCTTGGAATTCAAAAGGAAGGAAAAATTTGTTGATATACAATTGGAAGAAGCTTCATAAAGTTGTAAAATAATTTATCTGTTGAACATCTACTCTCAAACAAAGGATAAAATAGTGTGATAGAGAAAACAATGGTTATGATGTTTTACTAATAGTTAAGGATATTAGAAATAAATAAATAAGTGACCTCATACATAATAAACTTTGTATTCTAGAGTTACTTGTTCTAGAAGACAGCAGGAGAATAATGTCTATCTTTCTTCCTAAGCAATATTTCTTAAATTAACTGGGTGAATAAACTTAAAATATTTTCTAATAATTTCATCATATGATTCCCTTTTATTCTGAAATGTGATAGTGATTTGGAATTTTTCACTGTTCTATATTGAGTTCTTAAGGATGCTTAGCCAGTCAGATGAGAATGCACAACTATATGTGTTCATCTTTCTATTGTGTCCATTCTGATTTTAGTAAAGAAGAAAAAAAAATCAATGAAGTAATAAGCTTTTAAAAATATCAGTAAAATATAACAAATGCTCACGCACTGAGAACTAACTTCCTTCCTTCCTTCCTTCCTTCCTCCCTCCTCCCTCCTTCTTTTTTTTCCTTTTTCTCTCTCTCCCCTCTCCCTTTCTTTCTTTCTTTTCTCCCTCTTTTTCTTTTGACAGGGTCTTGCTCTATCACTGAGGCTGGAATGCAGTGGCATGATTATAGCTTACTGTAGCCTCAAACTCCTGGGCTCGAGGAATCCTCCTGCCTCAGCTTCCCAAGTAGCTAGGAACAGGCATGCACCACCATGCTTGGCTAATTAAAAAAAAAAAAAATTGTTGTAGAGATGGGTCTTGCTATGTTGCCCAGGCTTGTCTGGATTTCTTGGCCTCAAGCAATTCTCCTACCTCAGCCTCCCAAAGTGCAGGGGCTACAGGTGTGAGCCACTGTACCCAGCCCAACTGTGGTTTCTTTACTGACAAGATGTTACCATAGGCCACATCTCCACTTTTGAACGATATGCAAATAGTACCTCCTGTGACATTACACAAAATTTCACATCCTATGTTTTTCTCCCAACTGTACATTTTATCCTCATGAGATATTATCCTAGATGAGTCCCTAAAAGCTTAGCCTAATTCACACACATGCAGGCCCTGAAAGTCAGAGTGTTTCATCAAAAAACAGTACTTTTCTTTCTTTGCTCCTGTGTAAATATCAAATTTCACTGCACATGAAGGGCAGAGAACAAAGTAAATTTAAAAAAAAGGCAGATATTACTGTCCTTTCAATATGATGAGGGTAGAATTATGTTTTGATCTGAATAACATAATCCAAATTTGTTCTTATTTAATGAAATGAGTGCTAGAATTCATTTGAGCATAAAACATTAAGGTGATAAAATATTATCATATTTTGTCAATAACAGTGTCATTGCACATTTTTTCTTATATATTTTAAACCAAAAATGTACATTTCCATGATATAAAAATTCATTTCGTGTGTGTGCCTTTCAAAGGTGTGCTTTACATTTATTTATACCTGTACTTTTCCACATTATTTCTTTACATATTTTATACAAAGAAAAGAAAATATATATATATATACACATATATAAAGTTTAGTTCTGTGGAAAACTGACTCTTTGTATTTTCATTCTTCAAATTCCATTTCATTTAGGACTGGCACCAAATATCAAAGAAAGCTTGACTAAATCAGAGTCTTGGATTCTACTTTAACCAAGCCTCCTCATAAATACAGCCTAAAGAACGACCAGTCTTCAATTTAATGATCACCATAGGTTGCTCTGTCTGAAATAATTGAAATTCCAGTCTGACATTATTGCTGCTTGATGGCAGCATAGCACGTATATCTTCATCTCCCCCTGTCTCCACACCATAGGTGAGGTGGGTGAAAGTTTTTCGGCACTGAACCCAGACTTTATCTTAGAATCCTTAGAAAGTCACTGTGAATGGCTGAGGCTAGTGCTGGAGAATCTTCTTGCTCTGATCATGAGTTCTTCTTGAGGTTCTATGGCTGAGATTCGAATTACCAGCAGGTGAGCAGCGGTGGTTTTCAGAGTAGTTGCTCCTTTTATTATGTAACAATTACTCAACACAAACCCTGTATCAGATTCAGTATAGGTTCTGGCAATGCATTTACCAATAACACATGGTCCCTGCACTCAAGAAATATATAATCCTATGGGTCATTCTGACAGATAAAACAGACATGTACAACCTATGAGGTGTGAAAAGGGACTACATAGAAGGACACTTGTCAGGGAGTTAGAGGAGAGAAGGCATCACATGAATTTCTCACCTTTATCACCCAGGTAACAGAAGGCATTAGACATTTAAGGAATTACAAATATCCAGCATTGGATTACACTTTTTTTCCAATTGTATGAACAGCATTTTAGTTTCCTACTCTAAAAAATGGGGAAAATAATGGTATGTACTTCACAGCGTTTATATGAGGATTAACTGAAATAATACATGTATTATTGATCTATCTATGTATCTATCTTTGTATCTATGTATCTATCTATCTATCTTTCTGTCCATCTCTATCAATTTATTTTTACCTTTAACACATTTCAGCATTAACATTCTTTATATGTTTCCCTATGTGTCAGACATGATTCTAACACATTGTATACATGTTATTGCTATAGGTTGAATGTTTGTGTCCCCCGTAATCCCCATGTTAAAACCTAATCTTCAATTTGATGGTCTTAATATTAGGAGGTAGAGCCTTTGGGAGACAATTAGGTCATGAGGGTGGGGATCTCACAAGTGGGATTAGTGCCCTTGTAAAAGAGACCCCAGAGATAGCTTGCTCCCCCTTCCGCCATATGAGAACACAGAAAAGAGAACCCATCTATTAAAATGGAAGAAAGCCTTCACCAGACACAATGTGCTGGCACCTTGATCTTGGATTTCCCAGCCTCCTAGCTGTTTAGGCTACTTTGCTATCCTAGCCAAAATAGATTATAAGAATCATTTAACGTAATGCATTAAGTATATTAACTTATATAGTGCTTCTCTATATAGCAGAAGTCCTATCCGAAAGGTACACTGCAGAAGTGCCATTTTTCATTACTAAGGCTGGAATGTGGCTGGCACAAAGGGTCTGGGGATAGCAAGAGATGAAGAAGGAGGAGGCAGATTTCAGGCTATGGGGAGGAAGGGGGATGGCTTCACAGACCCTGACAATAGCCCAAAACTTTCCAAATGTAAGTCTTTGGACCACATCAAAATCACCTAGAAAACTTTTTAGAAATAACAATTCCCAAGCCCCAAACATGATGATTGTGATTCAATGTTTCTGATAGGAGCTTGAGGATCTGTGTCTTTAAAAACCACCCATGGTAATTCTGAGGCCGACTCACATTTTGGAATCAGCGAGAGAGATAGTGAAGAAGGAGTAGATGCAGATCCTCCAAAGAGAGTCATGGAGGGATGTGAAATTCAGAAAGACCGCTCTGCAGTGTGGAACAGGTTAGGCAAGGGAGCAGGACAAGAGGCAAGGAGGCAGTTGACCCTTTGTAGATGAAACCTCCACCCTGAGGTCATTTTATTCATTATTAAACATTCTACCCTGGAGATCTGATCAGATATTTGCAGATTTTCCAAGGAACCTATCTCTTTATGCAAAAAACAGTAATAATAAAGCAAAGAATAAATGTACTCTATTGATTCCTTTCTCTTGACAGAGCTTTCAAACAGATGATTAGGAAGAGTAAAAGAAGGGGGTCACAGTGTCTAAGCTCCAAAGCGCTATGATTGTATAGAAATAGCTTTGAAAGTGACACTTTTACTCCACTGCATTTTGCCCTGACACACATAGGAAAGTGACACTTATGTCATCTAAATGATCAAAACAAGAATTTGAATATTAGGAAATATCTGTAGAAAGAATAGTTTCATAGTCACAGTCAAATTTAAAATTATTTTACATTTTCTAGAATCTGATCCTTTCATAGAATCTTTACTGGATGTGTTAAATAACATTTATTTGACTAGTTGACATTATTATAATTGCAGTTAAAAATTTTAGTCAAAACTTTAATAACTGGTTCTTATTAAGTGCATAAGAGGCTTACTGTAAATTTTAAAATTATCTGGCAAACAATACATGCTTAATAAATATTCCTTGAATAAAGGAATGAATGCATGGATGCATAATTGAACACAATGAAAGTTTTCACCATGTTCCAACAATGTTCTGGTCCAACGAGTTGTTTAGGATAACATAAAAATAGAAATATTCTTATGTCCTAAGAAATATGTTCGTAGATATTGAGTCTTTACTATGAATTAGGCTCTGCTTTTGATCTTTATCACATTCTCATGAGAGAGCGTATTAGTCGACTTCACAAATGAAAAAAACTGAAGGTTAAGTTAGATTTAAAATTACTTAAAGTAAAAATGTCATCATGCATTCTAGACACAATGATACCCAGTTTCTCCAACATGAAACTGGATAAATTATGAAATGGACACATGTAAAATATTATCCAATCATTAAGTAATGCTTTGTAAGACAAAAATATCAGTACTATATTTTGAGAATTTTCTCATGTTACTTGACAGAAAGTAATTTGCAAAAAGAATAGTTGACTTGCAAAATAGCATGTAAAATATTAACTCCCCAAAATGTGCACAACTGTAAATGTATGTAAAATACTAAAATAACACATAACAAAATATTAACAGTAGTTAGTGGTTTTCTCCTGGGTGAGAGAATGGTGAATAGTGATCATTTTATTCTTCATACTCTTCTTTATATTTCTCCACAATTCATTGGTTCCAATATTATAGTAAGAGGGAAAATATTCAAAGTGTAATAGTTGTTTACGCAAGTAGATAATGGATATGTATAATATACACAGTCTTTACTTTTCTTCTCTTGGCCCTATTCTGAAATACATCTGAACTCCTGTTATTTCAGAGTTACCCAAATATCTTCAATGTTTTTTCCTCTTTTTCTTTATTTCTTATCTTCTGCATAACAACCCTAAGGGTTGCATTGACCCTGCTTCATCTTTGTTCAGATTAAACTTTCCAATGAAATTATCACACAAGCCTTAATTTTTGTTAATATCCTTCATTGGCCTTGAAATGCATTTGGTGAACTATCTGTAAGATCACAGAGTTTAATGTCTAACAGAGTGTCTCAAATTTAGTAAATGTCATTAAATGATAAATAAAAGAATAAGCAAATAGAGTGAGTAACTCTGAAAGTCAAAGAGGTTGTTACGTGCATTAAATTCTGATAAAATTCTAGGTATAAGTAAATAAGAGACAGAAAGAATATTATGGCTCAAACTATGTCACACAACATTTAAATTTTTGTTTTTGAAAATGAAACTTGGGGTTGAGTAATGGATCAATTCATGTCTTTACCCTATGAGGATCTGTGTCTATCCGGTAACAAAAAAATATTATTATTATTTATCAAACTAAAAAACCTTCAGTCATTTGCATAAAAGGGGGAAAATGTCACAACTGGTGAAAAAGAAACAACAGTAACTGAGACGTAGAGAACCGGTTGTCCTCACTTTCTAACCCCATTCTTTCTTGGTAACAGAAGCCCCGATTTTTTAGTTTAGCCCTGGGCTGCTCAGAATAGAGACCATATTTCCCATAGCCTGGCATGGCTGTCTGCATTCCAGATTCAATACAAGCAGAAAGCGAGTATGCAGTTTCTGGGAAGTGCATTTAAAGGTAAGGGCAATCTCCGTTTTTTAATTTTTTTTTTTTTTTTTTGGACCAGGTCTTGCTTTGTCACCTAGGATGGAGTGCAGTGGCACAATTATGGCCCACTGTGGCCTGGAATTCCTGGGCTCAATGGATCCTCCCACCTCATCCTCCTGAGTAGCTGAGACTATAGGTTTGTGTTATCACACACCCTTTTTTTTTGTTTTTTGGGGTTTTTTTGTTTGTTTAAATTTTTGTAGAGCTATGTGGTGTCGCTTTGTTGCCCTCTTTCTTTTTTCTTTTCTTTTCTTTTGAGATGGAGTCTTGCTCTGTTGCCCAGGCTGGAGTGCAGTGGTGTGATCTCGGCTCACTGCAACCTCTACCTCCCGGGTTCAAGCAACCTTCCTGCCTCAGCCTCTCGAGTAGCTGGGATTACAGGTGTGCACCATTACGCCCAGCTAATTTTTGTATTTTTAGTAGAGACGGGGTTTCACCATGTTGGTTGGCCAGGATGGTCTCGATCTCTTGACCTCGTGATCCAGTCGCCTCGGCCTCCCAAAGTGCTGGGATTACAAGCATGAGCCCCTGCACCTGGCCCTGGCCTCTTTTTTTTACTTCTGGCTGGAAAGATGTGATGGTCAGGCTCACTCAAATACCTTGGGCCCATAGGTAGTCACATTACAGGATAGCAGAGCAGTAAGACAGAGCCTGGGTTACACTGATTACAGAGCTACCACATCAGCCCCATGCTGTTCACTGCAGGGCTTAGTTTACATAAGAAAAATACATTTGTTTTGATTCACTTATTGTTAGTTTGGTTATTCAAATGAAGAAACCCTTATTTAAACTATATATAATTATTCAAATGAATTCAGAGCCAGTTATCTAAGATAGCTTCCTCCCATTAAAAATATTTATATGTTCAGATAATGACACAAAGATGAAACCTTTATATTTTTTGCTTTAGTTTGTACAGATGATTCCTAAGTATGCCTTTTAGTTTGCACATGTAGATGCAATTTAGAAATACTTTTTCCCCTATGTTACTACATCCAACTAGCTTCAGTGAAATTCTCTTTGAAGATTCTTTAACAAAAATGAAAGCTACATGTTTTAATTTCTCTGCTCAGAGTCTTCACTTACATAGATCATACTTTTGGCACATATATCTTTATGTGTCATCTAAGGAAAGTCCTATGATACATTTGAATTTGACTATTTCTTCACTGCAAAGAGAAGCTTCTGTAAAATTTATTTAATAATTACATCATACCAAATGAATTAATTTTCTAACTTTTGGGATACTGTTTTACTTTGCCATCTTCATTTCATTTCAGTTTTGAGCCATTCATTCTGCATTACTGTTTTATTACAGGGATAAAAACTGAGTGACAATAAAACTAAAACAGCTTTTTTACTATTTACGTAAAGCCTACTTCATGCATCAAACAATGCCCAGAATAATGTCAAAACATGTAGAGAAAGAAAAATAGCACCCACCTCCTCATTAATTATGGAGCTTTCAGAGCCCTGTGATCATGTGCATTTGGGATTATTCTGGGAGCTACTGAATCAAAACAGGACAGCTAAGATCAAGCAGAATCCTGGGAGCCAGAGGAGGTCAGCATAATTTTGAGCTGCAGGAGCCCCTGGTGTTTGAAAAAAATGGACAGTGTCTTCTAATAACTCTTTAGCAAAAATAAATAAATAAATAAATAAATACAATGTTCTTCAAAATTCCAAAAGAATGATGCAAATTACCATTTTTTTCTTTTCAATTTGTTTCTTTAATTGTTGTCTTATGAAAAAACAGGCATGTGATTTCAGGAAAAAATTTTATTTATTGTTAGTTCCTCAAACTTGTTCTAGTTCATATGAGGCAAGAATCAGCTACTCTCTGGATTTCTAATCAGTCCAGAACTCTTTGGGACTATCTTCCTTGTTAGTGATGTTTGCTTTTTTTTTTTTTTTTTAACAAAAATATGAAAAACTTACAGTATCCACAAACATCCAGAGATGTTCAACCTTGGAAGTTTGGAGGTTTAAATAGTTCTCTGTCTGTCTGTCTCTCTCTCCTTTTTCTTGTTTAACAACTGTATATCGTTTTATAATTTTAAAGGTCTATGAATGCCTTTGCTACTAATTAAACTGCAAACTTAAAGTAGGAATGGGGTTATGCCTGTAGTCTCAGCTACTCAAGAGGATGATGTGGGAGGATTGCTTGAGCCCAGGAGTTGGAGGCTGCAGTGAGCTGTGACAGCACCACTGCACTCCAGCTTGACCAACAGAGTAAGACCCCATCTCTAAAAAATAATTTAAAAAAAAACCATGATGAATTTAATAAACTCAGTGTTATGTTCTAAATGCATGATTTCTCCAACATACCAGAAAGCTGATAACTCAGTTATCAACCCTCAGCATCAACTACATTATATATACGATCCAGTTTGGTGATCAGGAGAAAAACATTCATATTTACTGTAACCAATATTGCCCAAAGTTGATTTTTGCTCTTTGCACTGGGAATTTGCATTTACTATGATTAACATGTACATTCTCAAGGTTCAGGTCTTGCACAAGTTTTTCTTTTGTGAAAGTCTTTCTCTTCTCTTAATTTTCTGCACATCAGCTAATGCGTAATCATTGCTTATAAATATATATTTATTCCTTCATGAATTCTGGTCAAAGTTTGCAAAAGGCAGAAGATTTTATTTCCTTTTCAACGACAAAAACTCCAGCCTCAACCCAGACTAGAATGTACATTTGCCAAATCCAGCCCATCAAAAGACAGCACCTAGAGCTGACACAGATCTCTTTAGACTTCAGTAGGAACTGGATTTCCCAGATATAAGTATAAACATTCTGAATGGCCCATCTTGTAATCTTTTGAGTATAGCTATGGGAAGTAGAGCTGCAGTCTGACCCTAGAAACAGAAAGGACTGTCTTTGTACAAACCCAACTCAAAACCCAACTCAATACCATTTGGCAGGAGGGGTGATGCTGACGGAAAAACTAGTGTTACAGATTCTGATTAACAGTTCATTTTATGACCCACCAGCTGAGAAAATCTGTTCCATCTCATTTAAGCCATTGTTATTTTTGGCTTTCCTGTCAGTAGTAGATTTTACCTAATCCTTAGTAAGTTGGTGGATATGGAAGAGAAGTAGTTAGGATAGAGAAATAAAAAATTTGAACAAGTTTGATTCTTGACAGAGAGATACCTAAGTAGTGTAAGGATAGATGTGGGAATTAAATAATGTAGGGTCGGTATCTTTAAAACTGCCCTTTTCAATACAAGTATGCAAACCACTTCAACTAGTAATCTTCCGTGACCTTTCCCTCGGTCTCTTCCAAACAGCAAATGGGCAAGTTTTCCTCACCTCTCTGCTTCCAGAGAGTCTTGTCCAGACATCTGGGACTAATCACATTGTATTAGGATTGCTTATGTCTTTTTGTCTTCTCTTTTCTGATTTGATCCATTTGAATGTAGAGACTGCATTTTTTGAATCACGTTGACTAACAATAAATATTTGTTTTATCATCCACAAAATGTATATTTCATATTTTCTCTGTCGGAAAGTCTTGTTCTGTTTAGATTTTAGAAGACCATAGGCCCCACCAGCACAGGATGAAAGTTAAAAATGATCACAAATGATTCTGCTCTTGTTCAACGCCATAGAAAATTTCTTGTTCAGTGGTATTTACCCCAAGTGACCATTCCACAGAATTTTATTCTGGGAATTCTGCAAGTAAAGAAGGGGTTCTGCAGTGCTATTATGATTTCAGGAAGAAATGGAAGAAAAAAAGACATCATTTATTAGATATTTCTTGATGAAATAAGAAATTGGGTCACATGGATGAATAAAATAAAGAGAAACAAAACATTGTTGAAGATAGTGATTGGAATTTTAGTGACTCCACCACCACC
Source organism: Pan paniscus (assembly GCF_029289425.2). Classification (NCBI taxonomy): domain Eukaryota; kingdom Metazoa; phylum Chordata; class Mammalia; order Primates; family Hominidae; genus Pan; species Pan paniscus. The sequence goes on along the minus strand of NC_073263.2, from coordinate 95,509,654 downwards.
AAATGGTAGCTAAATCTCTAATGGAAATAGCTACCAAAGGAGATGACTGACAACTGAATTTATTAACAAACACATGACACTGTGAAATGATTTGGAGCATAATGGAAGAATGCGTTATTTTTACATTAGCTTAAGTGCATATTTTATGAGAACTCCACAGAGATAGAGGGAAGAAAAAAGCTTAGGTTGGTGAATGAGCATTTGAAAGCAATGTTAAACCAGGATATAGTAATGAGCAGCCAGATTTTTCTCATGTTTCAGCACCAGAAAATTATGCAAATAGCGATAGGATTTTTTCCTAATAAATTCCATTTTCTGAGCCACTGATATGATTTGAATATAAAATTGAAAATTATATTTTCTTATTTGTTATTTCATACAAATTTTTATTTATCATAAATTAATAAAGCAGGCTCCCTCACATGGCCCCAAAGGGCAAACATTTGATTAACTCTTTCACTAAAGAACATATTAAAACTTTCCATAGATTTAAAAATATGAGGTATTTTGTATTTGCATAAGAAATTATTTATGTACTTGAAATTTCTTAAGTTCTTGCAAAAAAACTTTTACAATGGGCTCATCCGATAAGAAATAGCAATTAACACATATTCAGAAATAGCTACATGTTCTATAATAGAGCAGAAGTTTTGCTCTGAAATCAGTGATCAACGATAATAAGGAGTCCAAACTTAGGAGATAAGAGTCTTTTTAAAAGCATCAAAAAATTCAGATATCTCCTAGTTTTCTCTTTTTGAATAATAAGATAATTAAATATTATTCTGAATTTGAATCAAGCCAGAGGACAAAATATTTGAGGTAATAGAAAATAGCTTTTTAATGTCTTCAGTTGGCATACACTGTTGTTGGTCACATTCTCTAAAAACAGTGCTCTGAGATGGGGATTCTTGTGCAAGTGATTTATTGAGGGTGTGCTCTTAGGAGAAATCTGTAAGCAAGTGAGAGGAAGCAGAAAAAGGGAAGGGATGGGGCCAGCACAGATATGGTTTCAGCCTTATCCTATAAAGAGGAGCTCCAGAGCACCACACAGTAAATCCTGCCTCTGGGCAAAGGGGCCAGACATTTGTACCCCCATATCCAAACACACAAAAGACACAGGAGATCTGAAACTCCTGATCAGTCCATTCTTGGCAGCGGAATGCCCCCACCTCCTGGAGACAGGAGAAGGAAAAGAGGCGCAACTTCTTATGCCAGATAGCTCCTGTGGCCCAAGGCAATCTTTCAGAGAAAGGTGTGGCTGGGAATCGAAAGCACCTGCTTATAAAGAGGATCTGGCTAGAGTGCCAATGCCATCCCTTACACATTCAATACTAAGCCCTGCCCTATTTCCAATACAGAGAATACTGCTTTGCTGGATTCTTTCTGGGCTCCTTTTAGGAAGTCCTAAGCTGTTAACAGTTTATTACCATTTTTGCCTACTATCTAGGAACACTTCAAAGACAGAAATCAAAATATGAAGCATCCTTTTATGGCTCAGCAAAACAAAGAAAACTAATCAATACCTTGTTCAAATCTAAAAGTTTAGTATAAGGGTGGTTTTCATTGATTCATTTTTCCATATGCACTGAGCCATGTGGATACCTTGTTTGCATTGATTTTCTTTTAAATTCATCATGTGACAACCCATTAAAAAGGGGAGAAAAGCCTCAGTTGGTACAGACACAAGCTGACTGTATGGTGGATTTTATGGAAGTGTTGTAGTAACATTCTCAGATTTCCATTTGTTGTGGGAGGGAATCGTAAGATCTCTCTTGGTCCAAATCCATTTAGCATAGTGGAAAAAGAGGTTGCCTGAGAGCTAGAAGGAAAGTTCTTCAAGCTCTGATGTAAGTAGCTGAGTATGTCACATTTTCTTAGTACTTGTTTTTTTAATTTGCGAATTGAGAAGGCTGGAGTTTATAGTTTATAAGAGTGCTTGTATTTTTGAGTCATATCTTTCTGAAAGGTCTGGTTCTATACAACTTGGCTGATTTATGGTGAATAGGCTATAATTTTGGCCTCTGATTTCTAGTTCTCTATACATGGACTTTTTAAACTATCTGTAGCTGTCCTATACAAGGACAGCTATTAAAATTTTCTGATTTTCCAAGGACCAATATTTGGCCCTACTGCTATATGCCAGATGATACTGTGCAGGTTTAATAATATTCAAAGTGCCTTGTTTAATGCGTTGAGTTCACTGACTCCACATTTGAATGCTATGTCAGTATCAAGTGGCTGTAAGTCTTCTAAATGCTTACTTTCAATTTCTGTACTTAATTTGTCATGGACTAGTAACAAACAATTCCTTGCATGGTCTGAATTATAGACCACTCTGGGTAGCATTGCTCTACCATTATTAATACAGTGCTCCAGGAATTAAAAAAAAGCATCAGAAAAGTGGAAAAATGACCCTAATCCTTTATTACACTAGCCCTTAGAACTCAAAGAGTAGTCTACTAATCAAGAAGTGTCTTTGTGCTGTCCAATATGGAGGCCACCAGCCAAATGTGGCTATTTATACTTAGACATATTAAAGTAATAAATTCAGTCACACCCCATGCTCAATAGCTACATGTGGCTGGTGAGTACCATATTGGAGAGTGTAGATACATAATATTTCCCTCATCTCAGAAAGTTCTATTGGATAGTGCTGCCCTAGAATTGTCATCCATTTATCTGCAATTTCAATGCTAGTATGTTTTGGGCACTTCCCATAACATTCTATATCTTTAGTAGTATTCTAGATTTATCTCCTGGTTCACAAAGGAAGTTTGTCCATCTTCTCATCAATATGGTGTCAGTATTAAACACCATTATTCATACGGCACTGTATTGACTATAACCATTCAAAATAAAGAAATGAAATATTAGTTCATGTATTCAAAGAACTTATGATCTGGTGAGGGAGTCAGTAATATGTAGAAATTAAACATACAAAGTGATTTCAGCTGCATTTTAAATAAATAAGAAGTCTTACCTTTGTAGGAGAGATTATGAATTATTTGAGGTTATAGGAAAAACCTCAGTTGAGAGAAGGAAGCGAACCTTGTAGACTAGAATCATGAAAAAAACCTCACATTGAAGGATGAGACCTAAGATGGTATTGGAGGAAGAGTAGAAATTGACTAAGAAGAAGAAACACAATATGTATGTATATATGTGTATATGTGTGTATGCATGTGTATAATATGTATCTGTAGATGTAGATGCATATATTCATACATTTGTATATCTTCCCGTACATATTCCTATCTCAGTATTGGTTATATTTGGAGACTGTGCTTTAAAATTCTGTATTGAGAACTACTAAAATGGAAAATAAATCCACTTAATATGTCCTCTCCTTATTTAAAATGGACAAGTTCTGATGTTCTTCCTGAATATATAAAACCTCGGCTATTCATTTTTCAGTGGCATAAAACAAAACAAATTTATTATCTATCTCGTCTGGAGATAAGAAGTCCAACACAGATCTCACTGGGCTAAAACCAAGATGTCAGCAGAGCTGCACTCCTCTCTGGAGGCTTTAGGGGAGAATCTGCTTCATTGTTTTTTCAGCTTCCAGAAGCTGCCTGCATTCCTTGGCTGATGGCCACTTCCTCCATCTTCAAAACCAAATAAAGCTGGTGAAGTTTTTCTCACATAACACCATCTGACCTTCTTGTCTACCATCTTCTTCCATTTTTAAGGACTCTTGTGGTCACACTGAGTCCACTTGGATAATCCAGAATAGTCTGCCTGTATCAAGGTCATCTGAAAGCAACTCTATGGTGATTTCTCTTCAGCATAAGATATTTTAGACAGTAATCAAAGCTCTGCATTCTTTACTTTTCTTCTATTTCACTAATTACCCAGGGAGAAAGCAAACAGTAAATTGTGTATATTTTGTAATGCTTCTTTTTCACAGCTATGGACTTTCTTTTTAGTACTTATCCTATTGCAATTTCAGGGAATTGTCTACAAGTCAAAGAAATAGCAGCAGTCCTTAGGTAGGACAAAGGTATGTACCAACGCTGAGAAAGTCAGGCTGAAGCAGAAGGCAGGAAGGATGTGCATATGTCTAGCCATGAATTTCCCTTCCATTCTGAACCACAAATCATTAACCTCAAGAGGTTTTTACATTAAATGTGCTAATATCATGTATTGGCTCTCTCCAACAAGTTCTGTTATGAATCAAAAGGAAAAAAATCAGCACATATAATGAAATAACCACAAATAAAGATACACACCACACACACACACACACACACACACACACACACACACCCCTTGTCATCTTGGCAAATCATAAAAAACCAATTTGGCTTGGAATAACAGCACACACTTCTGAACATTTAAATAATAAAGCATAAATGCAATGATAATTGGAAATTCATTAGCTGATTCTATAATCTGGCAATGAAACCCATTTGATTGTCTCTCTGTTTCTTTCTCTGACAGGAAACCAAATGCAGCAATGAACTTGAACCCTTGGATTATTTACTGTCATGTTTTTAAAATAATGGAATGAAAAGGTGGTCTAGTCCTGAGTTAGCAGTCAGCAAGTTTTGGGCGCAGGTTCACTTTTAAGGAAAGGCTAAAAACTGAATAATGAAAACAATTTGAACTCTGAGCACAAAAGCCATGCACATAGCTCTATTGAAATCCATGGGTGTCAGTTTTCAGAAGTGGAAATTTATATCCCACCAACTGCAGGCTAGGAGCCATCATCACTTATTATAATTTAACAGAATGCTCTATATTTGTTACAAGAAAAAAGAAGAAATGCTATTACAGATAATTAAAATGTGAAGTACGACTTGTTTATATTCTTATGCTGTTTCTGATTTAGGGAATAAACGTTCCAATCAAGACCAAGCATAGAAATATGGATATGTTAATTCTAAGTAATTAGGAGCCTACAGGCTGACAAATAACCTCTTGGGGCAAGCAAAAGCCTGCAGGTGGCTGTCCTTCTCCTGTCAGAAGTGCCACAAGCTGCCTAAGAGTACTTGAGCCAATGAGAATCAGCTGCTCCTACCAGAACTGAGATGGCCCACCAAGGGAGGGGGTGCCATGAGCTTCTAGTCACAGCAAGAAGAAATTTGAGAGTTCGCTTCTTAAATTGCAGTCTCTTGTCTGCTACGTTGTCCCAGACAAGTGACTGCAGATTAAGAAGCGATCTCTCAAATTTCTTCAGACCGCAGCTGTAACATCCCTTTATACATTGCTTTTAAAATTTGGTCACAATTACACTTTTTTAGGTCCTCGTATTAATTCTTTAGTCATTTGTCCTTGGTTTTAGGCAAAAATGTGTATTTTTCTTTTATGTTCTTATCTAGCAATGTTTGATTTCTTTTTCAAAACCTCCTCAATTGAATTAAAAATGATTAACAGAGTTTAAAGATAAATAAACAACAACAAACCAATAAAAGTCTACTTTAAGACACAGAAGGGCTATAATTAGTATGTTTAGTATTATTCATATGAACAGCATTAAAATGCATATCAGATTTGACAGTTTCATCACAAATGAATGAACACTAATATACTAGGGCAACAAAGTTCTAACAGCATCAGAGGAGACAGGGAAAGAATATATTTCTGAGTTGGATGCATGTGAACTGTCAGGGCAGAAAAAAGGCAGCTAAATTGGCTCAATGGAGGAGTGCTGGAATCCTAGGAGGATCACCTGAAAATTACATTTAATATGCTAACACTATTACAAGAATATTTCTATTCTTCCCATAAAGGTCTTGCTAACAGTAATTAAATTTTAAGACAGTCAGATCTGGAAAGGAATAAAAATACAGTGAAAATACGATTATGATGGCTACAGGAGGCCTTCCCTTTCAAATACTAATTTAAAAAATTGCGTTTTGGCTACCCAGGGACACTAAAGCTGGCCATATTTATATTAAATTACACCTAATCAGACCTACGTTTAAAAAAATCTAACACATTTAACACCAAAATGTCCTGGACTTGAGAAATATGTAAATGGCATTCTAAATGTATGGGTCTCTCCTCATCAGTAGTCACATGCAGAGTAAAGGGGGAAAATGAAACATATACACCAGGATCAGGATAGCAGGTCTTGGGGAACAAAAACTGCATTGGGTCAACAGAACTAAGATTGTGAAGTTGCTGCAGTTTTCAATAAAAAACTCATTTATTTGAAAAATATGTCTAAAAATTGGACCTGTTTTAAAAATAATTTTTGTTTCTCTTATTGCCAATCAGCAAGTCTGATTTGCATAACAGCATCTGTTTTGTAGTCATCTGTTCACTTGAATCATAACCCAGCTCATCATTCATGAATAACTTGAAGAAAGTACGGAAGTGCTCCCAGCACTCACTCACCATGCTCCACCCCTCAATTTCACTTCAATTATGATCTCTAATGCATAAAACTCAAGAAATCCCCAAAGTAAAATTCTGAAAGATTAAGCAATAAAACCCTAACGTAATATTCCTTTGGCAAGAGTTTAACATAATTTCTTTTTAAAAAATATAGATTAAAAAATTTTTTGTATCAGTTACCTTTTAAAATTTGGAGGCAATCTATTAGAAAGAAGTGATCCTCATAGTCTTGCATGCATCAGAGACAACCTGTGGACTTGTTAAAATAATGATAGCTGGGCCCCATTCCAATTCAACATGTCCAGCAGAGTTTTCATTTCTACCAATTCCCAGGCAATGCTGAAGCTGCTGGTCCAGGGACCATACTTTGGGAATCACTAGCATTGTAGGTAAGAGCATGAGCTTCAAAGTTAGAGAACTGGACATGCCTGGCTCTGCATCCTGGCTTTCTGACCTTGGATAAGTTATTTCCCCTAAGCCTTAGTTTCTTCTTCTATAAAGTGAGGATAAAAGCAGTGCCTACATCACAGGATTTTGTATAAAATAAAGGAGAAAAATGCGTGTGAATTCCTTAGAATATAGTAAATGTCTAATAATAGTTTTGATTCCAAATAGGATGTGGCAAAAAAAAAATAAGGACATGGATTAAAAGGAAACATTTCCATGCATCTTATTCAGCCATAGTTTTCCTTTAAGAAAGTTATGTATTACTGAGTAAAAATATACCTCTATTCAAGAAAGAAAATCAAATGTCCTATTAATTACAGGAGGTTGTTTATCTTTTCTATTAAAAAATAAAGTAGCCCAAGTTCCATACTGAGGATAAAACTTTATACAGTGCCACCTAGATATTTTATGTTTTGTTTAAAACTTAATTATTAAGATTTGTTACATAGATCATCATTGACATTAATATGTGTAACTATAGATACTAAGTGAATACATTCTGGAAGTGTACATAACGTTATAGTAGGTGTAAGATATTATGAAAAGAAAAAAACCTTAAAAATCATCATTTCTGCATTTCAATAAAAGTTATATTATTTTGACCTTTTCTCTGTATTCCAAGTTTTTTGTAGCAGGTAATAAGTGGGTATTATTTTTTAATCACAGAAAGACCTTAGAATAAATGTTAATGAAACTAACTATGCCTAGGGACCAAAAATTCTCAAGGCATCATGCTGCCTGTGTAACGCTTGTATGTTACCAGGAATTCAGAGAAACTGTCTGTGTGTTGGGGCAGGGGAACCTGCCAAAAGAAGGCACTGGGGAAAGTTACACTTCTCTTGGGTAACCACCAGTCTGCCAAGGACCTTGGAGCTAAAGTAGAAAACGATGTTTAAGCAATTAGAAGAAAAGCTCCTCTGAAAGCTAGAATACTCCAGGGTCAAGCAACAAACCTGACCTAGACGCCTAAAAAGTTGCAGGGAGAGTTGAGTTGAAAGAAACGTACTACTCTGTCTGAAACTACTTCTGCAAGGAGGGGCAGACAAGGCAGGAGAGTCGTTTAAAATCTAGTTCTTTGTCTTTTTTAGATCATGTACCCCTTTGAGTACCTCGTAAAAAACTATAGGACCTTCTCAGTAAAACATGCATCTGTAGTTTTGGATGGGAGAATCGATCATCTCTCTAAAAGTTGATCTTTTATGTTCTCAGTTAAGAAACTTTGGTATAAAATAACTGAAACAGGGTAAATATTGGTGAGAAAAGCACTCAAATCTTTAGAGATATTACCATTTTCATCAAACGTTTTAATAAACACGTTATTTTAAACATTTTATTCTACAATGGCTATGCTTTGTTGTCTCACCACAAAACAAAAACCCTTCTCTCACTCTCTTATTTTTTTATAGAAATCGTAGTTAGATAAGAGATCATGACTTTTTTTGGCTTAATTAACTGTATGAAGGGGCATCTGATTATTAAGACTAGAAAGTTCTAACCCTGTTGTCACTTGGAAGCAGTTTAATCAAATTGCAGACCAAATGTGATAATGGAAATACGTTCATGTGCAGCCTAAGGACGTTTTGGTCAATGACGGACTGCATATATTATGGTGATCCCGTAAGATTTTAACACCATATTTTTACTGTACCTTTGAAGTTTAGGTATGTTTAGATACATAAGTACCACTGTGTTACAAATGCCTACTCTATTCAGCACAGTCACATGCTGCACAGGTTTGTAGCCAAAAAGCAATAGGTTATACCACATAGCCTAGGTGTGTAGTAGGCTATACCATCTAGGTTTGTGTAAATACACTCTACGATGTTTACACAAGGACAAAATCACCTAATGACACATTCTCAGAAGGTATCCCTGTCATTAAGCAAGGTATACCTGTAGTGCAGTGGACTCTTGACATTGAGGACTTCCACTTAGAAGATTTAACTGAAAGAGGGAGAGAGAGAGAGAGAGAGAGAGAGAGAGACAGAGAGAAAGACAGAGAGAGACAGACACCATGTTTGATGATCTACAGAAATTTTCCATTTTGCTAAGATACAAATGCAAGGCTTTTTGGAAGAGTCCTTTAGCCAGTGAATGGTTCCAGCCAAGCACCTGGAATTTGCATCTCACTGGGGTCAAGGGGCCTATTATCCTTTCTTGGCTCATCACAAGATTTCCAACAGCATTCTCTAATTTAGAAGGAAAATGATGCAGTAGGACACAAACTCTTAAAATCTATTTTTATTTTCTAAACATAAGCCTTCAGTAGCTTCAAAAAGTAGAAGAGAGAACTCACAGTAACTGTCTACTCTGGATTTGTGCTCTTAGAGATATTACCTCATGAAGACTTGCAGATTCCAACACAGAGCAATGGAAAAGTCTACATGGTGGGAGTGGGGGGAACCTGAAAGCACCTTAGGATGCCAAACATCTCCAGAAATGATTGATTTCCCCTTATTCATGTCTTACTAATGAGTATTCTATTTATAAAGATCTCTAGGGACATACATAGCATCCCCAAAGAAACTAAATAATCCCAAATGAAAAATCTATATATGCAAGGGCTGTCGATCCCTATTCTTTTTCTTAGGATTGCTCAATGTCAGTCACTGAAGACTTTAATCTACCAGGCTTTACCCTGAGCCAATAAACCAGTTTTAGTGAGCAGCTCAGTCATTTGATAGCGGGTGACAAACAAATCTTGCCAATCCAAAGTGAAGTGTGCTTGGGGAGGGCTTACCATTTCGCTGCCAGGCTTCATTTGCTTAATCTATGTGATTGGACCAAGCCTTTGTGGCTTCATTTGTAGGCCAAGACCAGGGTTCTACAGTCCAGGCTGGACTCCAGACATCCTGTCTGATTTTGTCAGCCTTCTCTGCCTAAGGGATGGATCTGTCCTGCACATCAGGGTCATGCAACCAGGCGGAGCTTCCCAATCCCCATGCTGCCACTAGCCTGAGGCTGGATACTCCTCCTGCCCAGTGTGAGCCTAGCTTTGTCAAGTCATCTTAGCTGTCAAGATCAAAGATAAGAAATTTGGGGCATGGTCATTAGAGCTGGTGATCATTCCTTGGGGTTGGAGGGAAGGAGCAGTCCCACAGTTCTGTCGTTTCCTCTGGTTCTGGCCTTTCTTATTTCTAGCTTCTCTCTTCTGCAATCCTGTCACTAAGGGCAAGCTTGCTGAGGAAAAGCCAAAAGCCACACTGGCTACATGTGTTTTATCCTTCTAAGTTGCAGTAATTATCCATCTTAAGTTACACTTTCCTTAAAGGAAAAGACAGTCTGTAGCATCACATTGATCTATAGTCAACAGATGTATTTTCAATGGATTTTTATCACTAATGTGGGAGAGCTTCCTTTTGTTCCAAGTGCAAAATATAAACCATGATCAATTAATTTTTTGATGGCATTCAGCAATATGTATTGAGTGTACCAAGATTACTGGCAATCCCCATATCTCAAACAACTTGTATTTCAAAATTTTATTTGCAATTTATTTGCCTGAGCTTAGACTATGGTTTTTCAGGGAAAATAAAATATTTTGGATTGGTAAAAGAAACTTCCAAAGTTCACCATACACAGTTATTTCTTTCACATTCCTATTATATAGAGAATATAAGTATTCTCTAGTTATTTTACCAATAAATTACATATTCAATAATGAATTATTTTAGAAGATTTCTGTAATATGTTCAGCCATGTCTGAGTCATGTAAAGTAAAAGAGTTAGTGCCTTGGCTTTAAGGAAATGAAATAATTTGTTTTGAACTAAATCAGGCAGAAATACTTGATTTATTAAAGTTGAATGTCCTCATGAAACTGATCCTCAGTGTAGAATAATTTATTATTGAAATAGCAAAAATGTTTTCAAAGAAGTTGCCTTATGAGAAATCTAATTTGCTTTTGAGTAGCATATTTTTTTGAAATTACACTACTTATTCTGGATAACATTAATAGATAACTATCAAAATGCAAGTCCTCGTAGGAAAGATAATTTTGCCACATTGTATCTTGTCTTTTTTAAAGCATGTTGAATATATAATGAGGGCATTAACCCTGCTATAAAAACTTAAGCTTCTGCACATCTTTCCTTTGAGGCTAAACTCTGTAACTTGAACATTACAAATATTAGGCCTGTTTCTCTGAGGCATTGGTGTTGATGCGAGTTTCATCCTAAGATCAGGTTGTCAGGGCACTGAGCAAGGCAGAAAACTACATTTAAGGAGCTTCTGCAATTAGCACCTAATTAATGGGGTGATAAACATGAGTGACCGGAGGTTCCATGGTCTAACACAGTGTCATATCATTGGATGTCTCCTTACTCATTTAATCTTAGACTTCCAGCAGCAGCAACAGTGGGCATGGAAGGGTCCTCCGGCCCAGCTGAGAATGCTCTGCTAGGACAGAGGTATAAGTCTAGGGAAAAACATAAACAGTAAGAAGCATAATTCCATCTTAGATGCAGTTGGCCACCTCAGGAAGAACAGAAAAAGCACTTCTTCCAGTGAGCAACTCTCAATTACCGCTCCCTATCTACAGCCTTCTTTTAAAATTTCCTCATGGGATGAAAATGCTACTTCTCAATTTTTGTTTGTCAGGTTTTGTTTGTCTATGCATACTCATTCCTCTAGTAGAGCTGATTTATGGCACCCCAAATTTTTTTCGTGACAGGTTAATTATGAGTATACAGACTACAAAACAGCCCTGCTGTAAGGATCACTACTTTATCGTCATTCCTAGAGATTTAATTTAGGTACACACTCTATGGAAAAATTGAAAAGAATAAATATTAAGAAGGCTCTTAAGATTTTTATTTTTTAAATTGTCCTGCAACATGTGGTTTAATTACTATAGGCAACTTCAGGTAAGATGGGGCACATTCAGCATGGTATGGCCATAGACCACACAGAATTTCAGTAAGTCCCTTAACCTCACCTGGAGAATGAACATAATCACGCCTGGTGATGTGTGGTACACATACACAATGGAATACTATTTAGCCATAAGAAATGAAATCCTGTCATTTGCAGCAACGTGGATGGAACTGGAGGCCATTATGTTAAGTGAAATAAGCCAGGCACAGGAAGCCAAATACCACATGCTCTCATTCACATGTGGGAGCTAAAAAGGTGGATCTCATGAGGATAGAGAGTAGAATGGTGGCTACCAGAGGCCAGGAAGAATAGAGGGGAGGGAGGGATGAAGGAAAAAAAATGGATGTAAATGTATTTATGACCATTGAAGTATACACTAAAAATGGTAAAGATAGTATATTTTATATGTATATCTTACCTCAATCTTAAACAGTGTAAAAAAAAAAAAGTCTTAGTTTGTTAATGGTATTAGCCAGGAGGCCTTCAACTGCAAAATGGAGCAAAGAGTAACAGGGAGGTGAAGGGGTAAGGATAGCTTCATGGTTGCTTGGGTTTGAAGCTCAGTGATATCGCCAAGGAACTGGATGCATTTTCTCTGTCTGCTTAGGCATCCCTGGGATACACTTCATCCTAAGTTTTCTACAAGATGCTAAGCACAGTTGGGATCCTAGGTTTCCTTCTCTACTTCCAGGGATAGTGAGGGTCTCTTCTAGTGGCTCTCACTGCAGGACAAATGGGAATCTTTTTCTAAAGCCCCATCACATCTCTCTGTATTTTTCTATGCTGAACTGAATGGGTTTTGCTGATACAACCAGTATAATCAGTATCAAACCACAGTTGATATCAATCCCTTTTAAACTACTAATCTGCCATAAAACTGGGGAGAAGTAGAACATAGCTGGGAAGATGACCACAGTGTGTATCACATTTTTATTATCTCTTCGGTTGGTGCTAGATGATTATTCATGCTTCTGAGCATCTTCTAAATGTTTAGCATCAAGGCATCCCAAGGGTTTTTGCCTAGTAAGAAACTATTATCTTCAGGAGATGCCTGGATCTTTGTGGAATCTAGAAATATTGAGAGACTGGGGAAAACTAAATCAAATATTATACCAACATCTAGCATCAAAAATTTCTTAAGCCTCTTAGTTTCCATGTCATTCCAAATAATTCTATATTGATCCTTGACAGTACAGCATACATTAAACTCTAATTTGTTATTTCCATAAATATGTATGTCATATATATTTCTTATTAAATGCGACTAAGAAGAGATCTGTGTAAATTTCCATAATCCCAGTTCATTAGAATAGGATCTAATGGAATCACCTTTATGTATTCCACAGCCAGTCTAAGGAAACCTATAAAGGTTTTTAATTTGAAATTTTATTTAAAAAGGACATGAAAGTGTATGGCTATTTTAATTGGATTAAAAGTGACTTTTCTCTAAGTCTTTGATTTCAGGTGGCTTGTACCAAACATGTGCTTCTTCAGAACAGGATTTTGCTACAAATAAGAAAGCAAACTCTGAATATTGTCTTATATTAACAGAATGCATTCCATTAAAGAAAAAAACGAGTATAATACAAGTGAACTGATTCGTGAATATTAAAAACTGTTTTTTAAGCTAATTGTGTTAGCCAATTACTTAGAAACAGAATTAAGTGATTATAGAAATGCCTTTGGATAAAGCTACAGAAGTTTAAAATTTTAAAGACCTTTAATCATCCACACTTTATATTTTTCTTTAAAATTAAATTTTAAATGTATTAAGCAATTATTTTCTAAGTATTTTTGGTTTTATTAATGCCCTGCACTCTTGAAGGCCCACTCTCTCTTCCATATCAATTGGCTACATTCTTTCATTTCTTCTAACAATGAGCATTTTACTAAGTACACCAGAAAGTAAAGCTATGCCTTATATTGAAGTTTTTTTGTAAGATCTGAGTTCAAGGGAATTAAAGGAAAACATTCAGTTACAAATTTTATCTTAAAATGAGCACTCCTAATTCTTTATTTTTACTCATATGTTCATAAGCATTTCTAGAAAGGCGTTAAAAGGTGACATTTAATTTTACTGAGTCAATGCCCAGGGGATTACCTATTAGATTATGTTTACAGAAGATCTATTCAGTTCAATTTGCCAACAGTTTTTAAAGGGTTACAATGTGTGTAGTCTCTGAGGTAGTAATAAGTTCTGATATCTATGTTCTGAGAGCTTACAATGCATTCTCATTGGTAAAGAGAGTAAGAAAATTTAGAACACATACCATTCATTATTTTTCTGAAAAATCAATTTAATGCATTAAGTGATTTCTCTAGAATTTTCCTTAAATATTTGTCATATCTCACGTGGTTATAATCAGGTAGAAGTCTTCCTAGGTCCAAACAATGACAGGCACAGTGCAGAATGAACCGCAGAAAGATGTTTTACAGGTGCATAACTCAGGCAGGTGAGGGGAAGCAGAAACATTTGTTGCACCAGGAATCACAAATATTTATTGAGTTTCTACTTGTGCTTGAGGATGGTAAATAAAAAGAGATACACAGCATTTTCAGTCTTTTTAAGCAAACATGAGCATGTAGGAATGGCAAACAAATCATTTCCAATATGTAAGCATATTTGGTGCTGGGAAACAGTACAGTTTTTAGAGGTTGTGCCTGTTCTCTCATTATTCAAAATTGAAACTACTACTTTTGTACATCGTGGCAAATACTTTAATCATAGTATATGTAGCACTGAATTATAACTATTCATTTGTACTGTCTGTCTTCACCAGTGGATTATAAACTTCTGACTGAAAATGTCACACTTTACACATCTCAGTCCCCTTAGCACCCAGCAAAGTGACTGTCACACTGCAGTTGCTCAGCAAATGCTTGCGTAAATGAAATGGAGAAAAAAGTAGCAAAACCACCACATGTGTGAATACTTTTCATCATCATCCTTTTCTGTATTTGGAGACCTTCCCTCAAGTTTCCCTTTCTCATGCTTTCTTCTGCCTTACCATCCAAATTTTGGTTAGGGAGAGACTGTTTAAATCTATGACATCGCCTTCAGTCTAAACTTTAAAAAAATAATGAAACATGTCGGGTGCAATGGCTCATGCCTGTAGTCTCAGCACTTTGAAAGGTCTAGGCAGGAGAATTGCTTTAGCCTAGGAGTTTGAGATGAGCCTGGGCAACATAGCAAGACTCCATCACTGCAAAAATATTTTTAAAAAATTAGCCAGGTGTAGTGGCACGTGCCTGTAGTCCCAGCTACATGGGAGGCTGAGGAGGGAGGATTGCTTGAGTCCAGGAGGTTGAGGCTGCAATGAGCCATGATGATGCCACTGTACTTCAGCCTGGGCGACAGTGAGACCACATCTCAAAAAAAAAAAAAAAAAAAAAAAGAAGGAAACAAACAAAACTGATAGTAAAGTCTCATTTTCTCCTAAATAATTTAATATCTGTTCTAGGTTAGGCAAGAAAGACTGTCCAAGTTGGTGACTTGGGCTGGGCTAAAGTTGCTTATACTTTTGTTAGCTCTTGGTCCAGCAAACAAACACAGCAAAGTATACACAGAAGATCAAAAGCATAAGTGAGTTACCCAACAGAGGTGTGCTCAAAAGCAGAGGTCTGGTAGCCCATATGAAGCAAAAGAAAAGTCTACCCTGTAAAGGAAATATACATTCACACACATACACCTTGGCTCACTATTTTATATTGTTTTAGGCAAGTGCAGGAGATGAGGACCCACTCAAATCTTTGAGGATCTGCTCTATCACTGGCTTGCTGCACAATGGTTACATTCTTATTCCTATTATGTCAAGTTTATTTGAGTAAGCAGGTTTGCCTGCAGCCAGTGACACTAAAAAGGATAGAATCATTTGACATTAAGGTGGATCATACAAGCAAAGGTGCCCCAGGAGGAGATCCCTCAGCTTGTAATTTAACTCAGTCTATGACCTCAGTGGAATAATTTTCCCCAGGAGACGTGACAGCACAGAGTTTATGTCAGAGGATCATGGTGGTCTTTCCTTTCATAACTGGCCTGTGGTCATGGCAGGAGATATTGGGCTGATAGATGTGCTGGGCTGTGGGAAGAGGGCTGGCCAGGCTGGATCTGATTTTTCACTCTACTTTTTCAGAATATTTTCCTGCCTAAAATATTGTCACAAAACGTAGTGGCTGCAAACAGTCATCCCTTATTCATTCATAATTCCAGGAGTTGGTGATTTTGGCTGGGCTCAGCTGGTCAGTTTTTCTGCTGGTCTCCTCTGAGGTGACCTAAGAGGCTGCTGTCATCTGGTGGCTTGACAAGGGCTCAATGTTCTAAATAGGCTGTCTACACATATCTGGCAGATAACGGACTGGCAGTGAGGACATCTCAGTTCTTCTCCACTGGCCTCTCCAGCAGGCTAGTTCAGTTTACCTCTTGGTGACCAAGTTTTAAGAGGGTGAGACAGAAAGAAGCTACAAGCTCTCTCAAGTCCTCAGCTCAGAAGTCCCATGGCATCACATCTACCATATCCTGCTGGTCAAAGCAAGGTACAAGGTCAACCAAAATAAAAGAGGGAGAAACAGTCTCCTCCTCTTGACCGAATGAATTGCAAAGTATTCGTGGTTATTTATTTATTTATTTATTTATTTATTTATTTATTTGAGATGGAGTCTTGCTCTGTCACCCAGGCTGGAATGCGGTGGCGCAATCTCGGCTCACTGAAAGCTCCACCTCCCGGGTTCATGCCGTTCTCCTGCCTCAGCCTCCCAAGTAGCTGGGACTACAGGCGTCTGCCACCATGCCCGGCTAATTTTTTGTATTTTTAGTAGAGAGGGGGTTTCACCGTGTTAGCCAGGATGGTCTCGATCTCCTGACCGTGTGATCTGCCCGCATCAGCCTCCCAATCGTGGTTATTTTTAACTACCAAACTTCCCTTGCTAAAAAAAAAAAACAAAAACAAACTCATAGTGTTTCCCAAATACTTACTAACTTTATATATTTACAAAAACATAATAATTAAGGAGATAATTATTAAACATGAAATGAAAACTATCTTTTTAAATGACTGCTGTCTCTTTTTATATGGTAGCAATGGTATTAAAACTTTCTTCTCTTGATAAGGGCTTTGAGTGTAAGCTATTTTCTGCAATGTGTAGAATGCTATAACATTTTTTATTCCCATGTAGAAGTCAGTGGAACAGAATGAGAATTACTGGAGCCATAATGGAAATGGAAAACTTTGGGCTATTTTCTCTTTCTAGTAGGTGAATAATGCAGTATGATAACAATGCCAGTCACTTCAGAAATAGGAGAAACAACAGAATTTTCATTGTATTGCTTTCAGTCACACTTTTGCCCTCTGGATACTTCTGGAAGACTGGTCAGGAATAAAATACTCTATTCAGAGAAAACACAGTTACATTTTACTATACGCACTACCCACTTCTTAACAACAAAGTTACACCTTGATCCCATTATTCTTTTAAAATAGGATTTACTGTGCACAAATATTATTGTCTCCCCTCTTTTATCTGTTTTTGATTAGCCCTCCTAGGGGATGATACATCATTAAAGGGTTTTGTGCTGGGCTACTTTAAGTGATTCTGAATATTCTGTTGTGTCAGCTCACTGTAATAAAACCCAGTATTTTAACAGTATTGCTCATCCAGTTGCCATTGATAATAATGGGCTCCTTTTACGGCCTTTTTTTACACTTAAACTAATGCATGATATCACTATGTGTGGACCTCATTTTCCCAGGGTTAGTCCCACCACGTTAGTCAAGGAAGCAATGACTGAATTGTCATAGGAGTTACCTTTTTAACTATGCAAGGTTATCAGTCTAACATTCACAGCTAAACCTGAAATTCCTTAGGACCCTGTGAGTTCCTTCATCATGGATCATCTTTCTCCATGACCTCTGAAAGTCTTTCTAGTAGATGATCTCATTTTATTTCCAAACAACTAAAGATCAGTTACAAGCATTGTTTCTTTGGTAATACATGAGTGGGGGGAGGTGGAGGAAAAGAAAAACCAGGAAGCGTTGCATCTCGATTGCAAAGTGAGTCATTAGAAAGGATGAAAAAATTGACAGTGTGCCATCTGAAATGATCAAGTTATCAGGGCTGACACTGATACAAAGTCTCCTGATACTTGGAACAAACCAGAATGGTACCAAAGGGCTGAACATGAGCCAGATTTCATTTGTCAGTGGGTTGCTCTTATTTTGACAACATCTTGGTAAAATTGTCACATCTGTTGAAATTCTGTTTGAAAATTAGCTGTAGGAAAGAACACCAAACAATCTTATTTTCACGTATTGTGTACACAAGGATTTTCCTACAATGAGTCATCAGTCACCAGCAACAATGAAATGTCACAACAATTCCAAAGATACCATCTGTCTAACGGAGATGATTCAAAGACAAACATACGCCATTTAGCACAGCTATTTTTTAAATGACCACTGATTAAAATCAAAGCACTTCAGATCTTTTCTGAACTGTTATTAACAGCACTGATATTGGAAAACTACAATTAAAGTGTTACGCATCGATAACATCTGCTAAGACTATAAATGATGTTTATTTAAGCTTCCTCTCTTGAGAACAGCTGACATTTGAAAATGTGGAAGATGTTTGCATCACCTCTGTGTCCTCTCCACCTGGTGTTTACAAAATTTTCCCATCAGAGCCTATATCATTGCACACTTCTATTTTATTCGGTAATCACAAATAAGTAAAAGAGTTTATTTGCAGATTTTGTTCAGTAGCTAAAATATGTGTGGCCATTGCAGAAAAAAAAATAAAGCTCATCAAGACCATGAAAACCCTTTTGTAAAAGCACTTTTCTCCATGGTTCATGATTTTGTTTACTTAACAATACTCATAGTGATCTTGGAAAATCTAGAGGATTGGGAACAAATCTACAAGAAAAAATAGCCAATTATTCAATTGTAAAAGTAATACCTAAGCAGAAAGTAAAGAATATAAAAAAATGCTACACAGCTTAGGAGACTGGTATGCTTCACATAAAAATATGCCATTAAATTTCAGATGCAAAAGGTATTATGAATTCTCCATGATGGATTTTGCTTCAATAAATCTTAATGGTGAGATAGAGCTAATCAGAACAACTGTCACACAATATTTGAGAGTTTGGTTACAAGTACCTATTGCCATTGCTGTGAAATATTCCACTCAATCCAACAAAGGTTTATCAGACACCCCTGTGTGTGCTTACACACTTTCATCTTTTAGTCATTTTCTGTCCAAAGAGCAAAAAAGCCATCATATTTAATTTATAATAATACATTGAAGCCACTTTATAGTATTTCTTGGGGTGACAGAAATGGCATCTGTGTAATAGACTAGCTTGTTATTCTAGGTTTTACCACCTGGATTCAAATTTCAAAGGACATGTTAATCCATGTCACCAAATAATAGAACTTTAAGAATAACTAACACCTACGTAAGTATTGTTGTTTATTTATGTGTTTATTCCTTCATGCACTTATTCGTTTCTGTATTCAGTCTTTCGGCAGATATTTCAAGGCTGCTTAGAATGTGGAGCACTGGGTTAGGAACTGGGAGTAGTATGAGCAAGAGAGAATCCAGGTTAGAGAAAGAAAAAATATATATATATATTTTTTGCTAACTACTGTTAGTAAATTAAATGATCTGGGGTAACTTTCACAACATCTCTCTTTCTGTATCCTTTCACAAGACCATTCTTATCAATAATCAATTTCAACAAAAGAACCTTATCAAATGCTTAAGGGTTAAAAAGATGCCATTACTTATTCAAGATGAAATATGTTATGCAGGAACTTTGCTGAAGTTGGACTGTCAGCCCTGCTACTACTTTAGGTGAAATGGAATTTACAGCCATGTTGTGGAGGACTTATAGTAATGGACTACATTTTCTCAGGTAAGCAATATGGTTCAAATACTCACCAGCCGTGTGATCTTAACTTTCCTGAACTTGTTTCTTTAATTGTTAAATGGAGATGATAATATCGACCTGAATGGGCTGTTGTGAGGACTAGGAATGATTTATGTAACATGTTTGGTGAACAGCCTCAGGAATAGTTGAGTCTTAAACAGCAACGAACTACAAATGCTGTTAATATTAGCTTCAAGCTAGGTGAGGCTAGGACGGCTCAAAGATTTTAGTAGAAATGGCTAACTGAACAAATAAACACCTTGGCAATTGCCTAAAATCTCTGCTATTTACATTTATTGTTAAAAAAAAAGGAGGGGAGAAATTTCAACTTAAAATAGCACTAAAACATATGAAGTTGGCTGCACTGCAATCAAACTAAACTTTCAAGTCTCCTCTGAAATTTTAGTAGAAGTTCATCATTTCCTCTATCTTTAAACCATTTACTAAGCTAATGACAAACAATGTCTGGGACATCATGGCCAAATCAAAGCGTGCTAATGTTTCCCTTCATCACTAAAAGGAATTGTGATGGTCTATGCATTTCAAAAGCTATTCTGTGTTACTCTGGTATGTCAACAATATAACAATAAATAATGAATCTTTTTTCTTTTCGAAATATATTTCAACTTTTAAAAGTTCAATGGGCTACTTTTAACTTGAATATAAAAAGAGGAAGGTGGAAATACTGATTTTTCATGTAAAGCCATATTTTATCTCAATCACTGCTTCGCATTATTTACTTTCCAAACACCTGGCTGGAGGTAAATGCAACTGTTATTTAAATTTAGAGATTAGTTGCCTCATGTGCAGAATTTTATTATAGGTTTATTTTATTGTTTGGCCAGCCAGTTAAGACTCAAGAGATTATTTATAGGTTCTCATTTCAGATTCTAAATTTCCTCTTAAAATTTAGATTTAAGTAATCTGTTTTAAATGGCATCTAGTGACACCCAACAGGATGCCAAAACAACCAACCAGTTGGGAAGATTAAAAATTCCAGCAATAGGCCGGGTGCGGTGGCTCACGCCTGTAATCCCAGCACTTTGGGAGGCCAAGGCAGGCGGATCACGAGGTCAGGAGATCAAGACCATCCTGGCTAACACGGTGAAACCCCGCCTCTACTAAAAAATACAAAAAAATTAGCCGGATGTGGTGGCGGGTGCCTGTAGTCCCAGCTACTCGGGAGGCTGAGGCAGGAGAATGGCATGAACCTGGGAGGCGGAGCTTGCAGTGAGTCGAGATTGCGCCACTGCACTCTAGCCTGGGCGACAGAGCAAGACTCCGTCTCAAAAAAAAAAAAAAAAGAAAGAAAAAGAAAAAAAAATTCCAGCAATAAACTGGTTATATTTTTCTGCATGGTGTCAAATAATCCACATGAATACAGCAGTGGCTTCAGCATCACAGAGACCTAGGAGTCTAAGGCTACTGAAGAAAACCAAATGAGATGGAAAAAAACTTGGGATCCAATGTGTGAAGTGTTTTAGTATTTTTAAATGTTTAGAGATGCTCCCCCCAGGAGTGGCAGGCTACAAGAGAACCTTATACACCTCAGCACCCTGGCTGCCATTTTTGTTGCATTCATTCCTGCCCCTACTCCAACTCTCTGGTAACTCCCTTCTGTCATGCTTCTTCCATCTTCCATCCTATGAACATTTTAGCAGAGAACTAAGTCCTAAGTCATAGGACTTTCTGACTGTGGTGTATTTGAAGGAATTGAGAGGTTTTCTACAACTGCAAAACACACTACTGCCTACGGAGATCTGTGACTGTGATGGGTTACGGGCACGATTCCAGGGAATGATATAGATCAGTGAGTCAAACCTATCCTGGAAGACTTGCTTAAATCAGTAATTAAGTGCTCAATATGTAAAAACGTTTTGGTGTGTATTTCATCCATGACCATCTACCATATTAATATAGTTCTTCTCTAGAAAGACTAGGGCCACAGGAGCCCGCAAGAGGAGAAAGCCCACCATCTACAGCTTGAGGAAATACCAGCAAGAAGGACGTGTTGCTCAAAGTTGAAGAGATCAGTAATTTATTTTTCCCACCTTTTCACTACCTCCTGAGAAGATGTGGAGTCTACAGAGAAACATGCCTGAGGGTGAGGGAGATTACCAGTTCTTTCCCTCATGAGGCTAGATAAAATAAGAAAGGCAACAACTAAATCTGTAACACACAAGGCTTTTTAGAGGCAGAAAGGAAATTGGATTGTCTGGAATTAAACCCCAGCTTTGACACTTACCAGCTGCGTGATCTTGAGCAGTTTACTTAAAATTTGTATGCTTTAGTTTCGTCATTTCTAAAATAAAGATAAGACTGGATCATAGGGTTATTGTGAAGAGTAAATGAGTTAATACCTATAAAATAATTAGAATAGTGTCTGGCTCCTAAGAAGGATTCTGGCTGACCCCTGAGATGTAGTCCATCAGGGTAGTGACAGGCCACCTACTCAACTAAGGTGAGTTAGCATAAACTAAGAGGGTCCAGAGATAGATTTATCCACTAAAGGAATCCAAAGGTAGGAGCATTTATTTCTGAATATTAGATCAGATAATAAATTAGCTCAGTAGTTTATTTATGCACCACTTCTGTTCGACATAGTAGTAGAAGTGCTTCCCAGAGCAATCAGGTAAGAAGAAACAATAAAAATCATACAAATAGGCTGGGCATGGTGGCTCACATCTGTAATCCCAGCACACTGGGAGGCCAAGACAGGCAGATCACCTGAGGTGAGGAGCTTGAGACCAGCCTGGTTAACATGGTGAAACCACATCTCTACCAAAAATACAAAAATTAGCCGGGTGTGGTGGCGCGTGCCTGTAATCCCAGCTACTTGGGAGGCTGAGGCAGGAGAATCGCTTGAACTCGGGAGGCAGAGGTTGCAGTGAGCCGAGATCACACCACTGCACTCCAGCCTGAGAGACAGAGTGAGTCTCAGTCTCAAGGAAAAAAAAAAAAAAATCATACAACTAGGAAAAAAAAGTAGTCAAATTATATTTTTTGGCTGACAATATGATTTTATATCTAGAAAACCTTAAAGGTGCTGTCAAAAGGCTACTAGAACTGATAAATAATTTCAGTAAGATTTCAGGATACAAAATCAATGTACAAAAGTCAGTAGCATTTCTATATACCAATAATGTCCAGGCTGAGAATAAAATCAAGAACACAATCCCATTTACAATAGCCACGAAGAAACTGAATTACTTTGAAATACAGCTAACCGAAGAAGTGAAAGATTTCTACAAAGAGAATGATAACACGGAAATCTGAGACAACACAAATACATGGAAAAACATTCCATGCTCATGGATAGAAAGAATCAATATAATGAAAATGGCCTTAGTGCCCAAAACAATTTACAGATTAAATATAAAATTACCAACATAATTCTTTACAGAATTAGAAAAAAAATTCTAAAATTAATTTGGAACCAAAAAAGAGCCCAAATAGCCAAAGCAACCCCAAGCAAAAAGAACAAAGCCAGAGGCACCACACTATTCAACTTTGAACTATACTATAAGGCTATATAGTGAACAAAACAGCTGATACTGGTAAAAACAGACATATAGACCAATGGAACAGAATAGAAAACTCAGAAATAAATTGACAAGGCCAACAGAAACGAGCAATGGGAAAAGGACTGCCTACTCAATAGATGGTTCTGGGATAACTGGCTAGCAACGTACAAAAACTGGATTCTTACCTTTCACCATATACAAAAATTCACTCGAGATAGATCAAAGATTTAAATGTAAGACCTGAAACTATAAAAATCTTAGAAGAAAACCTAGAAAATATTCTTCTTTGGCAAAGAATTTTTGACTAGTCCCCCAAAGCAATTGCAACAAAAACAAATATTGACAAGTAAGATCTAACTAAATTAAAGAGCTTCTGCATAGCCAGAGAAACTATCAATAGAGTAAACAGACACCCTACAGAATGGGAGAAAATATTTGCAAAGCATGCATCAGACAAAGGTCTAACATCTAGACTCTATAAGGAACTTAAACAAATTAACACGAAAAAATCAAATAACCCTATTAAAAATTAGGCAAAGGACATGAACAGACACTTTTCAAAAGAAGACATACAAGCAGCCAACAAACATATGGAAAAATGGTCATCATCACTAATTGTCAGAGAAATGCAAATCAAAACCACAATGAGATGCCATCTCACACTGGTCAGAATGGCTATTATTAAAAACTCAAATATAATTGAGGCTGCACAGATAAGGGAATGTTTATACACTGCTGCTGGGAATGCAAATTAGTTCAACCCCTGTGGAAAGCAGTTTGGAGATTTCTCAAAGAACATAAAACAGAGCTGCTATTTGACATACCAATTTCATGACTGTGTATATACTCAAAGGAAAATAGATCATAATTCCAAAAACATATTGCACTCGTATGTTCATTACCATACTATCACAAGAGCAAAGACATCAAATCAACCTAGATGCCCATCAATGGCAAACTGAATAAAGAAACTGTGGTACATATATACCATGGAATACTATGAAGTCATGAAAAAGAATGAGATAGTGTCCTTTGCAGCGACATGGATGGAGCTGGAGCCCATAATCCTAAGCCAACTAATGCAGGAACAGAAAGCCAAATACCTCATGTTCTCACTTATAAGAGGGAGCTAAACATTGGGCACACATGGACATAATTAT
This sequence comes from Pan paniscus, assembly GCF_029289425.2. NCBI lineage: Eukaryota > Metazoa > Chordata > Mammalia > Primates > Hominidae > Pan > Pan paniscus. Next base: position 95,485,375 of record NC_073263.2, on the reverse strand, counting down.
GGGAACAATAGTCACTGCTGACTAGTGGAGGGGGATGACAGGAAGGGAGCATGGGTTCAAAAACTACTTATTTGATACTACGCTCATGACCTGCATATAATACACCCATGTAACAAGCCTGTACGTGTACCCCCTATATCTAAAATATAACTGGAAATTAAAAATAACAATAAAAGCATCAGAGGGCAGCATAAAAATAGTTTATTTCTATTAATATTTAAATAGTAAATAGTTTATGACTATTTACTATTACAGATCATATAATAAGCTAGCTAAATAGTTATGTACTAGGGCAATAACACTGAGGACACACTGTTCTCATCCCATTTACAATACTTAATGCTTGAGGGCCCAGACATTTTGTCCTTCACAGGCTGCCTGCAAATGGGTTTAGATCCTGGGCTAATTTGGGAATACCATATCAATAGATATTCCTTGAAAGAAAAGACAGTAATTCGTACAATAGTTTTAAAGTTATCTCCTGTTCGCGGCTGTTTTTATCTAGATTCTAGACGAGTCATTCTGAAAAGAACAAAGTGGTGTGAGGATTTTCTGTAACCATTTTAAAATAAGGAAAATTTCCAAAGGAGGCTGTGGCTGCAGAGTATGCATTTGGAAAGAAAGTCAATGAAATGCAGATAAATAGAAGTGGGTGCCTAGCCATCTGTTTAAAACAAACATGCCCGGTTGAACACAGAGATATTTTTGCCCTTCACATCATTTGAAAAATGTGGCTCTTTTGGCTTTAATTCCATTTAGTGCAGGGTATGTGCTGAATAAATATGTGTTGTTTGATTAATTGATGGTGTCATCTCCATTTAGGATTGGGGCGAAAGTGGAAAGAGCAGGCTGTGCCTGCACATACTAATCCTCAAATATTCCACAATTCTGTTTTGGAGAAAATCCTTCCTGACTTTTGGCCCAGGGAAACAAGTAGTCATGGTTTGTATTTAATGTGAATTTCTGTGGTAACACAGTCTGAGTAGTTTTAACTTTGACATGATAAATATCACCATTTTGTAAGCAACAGGAAAGAAAAAGAATCATATTTGGAAGCAGGAAGCCAGGGTTCTCAAGCCCAATCTTTTCAATCAGTAATCCACCAAGATAAAAGATAATCATTAAGTATTATGTATTATGTACTATGTACCTTCCTTGCAGAATTGTCACAAGAGTCTGACAACTGTGTTTGCAAGTTTGAAAGAAGCTATCAGGGCCACAGTGGAGAGAGTGAGAGAAGAAAAAGGGTGGGGTATTATAGCAGTTGCAGGAGGTCAAGCAAAGACAGCAGGAGGACTGGAGAGCCAGTGAAAGGGGAGCTGTATATTTGCTTTAGCAAGATGTTTTCATCTCTGTCAACCATCCAGGATGAGACAGGAGTGGCTCTAGTAGTGATGGCTGTAGTAGTAAGCTGTAGTTAGCTGAAGAAATGAGTGAGCCAAAACGCTGAACAAATTCAGTGGGGTAGATGAAGGCAGAAAAGACACACACAAGGGAAAAAAGAGGGGGAAGAGAAAATAGATTAATTAGTGCTAACTTCTCTGTCAGGATAAAGCTGGAGAAAAAGAAGATAGAAGGTAAAAACATTAAAGCAGTTTTTTAAAGAGATATCTGTTAAATTCTTTTAAAGTAAGGTTTATTGCTTTGCAAGAGTAAAACAGTTACCCTACCCGAAATAATATTGTGAGGACTCTGATTGTTAATTAAAATAGGGATGAATCCAAAGAACATGTTACTAGAATAGCCTCCTCCAGCATCTCAGCATTCCTGTGAACAGCTCTTGCTTGTGTAGGAGATGCTCCCATAATCATCTTCTGCTCGCAAAAAGTAGTATAGTGTTGTCTAGAAATGTGATTTTGTGCTAAGGGCAGAAAAGCAATGAGTAGATGACTCTGTTTTTCATGTAGGTGGTCTCCTGGGCACACTCTTGGTGGCAGAAGGTAAACTTTGTTGTTTGTTAATGAGCATGTGTGATTGATACCAATCTGCATAATAATGAATATTGAACTCTGTTTTCTTTGAAGCTGGTGCTCTCTGCAGATGATAATGCATTTGGGGAAAGTTTGCTTCCTTCATATAGACCTAGACTGTATTATTACTGAAAATCAACAAATTTGTGTTTGGCAGGTGTGTGTGTGTGTGTGTGTGTGTGTGTGGGTGTGTGTGCATGTTCATTCAAGAGTTATGTCCAAATAACCAACTTCCTTCTGCACTTCACTGGCAAGAAGACATCAAAATGTGTGGTGGTGGAAGTAACAAAAAATACAATAAAAGGACGGGCAGGGATAAAAAGAAGTGTGACCTGCCACCATTCATCCCTTGGTCAATGGCACAGAAGGGGCCTTCCTCCACTGTTAAAGAGGACAGTGGTGCAAGACTTTAAGGCAGAGGTCTGCAAAAGTGGGCAGATGTCACTGGTGGAGGGAAGAGGCAACCAAGATGGAGAAATAAAGTGGTTGTTATGGGGACAACTCAAGAACATAAGTGTGACAAGTCTCTTTGTTCCCACTATGCTAGAAGGTGGTGGATATTAAAGGAGATGGCCTTTGGTTGTGGACATACATAGAGTTACTAAACCTGGGGTAAGTGAGGAATTTTGGAGAGCTTCATATCAGTCTACATCTTATATTTACTTAGAGACTGCAGGACAAAAACCAGAATGAATGAAGAATCTTTGTCAAGTGGGATTGAGTGTCTGCTGGGAGCTTCCCATGCAGGTCTGTGACAGGCATGCTAGTGTTCCACAGGACAACTGGGACATGCTTCTCTGTGTGCTCTATGAATTAAACTCAACATCAGGAAAGTTGTTTGAGTTGTAGGAAAAAGGTCACAGTACTAGCATGGGTAAAAACAAAGCATGTAAAACTTGGGAATATAAAAAGGCATTGTGAACCTAGGCCACATGGTGAAACCTGTCTCTACAAAAAATAGCTAGCTGTGGTGGTGCACACTAATTTACTCTCAGCTACGCAAGAGGCTGAGTCAGGAGGATCGCTTGAGCCTGGAAGACAGAGGTTGCATGGAGCTAAGATTGTGCCACTACACTCCAGCCTGCATAACAGATGAGACCTTGTCAAAAAATAAATAAATAAATAAATAAAAGGCACTGTGTACGCAGAAGAATATTTTTCAAAAATTTTATAATATATATACACTTTTGGTATGTTTTCAGGTTATATAACCATACATAGCAAGTTGTAAATAGCAGATTATAAAACTATATGTGTTGAAAGAAGCCAGATAAAATAGGCCACATATTACATGATTCCATTTAGAAGAAAGATCTAGAATAGGTCATGCTTAGAGACAGAAAGCAGAATGGCGGTTTCCAGGAGGTAGGGGTGAGGGAGGACTAGGGAGTGACTTCTTGGGCAAAGAGCTTTCTTTTGGGATGATAAAAATGTTCTGGAATTAGACAATAGTGATGGTTGCTCAACATGATAAAGGTACCAGATGTCAGTGAATTGTACACTTTAAAACAGTGAATTTTATGTGATGTGTAATTTACTGCAATTAAAGATAACCATATATGCTATATCAGTCCATTTTTGAATAGAAGAAAAACAATATTATACAGGTGGACCTGATAATCAATACAGAATATGACTCAACCTAAAGTTTCACTGGAATGCAAGGGGAAGATAACACTTAAAGAGCTGGGCATTGAGAAGATGTTTTCCAGTTACTTTCCTTCTTGGTAATACATATGGTCTGGCCAAGGTGATACTTATGGTTCTATCTACCTCTAAAATTCTCTGACTTTATGATTTGAGTTTAGAATGTTGCATGACAATTCAAAAGAAATACTTATAAAATAAATTGATGTTTGATTTCAAATGTTGGAAGAAAAGTCAAATGAGCAAAAAGAAAGTTGCTAGAATGAACAAGATGTGGAGAAACAAATACAGAAAAATAAACTGTTCTACAAAAGGAGAAACAGGGCTTATTTATGGAGAGGCAATTCTACACAAAGAACCAGGACAATAATGAATAAAAATGAAATAAGTGGAGACCAAAGATTCCACCAAAGATGGACTGAAAACCCCAGTTTGAAGGGGAAAGTAGGAGGCAACCATTCAGGATGATAAAGATGACAATATGAAGAGTCAAAAGGGGAACATACAAAGAAGGAGTTTAAATGCTCCATAAAACCTTAAAGTGAGAATGTTCAATAGAAGTAGAAAAACAATCACAGTGGTAGATGGGTTTTAGGGAGACCATGGAAGAAAAGAAAAGTGAAGACACCTCAGCAAAAGTTCTGAGAATCAAAAACCACAAGGGAAGGTGGCACAGACAGAGTGAAGGCAACAAAATGAATGGAAACTGTAGCAAAATGAACGATCTGACAGCATCCAAGCATGGGCAAGATGAGAAGGGGAGCAAGAAGCAGCTTAAGAAAAATATATGGAAAGTTTGAGAATTCTGTAGAAAGAAAAAAACTGAATAATAGAGGTGTTTTGAGCCAAACGGTTTCAAGGACTATATATATATATATGTGTGTGTGTGTGTGTGTGTGTGTGTGTGTGTGTGTAAACCTATATCTCAATACACATATATACACACCCACATCTCACACACACACGTCACACACACATACACACACACATATACACACATACAGGTGAATATATATACTCTCACACACATACTATATATACTATTTATACACACATACATATACATACATATATACAGACACATACATACATATATACATAAATGTATACATCACATATAAGTGTTTGAATGCAAGCTAATGCTGGAGTTCAAAAATAAAAGATAAATGATACAAGAAAGACATTCCTAATAACCTAGGGCATTATAATTCTTCTTGGCAACTATTTCCAGTATTATTGTTCTCATGTTCATATAAGGAAATTAAAACACAAGAAGTTATATACATTTTTCACAATTCTGGAATTCTATATATCAACTCAGGATTTTAATTTAGTTCTATTTAACAGTAATATTCATACAGTTCTTTCCCACGTAATATGTTCCCTAAAGATTCATTTTTGAGATTTTTGGTTAATTTTGATTATCATCTTGAAAATGGGTATAAAAGCCTAGTTTTAGATTTAATTTTCATTTTGTTACCTGATTTCAATAAGTTCTATCTTCTGGATCTGTTTGACTGCCAAATTTTCTTCTCTAACTTCCTTCCTCCAGATGTTTCCTGTGTTCCTAGAAGTTTAAATTATGAACACAGAACACACTGCCCTATAGAAAAATGTTGGTGTGATAACTGAAATGGTACTATTAATTCTTTATTTAGTGCATATTCTAAGGTACCTACACTTTGTAGGCTGTGCTAAGAACAGAGCCATCAACTAGCATGTTGTTTGTATGAAAGAAGGTATTTCTGAGCTCTAAGGCAATCGGCTCAGAAACAAACCTTTAAAACACAACCCATTTATTTTAGGTTGAAGAATGCCTATGAAACATGTCCGCTGTTTCATCCTTTGCTTCTAATGATCTCCAGGAATCTTCCTGGCTGTTATTTCTCTGGTGAAAGTTCTCTTATAAAAAAAATTCAAGATTTTGCTTATGTCTATTTTTGCTGCTGCTATTAGTTCCAGTCGAGAGATTATTACCTAACGTTAATCACCTGACTTCCTTCTTTTTGTCATAATTATTATAACCATTACTATACGGATGAAGAAACTGAGGCTGAGAGGGGTTGGGTAATTTATCCAAGGTGAAACTGCTTCTAAGGTGATAGAAATTAAAACTGAACCCTTCTCTGACTCCAAAGCCATTATTGGTTATCAGCAAAATAGAAACAGAAAAATAAATAAAATGTATAGGTCTGGATATTTTTATTTGTTTAAGCATTCATTCATTCATTCATTCATCATTTATTCATTCATTCAAGAACAAAAGACTTACTGGAGAAATGAAACAAAAAATGACTGGCATAGAATGAGGAAGATGGCAAAATTGAGTTAGGCCACAGACCTGCTCTAGAGGGCTCCAAAAGCTGAAGAGAATAACAGACCTAAAATCACATAATAATAATTAAGCTTGCTTGGTAAGTTGAACAGATTAAAGTGATCTGGGCAAGGTGAGGAAGGCATCAAGCAGGAAGTAACATGACACGTTTTACTGGAGATGAAAAGAGTTTTCCAGGAAGATAAGAGGCTGTTTAGGAGTGGGGAGGCATGAAGGAACATAGACATCTTACTACCTAAATAATCTTCCTGAGAAATGTAAGTTACATTTAAAATTTTACTTGACTGTATCTTGTATGTAATACAAGATAAAATATTGTTTGTGAAATTTTTTGTTACAGATTGAAAAAACAACATGATCTTTCCAAATTCATCTTTTGCTCCCTCAGACTACCAAGATGGGCAAATTCTTCTAAAGAGGGGAAATGTCTAGTGCAGTGTCTGCCAGGGCGGAAGAGAATGATATGTAACTCTTCCCAGTCACCATGGAAGGCACAAATTGCTTTTTAGAACTTGTGGTTTCTCCTTTATGAATGTCCAGCACCTAAGAGCTTTGACAATAAAAAAAAAAGAAATTTCCCAGCCTCAGAATCATTTGTGAATGCACAACCAACTCTGTCAAGGGCAAGAGAAGGTCACAGATGATGAAACCACGATAAAGCCAGAATCATGAAAATATAGATGTCTGCAGATGAATCAAAGTGAACAGAGTGACCCTCTGCTATCATCACTTAATCGCTAGGTTAGGGAAAATACTGGGAGACAAGGGATCAGACAGAGCAATTGTGACTGTTAAGGACAAGTGGGATTAGCATAAATATATCATAATTTATCATCCTCATCACTAGTAATTTTGAGGTCTATACGTCTGAATATACCGGTCAGAAGGACCTGTAGAATTCTTAAAAAGGTATCCTTTATAACTCTAGATGCCTCATAGGTGGAAAAAAAATAGCATATTCCTTTAGCTTTTATACTTGTTTATTATTTCAGTGAAATAGAGTAATAGGTACCCTTTCTCCTAAAAGTTAGATATAAATATCACCAGTTACTATCATAAATAAGGCATAGTCTTGGCAATTAGGCTTCTAACGTTTTCATTATTTCCTGTTTGTTGTTGTTCTTCAATTTTTAGTGAAATCTGGACATTTAAGTATCATCTACTTATTTATTTAATTTTTATCGTGGTAAAATATATATGACATAAAATTTGCCATTTGAACTATTCTTAGGTGTACAATTCAATGGCATTAAGTGCAATCACAGTGTTATGCCACCATCACCTCTAATATTTTCAGACAAATTTCATCATCCAGACAGAAACTCTGTACCCATTAAAAAGCAGGCTGGGTGCAGCGGCTCATCTCTGTAGTCCACTTTGGGAGGCCAAGGCGGGTGGACCACTTGAGCTCAGGAGTTGGAGACCAGCCTGGGCAACATGTCAAAACCCCTGGCTCTACAAAAAATACAAAAATCAGCCGGGGTGGTATGCAGTTGTAGTCCCAGCTACTTGGGAGGCTGAGGTGGGAGGATCACGGGAGCCCAGAGGTGGAGGTTGCAGTGAGCCATGATCGCACCATTGCTCTCCAGCCTGGTTGACAGAATGAGACTCAGCCTCAAAAAATTTTTTTAAAAATTATAAATTTAAAAAATAATGAAAACAATTCCCCATTGCCCTCTCCCTCCACCTGGTAACCTCCATTATACTTTCTTAGACATTTTTATTTTGTGGAAACCAGTTCAAATATACCAAGCTGCCAGGCTGGTATGGGATGTCCTGTGACTAATGATTAAGTCAGGTTAAAGGTGAACATGTCCATTTCAATTCAGCTTTGTTGATCTGTTCTCATGTATAATATATACATTTATTGTGAACTTGGGGATCCTTGAAAATCTCAGATTTTATGCCACTTGAATATTGAAGCTGTATTCACTTGGTTATTTCTTATTGGACTATCAACCACAATTAAACACACACACAGAAACTCACTATCACCACGAGCATGAACCAACACAAAACCTATTGACTCTTGCAAGGAGAAATGTCATTGTCTATGCCAGGCAAAGCAGAACGTAAGTGGATAGTCATAAATTGCTTCATTATCTAAATTGTAGGTTATAGGCACTAAGAAAATTTCTCAGAATATTATTGAAATCTTTCATTGATTAAGAAAACAAACATTTTTTTGAAATGAAAAAAATTAAGGACTAATTTGGAGGTGTGAAATTTGAGCCAGGGAGAGTGCCTTTGCCACTGGAAATGTAGAAGGTTCCCAACAACGCAGAAGACCCCCAAAGTTGGGAGAAGAGGTAAGTATCCAATCAATAACAAATGTCAGTTGAAAATGAAGAGGAAAGCCCTGTCATCTCCTCAGATAAGTTTTATATCTCAACTCACTGTTTTGGAAATATCAGAACATATGGGGATTTAAAAACATTGCAATGAAGGGGGATTAATGGAAAAACAATTTTATCTGTCAAAGATCACTACAAAGCAAACAAAAAACAAGCAAACCAAAGCAACTGTAAAGGGCATATTCATCAATAATCCTGGCTGTGTTTTAAAGGTGCTTAGATGCCACAAAAACATCTCCATCATCACATAAATATAATTTTAGTGTTTATCTGAGTTGGGGATGACATTTATTGCCTCACACACTCTCTCTTAAAGTACAGTGTTTACTTATCTAGCAGTGTTTTCAGAGTGTTTGCATTTGGAAAGGAACACCTCTTGCATCTTTGCTAAACCTTAAATAAATTATGCATTCAATCATATTTCTGCTATAAAACATACTTTGTATCAGGGACAACAGTTTAAACCCATACCTAACATTGGATGTATCTATTAATAATTTAAGAAAAAATTGCCTGGACACCACTATCTACAGTTCATGAATTTATAGTGAAACATGATTAAATGAATCCACAGCTAGGAATCAAGCTGTAGAGCAAGTGTGCATTCCCCAAGATGGCCTACAAGAATAATTGGATCTTCTGAAAGAAAACATTTGTTAAGCAAATCAATCAAATCAATCTAGCCTGACATAACTGGCTGTCATTCCTGCACAAAATGAAATTTATACTACATGAATATGTATTTGAATTGGAGAAAATACGATAGGAGGAATATAATCATTTAATGGGGGGCTCTTTTAATACACAGTTGACAGTTAAAATTTTTATTTTGGTAAGGAGAAAAGTGTCTGTTGTTACCACTCCAAGACAAAGTTAATTCTGGACTGGACAAGTTAAAATTATGTAACTGATGAGTAACTTTATTGTTTCTTAATTTAAATTTATGAGAAATATATTCTTATTATTGGAAGAGTATACTGCAAGTTACAACACAGGATACAATAATATTGCCAAATAATTAGGGTAGTAAAATTAAGTATGTCACTTAAATTGAAAAACAAAAGGGAAATTGAAAAGTGAAAAATAGCCACAGGAGCATCTGCCCTTCTATCATGGAGGCTTACGTGCTCAGACTATATTTTCTGCTGAAACAAAGAGATTCTTTTAAGACCCAGCTAATTCTCAAAAGAATTTACCAAGGTTTCCACAATCTATAAAAATAACTCAGTACTGCAACAGAAACTTCTGATTGTGGTGGCGAAAAAAAAAAAGTGTTGAAGAGGAAAAAAAAGAAACCACTTTTGTATGGGGAATCAATCTTGATGCTAAGCAGTGTTAATTCCCATATATGTCTTTGATTGTATTTATTAATATGTGTACTCCCTCCTCTACAGCGTTTTACATGGCACAGCAACTTTGGGAAATTAGGCATCATTCAATTCAGTTGCCTGAATTTTTTTTAGGTCAACATATTGCTGTTCATGTTGATAAATTTTAAAATTGCATGTTGCATATTGCGTATCTATCCATCAACTGTTTTTCATAGTAAACTCTGTTTTCATCTTGTTTGTCTTTATAATTATGGGACTATATCAGAAGTCAATGAAATAGTACCATTCATCTCTTTTTTTTCCGATGGATGGTTTGTCCTACTTCAGTTTATCACATTTTCTTTCATGAATTTATGTGAATGTTCTAAGTTAGGGACCAACTCTTTCATGCTGTAGTTTGGAAGAATGTGCCATTGTCTTGCCTTTACACATCTTCTGAAATCTACACATTGAACACTCACACATCAAGCATCCAGCAGGCAACCCTGCACTTAACGGCATGCTTCTTACAGCTGGCACATCTAGGAAGGACTAGTTCTCCTTTTTGCAATCAAAGCATACCTCTCGAAGGCCAAAAATTATAAGAATCACTGAAGAACCACAAGTTTTCATGCATAAAATAAACTGAACTTGGTTACTATCAAGTCTTAAAAAGCTGAGTTTTGAAAGTCAGGAAAACTCCTTTATACAGAGTCAGATTCAAGGTCAGAAATTTCTAGAGAGTGCTAACACAAGACAGGACCCTTTCATTCCAGGCAATATTGTGACCAGATATCTTAAAACCTCCCCATGAGAAAACACTTAGAAGTGCTAGATGAGAGTTTTAGAAACACTCATTTAAATGTATAATAAGCTGGAAAAAAGTAAGGAAAATACACAGGAGCCAAAACCCAAGTTGAAACTAAAAGCCAGCACTTAGACTGATGCCCTAGCTGCCCAGCAGAATGGATGAGCTTGGGGTTGATAGTCTAGTATTCAAGAGTTTGGGGTTTTAACAGCCTCTCTAGGAAAATAGATGAGGCCTTGGCCTGTACAAAGTGGAATAAAAATTCATACTCAAATTCTCAAAACCCAGAAGACTGAGGCATTAAGTATTTATTTATGGATGTAAACTGTGTGTCCTTATACCACTTGTTTGTACCAATTGTTAAATTTTCATGAATTTTGTAAGCTTGTTGTTAAATAGAGTCATTATTTAAAATTAGGTAAATTTTGAATTAAGTAAGTCATATTAAAAATAAAGTTTGGGGCGAGAGCGGTGGCTCATGTCTGTAATCTTAGCACTTTTGGAGGCCAAGGCAGGAGGATTGCTTGAGCCCAGGAGTTCAAGACCAGCCTGGGCAACATAGCAAGACCTCATGTCTACAAAAATAAACTCATAAATGCTCAAAACTTATGACTTCCTAATTATTTGTTACATTTTACCACTACCTATGTTTTTGAGGTTGTCTGTGTGAATTGTATCTCTATAGTGGAAATACAACATAATGCTATTATTCTTTTGCACATTGCTTCCCAACTTCATTTTCATTAATGACACACTGGTAGCTAGAAATTGGCCGTGATAGAAGTATTATACTGTGGAGATCGGCAAATGCTACAAGACTTCACTAATTGTTTTGATTGCATAGACTTAAGAAAATGATGGAAATTTTGTTATTAATGCAGACTCACTTTAATGTGTAGCATGTCCGTAGTTATACTGTGAGTAGAAAAGAAAAAATGTCGAGTATTTTGACATCTATTATGCAATTCAGTAGTGACTGATATCATTGGTGAACAAATGAAATTCCAACATCTTGTTGCTACCCATTAACAAAAACAAAAATATCAACAAACACTCATGTTGGAACTACATTCATTTGTCAATTACAACCACAGACAGGCTACAGATGCAGGAGTTCAGCAACAATCAGTGAAAGTGTGGGACTGAATATACAAATGGGCAGTGGACAAATCATATATGACAATAGAATTCTCATCCACAACTTCTGCAACATGCAGTCCAGGAAGTCAAACTGCAACCTCTGCAGCAATCAGCCCAAAACAGTCAGAACTTGGTCAATGTCTTTCAGCTTCCCTATTTTTTTTTGTTGTCTCTGTTTGCAACTCAGGAGGAACCAGGGAAAGCCAAAATACACTCTCCAATCTCACCACGTAAGATGTCCTGCTTCTACTTAGCCTGCCTGCGCTTCACCTTGCCAACAACTTTCAATTGGAGCATTCCTGTGCTTTCCACCATTTTTTAATTATAAAGCTCTCCCTCTGCTCTTCCTGATTTTGAGTCTGCCAAATACAAGTGATGATGGCTGACTCCCTTGCAAGCACAAGCTCTGAATAATTAGTCCTTATTCTCAGTTGGGTAAAAGTCTCCTTTTACATCCACGAATACATTCTATGACAATCAATTGACTATATTAAACTGCAAATAGAGTATTTTACATTATATTATTAGTAGTCATAGGTGTACTATATAATCCTTTGGGTCAGTGAGATTTATAATAAACCTACGTTTAGACATATACGCATACTTTCTTTTTCAAAGGGTTGGTTGCTAAACATTTACCAGCACACCACTGGACTTACACTCTGTGAAATATGGATTAGGAAAAAAAATCAACCCACTGGCACAGGGGAGACCTAGTCTCAGTAGAAGACAAACAAGCCTGATTCTCCTGAAAACATTAGTCTTGGTTCTTCTCTCGCCTGAGTCTGGGATGCAAATTTACATCGCTTATGTGGCCAAAGGAAAATCCCCTCCCCACCCCAACACACACACCAAGAAATTAACATTTAAGTGTCCCCATCGATGATAACTTTGAGGAGACTGGTGGAAGCCAACACAAACCCTTTCTGCAGGAATACTCCCAATTCCGATACACCTACTATTCAGCCCTGCTTAACATGTGCCCATAATCAAATGTGCAAAGAATTTACCATAACCAGGAGTAAACAAATATGAGAAACAGCAGGATACAGCGCAACTAACAAATTCCTTGAAATATAAGAACAAGGTAAACATCATATTTATACAAACTTTTTATAGATGGAGTATACATGTGATTGGGATTTCTTTTCTAACTGCCTAGTGGCTGTAAAACAAGCAAAATAACATGTAGGTATCTTATGTTTAGGTCTTTCTTCAAATTATCAAGGTGATAGAAGAAGCCGGGCTGGGTGTGGTGGCTCATGCCTGTAATCCCAGCACTTTGGGAGGCCGAGGCGGGCAGATCACGAAGTCAGGAGATAGAGACCATTCTGGCTAACACAGTGAAACCCCGTCTCTACTAAAAATACAAAAAAATTAGCTAGGCATGGTGGCGGGCGCCTGTAGTCCCAGCTACTCGGGAGGCTGAGGCAGGAGAATGGCGTGAACCTGGGAGGCGGAGCTTGCAGTGAGCCGAGATGGCGCCACTGTACTCCAGCCTGGGCGACAGAGCAAGACTCTGTCAGGAAAAAATAAATAAATAAATAAATAAAATAAAAGGAAGAAACTGGAATTTGTTTCAGCTTATATAGACTTGACTGCAATTATAGAAGTCTTTTGTAAAAAGGCATTTCACCCAATAAACTGCCACTGTACTGCCTGGCTATTGGAGAAGAAGCACGTAGCGCTAGCAGGTGCTTCAGAGAACCCCCCAGATAGGGGATGCTGAGTGATGGGAGAGTTCAGGTGTGGGATCTGTAACAGACTCTGTCATTTTGAGAAAAAAAATCACGCACCATTCATAAAATACATTTTAATCAAACCGCAGTACTGTGACAGAAACAGCAATTATTAACAGAAAAGAGATTAGAGCCTTGCCTCCTTCCCAGCTTGTCCTCAGCTATTCCCTCTAAATCACCCTTAAAAAGAGTGAGTGCCTGCCCATTTCTTGGGGTTTTTGCTTCTTTAGCGTAGGAGAGTAGAACAGGTAGAAACAGTGAGAAATAGGACTGAAGAGACCCAGGAGGGTGAAGAAATTTTAAAAAGGCTTTTGAAATTTGGGTTTGAGAGCAAGAAGCCATCTTTACATTGGATTTTTTTTTTGAAAGAGACTGTGAGGCAGAAATTTGTGTGCATAAGGTTTATTCAGGCATGAGAGAGTAGATAAATGCAATTGAGCAGAGGGCAAAGCTGAACTGCAGTGTGGCTGCAATGAGACCTCAGCCAATTCTATGAGGGACTCCAGAATTGGGATGCAAGCGATTCCACTTAATAAAGTTAAGCTCCAGAGTGAGAGTAAGATGAGGGATATACATTTCTAGCTCTGTCATCAGTGTGTTGGTTTTGAGAGTCTTTTCTTGGGTACGCATCTCATTGGGTTAAGCCACTCTGTTGAGCCATTTGATTTTGACTCTAAGCAGTTCTCACCTTATCTACTTACTTTAGACCCTACTCCCCATCTAAGATGGGATTAAGTATAGTATACGTAGTATATTATACTATAATTCAGTATACTGTACATAGAATTGAAGAGCAATTGAGATATAATGTATAATTCATTCATGCAACAGTATCTAATGATTGTCCTTGCTTTAACATGCTTACAATCTGTTAGGTGAATGGAGAGACACTGAGGATATGTGCAATAAAGTGCTATTGAAAAGCCTGCTTCAGAGCCTTATGGGGGTACCATGAAGGCAGAGAGGTCAGATCCATCTCATAGAGGCCATACGCTTGAGTTGAGTTTGCAAAGAGAGGTAGATATTTGTGCACCTTGGACAAATGGAATGGAGCAAGGCCATCCCAACTGAGGGAGCAGAATGAACAAGAGAAAAATCTGAGCAACAGAATAGCCTTCCATTAGCATCTGAATCAATTTATATCACTATACTGCTAATTTCATGTAACATTTTTCAAGAAGTTTGAATGTACTATTAGTGTAGTTGGCAGTATGTAGATCCCTAAAGAGCTCCAGCTTCTGGCACTCGTACCCCTCCCTGTGTAATCCCTCCTCTTGAGAATGGGCTGGACTGGCTTCTAATGAATAGACTATGGCAACAGTGATGAAATGCCACTTTCATGATCAGATTAAAAGACACTGTGGGCCGGGTGCACTGGCTCATGCCTGTAATCCCACTCCTTTGGGAGGCCGAGGTGGGTGGATTGCTTGAGCCCAGGAGTTTGAGACCAACCTGGTCAACATGGCAAAAACCTGTCTCTACAAAAAATACAAAAAAATTAGCCAGGCATGGTGGCAGGTGCCTGTAGTCCCAACTCCTCAGGAGGCTGAGGTGGGAGGATCACCAGAGCCTGGGAGTTTGAGTCTGCGGTGAGCCATGTTTGTACCACTACACTCCAGCCTGGGTGACAGAGTGACACCTTGGCTAGATGACGCTTGACTGCTATGTTGTGAGATGTCCTGAGGCAAGGCTCGAAGCTAAGTTTTACCCAGATTCCTGACTCACAGAACCCTTCAGAAAATAGATGTGTGTTGCTTTAAGCTGCTAAGTTTCAAAGTAATCTGTTATGAAGTAATAGATGACTAATTCAGTTAGCATATTACTCTTTGTGTGAAATGTTTTCTACTACCATGAATTAGGGCAGTAGATTGGGTTCATGTTTAGATAAAATTTTTCTTATGTAGTAAAAATTGCATGCCAGCCTGAACTTAGGAATTCTCTTAAAAACTGGAAATACCTTCCCTACATAAGGCTGGACCAACGCAGCTGGTGTTGTGAGAGATTTCTGTATACCAGGTACCTCTAAAGAAAGACTACAAATAATAAGAGTCAAAATTGATATTATCCTCGTTTTGCACCATAGGAAAGTTACGTATATTTTAAAAGACCAATTTAAATATACTTTTTCAGGTCCTGGATACTACCCAAGCTAAGGATATAATGCCTTTTCTCTAGGATAATGCCCTGGAGACTTGAGACAATGTCCTACAAAATAAGTCTATATAAGTGTCTATTTTGATAGATATACTATTTCTTGTATAGTCTTATTAGTGTTGGGATGATTGGCATATCATCTTCCTCTAAAGACAGTCGAAGAATCTCCACAAATGTGTGTCTTGGTTCATTCATGTGGAAGAAGTTGATATCTTGACTGCTTCACAAGTCACTCGACTATTTCATGTTTTATACAAGCTTTTGAAAATATAAATAAAATCTACTGACTAGAGTGTCAAAGTTTATCTTGGGAGCAGTACGTACTGCACTGCCATTGTCAACATGTCACGCAATTGGCTTGCTGCTTAATCACATGCCACAATTGCCATCCTCTGATGAATTTATATGGTGGGCTAGTGGATCTGAAATATCAGTGAATTTTTGAGTTATAAGGGATATCATAGATCAACTCACATTATCAGTCACTTGTACCATGCACAGCATTTTACTAATGAGAAAAAAAATCTGCTGCATCCACTAGCCAATGACTTTATAATATACTTTTCAGCTTCTATTTACTCATTATACAATTCAATTTAAAGATCAAGATTTCTATTTTATGTTGCTGCTCAAGGGTTTTTTTTATTACTGGATAGAACAAAAGTTTTCTATAGGCTGTCTTAAATACTCATGGGTTCATCATAGCAAGTATGACAGACATTTATGGTGGAGCACATCTTTTAAAGCCTGTTGCCCATATTTAATGATTAAGTTTTATGAGAAGGAAAGGAAATTGTTAACTTAAAGAAATACCACTTATGTGCCAAAAACTTTTTTGATGTTAACTTTTGATTTTAGAAAATTACAAACACCTAGAGAAAAAAGGGAGAATGTACAGCTATCATTCAGCTTCAGCAATTATTAATATAAAGTCATTCATCTTTTCCTATTCTCCACCCCTCCCGCCAAGAACAATTATTTTAAAGCAAATCTCAGGCATCTTTTTATTTCCTCCATAAATATTTTAATGTATGTCGATGAGATAAGGACTCTTCAAAAAAATATAAATCACAACACTTTTATTCTACCTAGAAGTTAAAACGGACTCTCAATATTCTCATTAATTATCCTTTGTCTCATAAGTATACTTTTACAGTTCACTTGTTCAAATCAAGGATTTTACAGGATACAAACAACGTTCACACATTCCATTTGTTTGGTGTATCTATTGGGTCTCTTTAAATCTATAACAGTTCCTTCACTCGCTCCTTTTTTGTGCCATTTATTTCTTGTACCTGGTATTTATACCTAGAGGCCTTAATCAGTTGAGATGTGATTCATTATGTCTAATATTCATCCATTATGTCTGATATTCATCCATTCATCCATCCATCCATCCATCCATCCATCCATCCATTCATCCAACCGTCCATCCTTCCATCCTTTCTGCCACACTAGATCCAGTACCTTCTCTGTAGAGGTTATAAAGAAGAGGTTTTCTCTTTTACTAACTTTACAAAATTCTAGAGAACATAGTGAAGGCAACTTAATAGCCCTAATTTTCATAGTTATAAAAAAGTAATGGCCTCTATTAAATTAAAAACAGTGCATTAAAAGGAACAAAGTCAAGAAACTAATAATTACTAAGGAGAATTTTAAAGTCTAACAAGGATGTAAGAAAAGTGTACAAATAATAATGATGCAAGGTAGAAAATAAGGATCAAAACAGGTTGAAATAAAGTGCTTTGGGAGCTCAGAATAAGGATTAAAGACTTATTTTCTTTCAACTATTTTTCATAATAAGTTATGCATATAACTTAATCTACATAAAAAAGAAAATTAAAATTAGCATCCAGAATAACCACAGCTATGACATTTATCTAGATGAGTTCTATTAAGTAACTTTTTGCCTCTGTGCCTTGGTTTCCCTGTCTGAAAAAAAGCTTTTAGATTTTGTGGAGATTAAATATGATAATGTATATAATACACTTAACAGGATATGTCTGCTCATTAAATAGTCATTTAAAAAAAAGAAAGAGTGTTTAGTGCCCTTAAAATGTTGGTGTTCTGGTTAGGTGCAGTGGCTCATGCCTGTAATCCTAGCACTTTGGGAGACTGAAATCGTAAGATTCTTTGAGCTGAGGAGCTCAAGACCAGCCTGGGCAACATAGTGTGACCCCCATCTCAAAAAAATTTTTAGTGTTATTGCTTTTCTGTGGCTCATCTGTCATTTCAGCTAATATGAACTGAGATAAATAATTGAAAAAAAAAGTAACTCTAAGCCTTTCTTTGAATAAAGAAGGCATTTTCTTCTCCTATATAAATGCAAACAAGTGAGATATAATACAGGCTGCCAACATTCTAGTTTTATTTATTATTATTATTATTATTATTATTTGAGACGGAGTCTCGCTCTGTCACCCAGGCTGGAGTGCAGTGGCACATCTCGGCTCACTGCAAGCTCTGCCTCTCAGGTTCACATCTAGTTTTATATTAAATAATTTTATATATTTTTTCCTTATTCCCAACACACATGTGGCAAATATTTTTCTCAAAACATTAAAGAAGAATTTCTCTTTTTTGACAATCTAAACTATTCAGGCATGTCCAATACATATAGAATCTAATGTTTTCAGACATGTTCAACTGCTCAATTGCTCCTTCATTTTTTCTGTTTATTTTATATTATTTTATTTATTTATTTATTTATTTATTATTTTTTTTGACACAGCGTCTCCGTCAGCAGGCCAGAGTGCAGTGGCACGATCTGGGCTCACTGCAGCCTCCACCTCCTGGGTTCACGCGATTTTCCTGCCTCAGCCTCCCGAGTAGCTGGGACTACAGGCACGTGTCACCACGCCCAGCTAAATTTTGTATTTTTAGTAGAGACGGGGTTTCACCATGTTGGCCCGGATGGTCTCCATCTCTTGACTTTGTGATCCGCCCACCTTAGCCTCCCAAAGTGCTGGGATTACAGGCATGAGCCACCGTGCCCAGTCCTGCACCTTCATTTTTAATTACAACTCGGTTAGGACTCAACAGCAAGATCCCTTTTCATAAGTCCTGATGTTTCTTCTTTTCCTGCAAGAAAATCCTGTTCCAATTCTTTTAAGGTGTGAGTTGAATGCTTCTAATTTAGAATCTGTCACCTTTATAACCTCCAAAAGCTCTTAGAACATCAAGGAAGATTTTCTTTGTCATTCAATTTTCTGTTGTCTTTCTAAATTTCTCTCTTTTATTTGTGTCTTTTTGTTGTGTCTGAAAAATCTTGGCCATTGAAATTTTGTATTCTTCATACCATTTTTCAGCTATCCCAATGTATCTGATTTTCTCTTTTTAAACAATTAATTGTTAGAATAACATGGTAGGGTCTCTAAAGCCTTAAGAATCTATAAATATTAATTTATGAAATAGCCCACTCTAGCATTTCAACCTTAATTCTACAAATTAAGAAAGAATCATTGAAGTTCAAATTAAATTGAAATGAAACTAGTTGAATTTAAGTAATATTTTAGGCTTTAATGCTTAAATACATTATTTATGGACTAGAGTTAACATTTAAAAATGAATTCATTTGTGAATTCAGCATCAAATTAGGTTTGCTTCTGTTCCAGAGTTTTTTGCTTGACTATTATCAGGAAAAATTGGCTATATTTGCTACTAATTTTTTAAAGGTATTACAGTATTCATCAGCATTTAGAATAAACTTGCATTGCCAAGAAAACTGTCTTAAAGAGTTGCTTCTCAATATTAAGATCATAAGAGGTATTTTTGGTCAACTAATTAAGGGTCAAACTAATTAAGGGTATTATAATTTCTTTTTTAAGTAAGGCAATTCTGTATTTAAAAATTAAAAGTGCTTTATTGGAAATTGTTTAGTATTTATTTCTGGAAGCATTTCTATCAATTACTCTTTCTTATAAATTATACTAAAAGGTAGTAATAGCCAGGCGTGGTGCTCATGCCTGTAATCCCAGCACTTTGGGAGGCCAAGGCAGAAGGATCACTTGGGGTCAGGAGCTCGAGACCAGCCTGGCCAACATGGTGAAACTCCATCTCTACTAACAATACAAAAATTAGCCAAGCACATTGGCACATGCCTGTAACCCCAGATACTCAGGAGGATGAGGCAGGAGAATCGCTTGAATCCGGGAGGCAGAGGTTGCAGTGAGCTGAGATGAAGTCACTGCACTCCAGCCTGGGCAACAGAGTGAGACTCCATGTCAAAAAATAAAATAAAATAAGAAGTAATATTATATTATACAAAGATTGCTCAACTTTTGAAAGTACTACATGTAGGTGGAAACTTCTCTGAATGTATTTTTAAGGTTATAATTTCTGACTGTAGATAAATATAGAGCTAATTCAGATATGTCCCAGTTATGTCCCAGAAGACATTCCTCCATGTGTCTAATGATATGACTAATTTGAAAACTGACAAAAGTCCACTGCCACTATACAGCTGACTGTGCGTGCTTAAAGGCTGTTCTTGTATAAAATGAACACTTGGCTATCCCTTGAAATTTTCTTTTCAACCTGGGCTACTAACTTGAATCTTGGATATTTTGGAGAATAATTTAAAAATAAGTACATATGCAGTGTACAACAGTTTGACATCTAGGTTTTAGCAAAGTCACCATCCCATGTAATTCGTAACAGGAAAGAAATCACTGGGACAGAAAACACATGCAATAGCCCAATGTGGAGCTGTCACATCAATTCAGTGTCAGTCTCTGGCTAACCAAGGCAAATGCCTTCCTTTCTCTCTGCTTCTCCTTCTGCTTTCTCTACTACCTTATTGCCCATTCTTTCTATCGGGTGCTGGACTTGACAAATAGCACTGGCTTTGAACGGAATTAAGAGGCATTTCGTCCACCTAGTAACCACAAAATATCTGATGGGTTTCTAAACTTAGGATGCTGCAAGAAGTATCAGGCCATAACATACATCTAGGTCATACATATTGCATTTTAAGCATTGTCTCGTCAGCATAACTACGTGTTATTCAATCACTGAAGATAATTTATATAATCTGAAAATCCACCCGTAGTTTGCATTGAATGAGATTTCTGAGTAGGGCTCTCATTTTTTCTTACGAGTTTCCCTACTGAGTTTCATCTTTAATGCATTGGGATAAGTAAATAAGCCATTTCATTTTTATTTCCCATTCCATGAAATGTTTCTCAAGTAACTCGATTAATGTTCAAAACCAATATTTGAGTAGGTGCATAATGTAATTAAAATTTCATAAAACTGCTATAATCATAGTTGCTCAGTAATAAGCAACCTTATTTATCACACAAATGATTTCTTTGAATTTCTAACATGGAGTTTATTTAGCTAACTCAATAATAAAGAAATATATACACATACGTATATAGATGTGTATGCATATAGATGTGTATGTTTATACACACACACACACACACCCGCACACACATTCCCCTTCCCCCAAGAAAATTTATGTTTTCAAAGGGACACTTCACAACTGGCATTTTCTGCTAACATTTAACTAATATTTTCTTGCAGATTGGTACATAGATTACTTAGGGTAAACACAGAGATGGCTAAATTCCATTTTATCTTCTGCATAAAATGACTTGTCATGTCAGAAAGCTAGCAAGTATTATGACATAATATGGAAGTAAATGATATTGCAACATTGAATGATGTTGTTTCTCTACAATCCAAATATAACACTCACTGATGCCCAATGCTTTGGTTCTTATGTATAGTGGTGAGTGATATCATGTATATTACATTAGGTATTTTACTGTTGTTTGTGTCTGTGTATCATTGTTGTCTGATCTTTTTTCTTCCTTTAATATTGTTAAGTTTATCATCGATTCTCAAAATTTAATGCAAATGAACATCAAGAGGGAATCTGATAAAAATCCAGAGCCCTGGGCACAGAGATTCTGCATAGTTACAGCTGGAATGGAACCCAGGAATCTGCATTCTTCACAAGCACCACAAGTGACTGAAGCAGATGGTCCAAGAACTACCTTTGATAAACACTGCCTGAGGGGTCTGAAATGTCTTTATATTCATTTCTTTGTAATTCTTCTTATATATGTTGGCATGCTCTGTTCATTTAAGACAGGCTGCTTCACAGTCTGCCTCAGAATGTCAAAACAGAGCAAAGTTTAGAATAGTGCTCTCCAATAGAAATATAATGTGAATTGCGTATGCAATTTTAAACTTTATAATAGCTTCATATTAAAAAATTAAAAAGGAATAGGCAAAATTTCCTGCACTCATATGTTCATCACAGCACTATTCACAATAGCAAAGTCATGGAACCAACCTAAGTGACCATCATGATTGATAAAGAAAATGTGGTACATATATACCATGGAATATCATGCAGCCATAAAAAAGAATAAAAGCATGTCCTTTGAGCAACACTGATGGAGCTGAAGGCCATTATCTTAAGTGAATTGAGTAACAGAAAATCAAGTATTTCATGTTCTCATTTACAAGTGGGAACTCAACAATAAGTACCTATATAAAGATGGAAATAATAGACAATGGGGACTCCAAAAGTGGGGAGGATGGGAGGGGGCTAAGGGTTGAAAAATTATCTTTTGGGTACAATGTTCTATATCGGGGTGATGGGTACTCTTGAAGTTCAATCCTTATCATTATGTAATATACCCATGTAACAAACATGCAAATGTACCACCCAAACCTAAAATTAAAAAAACCAGCAACAACACATGTACACAAGTGTTCATAGAGGCCGTATTAACAAGTAAAAGGTAAAAACACTGCAGATGTCCACCAACCAATGTAGTATGTCCATATGTTGGAATATTATTCACCCATAAAGAGGAATGAAATACTGATAAGTGCTACAATGTAAAAAATATGAAGCTTAGTGAACAAAGTCAGACACTATGGTCACATATTGTATCCTTAAATTTATATAAAACATTCAGATGATGGAAATTCACAAAGTCAGACACTATGGTCACATATTGTATCCTTAAATTTATATAAAACATTCAGATGATGGAAATTCACAAAGCCAGACACTATGGTCACATATTGTATCCTTAAATGTATATAAAACATTCAGATGATGGAAATTCACAACGACAGAAAGCAGACTGATCATTGTTCCAGGCTGGTTGGGATAAGGGGAAGGGGAGTGACTGCTCAATGAAATGCATTTCCCTGTTGCGGCAATGAAAATCTTTCAGACTAGGTAGAGGTGGTGGTTGCAACACTGAAAATGTACTGAATGCCATAGAATTGTATAGTGTCAAGTGGTCAGTTTTACTTAAGGGGATTTTACCTCAATAAATGAAAATGAAAGAAGAGGAAAAAAATAGGTGACTTTAATTTTAATAATACATTTTATTCAACTCTATATATCCAAAATATTATCATTTCAATATGTAATCAAGAGAAAAATATTGAGATACCTTATATTCTTTTTTCCATACTAAGTCTTCAGAATTTGGTCTATAACTTATACTTAGCAGCTCATCTCCATTCAAAACGGCCATATTTCAAGTGATCAATAACTACATGTGGCGAATGGCTATCATACTGAATAGCACAAGGCTATGGGATAACCTTGTATGTATATTTTCTAAAAACCACACCAGTGTGTTCACACACACACACACACAAATACATCTCACCATGGCGAAACTAGTGACTTGAATTTACATGTATCCACCAAAGTCACAGGGAATATTATGATAGCCAGAAGTGCCTTGAGCTAAGTGGTGTTGCCATTGTTTGATTACCTGAGATACGCGTGTGGGATGTGAAGCTATTTCCTTGAAAACCCTTTTCTGAGGCCCAAGTGAAATTTTGTGAAAGAAGACAGACTCCATGGAAGGGGCTGGGGTTTAGATGTCTCATTAGCTGGCATTAAAATTCTGCAAAAATGTTGATTTTCTAAACAATAGTTGGTAAAATAATTTGGTCTACTATTGGATTTAAACATACTCTACTTACAAAACACTAAGAAAGTTTATATTTTGAAAGGCATTTGGAAAGGCACAGACAAAATTAATTACTATTATTTGCTGAGTGACAATAACAGTACTAACAAGAACTAACATTATTGAATATATGCCAACCATTCTTCTAAGGATTTTATATACTTTTATATACAACCATTCTTCTAAGGGTTTTAATTCTCACAATAGTCTGATATGATAGTTACTATTATTATTCCTATTTCCAGATGGAAAAAAAAATGGAAGCAAAAGAAACTCTGAGGCCCAGAGAGATGGCATTACCTGTCCGAGGCCAATTTAATGAGTAGTAGAGCCTGGTTTAAAGCTAGGCAGTTGGATTCTGGGGTGAGTAATCCTAACATTTATGTCAGAGTTTCTCAGCCTTGAAACTATTGTCACTTAGGGGTGGGTAATTCTCTGTTGTAGGAGCCTATCCCAGCATTGTAGAATGTTTGGCAGAATTCTTGGCCTCTACGAAGTAGACGCCAGTAGGACCTCCATGCAAAGGTGTAAAGCACAACCCAAAAATGTCTCCAGACATTTCTAAATGGCCCCTGGGGAAGAAAATCACTTCTGGCTGAGAACCACTGCTTTATATTAACTGCCTCCCTGTACCATGTACAAAAGTGCACTGAGTGCCTTCTAGTAGGAGATACGACAACAGAAGCAAGAGGAAAGATTGATGAGAGGAAGCGGCCATGAGTCAAGGATTGTAAGTGGCCTCCAGAAGCTGTGAAATGCAAGAAAACCAATTCTCCTTTAGAAACTCCAGAAAAAAAAAAAAAAAAGAACAAAACAAAAAAACAGCCCTGTTAACACCTTGACTTTAGCCCAATAAGACTCATTTTGGACTTCAGACCTAAACTCAAAGAAAATACATTTGTTTTGTTTTAAGCCATTAGTTTAAGTTTATGGTCATTTGTTACAGTGGCCCTAGAAAATAAATACAGGGTGTGGCCAAATTTCATCACAGTTCTGTCAGGATTTCTGATTCCTATGTCCATGATTAGGTGACTGCAAACCAGAAACTTTAAGTAACTGGGCTCACGGTCCCAGAGCCAGGAAGGGTGGAACAAAGATTTAAAACTAGGGCCATTTTACTGCAAAATCTGGGTTTTTCCCACCTACCATGAGATGTTTCATTTATTTTCCCAACACTCAGATATAATATAATATTTATTTAATTTTGACTACTTGAAGATGTAGAACATAGATAACATTCTTTTGGAAGGACATCTGGAAACAGACATCCGTTTCTAGGTAGAAAAATACTTGTAAAAAAGTAATGCTAATGGCAATCTTCCTTTTTTTAATCTCAATTGTTAGTGACACCCGAGGAGAGGATTCTGGTGATTTCCACATCAATCTGGAATAGCGATTCTTGGAGATTTGGAGAGAGAAAATAGAACAAATATTCATTTACTGCAGACCAGTGTCCTTAAGCAGCTGTGTTACCATCGGTGCTAATTATTTTGACTAGCCTATTCATTTTTAAACTTTTGGGAAAATCCATCTGCACAAAATTTATTTGAAAAAAATCTAAGTAACAAAATTTAGCCTTGCAATCAGCACTCTTTTTAGCATTATGATTAAGCAGCAGATTAATCTGACCTATGTGTCCTGTTCGCCAGACAATTAAAATACTGACAAAGGCATGAATAAATCCTTGAATGAAGTAATATCATGTTCAGTAAAAATGTTCCCATTATGCAAAGGTATTTTTATCTGAAGTATGTTTATGATGGCTCTATAACATGATGATTAAGGCTTTGGAGTTGGACAGCTGTAGCTCCAAGTCCTCTATCCCGCAACTACTAGCCGTGTGCTCCTCAGCAACTTACTCAACTACTTTAAGTCAGATGGACATAATTATAGAAGCTGTCTCAGAGGGCTACAGTGAAGATTCCGGAGACAACACAGAAGAAACCATTGAGCACTGTGTCTGGTTACTCTAAATGCCTCCTGATCTTTTTTTTTTTTTTCTGAGACAGAGTCTTGCTCTGTCTCCCAGGCTGGAGTGCAGTGGCGCGATCTTGGCTCACTGCAACCTCTGCTTCTCAGGTTCAAGTGACTCTTCCGCCTCAGCCTTCTGACTAGCTGGGATTACAGGTGCCCGCCACCACGTCCAGCTAAGTTTTATATTTTTAGTAGAGACGGGGTTTCGCCATGTTGGTCAGGCTGGTCTCAAACTTCTGACCTCAGGTGATCCACCCGCCTTGGCCTCCCAAAGTGCTGGGATTACATGCGTGAGCGTGAGCCACTACGCCTGGCCCACCTTCTGATCTTTTACAATTTTTTTTTTTTTTTTGCCTGTGTATGGTATTTCCCCTGTGGCCTCTAACTACGCTATTCAGAACTGAATCCATGCCTTCCCTCTTTGCTCCCTGAAAATCTGCCTGGATTTTCTATTTTAATGAATGGTACCTCCATCCCTTTATCCAACTGCCCAAATCCAGTTGTCATGAAAATCTCCTTCCTCTGGTTTCTGATCACCAGTCTCCCACCTTCACTGCAAATCTGAACAATTTCATTATGTTCTACCTCATAGATGGTTATTATACTGATATGGTTTGGATTTGTGTCCCCATCAAATCTCATACTGAATTGTAATCCCCAGTGTTAGAGGTGGGGCCTGGTGGGAGGTGACTGGATCACTGGAGCTGAGTTCTCTTGAATGGGTTAGCACCATACCTTTGGTGCTGCCCTAGTGATAGTGAGTGAGTGCTTGCGAGATCTGGTTGTTTAAAAGTGTATAGCACCTCTCCACCCACATTGCTCCAGCCATAAAAGATCTGCTTGCTTTCCTTTCACCTTCCACCATGATTGTAAGTTTCCTGAGGCCTCCCCAGAAGCCAACTAGATGCCAGCATCATGCTTCCTGTACGGCCCATAGAATTGTGAACCAATTAAACCACTTTTCTTTATAAATTACCCAGTCTCTGGAATTTCTTTATACTAGTCCACAAATGGACTAATATATATACTCTGTGCCCATCTTAAATCTGTCCATTCTTTGTGTGAGTTCAGACTTTTATCATTTCTTCCCAGTCTCCTAAAGTGACTTCCCTGCTTCCAATCTGCCCATCAGTCATCTATTCTCCATGCCCTGCTAGAGTGGTTTTTTTCGTAATATGTGTGTACAGTCATATTGTACTGTATTGTAAAACCCTTGGTTTCAGGCTGGGTGTGATGGCTCATCCCTGCAATCCCAGAATATTGGGAGGCCGTGGTGGGTGGATCACTTGAGGTCAGGAGTTTGAGACCAGCCTGGCCAACATGGTGAAACCCCCAAAAATAAAAAAATACAAAATTAGCCAGGTGTGGTGGCGGGTGCCTGTAGTCCCAGCTACTCGGGAGGCTGAAGCAGGAGAATCACTTGAACCTGGGAGGCAGAGGCTGCAGTGAGCCGAGATTGCACCACTGCGCTCCAGCATGGGTGACAGAGTGAGACTCTGTCTACAAAAAAAAAAAAAAAAAAAAAAAACCTTTCGTTTCCAATAACCTTTAAAAACCTTCCTCTCCAGACTCCTGTCCTGTTAGCATAAGTACCTGCTTATACTTGTTAACAGTGGCTATATAACAGAATGATCCCAGCAGCTTTTAAAAATAGCAATGCTCCAGTTCCTAGGAACTTTCCCAAATGAATTAGAATAGAATCTCTCGGCCAAAGCAGTGTGTGTTTTGTCTTGGCATTTTTTTAAAAATTAATTTTTTTAATTAAAAAGTTTGAAAACATCAACAAAAGGAGAAAGTGGTACAATGAATCTCCATAGACTTACTGTCAGTATTTGACAATGATCAAGATTGTGCCATACTCGCCAAACTATACCTTTTTTGTTTAAATTTTCTTTTCTTTCTTTACTTTTCTGTTATTTTCTTTTCTCTTCTCTTCTTTTCTTTTCTTCCTTTTTCTCTCTGTCTTTCTTTCTCTCTGTTCCTCTTTCCTTCCCTCCTTCTTTCTTTTAAATACATTGATTTAAAAATACATTATTTAAATTAATTTAATCTGTTTTTTTTTACTTTGTTTAATGGGGCTATTAGACATTTTAAAATTATGTATATGGCCTACATTATCTTTCTATGGGACAGTGCTGACTAGACCCTGAACTCCTTCAGGGCAAGAAGGTCTAATTCCCATTGTAATTTCTGTACTTGAAAAAACTGCTTGTTTTATAGTGGACATAATAAATGTAGGGCAAAGAGTAGATCTCAAGTTCTAAAACACAGGTCATAAACTCAGAGCATAATTGGTATATTGTCAGGATTCTCTAATTTTGTATAAAATGTTAGAGATTTTTTTAAAATTCACATTAAACTGATTAAACTGATGATATACGCCACTTGAGGATGACGGCATTAACATTCTCAAATAAATGTATTATCAACAACAACAAAAAGAATAGCTAAGCTGTATATTTTTGGCATAAAATGTATGGAAAAGGTGGAAGATAAATACCACTGTCCACAGAATAAATGATCTGTACTTGGATAAAACTGCTTTAAAAATCAAGCCTTGTGGCCATAAATCTCCTGAAGTTCAAGTGCTAATCAGACTTCTGGAGAGGCTGACTTTCTGGCTTTTGACCTGAAAGGCAAGCAGTGAAAGGGCCAGGTCTGAATCATGAAAGCAAAACCCTTGTAGACAGTGAAGATCTGACATAACTTTTTGAAGTATCCAGGGGTGATGAGATTGTCAATGACAAGCACACTCCACAGAACACAGTGTTTTCTCCCTTGTGAAAGCTTTGCTGGCAATGAAAAGGTAACACCCAGGATAAGGTGGAAACACATTCTCCTGTTTCTAGTACTTGTACTTTAAATATCTATTTTTTTCCTATGTACACACACACACCTACTATATAGATGTGTGTGTGTGTGTGTGTGTGTGTGTGTAACACACAGGGATCAAACAGAAAGCCCTCTCTTGGGATATCTGAATGAAGAGAACCCTCTTTGAAACAGCCAGAGGCAAAATAAATCTCCATTTCTTATTTATCACCTGTCTACCTCGTCATACTAGTACAGAATAATCTTTCTTTGGACCTTGGTGATGCTTCAGAACCAAGCTCTAGAAAATGAGTACTGGCTTTGGTTAAGTGAAAGATGAAAATGCACTGTTTTGGGCAACTCTAGTTATTTAGAGGCCTTGTCAGTCTGAAGCACATGAAGGTTTGAAGGTCTTTTCCCCTTATTTTCCTTACTTCTGTGGCTAAGACTGTTTAAACCCCATTGTCTTATAAGCTCATGAATGTACTACTTGAAACATAAAGTTTCACCCTACTGCACCTTTGTCAATATTGTATTATGTTGCCATTAACTGAAAAGGATAGCTACACTTCATATATGAATCGCTATATAAGCTACATAAAAAGAGCTATGCTTTATATAAATTTTCATTAAAACAATCCAAAAAACCCTAAGATATGGACTGTAGTTGAAAAATACATAAATAATTTCATTTCCACACTGCTCTTTCAAGAAAACCAAGAAACAACATTTTATTTTACAATACAGTTTAATTATTCAGGATATACAGTTGTGGTCATCTAGATGTTTCTCCACCTATACTCCCATTATCCAGTTTATCTTAAGTTTACTCTGTAGTGGCATGAAATTGAACTGGCCACCACTGGAATTTGTGTTGCTGATTCCACAGGGAACTTGAAAGTCACATTTTTAAGTATAAGAGTGTGCAGGAAATCAATAAAGGAGCCAAATTCCACTAATTGCCCATACTATTTTATTAAGCAAAAAAAATCAGACCTGGATCATCTGAAAATACTCTAACATAATTTACTTTATGACACACCTGGATTGTGACTTTCATCCCCTCGATTTTCAGTTTAGTCTAGTGATTATAAATTTGAGTAATAAGACTCACAGTTCATTTATAGGTAAGAAAAAATATGCTAATGGTTTTAGAAAGAGCTCATACTTACTCAGTGCTTTTATAACAGGAATTGTGTTAAATTCTTGAATGAATCATACCATTTAATCTTCACTGCTATCTAAGGAAGTATATAATGTTGTTATCATGCACCAATTCTTTTTTTTTTTTTTTCACAAAGAAGGAACTGAAGCTAAGACAGATTAAGTAACTTGCCAAAGTTGTATTTTACTATGCAGTAGATCCACAATCTCATCTTGATGAATAATTTTTAAGGATGTGTTCTCTTAACCACTACCCCCATTGAACTCTGCATATCTTTGGTCTTGAATAGTCAAAACAGAGGGATAAGGAAGCAAACCACTATAGGAACATGTCCTGTTGTTTCAGTATTTTCTGATCAATTAAATTGGTCAGATTTAACTACTCTCCATTCCAAGTAAAAGACTATATAACCATGTTAACCTCAAGAAGTTTGACAGCAAGATGATAGTAAGGAAGGAAAATATGTCCTTCCTTACCATGAATAAAGAGAAGAAAACAAAGTCATTATTCATAGTCTTTATCTTTTCACAGAAGATATTTGGTTATGCTTTAAAATTAGCCTTAGCTTTTTATTTGTTTTGTTTATTATGAGACTCCATGAAATTCTCTCCTAGTCTCCACAGACAGGCTAAGATATTGTATGACTTAGCAGCAAAGTTACTTCATTCTAGGCTGTCTTAGTGAGAGAGTTCACTTCTCATGTACTTTAGAAACATTAATCTATTTCGTGCAGCACATCACATAAAACAGCCTGTGGACAGAATATTTTGCTCCAGGTGAAGGTGTTCAAATCCTCAGCTAAATATACAGTAAACAGAACATTACACAGAAAACTGCTAGGGGAACATATGGTCTTTGTCAACAGTGAAATCTCTGAACTGTATGCCATCATTAGCAATGGGCTCACTAGATTCAAATACGGAACTACACATGTTCGCATAAGCTCTGGTGACTCAAACATTTGCCCTAGTTAGGACAGTTAACAGTGTCTGTCTTCTATTTAAAGAAAAGTCGAGGGGTACCTGATGTCTAAAATAATTGACTTTCTTATGAGGAGGAACAATATGCCTGCCTAAAGCTGGGATCTTATCATTTCAATGAGTCAGATCATTACATTTGAATTATAGCCCATAACAATTCACTAGGCTAAAATTATGAAAAGCTGGTCTCTTGCCAATAGAATTAAACCCAGACTACTTTGTTTTCAGCTAGGATAGTCAAACATATGTGTCACACAGCAGCCTTCCCTGGTGCAATGAAGATGCAAATTGAAAGCTACAAGTTATAGTCTTAAGCAATTTTTACCCATATATATGGGAAAATACAAATTATTAATATGTAACTCACTTGAGACTTCTGACATTTTTCCTGCCTAGGGAGATGTTAGAACATTATGGGGGCACATTACCTTTAATCCATATACAAAACTGTCCTTGGTGGCCAAGAAGACTATTTGTCTATTTCTAGCATATTCTTTTTCTCCCTTAGATAAATGGTTTATGTGTGGAGCATATTTAACCAGCTGCTTGTTTGTCTTTCAACCCTAGAACTCTATGTGGTTTGTTGTATCTGGTCTCCAAAAATAGCCTGCAATAATCCATGTCTTCCCTATCTAGGCCCCTTTCACACTGCATCTGGGCTCATCTGTGTGACCAAAAGAATGCAATGGAAATGACACTGTGTGACTATTGAGACTAGGTTACTGGAATCACTAAGGCTTCCACCTTGCTCTATTGGAATGCTTGCTGGCAGTCAGTCACTATGTAACAAGTTCAACTACTCTGATATCTACATGCTGTGAAGATGCCCAAGATACCCACACGATGAGGCTATGCAAAGAATGAGAGAAAGAGTAAGAGATGACTGGCAGCCTTCAACTGGTCCAGTCATCACAGCCGAGAGGACAAACATGTGAGTAAGGAGCCATCTTGCCCATTTCAGTCCCCAAAGACAGTATGTGGAGAAGATCCAAGGAACTCAGCCAACAGCCAGAAAGAAGCCCTAGAAACATTACCTCAAATGAGCCATTCTGCCCACCTCCAGACATTCAAGCCACCCTGGCTGAGGCCTCAGACATCAGGAAGTAAAGACAAGTCTTCACAGCTGTACTATGCCCAAATTCCAGGCACAGAGAATCACGAGCGTAATAATATGGTTGTTGTCTTATGTCACAAAGTTTTGGGATAGTTTGTTACACAGCAATAGATTACTAGATTAGGCTTTCATCTCTGCACTAAATATGGGTAAATGTGGACTTTTGCTACAATTTAAGGCACAATGTGGAATCTAATCTATTCTCCATTTCAAGGCAAGACCAGTTTTACATACAACTTTTATCAGGAAACTACTTCTTATAACCAACTCAAATTTTTCATGCTACAAATAGATTCATTCTTTTTATTTCTCTTCTTCTATTCCCAGGAATAAAAAGAATATGTAGTTGCAGACTTTTACAAAATAACACATTTTATATTTAAAGGTCATTCTTAAATCATCATCCACATTTCTCTACACTAGGATTAAAAAAAAATAGAAAAGACTTTGGAGTTAAGGAGACCTCTGACCTGTATTTGAATTTCTGCTCCACTGCTTAAAACTATGGCCTTAAGTGAGTTTGTAAATCTCAATGATCTTCAGCTCCTGCCCTTATAAAATGTGGGTAATGATGCCTAACTTTTGTGTTTGTTGGGAGGGTTAAAATGAGACAAAGTAGGTAAAATGCACAGTAGCACTGTGCTGTGTGTAATATTTGTGTAATAAATGATAACCTTTTAAATATGTTGGCTTTTACATCTTTGTTTCTCTACTTCAAACTCTTTTCATGTTTTTCACATGCCTCTTAAAGTAATCCAAACTGGCCACTGTGATGTAATAATACGTTAATGAGCTTAATGTAGCCATTTCACAGTACATATACATTTCAAAATATCATGTATATGATAAATACATACAATTTTTTGGTGTCAATTAAAAAGTAAATTAACTTAAAACAACCTAGACATCATAACTTAACTAATGTGACTCAAGATCTGAGAAGGTCAACTCAGAAGGAAAAGTATAGGTATTCTTATTCTACCTTTTGGGTAATTTGTTACCAAAAAAAAAAAAAGAAAAGAAAGAAAAAAGATAAAAGAAAACCATCACTCTAATGTATCAATTAACCGAAGTCAAAGAAGGTATTTATATTTAAGAATAAAAGCTGTTATCCTGAACCCTGAATTCAAAAGAAACTGGTATCAATTGCTTCCTTTTTAATGAATACAGGGTTGAAAGAAAAATCGAAGTCAGGTTCAGGATGTACAATAATGCTTTTTTTCCCCCTAAATCCATAATAGAATTTGAAGGGAAAAAAAGCATTTGGTTTCCTTTTCCTTAGCATAAAATGTTTGTTAAAACACCATAAACATGGTGGCTTTGATGGAGGAGAAAATGCAGACGACTGTAATAGCTCCATGCAGGCTGCGTGTTGCCCACTCCTGAATGTCCTGGGCATGTGACAGAGGGGCCACCAGGCACATACCACTCTTTTTGGCACCAGCAGCCACAGAGCTGGGAATTGCCATTAGTGGCATTCTCTCAGAATACAAAGGAGAGCCACACATACTGTATATCAAATGTATAATAAAGAGGGTGTATGACTGGGGATAATTAACATCCAAAGAACCATCATAACTTAGGAGCTCACAGACCCCGTAATTTAGAAAGTTGCCAGTAGACTAATCAGCAATGCAGAAAGTAGAAAATGAAATGAGGCCTCGGGCACACTGCTATTGCACTGCACAACATCACTTTGTGTGGATTCACAAGCCACATCATTCCATTCCACATCCATTCCATTCCACATCCAAGATGTGGATTTGAAGCTACATCACTTTATACACAAATAAGAAGCTGAATAATAAGTAAGGAGGATAGATCATGAGTAATAAATTAGCCTTGCTCTGTAATAAATAGATGCTAAATAAGGGAGCTGAGTTTAAATAACTTTGACACATATCCAATACTGACAGTAATTGTGTAAAGTACATGTTAACAGCCTTACCTTCCAGACTAGCACAGCTGCCACCGACCATTCCACCATGGGTTATTTAAACCAATCTTCTATCTGAATAGCGAAAACATATTTTATTGCCTTAATCAAAACTGAGATTGGTTTCTTTGGGTAAGTTATACAAAAAGAGCAAATTAAGACTCAAATTCTAGAAATTTGTCTGCTAGGAGAAGTATTATGTCTGCTAAGACTGGGGAAAGTGGCTATTGATTGTTTAAAAAATAGACAGGTACCTAGAATGGTAGTTAAATTTTTTTTTTTGCTTTATTTTTCTCTAACTGAACGAAAGTAGTAACCTCTCCAAGGGATTTTGGTAACCTGTAAGGTTGGGATTTTGTAATATGAGATTCAAAGTTTTACCCAGTCACCGAATCATCTGTCACTCAGCAGGTGGATATGAGGAGGAAACAGCTGCCCTTTTCCCCGAATAATTACTGCCTTTCTATGATTCTATGTGAAATTTATTTAACATTTTAGATTCATTCTGCCCCTTAGGAGAGTATTACAAATGATAATGCTACTACCATTGAAAATAATTAAGTGCATCTGTAGCCTGCTATTGTGTTTGCATAAAGGCAAAATGAAAACACAACAAAAAAGACACTTCTGGTACACAGAACAGTTAATGTGAGAGGCTGTTCAAAAGGAAACCTAGTTCTAGTCATGTCTTTTAGCATGATGTCTTTTCTTTGTTTTTCTTTGCATCTGTCTGGTCTGTCATAATAAGAAGATGTTTATGGCTGAATTGTTCACCAGTCCCCAATCAAGAGTTATCACAGTTTGGATAGTTGGGGTCTTTCTTTCCATATTTGTATATTCATTATAAGAGGTGGTATTGAATGGTGTCTGTGAGTCTTGTCTGTTTCATAGCCGTCAACTATTATGGATGTTACAGAATTATGCATAATATTATAGAATACAAATTGATTAGAGGCTTAGCCTAAAGGAATGTAAACAGGGGGAGTTTTGGAATGAGAACCTAAAAAAGAGTCCAGTTGCTTTTCCATGGGAAAATATGTTAGCATGGCTGTATTCACTGCTTTACAAAAATTATATGCATTTTAGCCATATGTATCTTTATGTAAATTTAGATTTTGCTACCCAGGAGACATCTGACAATGTCTAGAGACATTTTTATTTGGCATAGCTGGGGGGAAGAGGAATAAGGATGTTACTGGTATCTGGTGGGTAGAAACTAGGAACATAGCTGAACACCTTACAATGCACAGGGAATCCCCCCACAATTATCTCCCCCAAAATGACAACAGTGCCAAGTTTGAGAAATCCCGATTTAGATATGTAGTATAATTATTTAATATGAAGAAGGAACAACTGTCCTTTTCTTACATAATCTTAAGTCCTCAAGTACCAAATTCAACAGCAGATAGCTCACTCCATATGCTTATTTGAATCTTGCTATTTATGTTTGTTTCCGTTGTTAAGAGGATACACAGCCTTTTGTGACACTCTGCAACCACTAGAGAGAGTTCCAGGCTTTTCCAGAATAGCCTCCCTAACGAGATAGAATCAAGGAGGCATTTGTTTATTGGGTCAAGATGCTAAGGATGAAATTTCACATTCATCAAATAAAAGTTAATACTCTATCTCTTTCCCACACCCTTTCACTATCACGACCCTCTTTCTTCTTCATTTTTTTCTTTTTCTTTTTCTTGATCCCTCTGATGTGATTCAATATGCAAGTTCAAAATATTTTCTTAGTCCAATTGTATTCATTTGAATTCTATGTAACAAATATCTATTGAGTATTTTTATATCCCTCAAGGAAGATTTTTTTTTCTCCCACAGGCACTGAGCATATTGATACGGACAGGAGACAGGGACATACTGGTTAGAAGAGGGCAGTTCCCCAGCAAAGGCTCCACCCTCAAGCTTGGAAACCTGTGGCCCTAAATGGGTACAGGCATTCCTGTTTTCGCACCCCAAGCCTGGAAACCTGGTAATGTAAATGGCTCTAAATGGAAACAGGCATTCCTGTTTTCACAACCAAATGCTGCCTTTTGGCCCACCATGCCCCTCTATCCTGTACCCATATAAACCCCAAGCCCCAGGCTCCATGAGCCGACAAGCAGAAGAGCAGAGGAACAGTAGAGCAGTGCAACAGAGAAGGAGAGAAGAGGAGCATCTGCATATTGAGAGGAATTCGGCTGGGGAAGTTCAGAGAGATCGGCCACAGGATGGCTGAAATCCAGGGGAAGATCATCTTCCCACTCTATCCCCTTTCTAGCTCCCCATCCATCCAGCTGAGAGCCACCTCTACCTGACAATAAAATCCCCTACATTTACTATCCTCCATTTTGTCTGTGTGACCTGATTCTTCCTGTATGTCAGACAAGAACCTGGGTGCCAAGAGGGCACTGAGCTGGTTAACACTTAAGCCGTCAGCAGACAGCAGAGCTAAAGGAGCACTGTAAGATGCCCACTGGGGCTTCAGGAGTCACAGGCATCCACCTCTAGACACTACTGTGGGGCTGGAGCCAAAAAGCACTTGGCCCGACTCCCGCACCTGTCTGTCTGTATGTTCATCCTCCCGTAAGAGTTTGACCCACACCCCTGCCACAGGTCCTGTAAGGGGGGTCAGGAAACTCTCCAGTTTCAGCATAACTAGAGTGACTTTTTAAAAATGCAAATAGGTGGAGAGCTAGTGTTTTCTGGCAGGACTGATAGAGACAACTGATGAGCAGAAGTTCAGTGTTAGCAAAAGGCAGAGCATCCTTGGAGAATGGCTTATGGTCCTGTATTTGCATTGTGGGCTGCATTGGAAACTATTGATAATTAAAGACCACAAGAGTCTTTAACTATAGTTGGCTATAGAACATGGAGGGACCTAAGGCTAATGAAAGAATTTATGCTTTGTTAGGTGAGAAGAAAAAAAATCTTGAAGATTTCAGAGCAAGGGATTGCCACAAGCACTTAGGCATGTAAGGAAGATTGGTATAGATAGCCCTGGACAGAATGCAGTGGAAAGCAGAGAAAATTGACATGGGGGACTAGTGAGGGAATAGGAGCTTGAACTAGGGGGCTGGCACTGGGGAAGACGAAGGAGGATTAGTAAGTGAGACTGTGAAAACGTTGTTAGAATGGCCTTGGACTACATACAGAGTGTGAAAAACAAGACTGATTGAATTAGAGGTGATTCAAGGCTTCTTAGAGGATGGTGGACTCATTAAAAGAAATCCAAATTCAGAAAGAAGAGCAGTATAGGGGAAATAGAATGAGTTCAGTTTTGAACCTGTTAAACTTGAGATATTAGGGAAACCTTCAAGTAGACACTTCTATTGTGCAATTCAGAATACTAGAATGAAGCTAAAGAGAGGTTAGAAATGAAGACGTAATTTAGGGTAAGGTGAGAGTCATTTACATGGTGATGATAGTTAAAGCCACAGAAACTGGATGAGACTACAGAGGGAAAGAAGGGAGAGAAAAGGAGACAGGACCTTGGGGGATGCTCTCATTTGAAGGCATGAAAACAGAACAGAAACAAGTGAAAAAGATAGAGAAAAAAGAATTAGAGTGATTGCTGAAGAATGAGGATATAACTGTGAGATAAAAACCAAGCAAAGATTAGACTTGAAGAAATTAGGGGGTAGTTAAAACTAAGGAAGGGTCAAGGAGGACAAAGGCTAACGGAAGGTCAGTGAGTTGATGAGTAGGAAGTTACCAGGGACCACAGAGGAAACATTAACTGTAGATGATTATGGGAGAGGCTGGATTGTAAAATCTGTAGAGAGAGATGAGGGAGGGTGTAAACGCTGAAAAAGGAAACAGAGGAGAGAAAGACAGGAAGTTTGTGGAGTGAGTGCGTGTCTAGGCGAGAGGCTTCTAAGCAAGTCTACGCAGCAAGAAAAGAGCCCAAGTCACTGACTCTTAATAATAAGCTACATCTTCTTTGGCCTTCTGTTTTCCCTTTTATTCCTGGCCTGTGGTCATGAGAAACAAAATTTGAACATGAAAAACAGAAATGAGACGAAACATGAACAAGTGCAGCAAAGTTAAACATGGACACAGGAATATCAGCATTTTCGGTTTATACTATAAAAAATAAGGCAAGAACAATATATAACTTCATTTTTTTGGGTATCATTTCTAAACTCCCAGGTTCACTAATCAAAGCATTCATTAATGCTTCCTTTCAGAGGCCCGTTTCCTAAGATTCTGATGCTCTTTACTCCAAATAAATGTCTAAAGTATCTGATGTGTCTGACATTTTTATGAAAGCAGGCAGGCCAAAGAAAACTTTATAATTTTGAAGGAGATGTAGGAACATGGTGTAATGTGGTAAGACCCACATTAGTGAACCATGTCCTAATTTACTGAATGAAGCTGTCAGCAGTGCTATAGAAGCAGTGTTTTTTATAGATTGAAAAAGCACTTGGCTAGGATTGCCATAGAGGTGCCTAATCCCATCCTTCCTTAACAACGGACTGCATTAGGTCTTTCTTGTGCTGCTATTAAGAAATATCTGAGACTGGGTAATTTATAAAGCAAAGAGGTTTAATGGCTTATGGCTCTGCAGGCTGCACAGACATGGCACCAACATGTGCTCAGCTTCTGGTCAGGTCTCAGGGAGTTTACAGTCATGACAAGGCAAGATCAGGGGCAAGAGAGAGAGGGAGGAGGTACCGGCTTTTTAGACAACGAGATCTCACGTGAACTAACTGACCAAGAACTCACTCGTCACCAAGGGGATGGTGCTAAGCCATTCATGAAGGATCTGTCCCCATGATCCAATCACCACCCACCAGGTTCCACCTCCTACACTGGGAATCACACTTCAGCTTGAGATTTGGATGGGATATATATCCAAACCATATCACAGACCACTGAGTGTGTATACTTCAGGATTCATGAAGACAGACACTTTCTTTTACTAATTGGTGGGAAATGGACCATAACTTGGAGCAGTTGAAAGATGGTCCCTCTCCCAATGCAGATCTTGAAATAGATATGTGTGGTGGGAACATCTGCTGGATCAGGTTAATGGAGATGGTGTCCAGATTCTCCAGATGTTCGCAGGGGCTAGAGTCCCTTCCTAAGCCCTGTTGACAGAGCTGAACACTACAGACATCCAAAAACTGATGGTGTTGTTTCTGAGAGGGCCATAGGTTGGTACAACACGGATGTGGTTGAGATGAGTAACTTCCAAACTGTGTTTTAGCACTGGAACTCTCTTATCAGCTAAACTCTCTTATCAGCTAAACTTTAATGTGGGACACCGGAGAATACAAGTCGAGGCACGTTTTAATGTCCAGGAGAATAAGGAGGATCCATGTCCCACTTTTTTTTTTAACCTTCTTTTAATTGCTAGCAGCAACTTTGAGTTAGCTCTGAAGGAGCTTTAAAACTGCCCTCTTTGCTCATCCCTAAGAAACTAATAAAATCCTGAACAAAATAGTGCTTGAATATTCCCAATAATAATAGAAGATTGCCTGGCACATGGGTCAGTCAAGGGTAATCTTTTTTTTTTTTTTTTTTTTTTTTTATTATTACACTTTAAGTTTTACGGTACATGTGCACATTGTGCAGGTTAGTTACATATGTATACGTGTGCCATGCTGGTGCGCTGCACCCACTAACTCGTCATCTAGCATTAGGTATATCTCCCAATGCTATCCCTCCCCCCTCCCCCCTCCCCACCACAGTCCCCAGAGTGTGATATTCCCCTTCCTGTGTCCATGTGATCTCATTGTTCAATTCCCACCTATGAGTGAGAATATGCGGTGTTTGGTTTTTTGTCCTTTAAAATATTTGATAAATAAATCTTGAAGTCATGCTACATATTAGGTGCTGAAAATACACTGATAAAAAATAAGACAAAATACCCACCACCATCTTATGAACTTATGATGGCCTATCAGCTATACTAAAGTCATCTCGTCGATCTCCAAGTACATCATGAGTTAGATGTGATTTTTTTTTTTTTGACGGAGTCTCTCTATGTCACCCAGGATGAAGTCCAGTGGCATGATCTCAGCTCACCGCAACCTCTGCCTCCCGGGTTCAAGTGATTTTTCTGCCTCAGCCTCCCGAGTAGTTGGGGTTACAGGCATGTGCCACCACACCTGGCTAATTTTTCTATTTTTAGTAGAGACGGGGTTTCACCGTATTGGCCAGGCTAGTCTCGAACTCCTGACCTTGTGATCCGCCCACCTCAGCCTCCCAAAGTGCTGGGATTACAGGCGTGAGCCACCGCAGCTGGCCGAATATTTTTGTTTTTTAACAGCTGAGAAATTTGACACTTAGGCAGATTTATGATGTGACATGTCCCAGGGTTCTCATGTGGCTAGGGTCGCACCCACACCTTTCATTCCAAAGCCAGGCTCATAACCATGCTTCTCAAGGTTTCACTGTGTAGGTCTGAAGCAAAGTCTAATCACAGGGTCATGGAGTCAGAACTAACAATTCTTTCAGGTTCTCTTTGCTCCAAATGCCCTCAGGCATGAACAGAGCTCCCCATCCCATCATTTCTTCACTAAACTCAGCACTCTCTCTTCAAAATGGCACCTTAGGAGACAAGGTCAAGGTGAATTCTCTTTACCAGCTTATATTAGATTTCATGGTGCATCCAAAAGACTTATAATTCATGAAAATAGAACTCCATACAATGTTTTTTTGTGTGTGGCAGGATTTGAAACTTGAAAAAAAACAGTGCTGGGTTTTTCCACGCTGTGGCTGCTCTATGTTGCTTTGTAGATAGTCTCTAACTTTTTTCTTTTCAATTTCTGACTAAGTTTTCATAAGAGTGAATGAGAAATAAGAAGAAAAATTGGCCTCACTTAAAAATGAGCTGACTATTCCCCTGCCATGACTTGTTTTTGAATATTAAAAAACTAATAAAATTAAAATAGTCTTTGGAAGAAGACTCAGTACAAAGCCTTATTCTGCTTTGACCAAAGAGTCCTCTGAGATGGAAATAAAGCATTTCTCATGTCAAACACACACATTTGTTTATGAAAGAGATGTCTTGTTAACTTATTATGGAAGAAAATAATTAGAAAAACTATAAGGAAAGTGAATTTGGGGCAAAAAGGGAGCTTATGATACACATAAAGCTGCAATTAGTTTATGGTTAGGATGGCTAAGATGGAAATACCTTCAAAATCACTAATATTCTGTTTTAGGATTTATTTCTCACTGAGGTCACAGAGAGCTGTCTCTTTTATTTTGCAACAAAATAATAATAATAAAATAAACCCACCCCTCCTCTCCCCCATGCCACAAAGAAATCCTCATTGCAGTTTTATTATCCTTCAAGAGACAACACTGCTTGTTTTTCAGAGTGCTATGTCAATAGAACAACACAGTTTCGTATTAACTTAAAGTGCATTTCACAGCTTATTTCTGATTTTATGGCACCTCTTCTAGTTTTTGCCAGCAGAAAAAAAATCTGCTTTCATAGTGGAAGTCTGACAAGTTATTTCAACTATATTAACAGCAGGCTACAGGCAGTTGCTCTTTTGTGCTTTCTGGCATTCCTACAGTACCAATGAGAAATAAGGGGTTAAAATGTTGGAGTTTGGGGGATAACAATGGAATTACACTTACTGTCAGTTTCCTCTTGAGAAAGACATCCGAAGGAAAGTTTCTGCCAAATACAAACTCTTGGCAATGTAGTTCCAGTTCTGTGATCAAAAAAGGTGGTCACTACTACCCTTAACACCAAGCCACCAACCAAAAAGCAGCAAGAAGTGCTGATTTATGCCTGTAACAAACAGTCTTACATTTGTCATAGTCCAAGTCCTCCAGGAAGCAGAGCCTGAAGCATGGATCAAGGTGCTAACATTTTATTTCAGAGATATAAGCCCGAAGCAAGGAGACTGAGGAATCAAGGAGAAATGAGACACAGAAACAAGCAAAGAATGGGATATGACACATCACTGCACTGGCTACTGTGTCAAAGTGAGCCACCAAGAAACTGAGCAGGTCCCTCTGAAGGCTGCCTACCCCCGTGATGCTGGGCTTCTAGGGAATGACTCCCAGGGAAAAACACTTTCTGGAGAGGTCCACAGAAGACAGCAGTGAGATGGCATCTTGGCCTGGCTTCCTCTAGTCACCCATGTCATGGCTCACCTAAGGGGAGCTCTTTTCCCGGCACTTCCAGGACACTTCTAGCTCCTCTGCAGCCACTCACAAAGCTAAATCCAATCTGCGCAGTGAGGTCTTCCATTCAAATTCAGAAAAGGAGAGAGGCATGGCTTATGTGGGGGGCAGCCAAGAGAAAAATAAGAGGGTGGTCAAGGGAACCTCAGAAAGTGCACCATGGGGTACAATTCAACTCTTAGATTCAGGTCAAAGAGGTGGTTCTGAGATTTCCAACAGACAAAATAGGAAGAAACATTATGAGCAATAGGGTTCATGATAGTCATTAAATAAGATCCAGCTGGTTGCTCAGAATACAGCCATTCCTGATACTGAGTCACAGAGAATTTTTTCCAGTGGAACACTGCCACTATGTAAGCATAAATAGTGTTCTCATTCATAGTAAATAAAATAATGAGTTTCATTGCACTGTTTTTCAACCCTTCAGTTTTAGATAATGATTTGCTGACAAAGCATGTTTTGGTAAATGGCACAGGGGGGCTGGCAAGGCAGTGGAGGTGTGATAAATGCTGACATGTACAGGGAAAAGAGTACCTATCATGGCCTTCAGGCAGTGTCCCACAATATTCATTCTCTCAAAGGCACTTTGCTACATTTACAGCACCATTTATGCTCTGGGTGAGTTTCATAACTTCTTTGGGGACGTTAGTATGTACTACACAGGGTTATCACAAGAATTAATTAACAAAATAACTTATAGAAAATTCTAGTGACATAAGATCTGAAGGTCAATAAATGACAGCTAATGACTCTTCACTAGTTTGGCAGAGAAAGAGAGACAACAGCCCAGGGAAATTCCAAGACTGAAAGCACGGGAGGCTAAGAAAATACAGAGCACCTTTAACAACATCATCAGGAGGGGCTGCATTGAAAGGGAAGATTATTTCAGTTTGTGACATGCTGAGTTTGGAAGATCAAAAAGAGATTTATGTGAAAATGTCCAATACTGAGAATATGCTTGGAAATTGAGGTTAGGGGATCCAAGTTCTTTGTGGTTAAAAAGCGTCTTGAAAATTTCAAATTCTTGAATTATTAACACATTGCTTCAGTATAGGGTGAACACAGCTGACTTTCTCTACTGACTTACAGAATTTCTCCTCTAATCTCATACATTCTCTCAGTCCTGAATTTTTTCCTCTTATCTGACTTTCCCAGCATTGAGTGTTTACTCATTTACATCCCATTTATTTCCTCCTCTCCTGGCCAACTCTACTCTTCCTGCTGTTTATTAGTTAAGTAGAATTAACAAAGGAAAGGCCTGCTCCTAATTAGCAGATGTTATAAAATGGCATTCTAATAACACAGAGGTCAGTGCTTTATTTGGGAATAAGACCGATGAGAAAATTTCAAATAAATTTGGGTCTTTAACTTCAATGGATTCAATAAAAACTTGGTGAATAGCTACCACAGAGTGTAGCAAGAATAAAATTAGTTAAAAGAGCAATGCCGTTTCTGTTCTTCAGAAGTTTAAGGTGACACATATACACCATGGAATACTATGCAGCCATAAAAAATGATGAGTTCATGTCCTTTGTAGGGACATGGATGAAGCTGGAAATCATCATTCTCAGCAAACTATCGCAAGGACAAAAAACCAAACACCGCATGTTGTCACTTATAGGTGGCAATTGAACAATGAGAACACATGGACACAGGAAGGGGAACATCACACACCGGGGCCTGTTGTGGGGTGGGGGGGAGGGGGGAGGGATAGCATTAGGAGATATACCTAATGTTAAATGACGAGTTGATGGGTGCAGCACACCAACATGGCACATGTATACATATGTAACTAACCTGCACATTGTGCGCATGTACCCTAAAACTTAAAGTATAATAAAAAAAAGGAGCTTATGAGAAAGGATACAAATTTTACTTACAGTATAGATCAATAGAATAAAACAGTGAAATTAAGTGTAAAACTGAACACAGCCAAATGGTATTCATAGAATGCAGAAGAAAATCTAGAAATGGAAGGTGTGGGGAGCTTAAAGTAGACAACTGAGAAACAGTGGAGTGAACCCTGTCAGCAGC
Organism: Pan paniscus; assembly: GCF_029289425.2. NCBI lineage: Eukaryota > Metazoa > Chordata > Mammalia > Primates > Hominidae > Pan > Pan paniscus. Next base: position 95,441,804 of record NC_073263.2, on the reverse strand, counting down.
CAACTAAGTTTTTGTCTCTTCTACCTGGGAGGATGGGGCAGGGTGCTCAGTCCATACTTAAAACATCTTGAAGCTTCAAAATGAATGTTAATCCTTCAATAGTGAATCATCTGAATGACCAGCGGTTGTTGCCATCACCCTCCTTTACCAGTGTAAAAATAATAACTCTACCTTATACATTCCAAAAAAACGATGAAAGAAAGAGGAAAGAAAAAAATGCACAAAAGTTTAATTCCCACATGAAATTTTGTTAAAGAGGAAATACTGGAAACCTTCAGTAACAGAAATTGGAGTTCCAATTTCCAGACAAAAAGCAAATGCTATGAGAGAAAATGGCTAAATTTAAAGATGGATTTCCAAAAACATTATAGAAAAAAAACAAAACAAAACAAAAAACCAACATTGTGAGAGTGAAGCTGTTCTCAAATTGGTCCAGGATTTGCAAAGGATGTGTTTCTCTTGCTGTATTTTGCATAGAAGTGACCACCAACATCCTTTCTCAGGTGAAGCTAGTCTTTTCCCTTGAGGGGCATAATAAAGCCAAGGCCTCTGTGCAAAGGGAGTGAGACCAAGGGCTGTTCAACAAACACCATCTTCTGGCACATTCCTCGCCTTTGGCCTTTTCAACAGAGCAGAGACATACAGCAGACATACAGCAGGATAACTGAAACATGTAAAAAGAGATTCTTAATCATGTTTCAATTCATTCTCTATGTAGGTTGAATAGTGTCCCCCAAAATGATACGTCCGAGTCCTAACCCCTGACATCTGTGAACATGACTTTACTTAGACAGAAGGTCTTTGCTGAAGTCCATAAATTAAGGATCTCAGAATGAGGTCATATTGAAATAGTGTGGGCTCTAAATACAATAACTGGTGTCTTTATAGGAGAAAGGAGAAGAAGAATCGACACAGAAACACATGGGAAAGAAGGTTCTGTGAGGACTGAGGTAGAGACTAAAGTGATACAACTACAAAGCCAAGGAAAGACAAGGATAACCCAGTCACCGGCAGGTAGGGACTTAGATTCTCTTTCAGTGCCTCCAGAAGCAAACAGCCCTTTATTTCAGACTTCTGGCCTCTAGAACTGCAGGAGAATAGAATTTGTCTTGTTTTGTTTTTTTGGTTTTTTTTTTTTGAGACGGAGTCTTGCTCTGTCGCCCAGGCTGGAGTGCAGTGGCACGATCTCGGCTCACTGCAAGCTCTGCCTCCTGGGTTCACGCCATTCTCCTGCCTCAGCCTCCCGAGTAGCTGGGACTACAGGCGCCCGCCACCACACCCGGCTAATTTTTTGTATTTTTAGTAGTAGAGATGGGGTTTCACCATGTTAGCCAGGATGGTCTCGATCTCCTGACCTCGTGATCCGCCCGCCTCGGCCTCCCAAATTGCTGGGATTACAGGAGTGAGCCACCGCACCTGGCCGAATTTGTCTTGTTTTGAGCCACCCAATTTGTGATAACTTGGTACAGCAGCTGTAGGAAATTAATACACCCTATCATGAACAAGAATTGAAAATATGTTTTTGGAGAAAACAGAAAAGGCCATTAATTGTATTTTATCTTCTGGAATCATGAGAGTATTTAGAGCTGGAAAGAAAGTAATTTTGAAAGAAACCAATGTGTAAATGCTTGGATATAAACATTCCAAGCAAAACATCACTAGTTTGAACTAATTGGAGGAAAAGTGCTTCTAATATGGTAAAGAATAATGGTAGAATATTTTCATATACCCATATATTTTCAGAATGAGGCTTAATGCAAGCCTAAGAATGGATCCCATTGTAATTAACAAACAAATCATTCACGGGCTGTCTCTGCACTACAGGATAAAGCTCTCATGCTTAGTGTCACAGGCTAAGTTCTAGTCTCTGTCATCTGGATGATGCTTCTCTTCCTGCAGTATCTCCCATCACTCCCTCAATTGCTCTCTGCACTCAGCTGTATGAAATCACTTGTACATTACACTTCACACCACTATGCCTTTCTGCATACTGTTCTCATTTGACCCAAACCTATTAGTTAATATCAGTAACCACTTATATCGCTTCTACCAGTAAACAACCAGTTAATAAGCCAGACATTTACTCCACTAACTTACAAACTTCTCATTGAATTTTTATAACAACACTGAAAGATACACATTATCACTTCCATTTTACAAGTGGGGAAACAGTCATAATGGTTAAGCAATACGCCCAAGGTCAAACGGTTAGTAAATCTTGATCTGAATCTAGAACTTTGTGATAACTAAGCCCATGTCTGCCCTTTCCTTTTTTGGTTGAGCTGCAAGGCATCCTTCAAGCCTTAGTAGGAAGTTTTCCCAACACTGCCATGCAGTGCTTCCAGGCTGCTATTGTCCCTGTTTATATCTCAATATCATGCCTCACATCCTTGTAATTATGACTACATATCCTTGTGATTGACCAAGGAAAAAGATTTAAGGAAATACACACACACACACACACACACACACACACACACACACACACACACAGTCAATTATCTTTATTCATGGTAGTTATGTTCTATAAAGTTTCTGTGGACACTGAATCAGTGACTTAATCTATTTCCTTGATCAGTCCTTCCATTTTCTTAAGGTATAGCTATCTCTTGTGGGTCCTTGTTAGGTCTGGCAGATACATATATGAGACCTGAGGTTGACAAATAGATTCTCTAGTAAAGAAATTCCATCAGATCTCTTTTCTGATCATTATGACTTTGCCTGTGAATGCCTCTCTAAACTCTGTTCCTCTTTGCATAGAATTTAATTAAGATTTCCCATCTACCACTTCTTTATACCTTTCATTAAAAGTTTAAAAGATATTTGAGTTTGAAATAGAGCATCTTCACAATCTCTATTAAATCATCTCTCAGAGACAATATTGGATTCTGCTTTCAAAGAAAGCCAGGTCTGAGTACATGCAGTATTTGAGGATACAGCACAGTGCTGAATTGCTGCAGCTGGTAATTGATATATTGCTCTCTGTTATGAGAACTGTGATCTACAGTACTATGGGGGTTCCTTTGAGGCTTCCATACTGTCTGTGAAACTGAGCTTGTCTTACCTGAAAACAAATAAATATTCTGAATAATTCATTAGAATTTTCTGATACTGTCAGGGTTGGTGATGTATTTAATGGTTGACTGGATTAAGGGTTGGGGGCAAGGCTTTTAGGAGGCTGAATCCCTCCCTTTCCTGATGCTTCATACATATTCTAGAACTTTGAGGTATTTTATATCTTCCATTGACTGAGCTGTTTTGGAACACCACACTGAATTAGCCAATGAGGCCAATCTAGTATCTGAGCCAGTGGTGATAAACCGTGGATAAAAATACACCAAGTGATTTCCCTAGAGGTGAGGTAAATACTCCATTGGATCTATCTCTCAATCACTCCCTCCACTGCAATACATCTCCAAACACACACACCCCCCGCCACACACACATTGTATTAGTTCTCATGCTGCTAATAAAGATATATCTGAGACTAGGTAATTTGTAATGGAAAGAGGTTTAATGGTCTCACAATTCCATGTGGCTGGGGAGGCCTCACAATCATGGCGGAAGATGAAGGAAAAGCAAAGGGACTTCTCACATGGTGGTGGGCAAGAGAAAGATAGCTGGTGCAGGGAAACTCTGCTTTATAAAACCATCAGATCTTGTGAGACTTATTCACTATCATAAGAACAGCACGGGAAAGACCCACCCCCATGATTTAATAACCTCCCACCAGGTCCCTTCCATGCATGACACGTGGGGATTGTGGGAGCTACAATTCAAGATGATATTTGGGTGGGAACACAGCCAAACCATATCACACAGCCACAAAGACACACACACACACACACACACAAACACACGAGCTGTAAATTCTTAGAGTTGTCATTGATTCTTCCCCTGAATTCCTCTCAAAACTAACCCATAGAAAGTTCAATAAAAGCTACTGTACCCTGGCCCTGGGGTGGGTAGGAGCGGGGAGGTGGAGGAATCTACGTTGTTGATTGGATGGAACCTGAGAGCAGAGGAGGGAGGCAGGAAGGGAGAAGGAAGAGGAGGGAGATAAATTATATATAAATCAAAAAATATCTTTTTGGAAAATGAAAACTGGAAAGCATCAGAATACAGTGCGAAAAGTAACTTTATAGGTGCTTCTCAAATAAAGGTTAAGAAATATGACTTTATGATTTTTTTTTCCTAAAATCCTTCTGCTTCCATTCAATATATCTGAGTACCCAATCATGGGTCAAATCAAAGGGGCTGGTGCCAATAACTAGGATCTCCTTAAGAGGGGTCAGCCACTTCAAACAGGGCTTGATCAGATAGAAGGATAATAGTGAACTTTTATTGTGATAACTGGCTTGGCTGGAAATTCCCATTTGTTACTCACAGTTTTCACGTTTCTTTTTCCAGAGTAATTTCCCTTGAGACTTTTCTTTTTTTTGATAGTTACCATTTGTGTATGTGTGTGTGATACTAATATGTGCAGTGCTATATCCTGCCTTTCATTTTGTTCTTCTTTATGTTTTTCTTATTTTCTTCACTTAACGAGTTTATGTAATATTTCACGAAAATGATATAACTCATCCTGGCTAAACACTCAATAATAGGCTTTCTAATCAGGATGAATATTATAATTTATGTTTTACTTTGAATAGAGTGTGTTTTTGTATGATTCAAGCATTTACATTGCAGAAGGCTCCTAGAGAAATTGAAGTTGTCCGTACCTGTATATTTTGCCAAAACCACAAGTATCACTCATTTTTTGGAAGATATTGATTGTATGCCAGGCACAGTTATAGGCTCTGGAAATAGGTAAAGAAGACACTCAGGTGCTTGCCTTTGCATAACTTTTGTTCTAGTGTAAAAGACAGAAAGATAATAAATATATATACAACATAGGTAGTGACAATTGCTAAGACAAACACCAACGCAAGAGAAGAGGTTAGAGAGTGGTGAGAAGGGAGTGGGTAATCTATCTTACATAGCAGAGTCAGGAAGCCTCCTCTAGCCAGGTGACATTTAATACCTTCAGGTATTTAGATACCAGAAGGACAAGATGGAATCAGCCAGCTAGTGGTCTCAGCAAAGAGAACATCTCAGACAATGGGACTAGGAAGCACAAAGGCAAGGCAGGAAAAGGTTGAATTGTTCAAGAAACAGTAAGAAAGCTGGAGTAGAAAGAAATGGAGGAATAAAGCCTGAGAGTCGCAGGAGAGAATTTCTGAGAGGGTCACATTCTCTGGAGCCATACAGGAAAATGAGTTAGGTAAGTCAAATTTGAGGCAGCATTTGTTACTGCTTCCCCCACCTATCAGCCACTGACAAGGTCTTAGAAGGAGAGAATTAGGATCACCATCTAAGTCATCATCATTGTTGTATTACTGCAAACACAAACAAGTGTAAATGCTACAAACACAAAGGGAAACCCCTGCCACTCTAGTTGCTTGATTTCGCACTGGCTTTAGGAGATTTATTTACCAAATCATCTGGGAATTCTGCAGTTTAGTCAGTACTTGACCTGTCATTTCCAAAATACAGTAGGTGGACTCATTTGTGCTCTAATCACACAGTATCACAACTATTCACAGACTTTGAAAATCATTTCTATTCAGACTCTGGTCCTTATCTGACCTTGACATACTGAAAATATTTATGAAGTCTGCAATTTATTCCTTTCTCTTTTAATCTGAGTTATTGGTTGAACTGTTGTTCATACTTGGTTAATCTGCCTTTACCTTTAGGCAGAAATCTATGTGGCTACAAACTGCTGTGATAAAACTTTCAACTGGCTAATTTTTATGGAGAAAATCTTGGGTCATAAGATTCACTCTCTCTCTCTCCTTTTTTAATTTATATTTTTCATTCTCTATAGCCACTTCCTGTCTCCCATCAAAGATTTTAATATATTTTTGTTTTTTCTGTAAGGCAGTAAAGACATCATAATTCCCATAAACTTACATTTAAGAAGGAATTCCTGTCATACCAATAGATAGGTAAAGAAGACACTCAGGTGCCTTTGCATAAATTTTATTCTAGTGGAAAAGAGACAAAGTTAATAAATACATATACAATATAGGTAGTGACAGTTACTAAGACAAAAACTGTATAACTAATATGATTAAACAGCAAACTGTTTCTTAATTTTGATGCTGATTATCGAAGGCAAGTAAATTTAACTCGTTTTATTAGTCTGATAAAACTACTAAACAGTCACAACTTCAGAGATCTGACTTGGTCTGGTCGCACCTCTGTCTTGCTGGGTATCCTTAAACTAATTATTAATCTCTGTCCACTTCTTCACCTATAAATGTTAATAAGAGTTTAACAATTTTAGTAGTATCCAAGTATTATTTGATAAAGGAAGATTCCAACCATAGATCTGTCTGCAGACAGTTATTAAAAACAATCGGTCACAAAACTGTACTTTAAAAATAAGTGATTAAGGAATACAGATCATTTATCAATTATTTAAAAATAAAATAACTTAAGAAGTACAGGTCAAGTGTCTTTAATGTTAGGTGGAAAACTAGAACAAGACAACAATTTGAATAAAACTATAATGTATCCCATTGAAAATGGAAGAGAAAATTTTATTTTTGCACCACATTATGTCATCAAGATTGCTAAGTCAGTGGATTATTAGAATAATAAGTGGGTTTTTGGTTGTTAAATTTTATTATTAAGGGATATACATAAGAAAAGGATTATAGCAGGTCTGCAGACACATTTCTTTTTGGAGGTATTTATTTTCAATAATTGAAGGATTGTAGATCTTATTTATCATTTCAAACATAAATTTCCCACAAGAAACTTGTAGATTTTTATTTTCTTACAAAATGAATTATTTCTTTTTACTAAGTTTCTCCTATCTCTAGTCTCATCAGATCACTGTGACACAATTTGAAAAGTTAACTCTAGCTCTTATGTCCACATGTTTACATCTTTGAATGTAAATTTTTGACAGGCATTCAAAAAACATTAACTAGTGACTAAAAGGGGAGTGGAGAGAATATATATGTATCTACTAGTTAACAAAACAAATTCCTTGTTAGGCTCAGCTCTTTCAGTTTGTAAGAGCTACCAAAGAATCCTTCATCTTTTTCATTCAGAGTTTTATCCCCCTTTGTGTTCACAGCTGAGTAGCTCAGAGCTATTAAGCTGAGAATGCTCTGCAGAGGAGCTAAGATACCTAAAGGGAAATGACAGGTGGTGCTGGGGATATAAACGTCATTTGAATACACCTCCTCTCCCTCTACATTTTATATTTCTTACCTCTGAATTTCATCTGAATGCTTTTCTATATAAAGACATCAAGATGGTGACTCAGTTGCCTTAAGTATCTGATAACACAATATTCAATACAAAATGGTATTATCAATGGAAAGTTTTGTGTCAGGTATAATGATAATCTTAGTGGTATCTCAATGAGCATTGGATTTTGGACCATTGGGTAACATGCTTGAAAATGAATGACTCTTTGTAAGACACTGTCATGAGCATTTATTTCAGCATTATCATTTGATTCCCAACTATAATAAGCTGTTCAGTATATGCAGTGAACCTTTTGGGGTTCCTTCTCTGAGAGTTTGGAATTGGGACTGGAAGGTTTCAATTACAGTGAGGGCTGGTCTCTTGGTAAGAGAAGATGCAAAATCTAGAGCTATGGCCATTTTTAGTAGGTGAACTGAGTAATTGATGAAGATGATTTGCCAAAACCAAGGGTAAAAGGATGAAGTTGACCTACAGAGATAGAGAGAATGAGAGAGAAAGGCAAACTTTTTGTGGGTCCAGGAGCCAGACTGCACTCTTGCACTGAGGTTCTGAGACACCCCCTGCATCCTTATAATACATTCCCCCTTTCCCTGTTGAAGTGAACAAATTTGGTTTCTGTTGCCTCCAACCTAAGATTTCTAATGCAACATGTTACAAATACTCAAAGTCAGTATTTATTCTAAGATTCATTGATTTTTAATTTTCAGATAACCTTTCAGAGAAATAAACCATGACTTGTAGCACCACCATCCATGGGTGATATTGTTCACATACCTTCTTCATACTTTATCTCAGGCTTTCACTATTTTTCTCTTTGCCTGGGTTTTTCTGCTTATTTCATCATTGTCAATCTTGACCAAACATGAAATTCAGAACTCCTAGCAGGATTCATTCATTAGGTAATTAAAACCTGATCCTTCAAATTGGATTATTCTCACCTAATCCCAAAGAGAGAAAGCAATTTATATGTTTTGCCCGACTCTGGTGTTGTAAAACAAAATTCCAAAACATATTTATTGATTAAATTAGCTTCTATCCTCCTGACTGTTCTGATCAGCCAAATATTTTATGCAGAATCAGATAGATGCAAGTTGAACAAATAAGGCATTTGACCTGAAAGCATACCCATTCCTATTTAGAAAGGTGTGGCTTCTAAGACAATTACAGGAAATTGTAACTTGTGCCAGCCTTTTAAACAATATGACTGGCTGCAAAATTAACTAATTTCTTATTAGTCAAATATAATAATAGCTACCTTTCTTGAGCGCCTCATATAAGTTAGGCACAATTCTGAGCATTTTTCATGTAGCATTGAAACCTTCCTGTGAGGATTCACAGAGCGGTTTACTAAGGTTAAACTACTTATCCAAGAATATAGAGTAAGAGACAAAGCTATGATTTGAATCCAATTCCCTCTGAATTTCAGCATTAAGGTGCTTTTTTCCCACCATACAATGCAGTTTCTAAATAAATAGTCATCCCTACTTATTCTAAAATGAACATGAGGGAAAATACAAAGAAAGTTTCCCTCAATCTGGAAAGCACCCCCCTTTCAAAAAAAAAAAGAGAGAATGCTTAGAAAAGCTAACATAAATTTGCAAGAACAAAAAACCAAACACCACATATTCTCACTCTTAGGTGGGAATTGAATAATGAGAACACATGGACACAGGAAGGGGAACATCACACTCTGGGGACTGTTGTGGGGTGGGGGGAGGGGGAAGGGATAGCATTGGGAGATATACCTAATGCTAGATGACGAGTTAGTGGGTGCAGCACACCAGCATGGTACATGTATACATATGTAACTAACCTGCACATTGTGCACACGTACCCTAAAACTTAAAGTATAATAATAATAAATTTTAAAAAAGTAGAGATCACATTTATATTTAACTTTGTTTTTGAGACAGAGCCTCACTCTGTCGCCCAGACTGGAGTGCAGTGGCATGCTCATGGCTCAGTGCAGCCTCAACCTCCCTGGCTTGTGATCCTTCCAGTTCAGCCTCCCTAGTAGCTGGGACAATAGGCATGCACCAACATGCTGGGTTAATTTTTTTATTGTTTCTAGAGACGGGTTTTTCTATATTGCTCAGGCTGGTGGGCCCAGAGTGTTAACATTTTTACTGGACTGCTCTAAAAATAAAAGTTAAGTTTTTCCACTTCTGACAGATCATAACAGGCTATCACTGCACACTATATTATAATCCTAGTGGATGATAACATTACTAACGCTAGAGCTCTTGGGGGTGTAAATGTCGCTAAAGATGGATTTGTAACCTGCATGTCTTCCTACAATAGGTTCTCATAAAGATGCATCTTTTCCTTTGCAGCTGCAGTTGCGATTTGTAAGGCTTGTTTCTGTCTACAGTTCTACTCTTGAACCTCATAATCTACCCAAAGCCTTTGTTTAAAATGAGATGTCCCATTTCTGCTTACTGCACAGCACTGTAATCTGCCAGACGTGGTGAGAGCCCAGGATTCTGTGGCTGTGCTCCATTTTCTGAGGTAGTTTGTATAAACCTCCTGTGGTCACTGCACTTAACCTCATCCTGTAACAGCTGTTTGGGCAGGCTGTTGTCATCCATATTCTCTGCTTGGACAACCCTGAAAAACTGTTATGACAGGTATCACTTTAATCTATTAATCAACACAAAATGTGCAAGACACAGTGTTAAAGGACAGGACATGTTCTTCTTTGTGATTTCGCTGGGGGGATGATACTACACACAGGGAAAGACAACATACAAGCCAAATGAGTGTCACTAATAACTGATCATATAAAGGGTCACAGAGAATGTGGGAAATGAACTTGTTCTGAAAGATGAGTAGGATTTTAAAAACAGTTGGGGCAGGGTGGGGAGACTAGACGGCATATAGAAGCTACTACTTGAGAAAAACTTCTTAGGTCCCAACCTCTGTCCTAAGGACTTTATATGCATCATCTCCATGAATCCCCACAACATATTGTTTGTATTGATAATCTCCAATTTTACAGATAAGCAGCAGAGGCTCCATTAAGTCATTTGTCCTGTGGAAGAATAGGAATTTAAACACAGATCTTTCATGCTCTTAAAGTTTATGCTACAATATATAGTCTGAGCAAAGATATGGGAAAAAATGCAAAACACATTTTTAAATGTAAGAGCATTAAGAAAAGTAGAAATAATTTGCACTTGACCCCGCTGCAAGAAGTTGGATGGATATCTTTGAAAGTTCTGCAGCAAGGTAAGAATATGAGGAAACAAAGTTTCGGAAAAACTGAAGGAGAAAAATTACTGGTTATAAAGATCAAGTAAAAGTAACAATATTGGTCTAAACCATGAAGTTACTGCAGGAAGTGAAAAGAAAATGGAACCTGTTCAGGCCGTTGAAAAAGAACAGTCAAAGGGCTACATCTTACTTTGATGTATGTAACTCCATTTATCTCCTTTTGCTTTTGTTGCCTGTGCTTTTGGGGTCTGTATCCAAAAAAACCTTGCCCAGACCAACGTCATGTAGCATTTCCCCTGTGTTTTCTTCTGGTAGTTTTATTGTTTCACGTCTTATATTTAAGTCTTTAATCCATTATGCGTTGATTTTTGTATATGGTGAGAGATGGGGTCTACCTGTGTGAATATCCAGTTTTTGCAGCACAATTTATTGAATACACTGTCCTTTCTCCATTGTATGTTCTTGGCACTTTTGTTGAAACCAGTAGGCTATAAGTGCATGGATTTATGTCTGCGTTATCAACTCAATAGCAAAAAACCTCAAATAATCCAATTTAAAAATCGGCAAAGACCCAGAAAGATATTTCTCAAAAGAAGACACACAAATGTGTAACAGTTTTACGAAAAAATGCGGAACATCACTAATCATCAGCAAAATGCAAATGAAAACCACAATGAAACACCTGTTAGATTGACTATTCTCAAAAAGACAAAATTAACAAGTGCTGGTGGAGATGTGGAGAAAGGGAAACTGTTAGCGGGAATATAAATTAGTACAGCCATTATAGAAAACAGGATGACGTTTCCTCAAAAAATTAAAAACAGAATTACTGTATGATCCAGCAATCTCACTACTGGCTATAGATCTAAAGGAAGGGCAATAAGTGTGAGAGATACCTGTACCTCCATGTTTATTGTGACACTATTCACAATAGTCAAGATAAGGAATCAACCGAAGTGTCTGTCCACCAATGGATGAATGAGTAAAGAAGATATGGTATATATACACAATGAGATACCATTCAGCCATTAAAAATGAATGAAATCCTGTTATCTACAGAAACGTGGATGAACTTAGAGGACATTATGGTAAATGAAATAAAGTAGGCACAGAAAGACAAATGTCACATGATCTCACTCATATGTGGAATCTAAGGAAGCTGTTCTCATGAAGTAGAGTAGAACAGAGGCTGAGGAGGGGAGAGGGGAAGGGGAATGGGGAGAGACTGGTCAATGGGTGCAAAGTTACAGTTAGGCAGGAGGGATAAGTTCCAGTGTTCTGTCACACAGTAGGATGACTATGGATAACAATACTGTAATTGTATATTTTAAAATAGCTAAAAGAGAGAATTTTGAATGTTCTCATCACAAGGAAATTATAAATGTATAATTTATAGATATGCTAAATTGCCCTAATTTGATTTTTACACAAAATATAAATGTATCAAAACACAGTGTACTTCATACATATGTATAATTATTATGTGTCAATGAAAACACTTTAAAAGTTTTGTTTTTTTTTTTTAATGGAATCTCACTCTGTGGCCCAGGATGGAGTGCAGTGGCGTGATCTCAGCTCACTGCAACCTCCACTTCCAGGGTTCAAGTGATTTTCCTGCCTCAGCCTCCTGAGTAGCTGGGATTACAGGCACGCACTACCACGCCCGGCTAATTTTTGTATTTTTAGTAGAGATGGGTTTTCACCATGTTGGTCAGGCTGGTCTCAAATTGCTGACCTCATGATCCACCTACCTCTGCCTTCCAAAGTGCTGGGATTACAGGCGTGAACCACCGTGCCCAGCCTTTAAAATCTTTTTAAAGAGTTATGTCTTGTTTGATCTGTTAAAGGGATCTGTACTCTACCCAGTTTTCATCCAGTTGATTCAGAATTTTCAAACAATTGGTTTCAGAACAAAATCAGTATTAAAAAATACTGAAAAATATTTTTTAAACGGGAGTCTTTTCAAGGTTTTTGTTCTAGTTTCTGCCCCTTAATAACTTTTCATAACATTATGAAAGTCACTTCGGTTCACACACGAAAAAAAGTAGTGAGGTGTGGCCATAAGAATAAAAGTATAATACAAATACTTGTAAATATCCAGATGAAGAAATATTTAGAAATACATGGATTTTTATTTATTTTGCTTGCCATATTTTACAAAGAAACAATACTAGTATTAGTTTTTCTGCAGTAGAGTATATATTTTGCATAATTTGAAAGATGAACTTCTAAGCAGAGAAATCAGTATATATATTGAGATCCTTATTAACCATGTCTAAGTCTTTGCTGGACATTTAGTCAATTGATCATCGTTTTTAAAACTGCAAATATGAATATAAAAAGTCTGCACAGACCTCTATTTCAGGAAAGTATATTTCTTTACTTTCGTGAGTATATATTTAGAGTAGGAATTTTAGAAAATGATCAGAATGAGTTTTTTCCATTAGCTATGACCAAGAACTGGATAGAACAGCTGAGCCTCATCTAACAGAAAACAACTGTGTCATACGGAACTTCCTTCCCTTAAAATAATATTTACAATTTCTCCACAGAAATTCTTCTCTGATGCTTTGCTAACTGCAATCCAGCTTACAGTGAATTTTTAAAATTTTTTATTTATTTTTTTCACAAATCATCTTTATTTGCTCATGATTATTTTCTGTACTCATACCTCTACTGCATTCTTCTTCATAGAGTATCCAAATTTTTCCAAACATTATGTAAAGAAACCTTCTGTTAACAAAATCTTTGTGAGGAAAATAAGCATAATACTTTTGAATAAGTAAGCTATGACCATAACTCTTACTGAGATAAAACTGCAGCAGAAAAACATAAAGGTTAGGGAAGAACAAAAGATTCATCAGTATTCTATTTTTTAAACATCTGGTGATTTCTTTATGTAAGAGTTGTAAAATGGTAATGGGGTCAAGACAACATATGCATGTTTTCATTCAAAGATACAATTGTGTTACCTTGTGTTTCTATGTCATTTTTGTTCTATGGCTACAGAATTTACAACCTTGGAGACTGAAAATTAGAAAGTCAGCCCAGAAATTTGAGTCTAATTGTGAGGAAAATGAAAAATGAATCACTAAAGCAAATCAACTAGATATGGAAGAGGCCAACTGAATGTTTGGCTTTTTTTATGTGCCCCAAACTAGAAGACTGAATTATGATTCATGAAGCCATTCATTCTCTTTAGGTCTGAGAGTTAATGGATTAATAATTTTTATTTGAATGCTGAAGATTCTTAAGTCACTTAAAAAAAAACAAGCAAGTGCTTAAATCATATAGATAGTCCGGCAAAATGAAGAGAGATTTAGGACACGAATTTCATCAGCTATCTCACACTCATAGTTGAAGGATGAAACTGAGAAATTTTGTTTGAGTCCACAAATTATTTTCAGAAGTAAAAGTGATGCATTAGTGTGGCTGGGTGAGACTGACAATATGATTTAACCTGCATAATTATCTAATTTATTATTTTCCAAACTACTTGATTAACCTGTAACTTCCATATAATCGGAAACATGTTTTTAAAGCACAATTGCCTGATCAACATTCCTTAATTAAAACATGTTGTCCTAATATTTATATTCACTAGATAAATAATATGATTTTTCCATTTCCTCAAAGGCCTTGACAGACACAAGTAAAATTGATGGCAGATGAAAACTGGTTGTTTTGGATCAAATGCGAAATAACCTCTTCAGGCCTTTTTATTATGGTATAGCTCTCTGTCAATCATGTTGTTTACGAGTGCTTCTTCATTAAAATTGTACTGCCAACCATTTCCCTTTCCAAATTTCCTTCCAGTTCCTGTGTATGTATATGCATTAATTCATTCTTTCATTAAACATCTAACATATTCCAGGTAATATATACCATATTGCTGATATCCCTGCTTCCTGGCTATACCAGACCCAAGTTTCACTGCAAATGTCTCTCCCCCCATGGAATTTCCTCTTTTTTTTTTTTTCCTTCATCCAACTATGTCTTCTTACCCATCCTTCAAGACTCTGCTTACGTTTCACTCTGGTTCCACTTTTGTTTTTGATCACTCCAACTCACGCTGATCTTAGCCACTAAATCTGAGTTAATCTTTTTTAACTGACCTATACAATTACTTAACTTCCTTGTCAAACATATCTTATTTGTCTACCAGTAGGCAAGCTCCACGTTAGGGATCCTATGAAGTGCTTTTTGCACAGCACTAAACACAGTGAATATTTAATGGTCAAGATTATGTGTTGAATGAAAGAAAGAATGATTAAATGGCCAAATGACTGACAGTGAAGGAATAAATCTGAGTGGTTGCCCAGAAGTCATGAAAGCACATAAGTCATTAAAGCACATTTTTACATCTGGGAAACACTGGTGTTGATAAACTAGAAGATGGGTATTGGAGATTAAAAGCAAAGCTATATATCTGGGATGTATGTATATATCTGTGTGTGTATATATATATATTTATATATAATATTTTTATATATCCCAAATCTGCTGTGTCCAGAAATGTTAAAATGTAGTGTTCACTGCAGAAACTTCTTTCACTCCAAGCAATGCTTGCTTTCCTCTTCCTGGGGCTCACCTGGGCTTGCCCTTCCTAAGCGGTGCTCTGTGACATCTGTCCTGCCTAACCCCACTCTTTCTTACATAAAACTTGGCCATATTTCTTCACAACTTATTCAATTTCATTGGTTTTTAGCTGAGGAAAATGTCCCTCTGATAATATTTAGACAACAGATTTAACTGCCTTAACAACAAAAAAACAAACACAATATGGTTACTTGGAAAAATTATATAAGCTTTGGAAATTGGTTTGATATGCTGCTGGCTTCAGAGTCTCCTAAATCAAATGTTACAGTCCGCTGATTAATCTGCTTAGGTACAGGACTAGATTCCATTTCATGCTTTAAACAACAATAGGCTTCATGCACAGTTTCATCCATGTGGCCTTCAAGTAAACATCACCAAGGCAACTGTGGCTTCCTGACTCTTATATACTTCCCTATGGCATGGCATTTTCCTGTCTGAAAATGATTACATTCATCATTATTTGCTTATGTCTATTTATTCTAGAATGTGAGCCCACAGAGGCAGGAACTGTGTTTCTTTCCTCAATGCCGTATTTATTGCACCATTATGGTGTCAATGAGGTGACCAATAAGGACAGTGATGGCCGAATGAATAAATGGACACTCTGAACTCAAACTTAGATCATTATTAGGACCATTAATATGACCAAATGATCCAATAAGCCAGTCACTAATCTCCAAATATTCACATAATTGCTTCAATTGTAGAGGTCAAGAAAGACAGTCTGATGGCTCAACTGTATGTTTTAAATTACAGTAAATTAATAAACAATATTTTCTGATGGTAGAAAAACCTCCCTCAGCTGCCATCTTGCTGTTTATGCTTCTTCTATTCCTCACATTTTTGGGAAAAATATACTAAAGTTTTAGATGATATGACTGAAAGCAAAGCGAGGATAGATATAGGGAATTGGGAAAGTGTAGTGAAATATGTGAACTAATAGATACATTAAAAAGAGAATGAGTGAATTTTTTACAAGGTAGCCTATTAGGCACTTTTTGAGGATATCACTTATGTACCACATATAGTCATCTGACAGCTAAGTCATTCACTCCTGGTGGGTGATTTTTAACAGATGGGGGGGACAGAAGACTAGTGTCTCATAGCAGATTGTTTTCAATGTTGAAGGGGCCTACGCTAAATGTGCCACCATTTAAGAAGGTATGTCATATATCTGGAGCACATGAATGTATGCTTTCAATATTTAAGTGAAAGATATATGTAAAATTATATGGTGAATCTGAAGAGGCTAGTTTTTTAAGTCATTTATTAATTGGTATATGCTGTAGTTACGTTTTAAATTTTTGTGTGCTTTTTAAAGATATTGAATTGTTTCATTTGATTTTTCTTTATTATTGGTACACACATTTTGTGGTACATGTGATAATGTGATACATTCACATAATCAAATCAGGGTAACTGGACTCTCCAACACCTTAGACGCTTATCTTCTCTTTCTGATTAAAAAAAAATTGACACACACATTTGAATTATTCTCTCCTAACTATTTTGAAATGTATAGTCCGTGAATACTAACTATAGTCACCTTACTGATCTATTGGGTACCAGGTCTTCTTTCTTCTATTTAACTGTTTATTTGTATCCATTAATCAACCTTTCTTCATCACTCTCCTCCCTGCCACATTTCACGGCCTCTGGTAACCACCAATCTCTCTGACTTCATGAGGTCCACTTTATTTTTTAAGCTCCTATGTATGCTTTTTTTAAAAATAAAAAACATAATTTGGCTGAAAATACACACACACATAGCTAATACTTGAGAAAATAATCCTTTACAATAAGAAAATGTTAAAAAAAAAAAAGAACAAGGAGGTTTAAACCCACATTCTATCCATCCTCACTCTGAGGTCTCAATAGTTGATTATGAGCTATAAATAAAAGTTCAATGTAGATGCAGACACCCACAGGTGTTTTACATCTCTCTATTTTTATTTTATTTCTCTTGGTGTTTCCAGGATTCATGGCAAATTCTCAGTTTTTCTGTTGATTTAAAAAGATGGCTAAGCCAGGTGATAGTCACATGAAATGAACCTGATGTGAGAGTAAGAGGCTAACAGGAAACATATATTTTGTTTCTTTCAAAATCAACTCAAAAGTTTAAAAGAGAAAATATTAATACATTAGTCTGTCTGCCTTATTTAAAATTCAACTTAATTGATAATTTTGTGTACAGGTAATCGTTATCCTGCTTCTGAAATATAACATTTACATATCAAACTACATTTTCTGCTACACATCTTTTATCCATTTCTGGACAAAAAACAATTTTTTGAAAGTTTGGGAGACTATCATTTTTCCCTTCTTGCTTGTTGAAGTTTATACGAGTCATCTGATTTCACAAACTAGCCAGAAATGGTCTGAATCTAAAAGAATTTTGGAGGTTAAAAATGTGGTGTCTTATGTTTTACTTAAAACTCAACTTATATGGGGATTATTTCTATAAGGACTTAGAGGTGAAAAAACCTCTGTACGGCTTAAACATTTTTTTCTACTGTAGAATATTTATCCATGTCTATTGAGGGGAAAATGTGTTTCATAAGTTTAATGGGAAATATTTCCTTCCCTGAAAGCTGTCTTAAAGCATATCATAGTTAATTTTTATGGCCACATAATAGCTGTACGTACTTATGGGGGTACATGTGATGTTTTGATACAAGCATACAATGTGTAATGATCACATCAGGGCAATTAGGGTAGCTATCACCTCAAGCATTTATCATTTCTTTGTGTTAGGAATGTTCCAATTCTATGCCTGTAGTTATTTTTAAATATACACTAAGTTATTGTTAATTATAGTCACCCTATTAAGCTACCAAACACTAGACTGTGTTCATTCTGTTCTATCTAACTGGACTTTTGTACCCTTTAACCAACCCCACTGTATTCCCCCATCTCCACTGCTCTTCCCAACCTCTGGTAACCATCATTCTACTCTCTATCTCTTAAAGATTCTGGTAAGATTTTAAAAGTTTGGGCACAAAAATCAAACCTGCATACATCCATCAGATCATACCTGTGGGTGGTTATGTTGTAAGAGAGAATTATTTCTTGCAGAATAGTAATAGCAGGTTACTTTTCCATAACATTAAGTGGCATGTCATGTTCTGATTCATAATGCAGCTTCATTAAAATAACAAAAACAAGATATTGTCTGATATAAACAGCACTGGAAAATATTGAGGTTTACATAAATGCACTTGCCTTAAAATAGGTGATGGTGAGATGCGGTGTGAAGAAATACCAAAGGAAGAAAAATACTAAAAATGAATTTTCTGTTGCTTCTTTTTACTTGAATCAATTCCCAAGCAAGGCTTCCATTTAATTTAAAGAGTTATTTAGTCTAACCACATTGATAGCCAGAATGAAGTGACTCCTAGAGGAATCATTATGTTTCTGTAACTTATTTACCTCATAAATCCTGACAGATGATTGCCCAGCACAGACTCAAATTCATGCAGGGTTCATACTATAAATTCTTGTGTGAACAGTTACATATATATATATATATATATATACACACACACATACATACACACACACATATATATATGGACTTAGAGGTGAAAAAATATATATAGACATATATGGACTTAGAGGTGAAAATATATATATAGACATATATGGACTTAGAGGTGAAAATATATATATAGACATATACGGACTTAGAGGTGAAAAAATATGTATAGACATATATGGACTTAGAGGTGAAAAAATATATATAGACATATATGGACTTAGAGGTGAAAATATATATATTTGCTGTAAGACATCGGTGTGGGAGGATACGTCTTAAAAGAGAAAGTGGCTTTCTCTCAACATTAAGAAAGTTATAAACCACTCTATATGCATTCAGTAACTTTAAAATGTTACTAAAAAATGGTTGAGAAATAGGTATTTCAGAATAATATTATCATAAATCAAAAGTGGGAGTTCAAATGGAAAACCGAGATAACACATCATTTTACATACTAGTTGTTAAAAAAAACACAGGGGCTCAATTTGAATTTTTATGTGTATTCCCAAATCCTATTGCATTAATATAAATTGGTGACCTTTGATGGCCATTTTCCTTTCCCAACCTATGAAACTGCAATGAATTTGATTAACAGCTACAAATCTTTTAGTTAAGGTGCTCAGGCTGGGGGGAAACCACAACCAACAATCTTCTCTGAATAAGAGTCAATGGCCAAACAAACTTGGAGCTATGAGTAAATATTAAATAAAGCATGGAACAACGTTACTCCAATTGTGATTGAAATTGTGTCACTCAGCTATCCATAAATATATAGCATACATTTATTTTTCTTACATGCTTATTTTTTTTGGTTTGCAGTGCATATGTGGAAAATAAGTAGTTTGATGAACATAATGAGATGTATGAACTTCAACTATAAATAGCTTACAAAATAATAGGTTAATAATTCAGCAAAATAAATGCCCTGTATAAACCATCACCTTGGAAGGCCATATACACCTTAATCCCATGACGAAGCCAATAGTAAAAACAAGCGTAGAACTTCTCTTTTAAAATTCTTTCACAGGCTGAAGTAACTACAGATTGTGATATTCACAGAATTGAAATTTATGTCCTGGGACTAAGCAGCATGTTAGAGTTAAGACCAGGCAGGAATTCCTAAAGGGCACCCCAAATCCAGGAATCTGGGGAAAAACATATGCAGCAATAATTTAGTTTTCCAGAAGAAACAAAAAATATTAATCAATTTATTACTAAAGAGGTAGTATCATCATAGTGACCACAGGGTATGTGTTGCACTTCCCTTTCTGTCTAGGGCACCAAGTAAGTGCCATCATGGAGTTTGTCTTCCTGTCTAAAGCATCTGATATTTACATGAGCTGCATGTGGACCGGTGTTCTTAATTGAGGAAAAGGTGAGAGGCCTTGGATAATGGTTATTGAAAACTGTTTTTTGTGGAAGAGTGTTATCATGGGCTTTGGAAAATAGATTGAAGTGTTCTGCTGCTAAAATTGAAAGATGAAAAAAATTAATTAAGAGAAGTCTGATATTTTAGAGATGACAACCGAATCTCAATAGGGAAATTAAACAGCCAGTGACAGTGGAAGAGAGAGGAAAGCTCAGATCTTCTGATTTTTGTGTTGAATCCTTTTTCCACCTGAAACTGACTTCAACATGGCATTTGATAATGTGTATCAGGAAATCCTTGTGGGTGAGTGGAAGAAACATTAGCTGAATAACAGTAATATTAGGTGAATTTAATGCTGATTGGACAACTTGAACACAAGAGGGTTAAATAACATCCTTGTTGGCTGGCACGTGGCTAATGTCTGTAATCTAAGGCCTGTATTCCCTTAATTTTCTATTACAACTGAAAGAGGCATTAATAGATTGTTTTAGATATTTCTGCGTCGCTGGTGATTTTTTAAAAAGTAAATTAAATCAGGCTACTTTTTTGATAAACTGTCAAAAATCAAAAGATTTTAATGGCCGGGAGCGGTGGATCATGCCTATAAATCCTATCACCTTGGGAGGCCGAGGCGGATCACCTGAGGTCAGAAGTTTGAGGGCAGCCTGGCCAACATGGTGAAACACTGTCTCTACTAAAATACAAAAATTAGCCGCGCGTGGTGGCAGGCACCTGTAATCCCAGCTATTCGGAAGGCTGAGGCAGGAGAATTGCTTGAGCCTGGGAGGTGGAGGTTGCAGTGAGCAGAAATTGTGCCATTGCACTCCAGCCTGGGCGATGAGAGAAAAACTCCATCTCAAAAAAAAAAAAAAAAAAAAAAAAAATTAATGGTTACTAGTGGCAAAAATTTGGGTATTTCTTACCTGTTGCTGAAGGACAATATGACAACATGCATTAAACGCTTTTTAAAAGTATATATTTTTGATATTTATACTTTGCATTTCCAAATTTATATTTAGAAATTTTCCCTAAACAATCATAAATATGTTCAAGCATGTTTGCACATGATTATGAGTGTGCTGGGGAGGCTGAGTGGCTTATGAAGAACACATCTCCTTAGTGAAACACTGCAGATTTTCAGAGCCATCATTCATTCTAGATCCTGATTTATAGAAATGGAAAGAGGTTAATGATATGTTGTTGAGTGAAGAAAGCAGATTACAGAAGAGTGAATTCTTTTGTATTTATCTGTGTGTCTCTTGGCATCTGTATCTATACCTATGTCACGTGATTACATAATGGTTATGTATATATAAAAGAGTATGTTATGTTATGCAAAAAATGTTGATTGCAATTATGGGTGTCTTTTTGTGTGTTTTACTGCTAATTAATAATTTGTATAACTAAGTGGCAAAATAAATTTAAAATAGTCAAACAAGCATTTACAGAATCACAGAGATCACATGTGGGCAGTGTCCCATTTCAGATCCATATTGACAAAATATCTACTTCTTTCCTGATTATTAAATCCATATGAGCTCACTGAATAGTATTTAGAAAAGTCATAAAAGGGTATGTAAGAACATAGCAGTCTGATTTTCAAAGCGCTATCATTTTCTTTGCTACCCATTAGGTAGGAACTTTCACTGTAAATATTTTTGGAATGCTTTCTTTGGGGCTTCCCATGTCCATGTTCACTCTAGACCAAATATCAGTGTGACTTACAGATATGCTTCTTCAAATTATAGGGATGGCTTAGTATATCTGTCCCACACACACACTATACATACACACACTATATATGTGCATATACATACACATACACTATACATACACACCATATATGTGTGTATGTGTAGTGTGTACTTGTGTATATATAGTGTGTATGTATAGTGTGTGTGCACGTGTGTATGACAGATATACTAAGCCATCTCTATACTTCTTAAAAACATATACAATACACTTTGTTCATTGACAATTTTTATATATATACACACATGCATACACTATATACACACACTCTATACATACACCCAACACACACTATACACACAATATACACACACACTATATATACACATAGACACTACATATACACACACACATATATATAGTATGTGTATGACAGATATACTAAGCCATCTCTATACTTCTTGAAAACATACACACTTTGTTCATTGACCATTTATATATACATGTGTATGTATACATACACACACACACTGTATGCACACATACACTATACACATTGTAAATGTGTATATATAGTGTGTATAGAATGTGTGTGTGTACATAGTGTGTGTGTGTATATAAATGGTTAATGAACAAAGTGTATATGTTTTCAAGAAGCAATTGATTTTAAATAAATTGTATAAAGACCAAATTCTTAGAGTCTTTCAACTGTTTCAATCCATTGCCTCGAACAGCTGGTGACCAGAGCTGTGTTTCTGCAGGGGGGACTTGATTGAGCAAATCTTTCTCTGATGGATGAAGGGCTATGAAGAAGGAGAGTCAGCATACTGCATGGCCAAGGTCTAACAGCCAATTTAAAGGTAATTTCTCCTGAGGTTCAGATGTTAATAGAGATACACAGAATGAAAGCCAAACAAAGCAACCTCACCTACGTTTGAAATCAAATGAGAAAAATCTTTGCTGGCAGTTGACTCACAGCATAAAACACTACTAAACATAATAACATCAGCATAATTTGCTTTTTTCTGATGTCTTTTTTAGGTATACTTTGAAAAATAAAATAAACATAGCAGTATACACTGTGAACATTAAAGTAATAGGGTAGACTGAAAGTGTAGTATACTTGTCAAGTAGCCACTTGGGCATGCATTTTTTAAAAAAGTTGTTAATATCATTTTTATGTTTTAAAGCTTCTTAAAAATTATACCTTTGTATTTCCACTGATAGGTTCATATTTTAGTTGTTTCTCCCCTTTATATCTTTTGACATGTCTCGCTAGTGTTACAGGGTTAAATGAGATAAATTTGATTAACAGAAAACAAATGCCCCATTAATAATTTAAGGTTTCTACATTATTTTATTTTTTCTGGTTATATAATAAACTATGGCAAATATATCTTAGTACTCAAGAAATTGAGTCTCCATTATTAGCACTGGAAAAAAATCTAGAAAGCATGGGGAATTATGTAGCAGAGGAAAGGAATGAGAAGTTTTTCTCCCAGAAAAATATAACTTTCTAAGCAAAAAAAAAAAAAAAATTAAGTAAAATTTATAACAGAAAACTACATTCACATTTGTAATATGCTTGCTATTCAAGCAGTCTGGTACAAATTACTGATGTATATCATGAATAGAAATCATACACACAGATGAACTTAAAGAGCAAAGTAAAATGTCCTAACCCCCATTCCAAATTTTCATCTAAGAACTATCCCATGATGGTGCCCCTTTCGATAACAACAAAAGGCACTCGATGTAACAACCTATGCATATGTTTTTGACTCAAAACTGAATCCATAAACCCAGTCACCCATCTATCGACAAATACTTATTGATTACAGTAAACAAGTAATTGAAGGTATATAAAGGCATGCAGAAGTCCCTCAAGAGAGCTACTCTGTCTTATTTCCTCTGTGATAGACTATTAAGATAAGGAACCTGTGCATGGCTACAAGAAATTACCTAAGGTAAACCTACAGTGTTAAGTACCACAAAGAAGACGTGTAAAGCATGCTAGTGGTTTGGAGAAGAAAGAGATTAGTTCCAGCGCAATACAGTAATCTACTGTTGGCATAGAAACCATCAGGAACCACAGCAAATATTTGGGACACAGCCTCTGGAATCTTCAGATTCCTAATTCTGTAAGACAGACAGCTAGCATATGTGAAAACACTTTGGGCACTGAAGTGATAACTGGTTTTACTGTAACCATCTTGATTTCTGCATGCTTTGGTTTCTCTGCAAAAGCCATCTATTTTTTTTTCCCGCATAGAATTTTTTTTTGATTTAATGATTCTATAGAATGGTATGTATCTTTATGAATGTCAGTGCATTACTGGTTCCTTCAAAACAGTGAAATGTGTGGTTTGTTGGTAGAAATACACCTTTGCAGATCACCCTTAGATAAAAGCAAGAGGCAGAGATCAGTGTTCAGAGGAGTGACTCCATATGGCCATAGCAAACTCCAAGTAGAGACAGAAAAGCAGACTGTGCTGATCAAATGGCAAATCTTTCCCCATGGGGCCAGAATAAAAAGAAACCTTTGACTTTTCGCTGACTGCTTCTGAAAATTCAAGATGAAAACAGGTGCTCAATGGAAAATGAAAGTCTTATTCTCTTTGACAAATTCAGCTTCATTACAAAGTACCACAGACACCTGTAACAGTGTAAGCTTAGTGATACCTAGTACATGCTATAAATGGGGAAAAACCCATATTAAAATTCTATTAAAAAGGGTTTTTTCTTCCTTTGATGATAACCATAGCTCCATAAAATACTTGTTTCCTTTCCAAAACTGGTGAATAATATGGTTATTAGATTGCATTTGCTGAGTACTATAAATGTGTTTCCAACCACATTCAGAATCACTTCTAACACACTTTGCCGAGTGGAGGGATGCAAAATAATGCGTTATAAGCCAGAGGTTACACATTAAAATCGTTTGGGAAAGAAACTATACATACCTCCAGGCCTCCTGATTATAGATAGCAGCAATTGACAGGCTGTATTAAAGTGAGGGCCTTGAGAAAGCTGCGTTATGAATTAAGAACAAGTGAGCAGCGAGTATATAAATGTTTCATAAGCCACCCACATCAATGCTAACCCATTCCCCTTATTAGGATCTAGACATATCAACCATATATTTTAAAATTAAAAAGTGATAAGAAGTATACAAGAAAATGAATATCATAATTTATTTGATGACATTTTAATGGTTTCAATTTACTTTTTTCTTTTTGCTAGTGTTTGGGTTCAATTGTAGATGATAAGTCTTGGCTATTATTGTAAATATATCTTTTGTGCTCAAAATTACTTACAAAATGCTAATCAGGCTTATTTCCTGCTCAGTTCTATTAGTTCAGCCCTTGAAAACATAGTTCCTAAGATTTAGAGACAGTTTTTGAATAGTCAAGACCTCCCTATGGCACTGGGAAATTAAATTTGGTTTCTTTCCTGCTTTTGCAGAATGCTTATTCCATCAGGAGTAATTTACTCTAATTAGGGACTATGTGTTCTGAAAACATAAGCACTTCTTCAAGGAAAAATTAAATGTTGTGTAGTTTTCATGTTCCTGTCAACTTCAGGAAAAAAACTTATAACCAAAAGCATCTAAGAGAAGAAAGTACTGTATCTCAGCCTGGGCTCAGGGGAGATTTCTGGTGTTCAGATAGCAAGGTAGTCTAATTATCAGCCTACATATTCTAGCCACATGATCAGATAATTAAAAAGTGTTTTCCAAGACTAACCTGTCCTCTACATATTGTAGAAGTTAATATTGGTTTTAATCTCCTGGACACAAGTGACCTTTTGCCCTAGGACATTACCAGAAGGGAAACTCTTTCACCTAAGAGATATGCCAAGAGGCATCATATCTGTAGGAATGAACGATGAACATCAGGCTATGCATATCTTACAGGCTGTATTCAGCAGTAATGAAAAACATGCTTCTTTATGATATCCCCATGTAACATAAAACAAACTTCATAAATTTGAGCTAATTGGATACTATCTTTTGCTTTATAAATGATTGGAAGTTGATCAAAAAAGTGCCCTCAACTTGGAAACCCAACTGTCCAAAATCACAAGCTATATTTGTTGGCTTCCCTAGTCAGCCTCACCTGTTTAACAGATTTTGAAATACCTAAAACCAAAGAACAGAAAAACAAAAAGGACTTCCTAGTATTCATTCATAAAATATAAGATGTTTCAAGGCATTCTTGGTTTTGTTTTTCTGTCAGCTGCTTTACACAGGTCATGTGACTTATGCTATGGAGTGGACCCCAGATGGACTGGTCCCCAGATGGACTGCTGGCCATAAGCCACAACCCGTAGTCAGAATGTCCTGATGCCATTTGGTGGTTAGATCTAATTATGTTCATTTATGGGTCCATTATATTTTTAGTTGAAGATATAAAATTTTGCTACCTCTGGAATCAACTACATTTTTGTTTAGTTCTACACAATGAGAAATCCAAACTGATTATGAAGCCTAGAAGTGATGTCTGGCTTTCTGACCTCATCCTTCATAAATTCAATAAGGTTGTATCACGATTCAGAAATCATGGCACGAAGTCGCTAATTCCCCACAGAGGCTCTTTTGTTACAGTGAAAGATGTATTTAGAGGGATCACTGAAGTGTTACTATAATTTCCCCCAGATTATCTCTTTACTTCTAAGGTCAATGCAGCTATCTGCACTGATAAGAGGTATTAGTATCAGTGAGATGTTCCAATGCAAATACCATATAACACATAAGACAGAATCATCTCAAATTCAGTCATGAATAATTCTAGCGGGTGTTATCTCTGTGTTCAGTAACTTTCAGTCTTCAATTTTCTAATTTCCTATTAATTAAATAATAACAATTTGATTAATAAGTATTAAAATTACTTTTTAGATATATACTTAAGTTCCAAAGCTACATGACAATCAATTGTCATGTTTGAGATCACTCTTGACTATATTTATTCAAGCTAAATTTCAGTCATTATTGTTCCCTTTTACTTTGGTAGTCTCCTCTTCTCATTTTATTGCTATGTTAAAAATAAAAATATTATTACATTTAATGACTCAAATGACTTTTTGAAACTAAATAAATTTCAGATTATGCATGTATCTTTGTTGTGTTCATCATATTTTAAAATATGACTGCATATGTTTAGAATATATTTTCTGTGGTTTCTGAATTCTAAACAGATAATCCAGTGTCTAAACATTTGGACTCTTCCACTTTGGAAACATACATTCTTATTATCATTGAGTTAAACGAAAAAAGTGAATCATGCATGTACCATGTGTATATTTACATAGTAGGTCCAGTTAGAAGCATGTATTCCACATAAAACAAAACAAAAAAATTTAAAATCAATCATAGAATTTCTTCTTCTCAGTTAACAGAATGGACTGACTAAAATTGAAGTTTGAGAATCAAATGTACACTATTCCAAACTTTATTAGCAATATCGTTTTGGGATTAAAAATATGAAAAAAAAACAAAAAAAATGACAGATGCTCAAAATGGCAATGTATGGACATCAAACTATCTACAAACGTCATTGTATGCCTGTCTATCAATGTTAAAAGAGGCCGAAAGTCACATAGACATTATGCAATGAAGGACAGGTCAGTTTCAATATGAATGGGTAGTGTACCTTACCCTTGTTTTGCTAGCCATCATTCAGAACAAGAGGTAAAAGGACAGAGACTACATAATGCTTCAATATAGCCAAAATTTTCAAGATCAGAATAATTTTTTTTTTTCGTTTTTTACCTTAAGCCTGATACCTCCAAATGGCTTTTATGCTGCAAGACTTAACAGAGTGGGAAACAGCAATTAGAATCTGTACTGGGGACAGCCACTCAGCATCTTTTCTCCAAGAATAACCAAATTGTGGCAATCCTACACATACCACCACTGATTTTTAAAGCTCTTTCTAAGTTCCTAGCATCCTAGCTTGGATTTTTTGGGCCTTTTCAACAATGTAATCTTGCCATTCTAGTCTTCCAATTATTCCAACCACACATTTTAAAGTCCAAAACAAGACCATATTCTAAAATCCAGAGAAACTTTCATAATAAAATGTGTTGATAATGACAGTTGTGAATACTTTTGCCAATTTAAAACCCCAAAACTTTGGCATAGCCATAATTTTTATACTTAAATTCAATATTTTATTCATTTTGTGAGATGCACACAGAACTATTTCAATAACATTCAAATTAAAATAACTGTGCAGAGCCTTCTATATGTTCTCCTAAATGAAATAAAACACAGTGCCTTCTCTATATTTTCTCACGACTAAAAGCAAATTTACTGAATATACCAACCACCTGCATCACTGGCATAAATCTCATCTCTCTTCAAGCACATTATGTGGGTCACATTTTGTTTTGTTTTGGTTTGGTTTCCTCTATTTTACTTACTGTTAAAAGATCTGTATCTGAAATTTATATAAAGAGATTTAGATTGTAAAAAATATGAAATAGAAATGAAAGCCCTGTTCTGTCTTAAACCAAACTCAGTGTTTGGCTAAATTGGCATGTAAACCAGTTCTTTCTGACACCTACAGTGAATTACCATAAACCTCATGGAGGAGGTAGCCTTGAACAGACTCACTGAGAGTGGAACTTTAGTCTGTAATTTTTATTTTCAGTCATCTTTCGCAAGATAGGCAAACTTCTAAGAAACGTCCCTTGTATTATTACGTCAATCTTACCAGTGGTTTTTAATTTTTTTCCAGGGCCTTGAATCTCTCGTATTTTCTTTTTTTCTCCTGCTTCCTTAAATAAAATCCAAATTCCCCAGAGAATTTTGTAAAATTCCCAATCTCACTGCAGCTTCTTCTTCTGTCTTTCTGGTCCTCTCTGTTCAATATGCACTGCTCAGTTTCCAGACCTGACCACTTTTTGTCTGGTAGCAAAAATAATGCATGTTCAATAGTAAAATTGTAGAAAGAGTGGATCAAGGAAACCAGGCACCCAGAGATAAATGGCTGGATGTCTAGAAGGAAGCTTGCTGGATCAAAGGGTATCCAAGTTTTCACAGACTTTACATCACCAAATTGCCCTGCAGAATGGCTCTATTAATTTACACTCTGCCAACATAGTTAATGGGCTGTAGTGTAATTGTCTGTTTATCTATCTATTTTCCTCATAAGGGTATATACTCTTCAAGGACTTTTTAATCTCTCAATGCCCACCCAGCATCTAACATTTAGCCTGATAGAATAGGCATTCATTAACCCACTTCCCTTTCCCACCTCTAAATTCTTTGAAGCCCCAAACAAGTGAAGTAAGATCATAGAATATATGCATGAGTGATAAGGTATGGAAAGCAGCAAAATATTCCAGAATTTTTCACTAAAAGATAACACACACATAAGCTATTGTAACGTTTCACATCTTTCTTTTAAGTCTAACATACAAAATGCAGTCGTTTTTGAAGCTTGCTTTAGATAACCCTATGGCAAGTGTTGTTCAAGTTAATTTAGCATTGAACACTGAAGTACCATAAATGCATGGGTATGTATGGAGGGACGTTTAAAATAAATAGCTTCCAAAATCCAGCTATATTTGTAAATGATATTTCAGTAACTTCCTTCAGGGTGAAAATTTTGAGAGCATGTTACTAAGACAATCACTGAAAAATATTATGTAAGATTATAGTTTTGTTTCTGGGACAAAAATAAATAAATCTCTAAAAATCCTCAAGGAATGGATCTACTTTGAATGCAAAATCTTCAGTAAAGTTATGATGTAAATATTGCAATGCTTTTTTTGTGAAGAACGAGAGCTTATAAAGATTAAAAAAATCCATAATAGCTTACTTAAACATGACTAGAACAAATATCTATGATTTGAAGGAATGCATTATGGTAAGGATACAAAGATTTAATAAGATGAACAACAATTGATAAACTTGCATTCTACATATTCTACAGAAACGATAGGCATATGAAGAGATAAGTTAAAATATAGTAAGACAACGGCCATGATAGAGATTAAAAATAAAATTCTATGGGGAAAAGAGGAAACAGTTCGCCTTAGAATGATTTCATGTGTCAAGGTCCAGTTGAGATGTCATTTCCATTTCAAACATTTTTCTAACGATCCCTACTGGGAATGATGCTCAAAACTACATGAGTAATTTAGCTGCACCTTTTCTTACATGAAAAACATTTATTGAGTATGTGCCATATGTCGAATACATAGCCGTGGACAAATACTTCAAGCTGACAAAAAACTTCGGTGTCTTTTGTTACAGATTTTATATGTAACAATTTAAGTTTAGCCTATGCTTTATCAATGTTTACATATATTTTATGTGTTCATCAATAACATTGAAAATATGGATTGTTTTTGTTTTACACTGTGCTTAATAAATATATTTTGAATTAATAAATAATTGATGCATAATGAATTTAGATATTCAGTTATTCATAGAGAGCCAAGTTATATTATTTACAAAACAATGAATCTAAGCCACAGTCACCTGGCAGTCAAAAAGTATTTGGCAAAACCATAGTTGGGTCAAAATTAGAAGAGGGACAAAATGACAAGAAGGATTAAAATGGTTAAGAAATAGTTAAAGAAAAAAACAAAGAATCTCCTCAAAAAGTGGGCTAAGGACATGAATAGACAATTCTCAAAAGAAGATATACAAATGGCCAACAAGCATATGAAAAAATGCTCAACATCACTAATGATTAGAGAAATGCAAATTAAAACTACAGTGTGATACCACCTTAGTCTTGACAATACTGAATTATGGCAAATATTATCAAGAATGGCCATTATCAAAAATAAAAAAAATAGATGTTGGCATGGATGCAGTAAAAAAGGAATACTTCTACACTGCTGGTATATGGACAATTACACTCCAGCCCATTAACTATGTTGGCAGAGTGCAAATTAATAGAGCCATTCTGCAGGGCAATTTGGTGATGTAAAGGCTGTAAAAACTTGGATACCCTTTGATCCAGCAAGCTTCCTTCTAGACATCCAGCCATTTATCTCTGGGTTCCTGGCTTCCTTGATCCACTCTTTTTACAATTTTACTATTGATCATGCATTATTTTTGCTACCAGACAAAAAGTGGTCAGGTCTGGAAACTGAGCAGTGCATATTGAACAGAGAGGACCAGAAAGACAGAAGAGGAAGCTGCAGTAAGATTGGGAATTTTACAAAATTCTCTGGGGAATTTGGATTTTATTTAAGGAAGCAGGAGAAAAAAAGAAAATACGAGAGATTCAAGGCCCTGGAAAAAAATTAAAAACCACTGGTAAGATTGACGTAATAATACAAGGGACGTTTCTTAGAAGTTTGCCTATCTTGCGAAAGATGACTGAAAATAAAAATTACAGACTAAAGTTCCACTCTCAGTGAGTCTGTTCAAGGCTACCTCCTCCATGAGGTTTATGGTAATTCACTGTAGGTGTCAGAAAGAACTGGTTTACATGCCAATTTAGCCAAACACTGAGTTTGGTTTAAGACAGAACAGGGCTTTCATTTCTATTTCATATTTTTTACAATCTAAATCTCTTTATATAAATTTCAGATACAGATCTTTTAAAAAATGTTCTATTTGAAACTGGGGTGGTATTTACATAACTCTAAGCATTTGTCAAAACCCATAGAACTTTACATCACACAAAATGATCTCTAATGTATACAAATTAAAAAAAAAATCAACCAGGATACCAAGGAATTCTAGACTAGAACAGAGTCTAACATACAAATCTAACAGTGTTACTAATGTATGATATAAACAATCTGAAGGGATTGGGAGGTGACTTAAACTTTGGAAAACTGCCCAGGCACGGTGGCTCACTCCTTTAATCCCAGCACTTTGGGAGCCTGAGGGGTGGGTCGTTTGAGCCCAGGAGTTTGAGACCAGCCTGGGCAACATGGAGAAACCCTGTCTCTACACAAAATTCAAAAATTAGCTGGGTGTAGTGGCACGTGCCTGTAGTCCCAGCAACTCTGGAGGCTGAGGTCCCTTGAGTCCGGAAGGTCAAGGCTGCAGTGAGGTGAGATCATGCCACTGCACTCCAGCTTTGGCGAAAGAGTGAGACCCTGTCAAAAAACAAACAAACAAAAAACAAAAATAAAACAAAAACAAAAATATAAATAAAAAATTAAAATCCGCGAAAGAAAAGAAAGAAAGAAAAAAAAGAAGAGAAAAGAAAAGAAAGGAGGGAGGGAGGAGAAAGTAAGGAAAAAAAATACTTGGGAAAACCATGTTTTGATTGAAAACTATAAGGCTAAAGACAAAAGAACTGTACCTAAGGATCACACTCTCCTCGGTAAATTTGTTCCTTACAGAGTCACAAGTTAACAATTCTGAAATTACATTGTATGTGTCCTAGGGTTGAACAAATAAGAGAATAAACGGCAGATCATGGAAGCCAGGTTTCTCCCTGTCAGAGAACGTTACAGAGTTACAAATAAGCAAGGCATTGAGGCTAGAACGAACACTAGGATATTGGATTAGCTTCAGACAGTATGAACTCATGTTTAGTTTAATATATATATTGAACCATATGTTTATACAAACACGGATGGATACAGAGATAATTGCAAGTATTACATATGCATGGGTGACTAAACACTCATACATTTCCTAGCTCTGTCCACTGAGAGGGCCTAGCAGCAGTGACACCCCATTAGCAATGAATATACCCAGAGTCCAGATCTTGACTCCAAGTAATCATTGTCCAGTAAAACAAACCAAGGCTGCTTGGAAAAATGTCAAGCCTAACGTTTTTAGGCCTACATTGGCCCTAAATTATATTATGCCATTTAAATGTGGAAAATTAGCTTCCAATATAATTTAGGTGTTTGTTACCAATGTGCCTAGATAGCATATGTTAAGAAGCAGGGAAAGAAGGCTACTCATTACGTCTGCAAGTCTTTTTCACCACAATTCTTTTGTCCACTATTAATTGCAAACACCTATCACTGCAAATAAATAATTACATTTAAATTGCTTTCTAGGGTCCTGGCAATGACTTAAATAAAACCTGGGGAAATGAAAACCCAAAGGGAAAAGAGACAGGCCTTCTCACCAGTGCACCCCACACCAGCTCTACTCACATTCTATTTCCACCATCAAGGTAAGAAATGAACTTGCATCACCATTAGATTAAATCCAAAAGATTGTTCCAGGATTCTCAAGGTCGTGGCTAATAAGCAAAGAGCAGCAAAATAGCAGGAAGGATGCTGGGCTTGTTATACCAAGAATTGACAAGAATATGGGGTTAGAGAGCCGTGGATTTTTATACTGTTGACCTCTTCCTTTTTGAAATTCTTTCCTTTCTATGGTTGAAGAATACACATAATTCTCATCTTTCTTGCTTTTTTTTTTTAGTTGCAAAGGCTATTTTATTTTTATTTTTATTTATTTATTTTTTAAATTGGGTAATCACTCTGTGATTCTCCCCATGCACATGGTTAAATAAATTTGTACACCTTTTCTCTTATTAGTCAGCCTTATTGTGAGGCAATAATGGTTCGCTGATTTTTTTTTTATTATTATTATACTTTAAGTTTTAGGGTACATGTGCACATTGTGCAGGTTAGTTACATATGTATACATGTGCCATGCTGGTGTGCTGCACCCATTAACTCGTCATCTAGCATTGGGTATATCTCCCAATGCTATCGCTACCTCCTCCCCCGACCCCACAACAGTCCCCAGAGTGTGATGTTCCCCTTCCTGTGTCCATGTGATCTCATGTTCAATTCCCACCTATGAGTGAGAATATGCAGTGTTTGGTTTTTTGTTCTTGCGATAGTTTGCTGAGAATGATGATTTCCAATTTCATCCATGTTCCTACAAAAGGACATGAACTCATCATTTTTTATGGCTGCATAGTATTCCATGGTGTATATGCGCCACATTTTCTTAATCCAGTCTATCATTATTGGACATTTGGGTTGGTTCCAAGTCTTTGCTATTGTGAATAATGCCGCAATAAACATACGTGTGCATGTGTGTTTATAGCAGCATGATTTATAGTCCTTTGGGTATATACCCAGTAATGGGATGGCTGGGTCAAATGGTATTTCTAGTTCTAGATCCCTGAGGAATCGCCACACTGACTTCCACAATGGTTGAACTAGTTTACAGTCCCACCAACAGTGTAAAAGTGTTCCTATTTCTCCACATCCTCTCCAGCACCTGTTGTTTCCTGACTTTTTAACGATTGCCATTCTAACTGGTGTGAGATGGTATCTCATTGTGGTTTTGATTTGCATTTCTCTGATGGCCAGTGATGATGAGCATTTTTTCATGTGTTTTTTGGCTGCATAAATGTCTTCTTTTGAGAAATGTCTGTTCATGTCCTTCGCCCACTTTTTGATGGGGTTGTTTGTTTTTTTCTTCTAAATTTGTTTGAGTTCATTGTAGATTCTGGATATTAGCCCTTTGTCAGATGAGTAGGTTGCGAAAATTTTCTCCCATTTTGTAGGTTGCCTGTTCACTCTGATGGTAGTTTCTTTTGCTGTGCAGAAGCTCTTTAGTTTATTTAGATCCCATTTGTCAATTTTGGCTTTTGTTGCCATTGCTTTTGGTGTTTTAGACATGAAGTCCTTGCCCATGCCTATGTCCTGAATGGTAATGCCTAGGTTTCCTTCTAGGGTTTTTATGGTTTTAGGTCTAACGTTTAAGTCTTTAATCCATCTTGAATTGATTTTTGTATAAGGTGTAAGGAAGGGATCCAGTTTCAGCTTTCTACATATGGCTAGCCAATTTTCCCAGCACCATTTATTAAATAGGGAATCCTTTCCCCATTGCTTGTTTTTCTCAGGTTTGTCAAAGATCAGATAGTTGTAGATATGGGGCATTATTTCTGAGGGCTCTGTTCTGTTCCATTGATCTATATCTCTGTTTTGGTACCAGTACCATGCTGTTTTGGTTACTGTAGCCTTGTAGTATAGTTTGAAGTCAGGTAGTGTGATGCCTCCAGCTTTCAAACCAAAGGCAAAGAACTTGAAAACTTTGAAAAAATTTTAGAAGAATTTATAACTAGAATCGCCAATACAGAGAAGTGCTTAAAGGAGCTGATGGAGCTGAAAACCAAGGCTCGAGAACTACGTGAAGAATGCAGAAGCCTCAGGAGCCGATGCGATCAACTGGAAGAAAGGGTATCAGCAATGGAAGATGAAATGAATGAAATGAAGCGAGAAGGGAAGTTTCTTGCTTTTTTGACTACTCTTCTGGCTCCCACTTTTGAGAAACGCTTATCACTTGTCTGCTCTGCAGTTGCTTTCTTGTTTCTTCCTTCTCTCCTTTGAACACTGTTTTTACTTTTCCTAATTCTTGCTCTTCTAAATATATCTTTACCCAAAACTGTATCCCTGCCTCTCTTGGTCGATTTGTGCTGATATAACAAAATACTGCCAACAGGGTAATTTAGAAACAATGGAAATTTATTTCTCACAGTTCTAAGGGCTGGGTAGTCCAAGTTCAAACTACCAGCAGGTTCAGTGTCTGGTGAGGGCCCCAGTCTCTGCTTCCAAGATGATGCCTTGAAGGCTCTGTCTTCACATGGCACAAGAGTCTGAAGGGTAGGCCAGGAGCGGTGGCTCATGCCTTTAATCCTAGCACTTTGGGAGGCCGAGGTGCATGGATCACTGGAGGTCAGGAGTTTGAGACCAGCCTGGCCAACATGGTGAAACCCCATCTCTACTAAAAATACAAAATTAGCCAGGTGTGGTGATGCATGCCTGTAATCCCAGTTACTCGGGAGGCTGAGGCAGGAGAATCACTTGAACCCAGGAGATGGTGGTTGTTGTAGTGAGCCAAGATGGTGCCACTGCACTCCAGCCTGGGTGACAGTGCGAGACTCCGTCTAAAAGAGTCTGAAAGGTAAGAGTGAATGAACACTGTGTCCTCACTTGGTGGAAGAGCAGAAGACCTACAGGGACTGAATTCATTCCCTCAACCTTTATAATCTCATCCATGAGGGTGGAACCCTCATGGCCTAATTACCTCCTAAATGCCCCACCTTTTAATACTATTGTACTGGGGGTTAAGTTTCAATATTAATTTTAGAGGGAACATAAACATTCAAACCATAGTACTGCTCCTCTTTTCTTCTATCTCCCCATCGCTCTCCCTGTAAACTCATTCAACCTAAAATTCTCACAATCAACACTTTTTTAAAAAGACAAATAACAACTTATTTTTTCAGCATCAATAGTGTCCTGAAGATAAACTCTCACATTTTCTTCTGCCTACCAGATAACTTTAAAATTTACTGCTTTTCAAACCAAATTTACAATGTTCCCTCTGACACCAGCTCCACCCTCTGACTTTTCTATTTGTTAATGCTATCACAGTTCCTCAAGTCTCCCAGAGTCATTTATGAGTATCAACACCCCGTGCTATTCTGTCTCCACCAATGTAATCAATGACAAGGATTTTATCACATAAGACTAAGTAAAAGAAAGGGCGTTTATTATCTCCACTATCACAAACTCTAAATTTACAACTCTTCTAACAAAGCTAGAACTCCTAGTGATTACATAAAATAGATCTTTATCTTTGAAATACTGATTGTTATGAACCATTAAAGACAAACTTGATAAAGCAAGCATTTGTTGATTTATACAGACTAACGGGTTGGATTCCTTAACATAGACTTAGGGATTGACAAGTCTATCATACACTAACTTATGAAGCTACAAGACAATATAATATCTGTGTAAAATTCACAACACCTTTGAAATAGGAATGGGAAAGAGGAACACATTTGAAATTTATGTGAGATTATTCCTCATTTGTGTTGTGTGTTATATTTTTTTAATTAAAATGTTTATTTTTAAATGTCTAAAAATTTTTAAAGGGGTAATTAAAAATATTTGCAGTGGGTTTATAAATAATGCCTCCCAACATACCCATGGATAACAACTTATGTTCTAGGTACATGACTTTTACTTTGGGATTCAATTCACTAGTTATAGGAATTCATCAGATCATGTTATAAGGGTTAACTGTAAAATAGGCCGTATCCATATGTAGTAGTATAATAAATTCTTCTTCCTCTAATTAAATGTGTCAGTCAGAAATTTATACTTAAATTTTAGTGCTAATAACATATTCGATCCATAGCCATTTTACTTAGCTGATATATTTCTACTTCTTATGGAATCAAATTTATAAAGTGTTATATTTCCCTCAGGAAGATACACCCATTCCTACAATTTGTCATATTGAAGATAGGATGATGTGACCTTCACCTTAACTACAGAGTTTCTGGCAATGTCCAAATATACCAACAGTTTAGACTTCGTTGGAAATGATCTCCAATCAAGAGGAATGTATGGTGAGTGTTTGGGGATGTATATAACCTGAGTACTGGAGGCTTACATGCCTGTGCAACATATCCAGGATCAACTTGTGAAAACCATGTGCAATATTAAATGAGCCCGTCATTTTGCATTTAATGTAAGAGCAAAATGGTTGCTAGATTTCACTTTTAAAAATCTCTTAAAAAGAAAAAAGAAAAAAAATTCTTCCTGGATAATTCTAGAAGAAAGAATCTCTTTGCTTTTAAGACAAGAAAGGAAATAAATGGGTTGGACTAAAGTGAGAGAAGTGTTTTAAAATTACCTTTGGGCAACTATCAGATTCTAACAGCAATGTAAGAATATTAAAAAGAAATTTTTAGATAGGTAAGAGAAATAAGTGTTAACTCATTCTGAAACTCTCATTTTTAGGCAACAAAAAGTATTTCGTGCCCTCTATAATCTAGACCATATGTCTTTCATACAGAGAAACCAGGTCATAGAACAGTGATGTGTGTGCTTATCACAAAGAAGTTACCTTCAAATTTTAGTTTATTTAGTAGGCTCTTATCTGTAGCTTTATTATTTAAAATAAGCAAGAGTATTATTTGATTTAGAGTTGCTCAAGAGAAAAGTTAGGTTTTTTTTCCCTAAGTTCAGATATCAAGTTTATAGTCATTTTTTGTGTGCAAAATCATGGCTTTCCTAGAAATTAACAATATAATGAATCCTTCATTCTTCAGTTTTAAGCAATGCACAAAAAGAGTGCAAATAGGCGCTTTTTAGAAACTTACAAATATCATACCTATGTCTAGTATACTTCTTACTAATTCCAGCGGACACAAGCTATTTGTTTGATTTCTAAGGTCCCTGTAAGCAGCACTTGCATGCTGACTCTTATCACTGGCTGGGTCCAACTACTGGTCAGCTTTTGCCTCTGGAACCTTAATGCTGCAGACTAGCTTTGGTGTTAAATTCATTTTAATTAAATGCCTGAGCCTTGTTAGAAAGATGTTATTAATTTTGACACCAGCCTTCCTCACAAGACCCATTCAGTACTGCCATGGAATCTCTGTCTGGGGAAGGAACTGGCCCTCTGTTACCTGAAGCTTGTTTCTTTCTCCATGATAGTTCCTCTAGTGGGTTCCCCAAATGGCCTCATTACTGGCAGGAGGCAGATGATTAGCTTGAATATCTCTCCCATGCCATATGAATCATTTATTGGGCACCTGCCAGGTGTCACATACTAAGCTAAATGCTTTCTTTCTATATTATCTCATTCATGCTACAGATATTTACTAAAAGACCAGGCACTTCTCTCAGAACAAAAACACAGTATCAAACAAGAAAGACACATTCCCTTTCCTCAGGGACCTGACGCATCTTACCTTTGTGCATGGTATGGATGGTAATTAAAGCAGGTGGGCTGGTAGAGACCATTGATTACAATTTTACACACCTCTGGATCATTTGAATTGATCACATGATATATTGCTTTTGTAACTGAGACAAGATAAGTTTCTTTTAAAAAAGTGATTAAGAAGATTGTGGTGGTTATCATCAAACCTAATTGCAACAGCGAAGTGAAAACTGTTGAGATCCTTCCGAGAAGAGTCATCTTAAACAAAGCCGTATTTTGGGGGTAAATAGAAGTAGAATTAGGTGTTGAAAAGAGAAAAAGGAGAAATGGCAGGTCAGGATAGTTTTGCAGAGTAGTGTTGGGAAACAAAATGGAAATTGAGGCCCCGTATGCAAGTATCTCTGAATACTTGAGGGGCCTTCACCAAACTTGAAAACTCTGCTTTATTCTGATGCGCTCTGGAATCCTTAGCATGGAAGAAAGCCCAACACTATTAATTGAATCAATTTATCAGCTAACTCATTTATTCTCTCTCTCTTTTGAGAACTTATTATAGTCTCTAATATTATGCAAGAGATGCAATGGCAGCATCGAACTAAATCTCTTCCCTCCTAGACGTGTGTGTCAGGATACAGGGAGTGAAGTACGTTAAGATAAGCACAAAATTATATGTGATGATTTTAGATAATGGCAAATTTTAAGGAGAAAATAAAATGGTAGAGGAGATGTAACTAGGATAAGGTCATGTCAGAGGATGCCACTGAGATGATCTGAGAACACCAGGTACTAGGAGATATGAAGGAGGAGATGTGAACTGTTCCAGGTGGGAATAACAACAAGGACAAGAGCTTGTGTCAGGAGCAAGTTTAGTGTGTCCACGAGACCTACAGAAGCAGAGTCTATCTAGTTGGACAGACACGGTCATGACTGGTAAGAATATAGAGTTAGGGTAGGGCTCCATGAGGTAGGACCTGGTATGCCCTGGTAAGAAGTGTGGATCCCTTTCTATTTGCAATGAGAAGCCCTGGGATACAGTGCCATCACCTGATGCTAACTTTAAAATATGACTGCTACACTATTCACAGTAGCAAAGACATGGAATCAACCTAAACATCCATCAGTGGCAGATTGGATAAAGAAAATATGGTACATATACACCACGGAATGCTATGCAGCCATAAAAAAGAACAAGGTCATGTCCTTTGCAGGAACATGGATGGAGCTGGAGGCCGTTGTCTTTAGCAAATTAATGAGGAACATAAAACCAAATAGTGCATGTTCTCACTTATAAGTGGCAGCTAAATGATAAAACACATGAACACAAAGAAGGAACAATGATGGAACCTGCTTGAGGGTACCAGATGGGAGGAGGGAGAGGATCAGGAAAAAGTACTAGGCTTAGTACCTGGTGATAAAATAATCTGTACAACAAGCCCCTGTGACATGAGTTTACCTTATATAACTAACCTGAACATGTACCCCTGAACCTATAATAAAAGCTTTTTAAAATCTGGCTGCCAGACAATGCATTGCCAAGAGTAAGAAAGGCTGCAGGGAGATCAGATAGGAGGCTACTGCAGAATCCAGGCAAGACATGATGGTGGCTGAGAGTAAGGTGGAGCAGTGGAGATGGTAATGCTCACATTGGGGATAGATTCTGAAGGCAGACGTGTCAGAGTGTGCACAGTGAGAGAAAGAGGATTCAAGGGTGCCTCTGTGTTCTTTTGTATTAACACTTCATGGATAGTGAGGCCTTACTAGAATTAGGGATGATTGAGGTAGGAACTGGTTTCATGAAGGGTTGAAATCTGAAAAGTCTTCAGATAGACTCTGGTTTATAATAATACGCTGTATTCATTATGCTAGTGAAATACTGACAGATTTTTTTTCATCTCAAGCTCCAGATCGGTCTGCATCAAGGTCTCCCCCCAAGTGTGCACTATTGACAGGTGGGGCCAGATGATTATTTGTCATAGGGGCTGTCTTGTGCACAGGATGCTTTGTAGCATCCCTGTGGCCTCTACCCAAATGATACCAATAGCACCCTTCAGGTTGTAACATATAAAAAGGCTTCCAGATATTGTCAAATATAAAATCTCCCCAGTTGAGAACCGTTGCTCTACATGTATCGAACAAGAGCAGAATACCACAGTCAGGACAGACCTCTTCTCTAGCCTAAGGAAAATCGTTTCTCTGACTATAACAGAGATGAGCTGCTAGTCACTCCTCCCACCAAAAATTTTAAAAAAAGAGGCAATGTTAAACAGAATTAAAATGTAGTGCATTAACTGCCAGTATTTTGTAAATTAGAATTAGGCAGAATTTTCCAATGTTTAAGCTTTCTAACAGAAAATCCTGTGGCAAATAGCAATGTGAACAGTAAACAGTTCAGTGACTGTTTACATAAGTGTGTGACCATATGACCTCCCTCATTAATTTAAAAAAAAAATCACAAAATGTCCTTTTCTCTAAAAAAAAAATGTAGTTAAAGGGTGTATGTTTAGCAAATGATTGGATTTTTTTCTACATTTTGTTGTATTATTGTTTTACATGAAGCTACAATTTTGTAGCTTTTGTTGAATCCATGCCAGCCTTTAGGGTTTTGAGAAGCAGTGGAGAATTTTTAGCACAAAGTTAGGTTTCAGATTTTGAAAAATAAATCTGAAATTCGATGGCATAATTTTTCTGTATTTTAAAAATTAATTAAGAAGACATTTTGGAAACAAACACAAATCATTTCTAAGTGGCTGCTGCGGTAGGCAGAACAACGGACCCCCATATTTCTTAGTCATTGGAATCTGTTAATAGGTTATGTTGCATGGCCAAAAGGATTTTGCAGAGGTGAAAAAATTAAGGATCCTGAGATGAGGACATTATCTGGGATCACATGGGTGGGCCCAGTGTAATAGGAAGAATGCTTAAATGATGGAAGCTGGAGGCAAAGATGGGAGAAAAAGGCACGAGCCAAGGGCTGCTGATGTCCTCCAGCAGCTGGACAGGGCCAAGGAATGGATTGTTCCCTAGAGCCTCCAAAAAGAATAGCAGCACTGAGAACACCTTGATTTTAGCCCAGTAAGGCCCATTTTGGACTTTTGACTTCCACAACTGTAATAGGATAAACCTGTGTTGTTTTAAGCCCTATTTGCAGTAATTTCTTACAGCAGTTATAAGAAATG
This sequence comes from Pan paniscus, assembly GCF_029289425.2. Taxonomy (NCBI): domain Eukaryota; kingdom Metazoa; phylum Chordata; class Mammalia; order Primates; family Hominidae; genus Pan; species Pan paniscus. The sequence goes on along the minus strand of NC_073263.2, from coordinate 95,400,297 downwards.
GATGCATTGCTTTATGAGAATACAGGTTACAACTGTTGCTATTCTTTTTTTTTTTTTCTATTCTTAATTATAAAAACAGATCTTTGGATTAACCATTGTATCACAGTTTGACAAATACTAAAAAGCTATGAAAAATCCATTTGGGTGTTTCTGTTCATAAGTGTTTTTTACTGGCAAATTTTAAGTTCCAAATGGCATTCTGTTCTCGCATACCTCAAAACATCTTCAGGAAGCATCAGGGTACTATTGAAATTTCCTCAGTGACAAATAATCTCTTTTGATATTTCAAAAAGGCTTTTATGTAAATAATGTCAGAGATTTGAAAAACAGCATTGAGCACTTCTATTTGATTCAAAGATCATAAATTTGAATACATGAATTCATATAAATTAGCAATCAGTCTGAAAACTTGTTTTATTTCTTTTGTGCCTCTTATCTAGAAAAATAGGAACTACATTAATCAAAAAATAAATGCAGTGAAAATGAAATGCAAAATCTTCATTAATACACTGGGGGTAAAATTTCAAGTACACAAGTAAAAAAAAAGTCTAACATTTGAATCTCCATCACCATAATTTTGTGTTTTTGCTTTCCTTCACTCAAACTGATTCTCATTCAGAAATTAAGAGGATATTTCACTTCCTTGTACTGGTAATGGTGACTTACAATAAGTAAAACCAGTAGTCTCTACAAGGGAAAAATACTATAAACTTGTAAATTCTTCTTGGACTAAAAAGTGGAACTCACTGAAGATGTGCTTTAACACCTGACTTCCAATCTGTTTTGATACATGAGAGACTTTGGAAAAAATACAAAATGTGTCTGACATCAAAATTTACTCTATAGTGAAGTGTTATCGTGAAATCCCAGTGCGATGTTTAGTCTGGTGTCATGCAAATATTTTTGGAAAAGACGATGAGCACAGATCAAACAGGTTATTTTAAGGACAACTGATTATCCTTTATGAAGTCATTACAGTTTAATGAACTCGAACTGTGATATTTTGATCTGTGTTGTATTACCTTAAAGAGCTAAGGGGAGTATAATTAATAGGCTAAGATCAAAGCTAGGAACTTTACAAATAATTTCTTATTTAATCCTCACAACACCCCCTTGAGACAGGTGTTAGTCACCCCACTCTGTAGTTGAAAAACTTGGAGCTCTGAGTATTTAAATAACTTGCCAAAGTTCAGACAAATTGTAAGTGACAAAGTCAGAATTCAGAAACATGCAGACAGAGTCTGTCTCATGCTAGAGCATGTGTTGTCGGCTATACCTTGTGTCTCCCGTTATTCCCTGCCTCTTCCTCATTTTAGAGGCATCATGTACCACTGCTCAAAGGATTAGTGATGTCATACAAAACCTAAACTCAAAGTAGCGGTGAAAAAATTTTTAACTGTCCTGCTTTCACTTAGGAAAAAAAAATGAATAGCTGAAATAAAGATTTTAAAATATCAAAGTAAATTCAAAGAAGTCACCATAGAGGCCATGTGTGGTGGACTCACACCTGTAATCCCAGCAATTTGGGAGGCAGAGGCAGGAGGATCAATTGAGCCCAGGAGTTCAAGACCAGCCTGGGCAACATGGCAAAACCCCATCTCATTTTGAGGCAAAACCTTGTTTTATTTTGAGGCCTCTCAGTTTGACTTGTAGATTGTTGTCTTCTCCGTGTAGGTTCACACAGTTTTCCGTGTGTGTGTGTGTGTGTGTGTGTGTGTGTGTGTGTGTCCTTATCTCTTCTTATAAAGATACCAATCATATTGGATTTGGACTAACCCTAACATCTCCATTTTAGTTACCTCTTTGAAGGCCCTCTCTCCAGATATAGTCACATCCTGAGATACTAGAGTTAGGGCTTCAACATATGAATTTAGGGGTTACACAATTCAGCCCATAACAGTAAGTTTTTGGGGTACCTGGTTAGGCAGCAATATATAACTAGAAAAACAATTGGACTATTCTATAATAAAAACTAGCCAAATTTATATTCTCCAGCATATTTATGTAGGAAATATACTGATGTCAGCAGTGCACAAGGCAATTGTGGTTGGAAAAATAGTAGTAATACTTTTTATTCGTAATAGTGGCATGCATCCTCATAAAAAATAACAGCAAGAAGAATGATGAGCACCTTCATGTAGCAAGACATGTCTCTGAGCCACACCACTTGCTAAGTACTTGGCAGACAAGATCTCATTTAATTCTCACAACAATGTAACAATAAAGTAGTATCATCTTTGGGTTATAGTCAAGACAACTTGAGGCTATGTGAAAATAGAAGGAAGAAGAGATAATGAAGAAAGTGGTGTCCCAAAACCTTAAGAAAGTCAGGGTGCTTCACTTGGGAGGTAGTTAAGGATTCAAATCCTGAATCTTCCAAACATTTTTATCTTGAGAAACATCATATAAGTGACTTGCCTAAAGTCAAGTAAGGCTCAGGTGAGGCTGAGCTGAGATCAAAATTGCCATCTCCCACCTCAAGTTACTGTGTTCCTTCCATTGCAGTGGTCCTCTTTGGAAAAACATTCTTTTAAAACCAGCTGTGGAGTATACCAGGAAAAATGTGTTCATTTCCTTATCTCTTTCATTCCTCCGTTGTACTGAAAAATTACAAAACCGTGCCACTCACTGGAAAGAACATATTTAGAGAGAATGCAGCCCTAGGTCTGTAGAAAATACCCTTCAGTTAAGAAACATGCTAGGAAAATTATTGGTTCACCATTTAAAATTGCCCTGTATTTGAAACATTCAGATGCGTGGACATCCATGAATGTATTAATATGTTAAGTTTCTAAGAAATCATAGGGATGTGAGGCCAGGCATGGATTCTGAAGTGACTGCAATGCCATTTTAGGTGAACTCCTTAGGAAGCATTTGTATTTTAGAAGTAACAGTTGACAATAGCATCAAGGAAAGAAATCACTGGATCTTTGTTCTACATCAAATGACTGATTGCTGATACTATCATGTTAGCAGAGGATTTTTGTGTTTCAAATCTCTCCTTCTTAGCTATGATAGCCTCATGGGGTGGCAGATGGACCATGCCAGATAGAAGTCTACCACTACTGAGAAAACTGGACAGGTTAGTTGAACTGCAAACACATGCCACATCTCTGTGCTCTATCTAAGCTCCAACTGAGGGAAATCATTTTCTCAAAGGTCATCAATGTTCTATACTGATTTGAACCTGTTTTTCCCTTTTGAAGTTAAACTGGAGAATCAGACCATCGACTGGCAATGTGTAGGGATGTGTGAAACATTTTCCAACTGTGGGCTGTAAAAAGAAAGGGACTTGAAGCAGATGGTGTGTAGTATTAAAGAGCTAATCACTTTCAATGTATTTTGCTACATTACTTAGTAGCACGGGTATATTAAAAGGAGCTGAATTGTTCAAGGTCTTGTACCCCAACCAAAAATTAAGTTTTAAAATGGTGCATGAAGACTGCCTTACTCAATTGAGCACTACATAAAGAATAGAAGCAGTTCCGAACTTCTCTCCTCCTACTTGCAGCCAACAGTATTTGTGGGTTGTGGAAAAGGGAAAGGGAATAGAGAGAAATATTTGCATTTAATGTTGTTGTTGGCCAGAGGAGATATCACTTAGATATTCTCGAAAGAGGGTCCAGTCAGGTTAAAATCTGACATCAATCCATGTTCTTTGTCTTGGATTCTGTTTGGTTTGGTGTGTCTGCTCGTCTCTCAAATAATATTAATAGTATGAAAAGTGCCCTTCAGCAACACCTTGGTGAGACAAATACTTCTATGTAGTAACAGATATTTGCCTAGGGATTTCTTTGTCCTTTTGGCAGTGAAAGAGAGGGAAAGAGAGACCTTTACATAAATCCTGTATCCCAGTTAACTCCTTCCTTTTCTCCATAAATATCCAAAGTTAAAATATCACTGGTGTGGAGAGGAACATGCTATCAAAAATTTCTGTGTGAAATTGTACACTTAAGTTAAGCAATGCTGTAAGCAAAATTATTAACTTATTATTTTATAATTTTATTCTGTATCTATCATTATAATCATTAATTGAATTATTATTAACTTAATAAAAGAAGCATAAGGAGATATAACTATATAGACAGAAATGTTAACATTTATAATATAGGCTATTGGGATTGAGGGTCTTATCCTAAATATTCAAGTGTGCAGACAACCTAGCTAACATTACTGAAAAAGCATGAGATGAGGTTTGGCAGAGAACAAAAGCTAGTAAATGAAGTCCATGTTTATGAATATGACAAGCGGGCACCATGGGAAGAAGCATTGTGGTCTAACCCAAAAATATTATGCATCAAACTTTTAGCATTTGTGAAGTCTCCCTCAAGTGTGGAAACATTCTTCACTTGATCCTACTCTGCAGAAAATCCATGGAAGTTTTACCAAGGCATTCTCCCGAGTAACGTCAGGGACTTCACTCTGGTTTTCATGTTTCTAATGTGAAGAGGAGAGACATAAAAATATGTTACCTCGTCTCTGTGTAACTCCTGCTGCCCTTGTGTAATTCTTCAGGTCCATACAGGCTTTGGAGCTGGGTCCCACAACAAGACATGGATTCTCTTGCAGCTCATTCTGAAGAAAAGCGTGAGACTGAAAGAAATGTTGATGATTTAAGCTTCAAGAATGAAGTTCCTGCACTGATGGTGAGTGTACTCTAAAAGTTGTGGTGCTAGGTACCAGGAATAGAGAGATGAAAAGGACTCAGAGTTAATCATCTTGAAAAGCTCACAGTGGAGCAGGAGAAGCAAATAGGTTACCAGTGATGTCAGCGGTCAAGGCTGTAATAGATGGAGTGTTGATTCCATCCATTTGGGGCATGTTGACAAGGGTTTCCGAGAAGAGTTTATACAAATGGAATGACTAGCCTTTCTTGAGAGCTTATTACAGGACACACATGGTTCTGAGGGCTTTATAATCATTCTAATTTACTCTTTTCAATGAATTATGCAGAAGGCTTTATTAATAACCCTATTTTAGAGATAAGGAAACTAAGGTTTGAAGATATTCAGTAGCTTGTCCAACATCCCATAGCTAAAGAATGGCAAAGTCCAACGTCCAACTCCAGTCTGCAGACTTCTCAGTTCACACACAGGCTGTCATGCCCTACCTCAATGTTAGAGAGACTTCAAAGGAACAAACAGAGTTTATTAAACTAACTGTAAAATGTTCCATGTTTTCTACAAAGAGTTTTCTAGACAAACTGTAACACATAACACTGTTGCCCAAAGACATTTCACCATAATATAAGCAACCTTGTTTCATGAATTGGGGATATCCTGGAACTATTCCATGTAAATGAAATTTTTGGAAATAGCCTCACTTAAAAAAAATCAACGTACTGAGATATACATTTCAGTCATCTCCTACCCCCACCACTAACCCTGGACAAGCACTGAGGTGCTTTCTGCTAGGCTAGATAAACTTTGGTTTTGCATTTCAAGTAAAGGAATAAGACAGAAGGTGTTCCTTTGTTTCTGAACTTTAATTTTTGCTAAAAATTATTTACATTATATATTTTTAGAAATGTTTATTTTTTGACTAACAATTTTTAGAAAAAACTTTTAGGTTCAGGGGTACTTGTGCAGGTTTGTTACATAGTAAACATAAGTAATGGGGGTTTGTGATACAGATTATTGCATCACCCAGGTATTTAGCCTGGTACCCATTAATTATTTTTCCTGATTCTCTCCCTACTCCCACTCTTTGCACTCCAAAAGTCCCCATTGTGTGTTGTTCCCTTCTATGTGTCCATGTGTTCTCATCATTTAGCTTCCACTTATAAGTGAGACCATGCACTATTTGGTTTTCTGTTCCTGTGTTAGTTTGCTAAAGATAATGGCCTCCAGCTCCATCCATGTCCCTGCAAATGACATGATCTTGTTCTTTTTTATGGCTGCACAGTATTCCATGGTATATATGTACTATGTTTTCTTTTTTCAGTCTATCACTGATGGGAATTTAGGTTGATTCCATGTCTTTGCTATTGTGAACGGCGTTGCAGTGAACATACGCCCATTACTGGGTATATACTAAAAGGAATATAAAACATTCTATTATAAAGATACATGTTTCTGGACCCTACAGCTCTGGATATCTCTGAGATTCATCCATGTCAATTCATGAATCGGTTTTGTGTTCCTTTTTCCTGTTCAGTAGTATTCCTTTGTATGGCTACACTACAATTGTTTACGCAGTCTCCTACTGAGGGATAGTTGGGTTGTTTCTAGTTGTTGGCTGTAAATAACATTACTTTCAAAAAGGCATATAGGCACTTGTTTTTTAGAAGAATGCTACAATGAATCATCCCACCACTTACCTGCTTTTCAAAACTTGCAGAGTCCACCACTCTTTGGTTTTGGACACATCAGGCCATTGATTCTGGCTTCAAGGACTCCGCCTCTGCTCATCGGTACCCTTAAGCTTTGACTCATGCCCTCTATTTCTGCATGGCACTTAACCAATTTTGGTCAATGACTTTTGGTTTGATTCAAATCATGTGACCTCAGCGAATCCCACCCATCTAAATTGACCTAAAATAATATCTCAATCCAGTCACCAGGAGTTGAAGGTGTTATGGTAACAGTAAGCAGAGGACAGGACAATTTTCCAAAATTATCCATCAGTTCTTCTTTTGCCTTAAATTTCTAAAATTAATGGACTCCTGCCTTTGAATTAGCTCTCTTTCCCATAGGCAACGAAAACATGTTGAATTAGTTGAAAAGAAAGTTGCAGGGCATGAGAATCAATATCTTTATTATCATGTGCCTTGATGAGAGAAGGTAAATATATGAAAGACAGTGAAGTCTTGCAAAGCTGGCTGCATAATAAGGATGACACAGGGTAGCAGTTTCTGTGCTACACCTCTGGTCAAAGGCTTCATCTCACAGACAAAAGGTTACAACCTCTGGCTTTAAGCTAAATACTTCCATCAGATCCACAGTGAGATATCTGGAAAGCCACTTAAACGAAGTGCTGTCTGTCTGCAGAGCAGAAGTCATAATCCGCAGAATCCTTTGGTGTCTCACGCTGTCCATCATTATTGGCATGTTGGGCCTGGCTGCATGGAAATTAGTTGAACCCTGGCAAAAGGCTCTTGAAGTAGGCCAGACATTTATCATTGAAAATAGATAGAAAACTTGCTTTTTATTTGGTCATTTTTTTCCCCAGAGAGTAAGTTCCATTGAACTTGAAGTGACCCATGATTATAATAGCAATTTTATCTTCCAACTGGAGAGGAGGAGGATTTGGGGGCAGTACATTTACTGCCTAGTCTAAGGGCCTCAAAGGAACTTTTACAAACCATATCTTCTAAAACATCTCCCTGACTGATTTTAGTTTTTTTATGGTGTCACCCACTGCAATCCAATTGTGATGAAATGCCCATTCATGGAGGCACTTAATGTCCTAAGTTCTTTTTAGTATATTTTACATAAACAAATGAACCTATTTCTGAGTGTATTTTGAAATTTATATTTTGATTATCTTTACACAAAATTTGAATAACTTAAGTCATGAGTTTTTACACTGTAAAAACCATCTCTATGCATCATTTATGACCCAGTCAATAAAGGATTTACCCCCTGGACAACTACACTGTGGTACAGTGGTTAGAGTTCTACATTTGGGTCAGCCCATAGAGGCCAAATTCTAGCTTTACCTCTTGCTAGCTTTGTGACCTATGCAACTAGCTTAGCCTGATTGTGCCTCAGGTTTACCATCTGTAAAACTAGAATGATACTATAAAGACAGTAGCTATCTTATAAGGTCATTGTGAAGATAAAATGAGATAACAAATACCTGGCACAGAGCAAGTGGTCAATAAATATTAGCTTTTATTACTGCCCTGTTAGATCCTCTGGAGTGCAAAAGAAATAAGCACAGGGTTAGATCTCCTTCCATAAGAATCATTTCATATGGCTGAGAGGTGGCATGGTGAGGTCTACAGAGAAATGACACAAGGCGGGTACCAGGCAGTAATGTATACTATCAGCATTTTGCGCTGGTGGAAGTCAGGTTTAAATGATGTGTCACATACTCATGGGAAGTATAAGGTGCGGTGTTAATTGTGTAGAACAATCATTAAGTGCAACAGTAGTTGCAGCAGCACTGGGTTTGTCTGGGAGGATTGCCCAGTAGACAGAGGATTTGAGCATAGCTTTCACAGATCGGGAAGCAAGAGAAAGGCAGTTATCATCTTATACTTAACTAGTACATGACTACATACAATGAAGTATTCAAATATTAATTAGGTTATTATAAGGTGGGCATTTTTATTCACAATGCCTAAGTATCTGCCATTGTAGCTAATTTGAAATTAGGTAGGATTATGGTATATGCAAAATACAAGAGAAAATTAAGGAAATTTTACTAATTAAATTGAGCCCATTATCACAGAGCAATGCATTTTAAGAGTGTTCCCTACAAAGGCAAGATGGGAAAACATTTTAGAAACAGAGCAGTCATATTTTAAGACTTTTTTGACTAGTACTGATTTCATCTTTTATTTAGCCAGGGCATGGATGTTTATTTCCCAAAACGTTCCTGATAAATCCAGCAGACTGCTGTATCTTTTTGCAACACAAATGCACATCATATATAGTTGATCCCAATTTAATACAGGACTCTGTCAATCTAAGAATGACGGTGGAAGACTAGACTCATTTGTCTCATAAACTATACTCTGGTATTGGGAAACTGTAGGTCATAAATACCAGGGGGAGGACAATTTACATCAGGGTAAACTACAGAAGAGAAGTTTATGATGTCACAATGAACTGGAGTTGTATATTTATGAAGGTCCAGTGATGGATGCGATTTAGCTATAAGGGAAGATTTTCATTTACCATAAATCGAGCCTAATCAGTTTACTGTTTTCATTAACACATAATGTGTGAAGAATATGCTTAGAGAATATTAAAAGTCTGAAAAAACATAAGGCCTTTGGCTAACTGTAACATAAAAACATGTTTTCTTTGGATTTAACAAATTACTAAGAGAAATGATAATTATTTCATTTTCTACTTCTAAATAGTCTACAACAGAAATTGGTGAACATGAATTGTAAAGAACTTGATAGTAAATATTTTTTACTTTGTAGGCCATATGGTCTCTGTTGAATCTACCCAATTCTGTAGGGAGAGAGAAACCATGGCTAATATGAAAATAAATAAGTGTGACTGTGTTCAAATAAAATGTTATTTACAAAAACAGACTGCAAGATGGCTTTGGTCTTCAGGCTGTAGTTTGATGACCCACAGTCTACAATAAATTAATTTGAAAAGAAAAGCTTACTGTTTGGTTGTCTCTTGTCAGCCTTGTAGCATTGGGTATTTGTTTTCACAGCACATATCATATCACCTTGATTAAAATAAACAAGGAAAGGCCAAAACTGGAAGGGACATATCCTTGTTCCTATATTTTCTTCACTATGGGTCACACAACATGCGAGGATTCATTCTTTGGGCCAGATACAGTGCTATGAGTGAGAATACAGAGTTGAAAAAGCCATCACTCTTTTCTGTATCTTAAAAGATGTTATGAAAAGAGTGGGTCTAACCAGAGAGAGAAAAAAAATGATAAAACAAATGGCACATACTTTGGAAGGCCATAAACTTCATAGGGAAAGAAAGCAGAGAAACAAACAGAATATACTACAGTGGCAACATAGGGAATAATAACTGTCAACGGGGATATTACTCTGGAAGTTTCGTGATGGGATTTGCCCCTTTATATACAGTGGCAACTAATCCCACTTGTCCAATATATTTAGGCTTGCACTATTTTCTTTAGAGCTACTTTCTTATATGTGGTGGGGGTTGTATATATATGGTTCCCAGGGATGCAGATTAGGGCAGTATTTATCTTCAGAGTTGAGATTTTGAATTGAATTAAATATTTTCTGGGACACATGCACCACAAACTCCTCCTCCTCCTTTTATGTAATCCACTTTGTGACTCAACTTGCTGGCTGAATCAGATGCAATACTTAAAAGCCTTTCCACTCCAGTAGCCCCCGATGTAACCCCCCTAAATATGAAGTCACGGAGCAGTAGAGAAGTGGCAATATCTCCCCTGCATTGAGCAAAATCCATTCTTAGGCTGGCTTATTTTCCCCAGAAGTCAGCTAAACTTTCATGTGAATGCTGAAAACTCCATGACACTGCCTTCCTAAATACCTTAGAAATGGCATTTAGCTGTTACCGTGGGAGAGAACTTAAGAAAAATTCAGCACTGATAGAATTACATTTGCTCTTTATTCAATCTTGGTGAGCTTCCTAGGCACTAGAGCACATTGCTTTTACTGTGCTGTCATTTCTGAAAACCAAATTGCACAAAAACTTCTATAATCACCCAAGAGAACTCCTAAGTGGGTTTAGCGTCATTCCATGAATAATAACACTGATAGAGAGAGGGTTTGTGATGTCCCAGGCACTTCCAGACATGGTGACTCATGAAATCCTAGCAGCAGCTCAGGGCAGGCATGTCTCCTTACCTTACTGTAGGGGCACAGTGACGCGCAGAGAGGCAAGCATAACCTTCCGACACTTTAGATCACCTAATACAACCTTTTTGTTTTACAGAAGGTGTAAAATAAGGTCCAGAAGGATGAAGTAACTCGACCAGTGAAGAGGTCAGAGGGTGCTGCCACAGTCAGGAAGGGGCTGATTTTAGACCAGAGTTCTTTTCACTGTTTTCCAATAGTTCTCTACTTTGTGCTTATATACCAATGTGAAATTAAAGAGACAACATGAGATAATGAAATTCATCAAAAGACAGCGCAGAGTAAACCCGCTGCAATAAAAGCAAAACCTTTCAAGGGTAAATGACACCAGGTGCCAGAAATGGGCTTAAAATAAGAGCTTTAAACATTTTGTTGGGAGAGAATTAAGCTCTGAGCTTCCTGTTATTTGCCCGTCCTATCTACATTCAGTGGCTGTCTTCTCATTTGGATAAAATCAGGGTTTATAATATTTTCTGTAGTTAACAATTAGACATGAATATTTTCTTTTTTTTTTTTTTACATATACAACTCCAGGTACTTGAAGATTTCGCTAAATTCACACTGTCCAAAATTATACATACTTTTGTCTGCATTTTGAAATGAATGTCTTATTCATTTATATTCACAAAACATGCACTGTCTGGCATACAATAGGTGCTCAACAAATCTTCATGAAATTTATACAAAAGAGTTCTTTTTTTTTTTACTACTGTGAAATAGAAAATGTTCTCACCTTCTCACCAAGTTGTAATAATAATATTATTATGAATAACAGCTAGTATTTTTAATGTATATTGTGGCCAGACAATGTTCTAAGGGGTTTACATGGATCTACTCTGTTAATCCTCAAAACGATCCTATAAGGTAGTATTAGTATTCCCATTTTATACATAAAAACCCTCCAAGACACAGAGCTGTTATGTAACTGCAACACAGTCCCCAACTAGAAGGTAGAAGTTCCAAGTCCTGCATGCAAACCCAGAATGCCTGTTCCCTGAGCCCACCCTTTTAACGATAAAAATGACTTAGTGAGTTATTATATTTTCATTTTGCTATAGTGAGAGCAACTAAGAAAAGATGAGATTCAAAATTACTGTTATATAATAGTTATTTTGTGCAATAGAATTAATTGTGACAGATTTGGCCAGCTATAAAGATAGTTAAGGATCAAGAGTCTTCATTATTCTAATTTATCTTTTTTCATATAACACATACACAAGTTAATGTGGAATGCCTATCCCACTTCCACCTTGAAGTCCCGGAAAAAAATTGTAAGGCAAACATAAGAATATCATATAGAAAAAGCCCCCAAGTCCATCATCACATCCAAGGATGATGCTGAGACATTCTGCACAGAAATTTCAAAGTTCTTCATTCTGACACATTATCACCCACATATATTTGTGTAAAAGATTGCTAAACACCAAATTTAGGTCTATGAGTTAACTGAAATTATATCCAGAAAAAACTACCCTATTTCAAAGAAAAGATGAAAATGAGCTTTTTATTTCTCACATTCGAGAGAGTGGAAATAAAGAATCCAACAATTTAATGTACCTCCTTGTTTAAAAAAATGCATGAAAGTATTTAATGTCTACTATGAGCCTGGCGCTAATAAGGCCTTGGACATACACGGTCCCTATTTTAAGAGTCTATGAGAAGTATATGTCAACCAAATAGCCACACACACCAAGCACAAAACTGCAATGTGATATAATTAAGACAAAGAGGTGAATTTTTGCTTAAGAACCTCTGAAGAAAGAATTTGATTTAGGGTGGCCCAAGATGACTCCATGAGAAGACAATGCTGGTGCTAGTGTCTAAAGAATGAGTAAATGTCTGCTAAGAGTTGATGGGAAGGAAGAAGGAGGACAAATGACACAAGCTAACACCCTAAGGTGAGAGGAAGTAGGAAGGCCGAGAATGTAAAGAAATAAAATACAGCCAGATGTGCTGGCACAGAAGGTCCCAGTATTGTGGCTGAGATGGGACCGTTGAGATCCTTGTGGCCATGTTAAGGGGCCTTTTGTTTATTCTAAGATGAGTGGGAACCCACTGATTCATTAGCTGTTGTAGCATTTTCTCCAAGTTCATATATTTCCAGGGTGGTCAAGAGACTGAGTGGAAGGGCATGAGTCAGTCAGTCATGAGGCTACTGAACTCTATAGATGCCTTCTACAGTTCCCAATCTAGCTCACAGAAATCAAAATGCACATAAAATGCTTACATGGTTGTTAAGACTTGAATTGTGCTCCCCGCTCTCCCCAAAAAAGATATGTACAAAGGGAAAACTACTGATGCGTAATTGTACATGCTATCTTTCTCTTTGTCAAAAGGATAGACAATGGTAACTACTACAAGATAGAACTACTACAAGAGATATCTCTATCTGTAAATTAAGGCAAAAATCACCCAACTTTTTTCTCAGTTTAAACCCAAATCTTCCTTTCTTTTACTTTAAGCCAATTCAAGATAAAACCTGTCAAATGAATATTTACAGATTATAAAATCATTTCTTGGTAATAAAGCAGTTATATTCATTTCAGAAATTGATGAGAACTTGTATTAACCAATATAACACTGAATAGTTTATTTTTCAGTAAAATACATGAAAATGAAAGAACAATTAGACACATCACTAAGAAATTCCCTAAAGAAAATGGTACGTGGATACATTATAATTTAGCTGGTATAAGTACATGTTTGTGCATTTTTAAAAGATAGATACTGTTTAAGAGAAAGTGCTTAAGACCTAAAACTGGACAATATTGCCAAGAATAAAATACCAGATTGCCCACATGCTAGCTGGGTAACATTACTACTTCTATTAAATTGAAGATATAATAGTATAGACCCCACAGAGATGTTAAAGAGATGACCTAAGTTAATGAAGTGTTCATTAGAAATTTTTCTCTGCATTGACTCCCATTAGCACAATACAAATTCTCATTTCTTCCATCTTAACATAATAATAATCATTACTATTAATAGTATTAGATAATAATCCTCTTTCCCTTTATTCTACTTTGAAGTTAGCTTCAATGTCTCCCTTCCCTTTTTTTTTTTTCAAGCAGATTTTTTTTTATTATACTTTAAGTTTTAGGGTACATGTGCACATTGTGCAGGTTAGTTACATATGTATACATGTGCCATGCTGGTGCGCTGCACCCACTAACTCGTCATCTAGCATTAGGTATATCTCCCGATGCTATCCCTCCCCCCTCCCCCCAGCCAAAAAACACATGAAAAAATACCCTTCCCTTTTTATAACAAAATTCCTCAAAAGTCTTATTTACATTTGCTGCCCACAGTGACTCTCCTCCTATTCTTCCCTAAAACCACTTAGACTTTCACCCCCACTACTCCAATAAAACTGCTAGTCGATACCACGGATGAGCTCTGCATGGCTAATTTGACAGGCCATTCTCATTCTCATACTCTTTTGCAAACTGTTACTTGCTTCTCCTCCTTCCCTCCTCTGTGCTACAGGTTTTTAAACTTGAATTCTAGAACATCATGTTTTCATGGTGTTCTTTCTATCTCATTGGTTCTTTTCCTCGATCGTCTTTGCTGATTTGTCCATTTCTTTGAGATTTCTGAAGCTGGAGTTCTTGGATCTCTACTCTTCCCTACATGCACTCATTTCCTTGGTGATCTCATCCAGTCTTCCATCTTCCATTGGAGATAAGTTTCAAATTTTCTACTTGTTTGCATTAATAAAGTGTTGATGCCAAATTATGTATGGGACCTAAAATGGCAAACTAAAATTTCATAACTAATAGACCCCACATATAACCATAATCCATTGGCCATTATTTATTTATACAAGCTCAATTAATAATATAATGACAGTGTAGAAATATTATGTTATTAACAAAACAACAGATAGTAATTGAGATTAATTTGACCACCTCAAAAAAGATTTAATTGTACAAATAAAGATTTGTGAATAAGAAGCACTTTCAGCACTGAAAAATATCAATAGCAACTAATCAGTCAAACTGTTAAGTGGTAGACAACCCATGCATTTACATTATAATTAATATTATTTAAAATAAATTGTTTTAAAGGGTAGTTGTATATTTTTTGTTATAGGGTAGAATTTGAATTGTAATATGTAATTAATGTATGTTAGCAGCAATTTATCCACTCTCAAAGTGAAAAAAGAAAATAAATACTAATGGTTCAATTCAGTTCTTTCCTCTTCCCCATTATCTATGGCCCACAAAGATCATTCCTCTCTTTGACCCTATATATTATTTACAGTCTGTATTACATAGTTTGGCACTTATATTTCTGTGTTGTTCTTTATTCGGGGTGTATATATACATTTTCTCTATTTGGAAAAATTATTAGCAACTTAAAGGCCAGTTCTCCCATTCCACTTTCTCTAGCCCTTAGTAGTAGTAGCCCTTTGCTTTAACGCATTTGCTGAAAACAATGTGTTCAGAAAGCAAAGTAACAGTTACCAACAGTCCTATAAATAACATATGATATTCCCAATATTTTAAATAGATTTCAATTTAAAGTTTCTTTTTTTCTACCTTACTTTGTATATATTCCAAAGACCTGAAAGTGGGCTGAATCTCTGAGCTTCTTCTTTTTATTCAGAGATAAAGACAATTTCCAATTCTCAAGAAATAAAAATAAACTGTTTTTATATCACTTGCACACGCTGACAAAGGCACCATTTTATTATTCTCTAAACAAGACAGGACCTGATCAAATTATTCTGGATAACATCTGCACAAAACTTGAGCTATCTATAGAATTCACAATGGGTTGACATAGCTGACCATTTCCAAATCTTTTGCAACACCTCTGATATTTTTATGGTTTGTCATCTCCCACAGAGTGATTCTTTCATTCTGCTGCCTTCCTTCTACATGAAAACTTTCTTTGATTCTCTCCTGCTGCTTAGGAGTAAACTCCCTGATGTGTTTGCAATTTATTGTGATCTATTTTCCTTTTTCCGATAAGGATGAATTTTATACCCCCTTCTAATAGTGACCAATGGGAAAAATGTCTTCAAGTGATGTTAGTGACAAAATGCATTGCATCCATTTGGTACTAAATAAGTGATATGTGACTGTAAATATTGTATTGTATTGCCATTTTAATATAGGAAATGTTGAATAAGAATCTACAACAAGAAATAGGCACCAGACAGTGGCAATGAGAAAAGGTAGTTACTGCTTTTTTTCTTTGACTTCTTATTTTATTAAATCCACAAGAAATTTGGCTTTGCCTATTTAACCACGTTCTCTTAAATGGAGGCACAATGAACCAGGTCTGGAGGTCAGCTAATGATGTAGCAAGAGGATCCATTATCAAAGTCAAGACTCACAATCCATTCCTGGTTTGTTTCTCCAATGTGCTTATTTCTTTTAATTGAAGCTATAGCCACCTCAAACATGTCCACCACAGTTCCATCTGCATAGAATGATGTTCTACACATTGTCCACCTTGAAAATATCTGTATCTTTGCAAAATTAGTTCAGGCATCAGGATATCCAGGTTCTTCCCAAGCCTGTGCACCAACTAACTACCCACTGCATCATTGAGACATAGTTTCTTACTCTTTGGAGTAAACTGTGCAAATATTTTTGCTACACACATCTCCCTACAAATTTCTCATTTGCCTATGTTCCTTTGTCTCTTATTTTGATATTTTTGTAGTGAGGATCCATGCCTTCTGGACCTCTCAGTACACTCTGCCTACCACAGCACCTGAAACAAGGTAAGTGCTCCATTAATACTTGCTGATTGTTAATGTTTGGATGACTTAAACATTCTTTGGACATC
The DNA here is from genome assembly GCF_029289425.2 of Pan paniscus. NCBI lineage: Eukaryota > Metazoa > Chordata > Mammalia > Primates > Hominidae > Pan > Pan paniscus. Next base: position 95,383,988 of record NC_073263.2, on the reverse strand, counting down.
CTGCCTTATCCTTAACCCACTTGACATCAGTTGGGAGTCACAATATTCTGCTTAACTCTCAACTTTCAGCTGCTGTTGAGTAGACCTATAGGGAAGGCAATTTTCACCCAAATAAGATTATTTTGGGAAGCACAGTTTGTTGGAGGCTGTGTTGTAGCCTCTTGAGCCTGAAGGAGAGAACTGAGATGACAATGCAAGAATGCTGATATATACTCTCTCACCAATTCATATGCATCTGAGGAACAAACACAAAAGGCATGATCCATGAAAGAATCAATACACTGGACTTCATTAAAATTAAAAACTGCTCTGTGAAAGACACTGTCAAGAGAATGAAAGGAGAAGCCACAGGCTGGGAGAAAATATTTGCAGTAGGCATATCTGATAAAATACTGTTATCCAAAATATAGAAAGAATGATTAAAATCAACAATAAGAAAACAAGTCAATCAAAAAATGATCTAAAGACTTCGACACCTCACTGACATACAAATGGCATACAAATCGCATACAAATGGCAAATAAGCAAACAAATGGCAAATAAGCATATGAAAAGATGCTCCACATCATATGTCATCAGGGAAATGCAAAAGAAAACAACAACGAGATACACTACACACCTATTAGAATGACCAAAATCCAGAACACTGACAACACCAAATGCTGGTGAGAATGTAGAGCAACAGAAACTCTCACTCATTGCTGGTGGGAATGAAAAATGGTATAGCCACTTTGGAAGACAGTTTGTCAGTTTCTCCCAAAACTATAAATACTATCCTGCATTCTTGCTCCTTGGTATTTTCCCAAAGGAACTGAAAACATATCCACACAAAAACCTCCATGCAGATATTTATGAAAGCTTTATTCATAATTGCCAAAACTTGGAAGCAACCAAGATATCCTTCAGTAGATGAATGGATAAATAAAATTGTGTTACACCCAGATAATGGAATATTATTGAATCTTAAAAGGAAATGAGCTACCAGGCCATGAAGAGACATGGAGAAACCTCACAAACATATGACTAAGTCAAAGAAGCCAATCTGAAAAGGCTGCATACTGTAGAATTCCCAACTACATGCCATTCTGGAAAAGCAAAAACTATAGAGACAATACAAATATCAGTTATTGCCAGGGATTAGTAAGGATGGAGAGATAAACAGGTGGGACATAGAGAGTTTTCAGGGCAGCATTATTCTGTAGGATACTGTAAAAGTAAACACATGTTATTAGATGTTTGTCCAAACCTACAAAATGTACAACACAAGAGTGAACCTAATGTAAACTATGGTCCTTTTTGATAATGATGCGTCAATGAAGTTCATCAGTCATAACACATGTGCCACTCTGGTGGGGACATTGATACCAGGGGAGGCTGTACCTGAGGTGAGGGGCAGGAGGGGAAAGGTTATGTGGGAAATCTCTGTACCTTCCACTCAATTTTGCTGTGGACCTAAAACTGCTCTGAAAAAGAATGTCTATTCTTTTGAAAAAATGTACTTAGATTCTTTTAGGTGGGAAAGTAAATTAGGTATCTTAAGGATAGACTATTCAATAAAAGAAAGTTCATTGTTGTAAATTTCTAAAAATAACAAAAAGTGATACAAATAGTGTGTTATCAAGCAGACTATATTAATGGATTAGTTAGTTGATTAATGGATAAGAATACTCTGTAGTCAATAATTAAAACATGTTATTCCATGTATATAGATGCTTCTTAAAAATCAGAAAATATCTCAACTATATAAAGTGTCTTTTGTATTAAAATAATTTTAACATGTATTTCAAAGAAAATCTTCACGTGTGATTTCAGTGGATTACCAGTGAAAATTTAACAATATAATCCAAATGAAAATATAACATGTAAGCTCATTCTATTAAGAAACAAGTGTGATTTGAGAACAGAGAACTAAAGAGCACAGTTTTGGGGAAAAATACCCTAGCATTTTGCAGAATCATGAGGTTTAAGGTTATCTTTAAATAAATCAAATACTACTGTCATGAAAAAAATAGTTTTTCAATATAAGGTGGCTTGGATCAATAAATACGGATTCAGAGATTTCCAACGAGAAATGGGATGAAGGAAAAAAGATTATTGCTGTTCCCCAAACTGCTCACTCAGTGTTTATGAAAGAGATCTGAATATCATCAGGAAAATCTCTGTTAGGTCTCTGTGGGATTCAGTGAATTGTGTTTAATTGACTGGCTGAGTAAGCAAATTATGGTAATTTGAAAGAAACACCCCAACCTTTGCATAGAGGGTGTTCATGAATGATTTCCTCTTTATTTTCTTTGTTTTGTGGTTGTAATCAGATCCACGATGTGAAGTGTCATTAATCACGTATGATAATGATACTTCCACCATGATTTATGGAAAAGGCTAAAGCAATTCCGACACCTGACAATAGTTACAGTCATTTTATCTTGTCCCTGTGAACATGTTACTGTGTTTCATTGACTTGAGTAGTTTTGTGAATTTTAATAGTGTTCATATATAGTATTTAATTCCCGTGAGGACAACAATAACACAAATATTAAAAATAAAATTATAAAAATGAACTTGTCTTCCTTTCTGGAGCATCAGTAAAGAAATTCAGAAAACACATTAACGTGTATCATTATCTGGGGAAGGCAGTTTGAATTTGATCAACTATACTACTTCATAAAGATACAATTATTGCCACCATGTGAGTTTAAAGGGATTGACTAACACAAGGATAAGAGACAAATTGTCTACAGGTGTTAAATAGAGTAAAATTTTAAAATTCATATTTTTTTATTTCTGTCTCGATTGAAGGTTTTAGGAGTGAAAATATAGTAATTAAGGCATTATATAGAACGGTCTATTAGAACAATTTATCCTGAATGTAAAAATTTGATTAAAGACTTGCAAATGATTTTACAAGCTTTACTCAGTTCTACACTTTAAGCTCTACTTGGTTTTTGAAAGACAAATAAATTGTTGTGGAGAATGGTAATATGATAATAAACTGATTGTTCTACCTTATTTATAAATCCAATGGTTCCTTTGCCATAGTGGTGGTAAGGCGTTGTTCACACCGATGCATTGTACCAAGAAGAAAAGATTACATATAGGCAAGAAGCAGGGAAAGACAAATAGATGTTACTTAACCTTGAATTATACTCCTGGAGCCTGGCTGAATTTTTAAAATTATCCCCACCATTTAATTAGAGTATTGCTTGACCGTGTTTTGGTTTTTAAATAAAACTTTTCATTATTAGTGACAATGTCAGAAGAGGAAATAGTAAACATAGAACAATGTTCATCACATTTCTTCTGTATTTCCCCAGAAATATTTGTAATTATTTTTTAACTGGATTTTTAATTACCATTTTATCCCCTTGAAATTGGTACATATGTTGCCTGTATGAGATTAAAATACTGATTAAATACTAAGATGAGGAACATAAATTTTTGTACAAAATAAACTTTAATAAGCACAAAAGACAGATCCCTTCTGGGAATGATACTAGCCAATAAGAGAGAGGGTGAAATATCCCTCTAGATTGGAAACTGAGTCATAGCCATTCAGAAGATCCAACAGAGAAGAGATGTAATTTTGAAGTCAACACTCAGGGAACAATAAAATTTCAAGTAACAGAATCACAGTCAGTTCCCATGTACAATCAATAATAAAACCATGTGTACAAGAATTGAGAGTTTGTGGGGAAAAAGTCTCTTTTCAGTGGTTTTCTGCTATTAATTGGAGACAGAGAGAAATCATTAAACAGAAAGTTTTTACTTTTAACTTTATACTGTAGACTCTACTTTAGGAAAAGCTGGTAGTATTTATTTTAGACATATTGTACCACAAATTGCTAAGTCCTGAAAATTTCCAGTAGAAATCATGAAATTATTTGGAGTGCTTATTTCGGCTTTAATTAATTGTCTACAACAAAAATCTTATTGTTGACTGTAGCCTTAAAGATACTATGGAGAGAATACAGAGAACAGAATAGGAATGTGGTGTCTGCTGAACTTTATTGATTCAGCCCCATGTGTATCTTATACGCAGTTTACGAAGTATGCGTTTCCAAAAGGCATTGTGCATATACCTATAAACTTTAGACAAGAACAAAAACTGAGATGACTTCCATGTGTGTTCCTTTGTTTGCCAATGCCTAGCAGTGTAATGAGACTAGAGTAGATATAAAGAGAGCCTATTCCTCAGAACCGGTATAGTATTCCATAATTAGTATCATCCTGTTTATAATACAGAATATTACAGTGTTTAAATTTGATATTGCTGTCATAGGTTTTTGTTGTCAACTACTTTGGAATACATTTTGCTTTTTTCACCTCTATGTAAAACTGTGATATTATAGACTATTCTTAGTCTTAGGAATCTGCTATTGCTTACCAAACACGTTTATCATATTTTTGTCTCATATAACTATCATAAAAACCTCAGGTAAGTACATCATCCGCACTTCCTATTATCCCCACTTGGAAGATGAGATAACAGAAGCTCAGTGACCTAGAATTTCACAAGGTAACAAGTGGCAGAAGGATATAATCCTCTACTTATTTTACTTGGTACACAAAAGCCTGTTGACTGTGCGATTTGATATACTAGATTCACCTGCATATTGATTTAACAAACTGTAGAGTAAATACAAACATACTGCTGTTTTTCAACATCATTATACAATTAAATTTTAAACATAATTCTTCCAAGCTAGCAAAAGCGCCTTCCAATCTTCCCGAGATATATTTAAAGGTTACAGTCAGTGGAAACTTTTGCATAAAAGAAGACTTTCATAAAAGTACTTATTTCCCTCTACTGCAGTGAGCCAAATCTTGATTCCTGAACACTCCTAGCTGACTTCATTTGTGATCACTTTTCAGCCTATATTCTTCCCTGTTAGATGGCACTGTGCCCTCTAACAAAGTGCTATGCCAACTCTTCTAGGATACACATGCCAATCAAATGTGAGATTCAATAGAGAACACTGCAAACACCATTTCCTCAGGAGGACATCCATTATCTCTGGCAGTAACGTGTATTTAGCAGCAAATAGATCATGAGTGCCAAAATTAAAATTATGAATTATATACAAAAACATAGTATAGTAGATTTAGATGTCTGGCTCTGCCAGCAAAACAGGTTGAATTCTAGGAGGCCCATGGAAATCCATTAGGCATACAGGTATCCAGCTGCTCAACACTGTCTTTGGAATTTGAAGTGATTTTTTAAAAAGTCCTGTTATTATAAAAGTAAGCTGTGTTACCCCAAAATTAGAATTAAGCCCAATTACAAGGATGACAATCAGAAGTAGTTAGATTCTCAAGCCATATTCAAAGACACATACAATGAAGTACAGCCTACAACTTTCAAAATAACTGCTAGTGCATTACTTGGCCAACCCCTTCCAAGGCAGATCTAAATGCTCAGAGGTGCAGTCCTGAAACTATACTTCAGTTTCTCAGTCATATGTCTAAGACCTCAATAACCGTCACATTGGGAATTTCATTCCCAATAAGCATTTCATGTGGTCTAATCTCCTCACTTCATCAAAGAGAAAAGAAATTAAGTTATTCAGACAACTAATTAGGGTCAAACTAAGAATTCCCTTCCAGGTATCTCCTATTTCTAGTCTAATGAGCTCTGGATTACATCAAATTTCTCCTCTCTTTACATTTTCTCCTATGTTATTTTCATATTACAGTCATGACATAGCATATAATGTAAAAGAGAAAATGTACATACATATATAATTAAAATTAACTGTTCCCAGCAGCAGTTGCATATACCTTGTGACTAGTCAATAAATATTAACTAGTTGTTTATGGAGTTTTATTTTCTCAATAAACCGTGAATTTTCATATCTTCATTAGAATTTATGCTTCTGTTGATATAAAATCTGTGACTGGCAAAATAAAATGGTCTAAGGTCAAAGGGTCCCCATAGGTTGAGCTTGTACCAATGGTCTCCCGAGTTATTATGACTCATGAATACCTATCTCAGCCCTCATTGACCTCTACTATTCATTTGTCTGGGATCCACTTTAGAATGGGAATTCTAAGGCTGGGCTAGGTGTTATTTACCATCACACCCACTGCACCTGCCAAAGAGTTGGTGTTCAATAAATGCTGCTGAACGAAGGGCTGAATAAACATATGCACTGGTGTTTTCTACAGATTGCCAAAATTACCCTGGCCAAACCTACTAATTGTCTTTTTCATGCGTGGTTTGTTTTCAAAGATTTCTCATAGGAACTAATGCATCTGAATAAGATCTTCCTTTTAATCGCTCATTCATGACAACAGCCTTTTTTTACTCATGGGCATGAATGATTAAGACCTCTCAGAGGAAATTATTTTAATTACAGAAATCAGAACAGCTTAATTGTAAATGTGCAATGTGAGCACTTTACAAAAGAGATTAGTTGCTTCTCCCTTTATTTCTTTCCTTTCTCCTTAATAATTCTAATAATTCACTGTAAAAATGTTCCCATCATTTTAGCATTTTGATACATCTTTCTCTTCTGTTTACCCACACCTAGGGAAATGTACAATGTTCATGTGTGAAGACTATGAAACTACTGGTATACCCTTCCTTCCACTAATCATCTACCAAACTCAATTGTAATAAGTAAGTCAACAAGCCTCTGGAAAGATGAGCTGAATTCTAAGGCATGAAGGGAAAATCTGAGGGAAAGAAGAGTTGCTCCATTAACTATGGAAACAGTATAGATATCTTTATCTATGTATAGGTGGACAGTATAGATATAGGTGTTTTGGAAGTCTGAGTACAAAGATTCATCACTCTTCAGCAGATCTTGAGCTGCAACTGCATCTAGGTGAGAGCTAGAGGGAGATGGGCCTTGTCAGCTTATATTCAGTCATTCATCTTTCATTCATCTACAATGTCTTTCGAGCTGGATGTTCCAAAAAACCTAAAAAGAAGCTACCACTCTGTTGGGTAACAACATGCCATGAGTATTTAATTTTATCTCTTTTGTGAGAAAGTAGAGTTTTAGAAAGAACTATAGTACATCCTTTTCCAAAACCATCAGGTATTCAGGCAGGGCACTATTTACAATAAAGTGGGAGATGTTATAACACATATGAATATTACTCTCCTTCATCCCAACCATGGTAAGACTGAAAGAAAGAAAAAAAGTAATATAATAGAAGTAATAATATTTATTCAACGTCTACCATATCCAAATTGCAATAGTTCTTGCTCTGAGGAATGTTAAGGATGGAAGGCATGTTCCTTCCCTGAGTACTAGTTTACAATTTCAGGTTGGGAAGGCCCACTGTATGGTACAATGTGAAAACTTTGAATCAACAAACATGCTGAAATCTTAGTACAGGGGTTCTGAAAAGAGGGTGAGTAAAAGACTGGTTCAGCTCTAAGGAGCTTCCTGGATACATGAGATATGGTGGTGAGTGGATTTTAGCAAGTTTTGAGTAAGGCAAGCGAGCTGGGTTTGAAAGAAAGGGGAGAGGAAGGCACAATGAGTAAGGAAAGTGGCAAAGAAACTATGATAAAAATTACATTGGTTGCGGGGGGCGGTGGGCAAGACAAATTTGCTTGAGAAATTGGCTGTTGAGTTGGGACTAATGATACCAGGCAGCAAGGTAAGTGAGAGATGGAAGACTTAACGGCAAGGCTGCCGACTTCAGACTTGTCAACCTCTTGAGGATAGGAATATGACATTTAAAGTCCATGCCTAGCAGACAATCAAGGACTTAGTAAATACCCCAGATTTTTAAAAAGTAATTGAAAAGTAATATACTGCCAGGACTTGTAAACAGGACAGTAACCTCATCAAAGTGGTATTTGATGAAGATATTCTTAGGATGCCCAAAAGGTACAGAGCCTAATGACTGGGAGGGTTGCCTTAAGGTGGCAACAGCCTATTCTTGGGGTGATTGAGATGTAGATTTCAGCAGAAACCAAGGCATGGGAAAGGGAGAAATATAGAGAGGAAGCAACACAGAAAGAAAGCAACACAAAAAGAAAGTTACAAAATGATTGTGTTGCTTGAAATTTCTAAACTCAATTTTCAATAGTTTGTAGGGTTTCTGAATACCCAAGAGAAAGCACAAACCGTAGATGCTGGAATAAAGAAAAAGTAAGAATTTGAGGATGCAGATAGAAGTTATGTACAAACTTTCTCTCTGTTGGAAATACTCTGACATACTTGTAATCTCTCAAAAAGATTTTTGACTCAGAAGTGAAAAGTAGAGAGAAAATGACTGTGTAGCTAAGATTATGGGATGCTGACATTAAATTGACTGGCCCCAGAAATTGAGTCAATGTTGTGTTCAAAAAACTGCTAGACCAATATTCTGGGCTCTCTTGAGGGAAAGGACTTTAAATCTCACAATAAATCCATTTACATATTCTAAATTAATTTAACAAATAGAATTATAAAATAAGCCCAAAGTCAGCTCTTCAGCACCATGATACTTTGAGCCCAGGAGAAAGTTGTGTGTATTCAGAACATGGTTGCAGCCACAGAGGCATATACTTCTGCCAGGTTGATCTGACTCTCTATATTACAAAAGGAAAATGAATTACGCATCACAATTTGCGGCATGGCGATGAAAGTATCAATTCCATAATGCATACTTAAAAATTAATAGGAATTATTAAATACAACCCACCTAATGAGAAGCTCCTTCCTCATGGAGATAGGCATTTTGGGACAATGAATGTCAATTTGGTTAACTTACTTAGTGTATCACCGTATGCACCCAAGTAATAACTCACTAAAATTGTAATTTCATATTTTTTAAAAAGTTATATTCTAAAATGTTTAATGACAAATCAAATAGAACCAATGCTTCATGGCTGTTACCTGAAAAGAACCTTCTTTACCCAAAGATTGTGAAACACCCTCAAATCTATGTGAACACAAATGAGTCATGTGGTTTTGAGTTATTTAACCCAGTGACGGGCCAGCTTTATGAGTATTACGACTATTTTTAAAGAGCTAAACATCTCAGACGGCCCCTTCTCATGATCACAATTGGGCATTTATTTATTTCGTTTACTGCTGATATTAACATCCACAGACACGTGCCACCTCCTGTATTAATGCGTCTCCTCCACTTCCCCAGAGCCAACTGAAAATCACAGAGTAGTTCATCCATGATGACTTGCAACCTTCCTCATGGCCATTACACTTAAGGGACAGAAGTAGCACTCCTTGTAGGGCCTTTGAGGCAATGGCAAGAACAAATCCCTCAATAAAGTGTCTATGTTACTTTATGTTAGAGTTCCAATTACAGACAAAAATGCATTATGAAAAGACAGAATATTTCTCCATTTTCCTTGTGTATGAATAATCACGAAATAAACAGAAAGTGTATGAATAATCATCCACAAGAGTTTAGGCTTCCTAGGGAGATATTTTAAATTTTCTTATCTTAAATATGAGAATAATGTATTAAAATATGATCTCCACACTAATTCCTTAGCTATAGCCACAAGCTGTTCTTCAGTATGTGAAATGTGGCTAGTCCAACCCCAAATGTGCTATAAGCACAAAATACACACCAAAATTTGAGGCTGGAGTGCAGTGGTGCAATCTCAGCTCACTGCAACCTCTGTCTCCCCGGTTCAAGTGATTCTTCTGCCTCAGTCTCCCGAGTAGCTGGGATTACAGGTGCCCACCACCATGCCTGGCTAATTTTTTTGTACTTTAAGTAGAGACAGGTTTCACCATGTTGGCCAGACTGGTCTCAAACTCCTGACCTCAGGTGATCCACCTGCCAAGGCCTCCCAAAGTGCTGGGATTACAGGTGTGAGCCACCGTGCCCAGCCTGAAAATTTCAAATTATATACGTGGCTCACATCATATTCCTGTCGAATAGCACTACCATAGACCAAGGAGTTTTGTATTAGGTTGCTGTATTTAGAGACCAAAAATTCAGCTGTGTGTGAAGAAGTGTGGAATATTACAGCATAGGCTCTGTGTCATTCTGCTTTAGGTTTCTTATATAATAAGTGGAATGATAACCATACCTATCTCATAGGTTTAATGTAAGGGCTAAGTACTTAGCATAGTGGCTGGCAAGTAGTCATTTGTTAGCTTGCATTACATTGAACAGGAAGAGAATTTTCATAATGGTGATGATATTATAATGACATAAAATAGGAACAATTCTAAACCTGTGCTTGCTATACATTTTGGTACATTTTGGCTTCAAGTCTAGTTGTATATATTATGAGGATGTTTTTGAGGGCATTAACGGAAGGGAGGATTCTTCCCTGGTCTCGACATCAGAAATAGTAGAGTTTTCTTCTTAGCTTTTGGTTTACTTTCATTTAATTAAGAAATAGTGTTTACCGGCCAGGCGTGATGGCTCATGCCTGTAATTCCAACACTTTGGGAGGCTGAGGCGGGCAGATCATGAGGTCAAGAGATCGAGACCATCCTGGCCAACATGGTGAAACCCTGTCTCTACTAAAAATACAAAAATTAGCTGGGCATGGTGGTGCATGCCTGTAGTCCCAGCTACTCAGGAGGCTAAGGCAGGAGAATCACTTGAACGCAGGAAGTGAAGTTTGCAGTGAGCTGAGATCGTGGCATTGCACTCCAGCCTGGTGACAGAGTGAGACTCTGTCTTAAAAAAAAGAAACAGTGTTTACACCAAATGATGGCCAATATAAAGCTTAAAGGAGACTTTGCAAGTTCACAGGCTAGGGAGACGAACAATAACTGTGAGTGAAGTTCACTGAATGTGTTCTTTAACCACAGATGCTATTTGTATATTAAATATTTAACATATTGTGTACTTCCAAAACAAAACAAAAAAAAGCATTATTTTTGAAGCATTATTTTTCTTGACACATGGCTTATTTGGATTACACTTTTTCACTTTTGGTTAAAAAATAGGTACAGAAAAATATTTATTTATTATGAACAAAGGAGCTAAGCACTGAGCTAAATGGCAACTAGCACTGAATTCAGGATCAGGCCAACTCCAGGAGTGTTCAGACCTGCGTTAAACAGAACATGGATGCTAAGGCAAAAAAAAGCTCAGTCTAAAGACTAATTAACTCCAGCTGATCTTTGCTATGCAATTGCCGGCTCAGGGTTGTTTTATCTTCCAAGAAACTGTAGAAATCCATATTTTATGTCAATCCGCCCAATTTAAAAACATTGCTTGAAATCCTAAAGAGCTCATGCCAAATAAATTATGTTTTTTTATACAACTGGGCCAGTTTGGACCAAGGTCCACCAGTTTTTAATCTGACATAGATTCAGATTTGGGGCCCAATGGAAAATATTGTTCATGGATTTCTACCACACATTTTTTTGTCAGCCTCATTCCTTATCTCCCCTTTATATACCCATCCTTTATTTTCCCTTTTGAATGAAAACTGTTTCTAAGTTATGGAACTATGTGGAGTAGGTATAAAGTGATCAGTAAATTCCAGCAGTTAAATACATGATAAGAGAGCTACGGAGCTCCCATGTACCTTGGAATTCAGAGTGAAAAGTGAGTCAGGCTAAACATGCACACACATGTACACCCACACACGCAAACAAATGATGCGAGCCAACTGTTTTATTTTCTAGGTAAGGCTGTTTAGGGAATTATTTTTTTGTAAGAGATACCCAGATATATCGGCAGCAAACAAATCTCTTAGGTTGTAAAAAAAAATTTTAAGATATAGGAGTACTTAAAAAAAAAAAAAAAAAAAGAAGTGCCACCGAGGTGGGGAAATGCATGTGATGTTAAAATAATAAAAGTAGAATTTAATATCAAACAGCACACATAATTTTGCAATATAAAATCATATTAGAGATATACTAGAAATAAAACTTTTGACATTTAATTATCTCTGGGTATGGAGAATTTAGAATATTTTATTTTCTTCTTTGTACTTTTCTGCTTCTTCAAAAAAATTCAGATGAACACACGTATTGATTTTAGGATCAGAAAAAAATATATGAAGATACTTAAAATTATTTTTCTTACCACCAACAAAAAATAAATATCCTGGTGACTTATTTTTCTTACCACCAACAAAAAATAAATATCCTGGTGATTTAAGCTGGAGCAACAACTTAAATTTCCTCAGTAATTTGAAGGATATAAATGTCTATTTGGCTAGGGTGACTCATAATATTATTTCATTTCTCCAGTTCTCTACTGCAAAATCACAACCCAAGTGACAAACACAAGCAATCAAGAGGGAAGTCTTGGACAGTTGGGAGTGAAAGGTTTTACAATTTGTTAAACATTTAGGATAACAGACCATTGTTGGGAAAGTACCATCACACTAACACTGAAAAAAAATCTGCACAAATAAAAAAGACTTTCAATCTGGATTCTATCTTCCATCCTAGCCAAAAATGTCAGGGTACTTTTTTCTCCATTCCAAAATAGATATTTTTGATATTTTATGGAAAATGGGGCATAAATATTTTATATAGTTATCTTCTCTCTACCGATGCAGCGGAATATCATAAGGTTTGTCTTTCCAATAAAAAGCTTTATTGCAAGCACAGTTGAATTCTCCTTGGCCGAGCCTCTGATTTGTGCAACAAAATTCTAAGATGAAAAGAACAAAGACTTCTGCAAAGTGCTTGGTTCTCTGCTAATTTTTAAAGCGTTATAAAATTGTGTACTTCTTACTAAATGCTGTCCATTTTCATTAAAAAACAATGAAATAAGTATTTCCTTATGTCTTGATACATTTTTAGTAACAGAACGTGTTTTTAGAAAGCCAAGAGCAAATGAAAATTTTAAAACCCATTATTTATAAATGAATATATTTCTCTATGAAAAGACTTGTATTTGTACCTACTATAAAAATAGTATGCATAATGTTTCCGTAATTAATGTATTTATGAAAGTTTAAAATATTCAATGAATGTACTTTTTGATTGCCAAAATTCTATACAAAATTAACATAGAAAAGTTGATTTTCCTCACTTCTTCAGACACTACAATCTGAAAAGGTTAAAATTTCCATATAAAATCCACTGTTCTCTGTTCAGTATTAAATATGACACTGGCATTTTTGACATGCAGCATGTTCCTGCAAGGGCAAAAATGAATTAAAAAATTCTGTGTATGCAAGCCACTTAAGGGTCATTTGATGTTAACTTGGCAGTATCTACTGATTTCGGCTATAGTTTTACTTACGTCTGAATGTTAGAGTCACCATTATCCTATTACTGACACTCTGAACTGTCCATTTTCACTCTTGGTTATTTGATTTAGACACAAAAAATGTAGAGTTTCAACATTGTTTGGTATGATTACTATATTCTAAGTATCTGAGATTGACCCATTGTGTTTGTGCTGAATATCACTCATCAGGATGAAGAGGTATAATGCAAATAGATGCAAAGGAATAACCCTTGCTTGCAATGACAAAGATAACAATGGAGGAAATCTACAAAATGTAATAACATACCCCCCTCTTTCTTACAAATATCTGTGTGACCTAATATCTCATTTTTAAAAATGTTAGGATGTCGTATTCCCTATATAAGTCCCGCTTCACTATGTCAGCACTATTAAGGCAATATATCTGTCAAGCTTTATTAAAATTATTTTTGATGTGTATCTTGGCTCATAAACCTCTATAGTGCGCTGATATTGCACCAGGGAATGTCCTTGTAACATTGAATCTCTGAAGATGGGACAATAAAATAGAAATCCTCCAAACTTTCAAGTTGGGCCCATGGTATCACACACCTTGCCTACCCTCCTCACTTGTACATGTGTAAGTGATTACAGTGTGCCTGCTGTGCAAACCTTGTTTCACAGAACCCTCTCATAGGAAGAGCATAATTGCATTCAGAGATAAATGTCCAAAAATGGGCAGCATTGAGACTGGGATAAACGTCAGGTTCGTTTTTCTTCATAAAGCTGTTTTACAAGCAGCATTCTCTGAGTTATAGCACTAGTGTTTTATCCTTGGGTCTTTTTTATTTGTGCTGTACTTTAATTGGCATATTTCACCCGTGGATGTTCCCTATTAGCAACAAAGATGTCTCATCTGTTTGTTGCACACATTTTCCACGGTCCCAGGGAAGTTCTTGTATTTGAGGGGGATAGGCAAACAGTAGACATGCCAATCATAATGAGTTTTCTGAAAGCTCATCATGGTTGTACATACCCAGAATATACCCCTGGGAAAAACTGCTAGGGTAGGAAGGTACAAAAATAGGTAAAGAGGAGCTGAACACAGGAAAGGTAAACCCAAACATATCAACAAAATCAATCAAAATATGTTCATTATTTTCCTGTTTTTAGCATTATTCTAGAATAGTACATTTCAAATTATCTGTTTGGGGTTCAAATTATCTGAACAATCTTTGGTTGATTGATTTTTCCCAATATATCACAACCTGTTCAGGGTATCTAATTCTTCCTGATTTAAGCTAAGAGGGTTGTATTTTCCAAGAATTTATCCATCTCTTCTAGGTTTTCTAGTTTATGTGCGTAAATGTGTTCATAGTAGCCTCGAATGATCTTTTGTATTTCAGTGGTGTCAGTTGTAACATCTCCTGTTTCATTTCTTAGTGTGGTTATTTGGATTTTCTTTCTTCTTTGCTTGGTCAATCTTGCTAATAGTCTATCAATTTTATTTATCTTTTCAAAGAACCAGCTTCAATAACAAGCAGTGAGATTGAAATGGTAATTTTAAAATTACCCACAAAAAAAGTACAGGACCAGACAGATTCATAGCAGAATTCTACCAGATATCAAAGAAGAATTGGTACCAATCCTTTTGACACTATTCCACAAGATAGAGAAAGAAGGAACCCTCCCTAATTCATTCTATGAAGCCAGCATCACCCTAATACCAAAACCAGGAAAGGACACAACCCAAAAAGAAAACTACGGACTGATATCCTCGATGAATATAGATGCTAAAATCCTTAACTAAATACTAGCTAACCGAATCCAACAACATATCAAAAAAATAACCCACCATGCTCAAGTGGGTTTCATATCAAGGATGCAGGGATGGTTTAACATATGCAAGATCTTGGCTCAGAAACCTCTATAGTGTGCTGATATTGCACCAGGGAACATCCTCATAACATTGAATCTCTGAAGACGGGACAATAAAAGAGAAATCCTCCAAACTTTCAAGTTGGGCCCATGGTATCACACACCTTGCCTACCCTCCTCACTTGTACATGTGTAAGTGATGACGATGTGACTGCTGTGCAAAGTTTACACAGCAGTGTAAACGGTGATAAGCCACAGTTTACATTCAGAATAAATGTGATACACCACATAAACAGAATAAATGTGATACGCCACATAAACAGAATTAAAAACCAATATATCATGACCTGATACCTGATCCTATTGAGTACAACTAATATGCCGCTCACACATAGGAGCCTCACCATGC
Source organism: Pan paniscus (assembly GCF_029289425.2). NCBI lineage: Eukaryota > Metazoa > Chordata > Mammalia > Primates > Hominidae > Pan > Pan paniscus. The sequence goes on along the minus strand of NC_073263.2, from coordinate 95,368,612 downwards.
AAATTCAACATCCCAGGAAAAGTCCCATTGATGGTGTCAGAGCAATGTGAAATTGATGTAAAGATTTTTTTTTAACTTTCAATTTTGGTATGTATCTTGTGGCAAAACAGTAACAGCCTATTTATGAACATGCAGCAGTCCACGAACCAAGCTTTGCACAACTTGTTCTAGAATGTGTAGGGGAAGATGAGTTAACTTCCCAACCAATTAAACCACTCAAGTCAACCTGCGCTTGCTAAAGTCATTAACATCCTAATGGCCAGATCCTAAGGTCTGTTTTCTCTGCCCTTTCCACTTAACTATCTGCCACAGTTGATGCTATTGATTAGTCTATTTCTTGAATTCTCTCTCTCTTTACTTTCAGGAGGGCGTGCTTTGCTGGTTCTCATCATTTGTCTTTGTTTTCAGAACTCTCTTTAAATGTGCACAGTCTCTGACATTTCATCTGATCCTGATTCTTCTTTCTCTAGATAAATGTTGCTATCCTTTGCCAACAAACATTTATATGTTGGTGATATTCAAATCAGTCAGCAGGCAGACAACTGTTCCCAAACGGTTCCATCCCTGACTCTGGGGACAGGGCCCTAAACCATGCATGGTGGCTGTTGAGCTGGAGGGTCTCTGTGGTCTTTCCAGATGTGCTCCCCAATCTGCTCCATGCTGCTTTGACTCAGGTCTCATCACCCCTTGTCTGGTTAATTGCAACAGCTTCCCATCCCAGCGCCTGCCATCAGTGTGTCTCCTTTCAGCCAGTTTATCAGCTCCCTGCCCATCTTTCTTAAGTGAAAAAATAACCAATTATATATTTGTCTTTTAAAAAATCTTAGCTGGTGGTCCACAGCTCATGTGATGCTCTTCAAATTCCTTAACTTAAAAATAATATGCCCAAATGATATGGTTCAAATCTACTTCCCGGCCTCATTTCCAAACAACCATAACATTTCATGATTTATGCCTTTGCACATGCTGGGCCCTTGGCAAGAAAGCCATACCTCTTTTTTCCCTCTGTGAGATGCTATTCATTCTTTAAGTCCACATCTGATGATTCCCTACTCTAAGATGTCTGCTCCCATTTCCCAAGGTAAAGGGAAACATGTATTTCCTTTGGTTCATATAGTATTTTATCCATACGTCTGTCACCCTGATTAATTACACTACACTTGGACTTTTCATAATGTCTGTCTTCGTGATAGACTGTGAATCCCTCAAGGACAATGCCATTCATTGTTTTTCCCTCTGTTTCTTATAGAGAAGTGCCTGTCACATAGTAGGTGCTCAGCCCATGTCTGTCTCTTGAAAGTACTGGAATGCTTCTATCCACAGAAACTGTTTTAAATTATGCAGGCAGAATAGACAAACAAAACCATTAGTGAAATAGATGGTTTTCATTCAAGGGTTCAGTTAAGGTCTCTATCCTTGTCTCCTGCAAATCATTGCTTTGTACTTTATGGCTCAAGGATAACATGCTTGTAGCTCCCTGCACACATCATTCAGTTTCACACCTCTGCACTTCTGCTCTGTTACTGCCTCTGCCTAAAATGTCCTTCACTATGCTAGGTGCCCTCATCACCTGCCCAACACCTATGCAACCTTTAACACATGGTTCAAGGAAAGTTTACTTGTGACTCCTCCTACCAAATTAAGCTAGGTGCCTCTCCTCTCAGTTCCCAAAGCATTTATTGCATAATAAATGTTCATTACATAAATAATGTTCATATACATAAATGAATATGTATTCATTATATATTGACATTATTTGCTTCTGTTTCACTCTTCCTAATTATTACTTGCAAATGCTGTAACCTGCTTAGTCTTCATGTCTCAGGAAGTTAACCGACAGTACTTGACATACAAAATACAAAGAACAAATGTTTACTGATCAGGACTGAGCTAAATCTCTATAGTGGCTCTGTTTTTACAAGAGTTAACATTTGGGTCAGATGAAGGTTGGATTATCATAACCACCTATCTCAGATTGTAGAAGACAGAAGTTTATATTCGATAGGTACAATATAGTTATTAGGACTGTGGTTCCAAACAAGTTTTTCTAGCCATGGTACATTTAGATAGGGTTATGGAATCCCTAACTTCTTTCAATATGAATAAAACTTCAAAATCAGATTCAGTGGAGAGACAGGTGGTTGTTTTAACTGACTTCCTATACATAGTATAATTTTACCATGAAGTGATATAACTCAGACATAGGTTACTGGAAACATACACAAGCTACAAAAGAACAAGATTACACAAATAGCCTTTAATTCATTGGAAATAGATAGCTTCATTTTCCTTGGTTTATACTCTCTTCTTAACAATCTTCCATATTTATATACCTAGGCTATACATTTTGCAAGATTACTTAAAATTAATGAGAAAAATTTAAATTGTTTCAATCAATATAATCAAATTGTTTTAATCAAAGTGAAACTTTCTTACTGCTGGAGACTCAACTGTGATACATTCCATATGCTGTTCTAGAGGGGAAAATGTTCTTTTCTTCTACTGACACCTGGACTTTCTTATACTCTTGTAATTTCTAGTGCTTAGCACAGTATCTAAACCATGGTAAGATTCATGCATTTTTAATGATTTATCTTAATAATCTATTTTTGTTATTATGGTTCCTAGTCCCAATATCAATTTCTTACTATTTTTATTATGAAATTATTTATCAAGTACAAAGTACTTTCTAAATATAATATAATACTCGAAATACCATCATAAGACAGCAGTCACAGATTATGCTGATTTAAAAGTTGTAAGCATAGAAACATCATTGATAATTTCAAAAGGCTTGCCAATTATTCATAACACTGTATATTATTGAAGTAATCTACATAGAAAAATAATCAGTTACAGAAATGAATACACTAATCACAAATGAACTATAAAAAAACTTTCATTCACCTAAGGCCTTTTTGTGATTGTGTTCATTTCTGGAGTGCCCCCGCAAAAATTAACTCCAATCCAAAAACCACCACAGAAGGACAAAACAAGTAACTCAGGTGATAATGACAACAGGTGATCTTTGTATTCTCAATTCTTTCTCAAAAGCAAACAGCTAAATAGAATAGAATACAATTTCTCTTGTAAATTGAATCCATGGTAAATTCTTCAGAATGGTTTTCCATTGTGATCAGAGAATACTTTAAACAGAGGCATTTGATAACCTCTGTTTCATTAAATTTGGTAATAACATTTTTCCTTATAGTGCATCAACCACATTTATTGAAAGTTGACTTGGTCTGTTGCTTTCTAGGCACACATTAATGCAAAGCTGTTTAGTTGGGAATGAACCACTTAAGAGGCTCTTCGAGCAAAAACATCAGTCTATGTAGCAGACATAGGTGGGTATCTGTTGATGAAAATATTCCGGTTTTACTAAAGACTAAAAGTCAGACTTTGTTTTCAAAGTCATGAGCCACAGGAAGAAAGATTTTTGATAGAGAGATGGATAGAGAGATAGTTGACAGTATTTGTCAATAGTTCAAGTTATATGGATCCCAGCTCTACTACCTCCCCAATTTGTCTGTAATAAATCAATGAGATGACTTGCAAAGTTGAAATGATTGCTCTTGACACAATTTACAGCGTTTACTCATAGAAGTCACTTCTTAAAATTTTTTAAATTATTTATTTTTTTTTTAGAAGGAGTTTTGCTCTTGTTGGCCAGGTTGGAGTGCAATGGCGTGATCTTGGCTCACTGCAACCTCTGCCTCCCAGGTTCAAGCGATTCTCCTGCTTCAGCCTCCCGAGTAGCTGGGATTACAGGCATGTGCCACCACACCCGGCTAATTTTGTATTTTTAGTAGAGACAGGGTTTCTCCATGTTGGTCAGGCTGGTCTCAAACTCCTGACCTCAGGTAATCTGCCTGTCTCGGCCTCCCAAAGTGCTCAAATTACAGGTGTGAGCCCTGCGCCCGGCCAGAAGTCACTTTTTTTTGAGACAGGGTCTGGCTCTGTTGCCCAGGCTGAAGTGCAGTGGCACGATCTCGGCTCACTACGACCTCCACCTCCTGGGCTCAAGCCACTCTCCCACTGCAGCCTCTCAAATAGCTGGAACTACAGGTGCATGCCACCATGACTGGCTAATTTTTGCATTTTTTGTAGAGATAGGATTTTACCATGTTGCCTAGGCTGGGTCTTGAACTCTTGAGCTCAAGCTGTCTACCTGCCTCGGCCTCCTCAAGTGCTAGAATTACAAGTATGAGACACCATGCCATGCCAGAAGTCACTTTAAAGTCATGTCTTCTTAGTGTAAATGGCATCATGATGGACTAGTGAAGACACTATAGTCATTTCCACATTTGCCTTTATAATTAATAAAGACTGGTTTAAGCAGACAATCTGTTAATATCTCTTTATGAAGCCCTCTCTCTTCCTCACAATGTCTGACAAGCCTTCAGAGTGACGGCTGGTATCCATGTTTCCACTCAGTAGTGGTGGAAGATAAGGGAACGACGGTGGTATTTTAATAAAGGGACAGTGCTAAAAAAAATAGTCTGAATCCATTCTGTCAAGGTGCCCACATTATCAAAATTTATTTTTTTCTTCATTTTAGAGCTCTTCCTTCCATGCCTTTCTGACATCACTTAGCACAATATGGAACATGGAAACTGACTTGCTAGCAGGTCCATGAACAGTAGTTAGTACTACAAACAACCGAGGGTAGCTCAGGGACTCAACTGTAGTTACACAGGTAGAAACAGAGATGGACAATGGTAAAGTCTTTCTACATCTTAATTTATTTCATTAAAAAAGCTTTACACAATACATTCATGTATGCATGCTTGCACATACATGCATGCACACACACACACACACACACACACACACTCCTCAAGCACCTGGCTTAAGAAATAGTATGTTATTGATAACTTTAGAAATCTCTATGTATCCCTCCTTCATCTTACCTCCAAACTGCATCTCCAGAGGTAACCACCATCTGATTTTTTTAATCATTCTTTGAAATTTCTTTGGAGTTTTACTACATATATTTTATTCCTAAACAATGTATTGCTTAGTTTTACATTTTTGAACTTCATAAAAATGTATGTATTTTAGATGATTTGATGTTTATCTCTCACAATGAGGTTTCTGTAACTCATTCATGAGCACTTTCTATGCTCTGGAAAATTTCATGATGTGAAGAGATCACCATTTAGGCAGACGGGCCATTTGTGACGTTTCTACTTTCTATGTCATTGTAAAAGATCCTGCTACAAACACCCTTCTACACGTCTAATTGTATGCACATGTAACAGTTTATCCGGATGAAATTGAAGTTTTAGAATAGGTACATCTTCAACAATACAGGTATTTTCAGATTATTATCTAAAGTGAGCATATCAATTGATAATTCCACCAGCAATGCATGGAGGTTCCTGATATTCCACCTCTCATCAACACTTGACATGCTCAAAATGGTCATTCACACAGAAAATGAATCCTGGCTGGCTGACCACAGATATTCACTAAGAATCACATAGTGTTTCTAAGAGTCACATGGTGCTTCTAAGAGTCAGACCTAGAGTTATAGTTACTTAAAATAAACTGGCCCCATCCGAAGGCTAGAAAAAGACTGTTTGTATCCATAAGATGGCAAGCAGAAGTTTTAAAAATAATTCTGTTGATGCTTACAATTTAGACCTCCATTTTTCTGGTAAGAAATTTCCCAATAATGTTCTGAACATTATGTCAAAACATTTGTGTCAAACTGCTGTGTTCTGCCAAAGAGGTAAATTTTCCAGTCAAAGCAATTAATTAGAAGATATTCATGATGTCTTTCAAGATTAAAAAGTCACCATAAATGTAGAGAGAAACTGAAGAGAAAAAAAAAACAAAACATCACTCAAATCAGGATGCAGGAGATAAGCTAGTTTGTTGATCTCCATTTGGGAATTTTGCTTTGAGTTTTCTAACTCTTCTGTCATCATTTCTCCAACTCTAAATCACTCAATTAACAGACCATAAAGAGGCTTCAGGTTTATGAAGGGCTTAAACCTCAAACACAATTCTTGCTTCTCTTCTTAATGTATTTAGTCTTTGTGATATTTTCTTCTTATTACAAAAATACCTTGGGTGCTGAAAATCATCATAGTACCAGTAGATCACAAATTGCTAGTTTAGTCGGCTCTAGACCATCTTGTAATCATTAGGTGAGGAAGTTCATTGGTAAAATACTTAAATTCCTGAGACAAATTATTCACAAAAACATTGCTCAGCTTCTTTCAAACCAAGGCCATATATATATATATATATATATATATATATATATATACCATCTCTCTCTCTCTCTCTCTCTCTCTCTCTCTCTCTATCATCTATCTATCTACCCATCCATCCATCCACCCATCCATCCATCCATCCATCCATCTTTCTATCTCTCTACCCATCTCCAAAAGGCAGTGCCCAAATGTCAGGATGGGGCTTATAATTTTAACTGATTAGGGATGATTATGAAACTCAGGTCAAACAAGCCAATATCTGCAAGGAACAGTTAACTTTCCAAGGTTAAATGACCTACGAACTATATTCCATGCCCACAGCAATTGTTCTGCAAAAGAATGGTGGTCCTGAAGGGATCAGTGGGAGAGAGAATACAGTGTTGGAAAATACATTTCTCACCACTTCTAGAGAAAAAGGTCATACTCTACTGACGGTTGGCTCATGAGGTCATCCTTCACCAGAAGGAAGAGCGTGTTAGACTTTGGTCAACAAAGACCTCAGTTGAGGCAGTCAGAGAGTGACCAAGGGGAGACACCATCTCTAGGCAGTTGTGAATGACACTCACTGAAAAACAGGAGGGATAGCCAGCAGCAGCCTCCCTCATGGCTTTGTAGACACTTTGCTAGAAAATATTCTGTTATCTCACCGGAAACTTGCCAGATCATAATACACACATCTAAACATTATTAACACTCAATTAGAATAAATACACATAATCAGGAATATATCCATCCATACTTTGAATTTCTTAATTCATATTTCTCAAAGGCTGGCTACATGTTTATCCTTCAACAAAATCAAAAGCTTCAGCTTGCAGCCTCTGTGACTAATCCTATTATTGAGTTTAACTTATTAAATTAATTTACACTTATTTTACAACAAAATGCATCTACTCAAGAAAATATGGAATGCATATTTATTTTCTACACTTATTCATATTTTACTGACAGTCCTCAGGTGATGATATTTCCTCTTGCTATTCTACCTAGCTAATTCCTTATAAATTCATTTTTGGGGCCCTAGTTTCTTTGGTATCTAAAACATTGTTGAGATTCAATGTAAAGGCATTTTATATATATATATATATATATATATATATATATATATATATTTTTTTTTTTTTTTTTTTTTTTTGAGTTGGAGTCTTGCTCTGTCACCCAGGCTGGAGTGCAGTGGCTCGATCTCAGCTCACTGCAAGCCCCGCCTCCCAGGTTCATGCCATTCTCCTGCCTCAGCCTCCAGAGTAGCTGGGACTACTGGCGCCCACCACCACGCCTGGCTATTTTTTTGTATTTTTAGTAGAGATGGGGTTTCACCATGTTAGCCAGGATGGTCTCAATCTCCTGCCCTCGAGATCTGCCCGCCTCCACCTCCCAAAGTGCTGGGATTACAGATGTGAGCCACCGCGCCCGGCAAAGATATTATTTTAAACATTAGAATCATATGCCCTTTATATTGATCAATAAGCCCTTGTAATTATTTCCTTCAGCGCCTTCCTAGAAATAATCTTTCTGTATGCTCAAATAAACGTTCAGGAAATTAACAATTTAAAATGGGCTATTACGGATTTTACTGACAGTGCAATAGAGAAACATTTGTAAGGGTACACACAATCTTTATGCTAGGATGTAAATATTGAGGAGACCAAAGTGTCAAAAAAAAAAAAAAAAAGCATTGCAGGACAGTACCAATAGTTATGAAAAATACTGTGGCTCTTTGGCACAGCCCTCCAATAGAAAAGTAGTGTTTGGGAATAATCCTTATACAAATACACCTTCTTGGAGTGACATAATACCAGATTCCTGTTACGTATTATTTTTAACTTTACTTCTTTAAGTAATTATCTTTCATTTTATTTGGAGGACTGACCTCACACGTGCCTTAAATGTCAAGAAAGAACTTAAACAAAAGCAGATATCCTCTACACAGGAAATATTCAATGTTTAAGTAGTGGAATGTAGAATTATCCCTTATATCCAAGGTATAGAGATGTTATCTTCAAGAAAGGCCCAAAAGTAGATTAATGATTGATCTTATTAATAAGCCCAAGGCAATGCATGGTATGAAATTACAAAGATAAGGGGTAACAAAAGAAATTCTCTAGGAGAATCTATACTTGGTATTCATTAGTCCTTCCTAATCCAGTAATACAGGTGTCAGCAAAGGGCTCTTCTTTTACCATGAAGGAATTTGGCCACACTGACACGTGTTGAAAAAGAAGAAATGCCAGGTGCTGATGTCCTGAACAATAACTTGTCTCCATTTGCAGGTCCATGAAGACTGTCATCTTGACTCCCTAGAGGATTATAACCTCTGAATGGATTCTTTCATGAGTATTTATCATCCTTAAAACCCTGATCAGAAATATCAAATGATCATAGTTGCAACGTGCCTGCTTTTGCACCATTGGTACTAAAAGCTTCTCTGCTATACTGCTGGTAAGTATTAACATTAATTTTCAAACCACATAGAATGGCTTAAAATCCTGTTCTCTCTCACATAATGCAAGGAAAAGAAAGCCAGAATTATGCTTTGATATTTAACTGATTTCTCTAAGAGCAAGGACCACCAATTAAGAATTTTTACCTTGATTTCTTTTTTTGTAAACATTGGTTTTAAAAACAGAATAAACAAAGAACACCAATGAGAAAGAAAGCACGTTTTCAATTACCTTGGAAACTCGGTTTGCAACTTCTCTGCCCACAGTCAGCCCCTGGACAAAGGTCCTGGCAGCAATGAAGGCGCGGGTAACCTGAATCTTCAGTTTCCGGGGCACGTCTCCAAATGGCTTGAGCTGGTCAGTGTATTTGCTCACACATTCCAGGTAGTCTTCACTGAAGTGATACTGAGGGTTTATCAGCTGAAACATCCGTTCCAGGAGCCGAGCCCAAAAGTCATTGAGCATTTCCTCCAGATTCACATTACCCCCAGTGTAGTACCTTTTCAGCTCTGTGAAGAGGTCCTGGAAGACTTCTGAATTCTGCATGTACAGCATGCCATAGGTCCGTACAAACATATCATTTAGTGACTTTTCTGCATTCTCCAGGAGCTCTCGGAAAAATTCTGCAGATAAAACAGAAAGAAGTCATAAATTAATGAAATCTAGAAAGCCCAAGGCACCTACTTACCTTAAGTACAACTGCTTTTAATTGACATTTTCATGGAAAAACATATCCTGTGATTAAGGTGTTAATGGACAGATAAAAAACATATTTTAAATGGGATTTGACCTACATCTATGACCTTGTACAACTCAAAACAGAATGCCCCCTGATTTCCATTAACATTAGGAGTCTACCATGTAATCCTCCTCCAAAATAGCTCAATTCTTTCATCATTTCTTGTTAAATTTTAAATAATCCTATGGTTTGATACAAACTCAAATCAAAATATATTGCAAATATAACGTGCAGAGTATTGTTGTTTACATAATGATAAACACATTTGCTTCAGTTTATCTATAAATTTGTCCTAACACTAAATTCCATTAAATTGCTTTTATTTGAAATAGTCCATAAATGAGATGTTCAAATTAATGTCATATTTTAGACTCTTTCTAGTTTCTATATATAGCAATCAATTAGCAATGTTCAGATATTCATAATGCAATTAAATTCACTTCATAATAAAGCTATAATGAGCATAATTTAGGTAGCCATAATGAGTCAGAAAGCCTTAAAGTATCTTGGATTATCATTACAAATGTAAACCATCATGTTATAGAACTTGAATAAAATATTGACAATTGGACTTTCTGGTTATGAGGTTCTAAATGAAAAAGTGCACACCAATAATTCAAATCTTCCACTTTGCAACAGCGCTTGAGTGTTACTGGGATCCCTTATAGGATGCAAAAAAATAAGACAGAAATTAAAGCCATTGGGTATCATTAGCCTCACTGGCCCTCATGCTAGTCTCCCTCAAGACACACTTTGTGTGTGTAGGGCACCTATCCTTTTGCACAAATAAGCTTGGGTAGAGCAAGTTCAAGTTTTATCTCATTTAGAGATTTTAAATTGGGGTGGGGAAAGAGCTAAGGAAAGATAATGCTTCTGAGGTTATCAATCTAAGTTCCCAAGAGTAAAATGATTCTGCTTTACCTCTTCATAGTCCCCGTTTATTCCCTGAAACTATGCCCCTTCTCAGAAATGCAGGGACAAATCAAGTCCTGCATATTTCAAAAGCTCCAGGAATTTTTTAAAAGGACTCTTCTCCTTTCTGGGGTTCTGGGTATTCTCTGCTAAGATACAGAAAGGCAATAGTGATGAACACCTCTCCATTAATTCCATGGAAGCTACTTGTGCATTCTTAGAAGTTGGCTGAAGAAGTGCTTGGTTTAGCCACTTCGGTACTGATTAATATACAATCAAACCATTGTCTTGATAATTAAATGGTGTCTATAATAATGATAAATGTTTTATATTTGTTTTCAAATCAGACCAAAGCAGCAATGAAAGTACTTTTCATTTGTTTACCTCCTTTCTATGAAATATTTTTCTTTTTAATAGACATTCTGTTGCTACAGTGGCAGCAAAAACTGTGGGATTACAAATACTGTGTAATTTTGTCCAGGTCACCAAATGGTTTTTATTTTTACTAAATGTAAAATAAAGTTAAATATTATTAAATCTGTCTGAATCTTTAAGGATTCGGTAAAGAAAATGACTATTGAAGCAGATAGGGCGAAATTTGCAAAATTGAGAAGCATAAATTTATCAAAATATTTATATATGCTGTATGCTGATGTTGCTTATCATTTTAGGAAATCCAGAGAATTTCATACTTTTTTCAAAATGCATTTTTTTCAAAACTAGCATTTTTTCAAAAATGCTAGTTATCTAGTTTGTCCTAAAATGGAAACTATATTAAATCATTAATATAAAAGTATGAGAATATCATAAGTTAAACCTTCTGATCTGGAAACCAAGAATGAAAGTAGCTTGGCCTTGCTGATACAGGAACAGGGTGGAAGGCGTAACAGATTGTGAAAGAAGATAAAAAAGAATGGGAAAATCACTGAATTGAAAAATACTAATATAATGAGACTGGAAAGTGGATTCTAATCATGAGCTCTGCAGCCTATTCATTTATCTTCTTTTTGAGGTCAATTATTTTGTTGGACTTAGGAATTAAAGCTTAATTTATTGAATACAGAGTACTGCCTTCAGCAATGAATAGTCAGTAATCAATAGTGTGGTCTGGATTTGCAAAGAGCTTTAAAAAAAAGAGAAAGAGAAGAAAAAAAATTCTCTGATACTCATTGCTCTCCAAAGTCTTGAGAAATAAATGTTTGTCTTAGGAATAAAAATATCATTTTCTCTTTTACTGAGGGTAACACCTTCTTCAGTTTTTTTTTATTTTTTCTTCTGCTGATATGATGACTCTGAATATTGAGCTATGCCCACTTTGAAAGTGAATGGTTCAAACAAGACTGCCCACTCACTATGTCTTGTGGTTTGTTTTTCTCAAGTTTAACTTAGTATTTGTGATTGAGTATAGAAACCAAGTTATCACATTTCAATAAATATGGCTCAAATAACATTTCCTTAGATTCCAAGCTTACATTGTTGTCTAAGAGTATGTCATCGTCTCAAAAGTTTTCTATTAGCTTCACTGATCCTCAAAGTCAAGTTATTATTATTTCTTGTTAAAAATCATTACATGGTTTACTGATCTCATAGTCAAAGTTAATATTTGGTATTGAAAGACGCTAATGTATCAGCCAATTATGACAAATGTTGCTACCTCAAGGCACATTGATCTAAGATCTTATGAATAATGGAGATCCAAGGTACTGAGGCAAAGCTAATGTCCTCCAAAAATAAGGGTACTCATTTCATTTTCACCATGACTGTAGACGTCCACCTTTTGAAATCTGACTCTCTGAACAAATTACTTTATGCTTGGATGAAAATTGTTTCTCAGCAAACCAAACAAGATGGAGATTTAGAAGACAGTTATGTGATCCATTTTGCTGATGAAGTATCATGTGCAGGCAACATCAGAGAGAACAAAATTCAAGGACAATATAAGAAAAAGCAATCTCAACTGAACTCTTTTTAATGGAAGAGGACAAAGCACACATTGGATAAAGTCTTCAGTCAACAAAAATTTTTATCTGCAAAAAACAGTTTGGCAGAAAGAAATGCTATTTGATTTTTTCTTCTTCCTCAATCACAAAATATACATCAAAGGTGGTTGCTCAGGGCTCAGTTACGCTTCATAAGTGCACAAAAAAACCTTTCCTAGCCAGCATTAGCCTCTGGGAAGATTTTATTCATCTAGAGGGGAGATCTCAATGCAAACATCTGTTTGCTTCAGGGCAGATTGTCTCAAGTGGGAGAACAGTCTTGTAGATAAAAACCACCACTGTTGCAAAAGTAAAAAGAAGGTCTGTGTGATGTGGCCTGATCACTTGGAGAGACCTCTTAAGGGGCAGAAACCAACCCCAAGGAGCCAAGAGGTGCCCTAAGGATAACTGAGAAAGGCTCCAAATGAAGCCTCCAAATAAATGGACTGAAAGGTAAGATGGCACACCGGGACAAGGGGAAGCACAGAAAAAGGAAAAAGGTAGACAAGAGGCTCTCTACAGTCTACATCACACAGCAAAAGCTTTTCCCATTCAACTCAGAAATGTCTTGTTAACACTACATAGATAAACATGTTCTGTGCTGGATTAGGTACAGGATTGGATTAAGTACTATATAACATCCTTTTCCTATTTTTTTTCATGCTCTCAGAGACATTTCCTATTAAAAACTTGTTTAAAATGAATGTTACAGCATGGTGGTGTGAATCTATATCCTTTCGGAACCCAAGGAGTGAAAAGCTTTGGTCATTAGTCAGTCGAGATTATAGCACTTGTCCTATTGTGGGAAGCAGGTATGCTGTTTCCTTCCTTAAACCCAGAAATACACACATGTGTATGCAATTGTGTATGTTTGTGTAGTTATCTGCTAATCTCTTTGTTTCTACTCTCCCTCAACAACAGTATGCTAAATCAGTTTGGTCAGTCCAGCCAAGCTGTGGGTAAGGAATGCTCCATAGGAGGGGCTGACATGCAGGATAAACTGGTTCTGAAAGCTGACATCCGGCCGGGTGCAGTGGCTCATGCCTGTAATCTCAGCACTTTGGGAGGCCGAGGTGGGCAGATCACCTGAGGTCAGGAGTTCGAGACCAGCCTGGACAACCTGGTGAAACCCCGTCTCTACTAAAAATACAAAATTAGCCAGGCATGGTGGCGGGCACCTGTAGTCCCAGCTACTCAGGAGGCTGAGGCAGGAGAATCACGTGAACCCAGGAAGCGGAGGTTGCAGTGAGCTGAGATCCTACTGCTGCACTTCAGCCTGGGGGACAGAGCAAGATCCATCTCAAAAAAAAAAAAAAAAAAAAGAAAAGAATAAAATAAAAAAATAAAAGATGAAAGCTGACATCCTATAAGGGTTGTGATCCATAGACACTCAATAAACTTACCAGCCTGCCTTCCCTCCTGCCTTTCTCAAGGTGAAATGAGGAGTATTCTTTCTCATTCCACACACATGTGTCAGCTTTCAGATATATCTTTTGAGATCATTTCTCCTTCCAAAAGGCATCTTGCTTATGTAACAGCCTGATATAATCTGCAGGAAAATGCTGAGTTAATGAGGAGCGTTAATGAAGGGAGACCCACAGTGCCATTTATCCTCTTCTGCATTAGACTGTGAGGGAGGGAAAACATGGTCCCAAATGGCCTATCTCTTCCCACTTCCCAGAGGCTGGGACCTTGAAAGTAAGTAGAGTAAAGATGGACATTGCTCAGGACGTCTGTCCTTGCCACATGAGGCGGTGTCCTTTGCAAGCTGCAGCTTGTGTGCTATTGAGCAGTAGATGACCCTAGTCTATCTCAGGTGTCAACTTCAGCACTGTGCTCATTTTGAGCTGGATAATTCTTTCTTTGGGCAGGGGTTTGGGGAGCACTGTGCTGTATATTGTAAATTATTAAGTAGCATGCCTGGCCTCTACCTTTTAGATGCCAGTGGCACATCCTTCTCTGAGTAGTCACAACCAAAATGTCATCAAACATTATCAAATGTCCTCTTGGGGACAAGACCACTCTCACTCCCTTCCTTACCCCCACCTGCTGAGAGCCACCCTTCTACTGATAGATTCCAAGGTCTACTAATAGAACATTAAAAATATTCAGAGAAAACGCCAGCCTATTTCTCAACCTCATCTCATCAACCCCATGATTTGTTTGTAATACAAATTTGAGGTGCTGTGTCTTAAATGGAAGGAACTGAAATACAGATTGTATTCACAGTAAGATTCTCGGTAGTCAATACTCCCATTTCCATGTATGGTGCCTGCTACATGATAGTGCCTTAAAAAGTGGTGAATAGTGAATGAATGAATAGATCGATGGATGAACATGACCATCCAGTGAAATACATCCTGACTCCTTTGGTTCTGGACTTCTCTTTGATAGTGATGATTTTGTGGGCCCGCCTCAGAGAAAGAAAGATCCCACAAACCACATCTTAGAACAGGACATAACTGATTTGCCCTCTTGTCATCTTGCAAATTCTTACACATTTATACACATATAAATATTCATGTATAACCCCCCATGCTCCAAGTTCATGTGTACCTACGCATAAAATATTGTGCCTTTGTTTAAAAAAAAAAAAATGTTGGCTATCAATATCGCTCTGCCAGAGCTTGACTTTCTCTCCAAACTCTGCCTGTCCTGAGCCATTCTTTGCCTGGCTTAATGATTGCTTCTGCTGTTCTGTCCCTGCTGGGACATGACTTCATAGTGCATTATCTCACCAAGCTGATTGCACTCACATTCACTCACATACTACATTTAAGCAATGCCCAGCATGCTACATTAGAGTTAATTCCCAAACCACTTTTGAGTCTCACACATTGCAGTCTCACACATAAAGCCTTCTTCCACTCAATAAGTCATCTGCTGTATTGAATAAACTCACATTGAGGCTTTGCTCAAGTGTTGTTTTTAATATGCAAGACTATGGCATCCTTTATTTCCTCATTCATACAGTTTTTTTAAAAAGCAATTATATAAGGGAAAAAGGAAAAGAACTATTTCCAGTAGATACTACATTGTCTCAGTATTTTTTTCTTAAACACCACTTGCATTTTTTTGTGTAAAAAGCAGATTCTTTGAATGTATTTTTTAGATTTTGAGGTTGAAATTATATAAAGATTTTTTAAAATTACAGTTTATTTTAAAAGGGAGAAATAAAAATCTATGATTATTAAAAGACAATATTGCTTTAAGCAATAATTCCTTTGGGATTTGCCACTTCTGCATCTCATAATTCACACTTTCCTTTGCTCTGAATGTGTGTAGGTGTATGTTTTTATAAATTAAGTTTATTATAAGTATTATTATTTACTCAACTAATTATTCCTAGGACTTAACAAAAGCTTATGTAATTTCAAAGTGATCTCGTAGTAGGAATCCACATCTTTCCTCTTTGAGAGGTTATTAGAACCAAATTTTTAACCCTCAGGTAAATGTCCCTCCCCTCCATATACACAAACTAATTAAAAATGCCAGTAATATGGCAATAGAACATCTTCATCATTTCCATTTGTCTTCGTCATACTTTAGGAGAAAAGTGAAGATACCAAACTTTAACTGGAGACAAAAGTGGATTTGAAACAGTGAATGATGCTAATTTCAAGTAAAAGTAGAGATAGTACCTAAGATGTTGCCTGACTTCTAATGGGCATCAGATATTTTATTACAGGCTTTACATACTTGCATGGCAATCAGTTATTAGTTTATCTAGTTTGCAGATAAGAAAGCTGAGGCTCAAAATGTTAAGTGACTTGCCCTAGATCAATAGAACCAGAATGCAACCCAGAGATCCAAAACGATGATAGACAAGAAACAGTTCTAGGAAAGAACAAGAGAGCAGGGTGGCTTTGTAGTCTATCCTAAGTCAAATTTTCAGACCATGATATGAATAATTAATGGAAAGCATTATAAACTCTTAGGACAGTGGATAAATTCATATTTAAATATAAATTGCAAAATGCATTCTAAAGTCATACCTAAATTATTTATAAAAGTAATTTTCGGCCAGGCATGGTGGCTCATGCCTGTAATCCCAGCACTTTGAAAGGCCAAGGCAGGCGGATCATGAGGCCAGGAGATCGAGACCGTCCTGGCTAACACGGTGAAACCCTGTCTCTACTAAAAATACAAAAAATTAGCCAGGCATGGTGGCAGGCACCCGTAGTCCCGGCTCCTCAGGAGGCTGAAGCAAGAGAATTGCTTGAACCCAGGAGGCAGAGGTTGCAGGCAGCCGAGATCGTGCCACTGCACTCCAGCCTGGGTGACAGAGCGAGACTCCATCCCAAAGAAAATAATAATAATAATAATAATAATAAAAGAAAATGTGGCACTTATACACCATGGAATACTATGGATCCATAAAAAAGGATGAGTTCATGTTCTTTGCAGGACATGAATGAAGCTGGAAACCATCATTCTCAGCAAACTAACCAAGAGCAGAAAACCAAACACTGCATGTTCACACTCATAAGTGGGAGTTGTACAATGAGAACACATGGACACAGGGAGAGGAACATCACACACTGGGGCGTGTTGGGGGGTGGGGGTCTAGGGGAGGGATAGCATTAGGAGAAATACCTAATGTAGGTGATGGGTTGATGGGTGCAGGAAACCACCATGGCACATGCATACCTATGTAACAAATGTGCATATTCTGCACATGTACCTCAGAATGTAAAGTGTAATAAAATAATAATAATAATTTTCATGTGTGATTATTGTCCCCTTAATATTAAGTAGTTAATGCAGATAACCGAGCCTGGAGAGCATGCTCAAACCTCTGGGATTGGTATATTTTCCTAAAAGCGGGGGCTTCTGCTAGAAGAAAATCAAACACAGAACCTGGGATTATCACTACAGTGTATAGAACAGTGACTGGATTACAAAAGGATAGTTAAAATGTTTGGCCAAAATGGTGCCTCATTTTATGATATTTGTACACATAGAAAATATTGTGTAAATCATAATTAATTCATAATATGTATATACATATATGTATATATAAAATGTGTATATTTATACAGACAATATTGTGTAAATCATTTTATGTATATCATATTATGTATTTTATGCAAAATATTATGTGCTTTATGTATATCATATTATGTGTATACATATTATTATGTATATATGTGTATACATATAACAATTATACATATACGTGAATACATTCACATATCCCTGACAAATTACATAGAAATCATATTTTCATGTTAGATAATATGCTTAAATATATAATTCAGTTGTAAGTCTTAACATTTTGTTAAAATTCTCTATAATACTTATCCTTTAAGGAAATGAGTGTCCTTAAAATAAGAGCTATTAATGTTATTTGTTTCAACCAAGGAGACTCATAGACAGGGGGGCCCTGACTTTGTTCAGCAATCTCAATGGAAAGACAAGTTAGAGAAACTGAGGAAGAACAAAAAAAGCTGATCACATAGTACATCTACTGTGAGATGTGACTGTCCAAATATAATACAGAAAAGATATGTTTCCACTTCCAAAATGGAGTTCTAATAAAGGATGTTATTTACAGTTGAGTACTGTGGTTGCAAATGATTATAATTGCAACACTTAAAAATCCCAATGTCCTAAATTTGTACTTCTCGAGGTACATTTGACCAGCCCAAGAAGAGACTGTGCACCTGAACTGTGCATCCCAGGCCCCTGGAGAGGTTCAGCACCCAGGACAATGCTTCTAGTACTGAATGTCCCCAGCAGAGAATCTGCTTACCTTTCCTATATGAGTATTTTCCAGGCCTATTTCCTCTTCAGGACCCTCATCCCTATAACATTATTAAATAACTTGAAAACAAGTGTTTCAGAGAACATACTTTAAGAAATACCGTAACAGTTTCAAGAAGGGGTTGCTTCTAGTCAGCAACCTATTTTAAGTCCTGTGAACTAAGAATGGTTTTCACATTTTTCTGTTTGAATACAAAGAAAAAAACCAACAACAAAAGATGATATATCACAGAGACTTTATGTGGTATAAAATGACAAAAGTATTTAATATCTAGTCCTTTACCAAAAAATTTTGCCAATCCTTAGCATGGCAGGTCAAAATCTTAAGTGAGACATTCAAAGATAAATTAATTCAACAAAACATATCATGCCTTTAAATTCTTGTAGTCAGGAAGACAGTTTAATTATTAGTCTGCCAACTCTCTCATAAACAGTAGAATAAAAGTTCCTTTTCTTTCAGTATTTTCATATGTTAAAATGTGCTCTGAAAACTCCACGATGCACTCATCTCTTTATATTCCTTTGCACGGTAGCTAAAATCTAAAAGTAACTCCTTCAATCATGTAAATGATTTGGAGGATTCAGGTGAATTTAGTGATTTTAAAGTGAGACACTCCTAAATTTTTCTAAGGCTGTAGTCTAATGAGTCCCAGGAGACTTAAAAAAATCTCACAGTAACTCTGACATTTAAAAGGGTATAGAGATGAAAAAGAAGAATAAAAAAAAACCCTACTTTGATACTGGGTTAAGAAAAACTATTGTTATTATAATTTCCTTTTTTTTTTAACTTTCCATTCATGACAATTAATAAAAATAGAAATTTAAACTATCTTTTAACATCTTACAAAAACTATCAAAGGCCCTGCAACAAAATATAATGTTCATCACAAAACAAGGAGAATTATTTTCAGAAAATCATAAGTATATTGGCTGTTAAAAATACTATAACACATAATTCAAAAATGTTCACAATATTTAATCCAAGGATCACTTTGCATTATATTACTCTCAACGTGTATTGGAAACTCTTAAACATTATAAATTAAATTTACTTAAATTATATATAAGTAGAAACAAGAGTTCTAGGGCAATACTCCTATTCAGTAAGTCAAGTAAATCAAGAATATAATAATGCATTTTAATGCATTATTCAGGTCAATTGTACATCACCAGTTTATGTTTTTCCAATGTGTCTAATCTAATAAACTTTTCCATGAAGAAATTTTTAATGAAAAGTCATCAGTATACAACCATGGATGTTCATTAAAAATAATCAATACCTTGCACCAAAGTACTTCAATTTAATTCCACTAAAGTCAGCTGAAGAGACTAAATGCCGGATTTTTCAGAATCAAGTGTGTAATTCAGTTGCAAAAATGAAAGTTTCCCGAAAAGCAGCACTATGTAATTGGTTGATATAGGGAGATTTGAAGCAATAAAGCAGTTTGTAGAAATGTTGACTTGAATCCACATTTCACAAGGTTAAACTTTTTCTATACTTAGTGATCCTTTACACGTTAGATTGATAAATGTTTTACTTCTTGGTAGGTTATTTCTCCCAAAGATATCTTTTAAAGTAAGAAAGACTGATTAGGCCATTTATGTTCTCACGGTGGTATAGATAAACTATTAATTCCCAGAATCATGAATTAAGTCTGAAATGTGCTGATGGTTGCTGCTAAAAGCAAACAACTGCTTTGAGCCTATGGACTGCATTTCTATCTCACCCTAAGCTCTGAATATAAAATTAAAAGTTGAGATGCTTTCGCAGTTCACTTTCATCACTGCAGTTTCCTGGCACTGGCCTAAAGAAAATGGCCTCTGGGCCTGGCCTGCAAATCTGCTTCCATTTTTCTTTCAGAAATGACATTAACCACAGTGTGGGATGCCTGTTTAATCCTTTATGCACCTAAAGTATATAACTGTATTAACAGTAACTTAAAATCATTCCCAGCTTTTTTTTTCTCAACTGTAAGAGGCAATCAGGTTTCCAAATCATGATGGTAGTATTAACAATATATATTAACCTGTTCACAAACCCAGTTCTTTCCCCAGCTCCCGTTCCTTCTTCACCTAAACATTTGTTGGACTAGCAGATGGAAAAACTCCAAGAACAAACCACCAAGGATCAAATCTGGGATGTGGACCCAAAGCTAGTTTTTTGCTAAAAGCCAGTGATAAGGACCTGGGGCTATTGGAACAGAAGATTGTGTAGGCTCTAAGGAGACTAAAGAGGAACAGCCAAATGGAGTTTACTTTTTCTTTCCTTCTTCACGCAGTTCAGTGGTTTTCAACCCAGGGTGCCCATTAAAATCACTTTTAAAAATCTTTATGCCCAGGCTGCATTCATTTTCTCTGGGAGTGGGATCCAGGTACCAGTATATCTTGTATACTTGTATATCTTGTATACTGATCTCCCCAGGTGATCCCAGTGTGCAGCCAATATTGAGAATCACTGCAGCTCTTCGTTCTCCAACACTTTCATTTTAGTTGATGTATGATTGTGGTTCCATGGGCAGTGGAAGGAGAAATGGGGATGGAGCCATATTACACATCATGAAAACCCCCAATTCTATTCTTTCCTTCATTTCCTTTCCCTTCTCTCTTTACTCCCTGTAGACAGCCAATATTCGCATCTTGAGAAGAGAGAGTTTCATTGATGAAAGAGTATCAACAGTATGTGAGGAACACTAGCAGTGCTTCTGAGGACAAGACTGTGCTGGTATCTTTTCCTTTCTCCTCCATTTCTTTCCCATTTATCAGCACCCAGCACACTCTCTCAACTCTCCCTCTGCCTACATCAATTACAGGACAATGGGCTTGTCCCATGATGCGGGAAGGATGGGTATACCATGGGAAGAGGAAAGAACAGGGCTTGATACTCCCCCAGCTAATTAATGACCAGGGGAAAAGGAATGCCAGTCACGGCCCACCTAGGGTGCATTTAAGCACATAACATAGACAACAAAAACTGAAGGTATTGAGAAATGCTGAGTTGTGAAAGCATAATTATACATAAAAATTTTGTGAAAATATTACATCTTAATTTAAAGCTAAGTTTTTAGGTTATATCTTTCCGGTCCATCAAAAACTGGCAATACTGAAAAATGTGAAAATACACAGAATAAAAAAATTTACCTTGTTCCACAGACGTCTAAATAAGAGCAAATGTAAGTAGAACATTATGAGAGTTTAAAAAAAGAAATTGAAAAGTAGTATTTTTGTATATTCTACTATATCCTACCTTCATTTCTGCGTTGTTTTAAACTATGTGTGTATATATATAAAAATTATTATATATAATATATACATATAATAAATATATATGATTTATATTAACATATAAAATTATATATACTGTATAAATACATCTATAATATATAAGTACATAATTTATATTTTTATTTTATATATACTTATATTTATGTATTATAGATATAGGTATAACTAATAAATTATATCTATAATAGATATTATAGGTATAATTTTAATAAATTTATATCTATCTGTCTATATATATATATATATATATATATATTATTTTTTGAAACAGGGTCTCACTCTGTCACCCAGGCTGAAGTGCAGCGGCACCATCTTGGCTCTGCAACCTCCCCCTCCAGGGGCTCCCAGGATCCTCCCACTTCAGCCTCCTGGGTAGCTGGGACTACAGGTGCACGCCACCACACTGGGCTAATTTTTGTATTTTTTGCAGAGATGGTGTTTTGCCATGTTGCCCAGGCTGATCTGGAACTCCTGAGCTCAAGCCTTCTACCTACCTCGGTCTCTCAGAGTGCTAGGATTACAGGCGTGAGCCACTGCACCCAGTCTAAACTACTTATATTTTTTAAAATATAAGTTTTAACTTCTTTGATATTTATTACCAAAGTCTGTTTTTAATAAATAGTGACATGAAAGATGCTTCAGTAGAAAATAACACTAATAAAAGGAAATAGTTCAATTACAAAGGTAAGGTCAATGATTTGTGTACAAATATATCCATCCCATTATTATTTATATCAGCTAAAATGAAAAAGGATTTGAAAATCTCACAAGAAGCATAAATCTACACTGCAAAATATTGTTATGTTTATAATTATTTTTAAAGAATATTTAAAAGCTAACACCAAATACTATCAGTCAGCTACTATTCCAAGGGATTCTTATATTAACTGATTTCATGTTGTTCAACAGTCCTATGAGGTAGTTATTATTATCATCGACGTCTTACATTTAGGGAAACAGAGGCACAGCAAATTTAAGTAACTTCCAAGGTGATGGAGCTGGGATTCCAAATCCAGGCAGCCTTCCTCCAGGTTTAGTGCCTACAGTGATAGACCCAGATTCTATGAGGATTGATGCTGATGCAATTTACAGGACTCCCTTTAACAAATATTCTACACAATTGTGAGTAGGCACAGTTAGGTACAGAGCCTTCGAAAGGGTCTATTAATGGGAAGGTACCTGAAACATAAGCTTCACCAGATTCAAATGAAATCCACCTTTAATACAAAATATAATACCGTAATAGTATGCTAAGATAGAAATAAAAGACATAAAAGTATATATCCAGTACAATCTCAGTTTTGTAAATAATTTGTGAATATGCCTATTAAGAAAAATCAAAATATATAATAATGATTTACAATTGGTTGAAGAATATAGTTTGTGTTTTTTTTTCCTCTGTACATTGTCTAATTTTCCCAAATTAACATTTGAGGAAACAGAGGCATGGAAAATTTAAGTAGATGGCTATAAATTATTTTCATAGTTGAAAAAAAAACAAATATTATTTTAACTTAAAAGACCTAAAAATATAGGAAGTATTTTGTCTAATAAATCTACCATGGAGAATCCAAGAATCAAGCTGAAAAAAAAAAAGCATAAAGAGGGCAGAAGGTAAACAAGTAATTTACTCAAAATCACAGAATGTAACAACAACGTAGCATGGAATAGAATTTGGGTCTCTTCACTCTAAATATAGTGAATTAATGCTGATTAGTAAAAAGGGTGTAATAAACAAAAGAAGTAAGTAGTAGTCTCTAAAGCACAGCGTGCTGTCTATAAAATAATAGTCCCCAGCATGGTTAGGTAATTATTAATTGATAATATGATCATCTGCAGTTTTGGTATTCTAATGAATGCTTTTTAAAATATGGATAATTTCCATCTATTTCTTGGCAGAGAAAGGATTTCCCAAATTGATGTAATCAGGAGACAATAAAATTTCATTGTTCATTATGATAGATGTCAGACCAAACTAAAGAAAAAAAATCAATCTTAGATTTAAATGACTGTATGAATTGAAAGTCATTGCTCATTTTCTCTACAGAGCCTTTGGTGGGGATTTGATGAATAAGATGATAAACTGTGTAATTCTATAAATGTTTCTACAAACAATTTGAAAACAATAACCAAAGTAAAGGAAGTTAAGACACCTTTTACCACCTTTGCCCCTTACCATACACTTGGTTCTTATTGATGTTAGGAGTTAGAGATGGCTCAGCTCCCCAAGCCATGTCTTAGAAATTATTTTAGTCTTTAAATCTATCAACAGGAAAATAATATCAGGCTCATGTGGCATCACAGATGTCTTCATTCAAAGGTAATGAATATACTTTTGATGAATAAACAAACAATAGATATCCTGATGTAGTTACATAATGAGACAAAGTATTATTGTGTAAGACCTAAATGAAAATGAATAAATTTAATGTCAATCTAATTTGCTTAACATTGATTAAATTTATTTTGTCAGTTATTCACAGGATACTTCTCAAAGAAAAATGTCAAATTCATTAATTTCATGTTCTTGGAAGGCTATTTTACTTTCATAACATTGTCATTTGGAATGCAAGAAACAAAAAACGATCATCTTTAATCATTTGGTAAAATATCAATTAGTGACTGCCAGTACCTATTTGAAATTGTGCAGGGTTGAATGTATGCAGGTCGTTTTTCATCATGTTAAAATTATATTAAATTCTAGATAAGAATATGCTTACTTTGATACAGTTACATATTTTACAAATTTCAAATTATTTATATTTCAATTTCTGAATTATATGGATCATTCACAAAAGTCTCCCCAAAAGGACATTCAGTTCAGAATTCAGTAATTTTCAAAAATAATTATTCATGCCACAGGCTTATTATTTCACACTTTAGTGGATGTTTTATATTTTTTGTTGTTATTAGTTGTATGTTATATAGTGATATAATATCATTCTTATTTTTTTCCTCTGATATGTGTCATAAAAGCCACCCATCAGCAATCAGCATTGTTTACAAGAAGGTATCTGAATATTAAAAGTTGGTAATTTCTGCAAAATATAGCCTTAATACAGCTCTGCTTTCGGGGAGGGAACTTATTTAAAAATCTCAGCAAAGCTTTGCCCAAACAGCAGTCTTTTGTTTTTTGGTTTTGTTTTG
Source organism: Pan paniscus (assembly GCF_029289425.2). Classification (NCBI taxonomy): domain Eukaryota; kingdom Metazoa; phylum Chordata; class Mammalia; order Primates; family Hominidae; genus Pan; species Pan paniscus. The sequence continues at coordinate 95,344,119 of NC_073263.2, read as the reverse complement.
TTCTCTTTTAAATACCTTGACCTGGGAATAGGTAGCTTCTGTTGTAAACGTGACTCCCTCTGTGCCCATCTCTCCCCTCTGTTTTTGAACTGCTGATGGTAATGAATCTCCCTCTTCCAGCGCCAACTGCTGCATTCAGTTATCATCAAGAGCAGACATCAACCAGCACTCTAATCTTGCTCTGATGGATAGAATACTAACCTTTCACAAGATTAGAGACACAAGGTGCTGTGGAGATAATAAAATTCAAATAGGTTTATTTCAAAGGGCAACCCAATCTCGCTTTTGTTCATGGGTCACTTGACAGATCATTTGCCAAAGTAGTTTTTGTATCTTTCCAAGCCAGGTTCTGGTTCAGTGTGCCAAAGATGTCAAATTAAGTGGGTCCCCAAAGCCCCTAAGCCTACAGTTCCAAAGTACAAACAGGAAAAGTTGGGAATAACACTATTTTATTTCATGTGAAAAAACTCTATTGGCCAATAATTTTAATTTTGCTTAAGTCATACCTAATGTACTCAAGAGACAAATCAAGGCTGACCATGTTGAAAATACCAATGATTTAGCATAACTGCTGGTATTGTGATCCTTAAATATAAATTTCAAGAGATTAGAGATTTTATTACAAATAAATATCTAATGAAAATAAAAATCAATAATTAAAACGTGCTTTTAAAAACACTTTGTGGATATCTGCTTAACATTTTTCTAGAAATATGTCAAATAATATTTGTTAATGGCATAAATCTAGAATAAGCGCTGTATAAATAAGAAGTGAAGGACCAGGAATAAAAGCAATTCCTCAAATAGCAATGAGTAATCCTCAACAAAAGTTTCCATGTATTTCTCCTGTCCACTATCTTCTCATTATTGAAAATTACCTTCTGCCACATACAAGCCTGCAGATACCTCCTAATAAGAAAATGGAAAAGAAAAACCAAAAGCAGTTACATGTTAAGAAGACACCTAGAATGTGTTAGTCACCAATAAGATACCACTGGCAAAACTATTCTAAGAGATAAAACATTAAAATCTAAAGAACATTAATAATTATATACCACTGCACACAATATTGATGACACATATATGATCTTTATATTTAATTTTGTTTCTTAAATGATTAAGGCTCTTTTTGCAAGGTAGTATAAAAGTTTTGCTCATTTTTTAAAAAAAATACACTCAATAAACTATATTATCTTATAAAGTGAGAAAATTAAATTTATATATGATACATATCTAAATTGTAAAAAGTTATTTAACATCTGAATAATCCTTCATTAAAAGAGAACTTTGTGGTTACCAATACTTTATTTATTTTAAATATCATGGTCATCCCATTTTCCTCAAGATATTCTTAAATCAATAACAATTAATTATCCTTACTATTTTTTACTAATTAAATAAGGCTTTTAAAATAAAACAATTATAATCAATTGTATCTTTAAGATGAAATATTTAGCAGGGTTCTTTTGCTATTTCATTTCAATATCGCAGCTGGAAAAACATCTAAAGCAAATTCTTATTATAAATAAATATGAGATTACATTATCCCCAGAAGTTATGCAAAGTTCTCTTGCCCAGGCTGGAGTACAGTGGCATGATCTCGGCTCACTGCAACCTCCACCTCCAAGTTCAAGCGATTCTCCTGCCTCAGCCTCCTGAGTAGCTGTGGGATTACATCCACCTGCCACCATGCTCTGCTAATTTTTGTATTTTTAGTAGAGACGGGGTTTCACCAAGTTGATCAGGCTGGTCTCGAACTCCTGACCTCATGAATCATTCCATTTTTTTCATTTATCTGGTAATATACATTTTATGAGGTTAAAATTATTATATTTTACTGAGATACAGGAACTACCAAACTATATACTACTTTCCCTGTGCAGGGGAAATGTCAGCTCACAGTAGTTCTAAATATCTAAAGCAGTCCTGTAGAAGAGGAGAGATGGATGCCCAAACACAGTCTCTGAATACGATTATTTACATATCACAACATAAGTGGAATGATGCATTATTGACAATTAGTGACAATCCTTATTCTCTTGGCTTTATCAAAAGTTGAGAGACAGGCATATACCAGTACTCTTGACCTAAGTTTTCTCATCTCTAAAATGCAAATAATAATAGTCCCTTCCTGATAGAGTGTTATGAGAATGACATGATATACATGAAGCAATTAGGAGAGTGTGTGGCACAGCACATAGTAAGCACTATATAATTACCAATTATTATTAGTTTCTCAAGAACGAAACACTTGCTAATAACAAACACCCTTGGTCATTATTATCCATTTAGAATTTATCTTGGCATATAAAAAATGAACACTACTTTTCTCAGGATATCAGTCAAATGGGGTCTTCTGAAGGTATCTTTATTAAGAGAAGTGAAAAAATTGCATTTGGCAACAAAAGCAGGTGGAATGTGTTAGTTATGTGATATCCTTGATTAGAAAAATAATTTAAGGGAAATTAAACATATTCTTGTAAAACCTGTATATCCTTCACTCAATTTTGAGTTGATCAACCACCTTCCCCTATATGTGGGCTAGTGTGTAATTATCAGATCTCCTTCTTTTTGTTTTTTTCCGAGATGGAGTCTTGCTCTGTCACCCAGGCTGGAGTGCAGTGGCATGACCTCGGCTCACTGCAACCTCCGCCTCCCAGTTTCAAGCAAATCTGCCTCAGCCTCCCAAGTAGCTGGGACTATGGGCACCTGCCACCACACCGAGCTAATTTTTGTATTTTTAGTAGAGACGGGGTTTCACCATGTTGGCCAGTCTGGTCTCGAACTCCCGACCTCGTGATCCACCCGCCCCCCCCCCCCTTGCACTCCCAAAGTGCTGGGATTACAGGCGTGAGACAACGTACCCAGCCCAGATCTCCCTCTTTATGGTCTTTCAGTGACTGAGACCTAAATATAACACCACTTCACTGAATATATAAAATGGCTTTCCCTTCTCAGTAATCAAATGACATTGTTGATATATGTTGGTGCCAAGGTCAGCTGAGATATGCCTCATGTCTTTCTCTTATAACAGTAAGTGTGACTGCAGGGTAGGGATGCAATATGAGGCAGGGAAAGTAGTTGATACTGATGTGCACAGAGCAGCTTTATTTTCACATTTTGCAGGTATGGGATTTAATACGTTTCTTTTTGTTTCCTTACACATATTTTTTAGCATTAATCACACAGCAATTCCTTCCCAATTAATTTAGATCACAATTTTAATTAGTCAAATTCACTTTGCATTCTCAATCTTCTTTTCAGAAATTCTGGCAAAGAGGCTCTAACAAAGCTGACTCTGCCTCAATCCCCATGAATACGCTTTGCATTCTCTCATGAAACAATTTGTTAGGGGAAAAAAGAAAAATCTGATCCACAGTCAAGCTTGTGGGGAATGTCTACGTAAGCAAAGCCTTGTCCTCACACTATTTACTGACCAAATCTAAGAACATTTTCTTAACCAGTTCAATAGCTACCTGATTATGATACTACCCAAGCCATTTTCTGCAAGCTTGTCAATGACCACTCCATGTGAAATAGCATTGACAATGATGCAGAGAACAAACTGGGCTGTAACCAGTGGATCTTTCAGTCTATAAGATCAATCACTCTGTCAAAGAGGGAAATTAGTTTTGTTGGGCATGGCTTGTTTTTGAGCAGTCCATGTTCCCTGTCACTTTGTCACACTCTGGGTGCTTGCAAATTGATTGTGGAATAAATTGCTCCTGACTCCTTTCAAGAACAGGCCTTAACCTCTTAAGTAATTAATTGCCAGATATTTACTTCATTTTCCTTCTGTACCATCATCTGGGGTGACTGTCCTTTCCCCAGTTTCCTGAATCTGTGCCCATCCACCATAAATCTGCAAATTCACTTAAATGAATACAAGGTAATTTGGTGTTGCATTTGATTTGGCATTAAGTGCTACACAGTTGTTGACTTCAAAGTCAAATACATAAATCACTGCTCATGGAAAGAGGAAACATTTCTTCTGAAATGGTTTGAATATGACCATGCAGTCAGGTTCAGATATGTGAAGATAAAACAACATTAAGCAAACTAGTTATCAGTTTCTTATCAAAACTATGTAAGTAAGAAAGAAAATATACATATGTATCTACATAAGATGAATAAAAACTTAAAGCAAATCCTTGCTTTTGTTACATATCCTGCTGTGATATTTTGCAGATCCAGGCATCAGCTAATGTTTTCCCAAGAGCAAAATATTCCACAATACTTAATATTGCACACCTGGCTTTGGACTTTGGGCATTAATTTTGAATTTCTTTACTTTTAAGAGGCGAATCAGATCTATCAGAATTCTTTAATGCCCTTTTTTTGTCATTTAATTACGGGCCATAGCCTGAAAGGTAGCACAATAACAATTTATCAACTAGTTTAGCTCTCCCACAAGAAAATGTCATCCCTTTCATCTGAATTTCAAAGCAGCCATATGGTCAATGGGCCTCCTAAAAAACAAACAATGGTCACCTTCGAACAAAAGCAACTTTAAAGCCAGGACTGAAACCATTTCAAGTCTATTTCCAGTCATCACATGCTTGAACCTCTATTATCTCATTTGGGTCTGTGCAGAAATCTAAGACGACCTACAACACAACAATGGGGACAGCTCCATTTCATTTAGAAAAGTGATAGAAAGGTGGCCAGATGAGAATATAGTGAAACGGACTCAATGTAGCTATTGAATCTTGAATGCTTTCCAAATCGTCTGCTGCTGTTTCTACAACAAAGTTCTTTTTCTTTCTTAAGACAAAATTAGACATGTCCTGTGAGTGTCAGCTGAGCCTAAACAGAGATTCAGAATTAAATTGTGCCTGATTAAAACACTGGTGGGCCACCAGCCTGAGACAATAGGCGTAGGGAAGGAGGGGTTGGGGGAGCTTTCTTTAAGAACAAAGTTTTTTGGATGGGTGTCTGAGAAAAGCAAGGAACTCAGAGACCAGTTTAGTGTCTATGCCGAGTCCTTCCCCATGGAAGAGATCTGAGGTCAAGGAAGAGCAAGGGATGTAAATTAAAGTTGAGCAGTTCTTATTTACTTGAAACTTCTCTGGGGCCAGGTACAAAAGTGGGCTTCTATGTTCCAACTAAACACACACAGTAGACCCCAGTGCAGTAATGACCAAGGGAATGCAACTCCAGTTACTACCTAGAAAGTATAGAGTACTGGGAACACCAGCAAACAGAATCCAGGCAGCCAAGCAGCATTCTCACAGAGTGAGTGGACAGCGGTGGCAGCTGTCAGTTGCCTCCTGCACGGGGCTTGTAACTGGCAATAGAGGCCATCGAGCAGGGCAGAAATGGAGAAGTGGTAGTGGGCACATATGTGCAAATGTTCCAGGTTCAGCGAGAAACAACTAGAGAAACTTTGATGGGGGACAAGAAGTGGCTGCCAAAGGTACCTCATTTAGGGAGGAAGGGTGTCTTGCTTATGAATTACAGATATCAATGTCACTGTATTTTAAATTATACCCTAGAGTCAGAGCCAGACATCCACAATTCATACCATGGCCCTTAAAATCCTAAGATCTGAAACAAGAGCCTTTCATTATGCAAATTGAATTTAAAGAAAGTCTTAACTGAAATGAAGAAAATTAACCCACTAATCACATTTTGTAAACTTCTCTTCTTCCTGATTCACAGTATTAGAAATGGAAATGCGTATGGTCACTGATCCTGGGAACTCTATCCTTTATTTGCAGGGCAAGGAAGGTAGCCATCTGACTTGGCAGAGAATCCAATGTGTTTAGATCTGAGGAGTGGAAAGAAGGGAGAGGCGTATTTGCCAGGTAGTTACAAGACTGATAGTTTTTCAGAGTCGCAGGATCTAAAGTAAATCAATACAATCTGTTGTTCTCTTAAAATGAATATATTTCTACTTTCTTTTGTCTTCACTCTCTCTCCTATTCTTTCTCCTATACTTTCAAAATGTGTGTAGAATTCAACCACCCTTCACTAAGTCCACAGGCACTTCTCTGATGGAGCCGCCATCATCTCTCACCTGCCTTATGTCTAGGTTTCCTAGCTATCTCCTTGCTTCTATTCTCAGCTCCCTACAACTACCTTGCTGTTTACTGGTTATCTCTACACATGCTCCCCAAACAGGAAGCTTAAAATAAGGGTCATGATCTTTGGATGGTTGGTTCTGTTCTGATTTAGCTCAAGCTCACCATAAAGAGTGTCTGAAACACAGTAGGTACTCAGTAACTATCTGTAGAGTGAACTCATCCTCACTCATACTTTCTGGAATAAACTTGCTTTCCGTAGGAGTTCTGTGTTTAGTTACATACAGTTCATATTAACAATATGTAAGTTCAAAGTCTGTCACAGTGGCTGGCATTTGTATTTTTTGACAGGAACTAAAACTTTAAAAATTGAATGAAATATTTCAGCTCACATTAAAGGAAACTTAGTTATCCAACAGATTATTTGGAAGACAAATGTTGAGGATAGAAGACCTTGGCTGAAAGCATCTCATACAGAGAGAGGAGTTATTATGTACTTAACTTAAAGATCAGGCTAATTCTTACAATTTACATGATATTTTTTCCCTTTTCCTTTGTGTATACCTGTTAAATTAGCACTTGGAGTCTTTAGATAAGGCTCTTTACAAGAGCATGTGTGATCTTTACATGTGTCATCTTTACAAGAAATATATTTTGTGTAATATTCAGAATAGGATGAAAATGTTCTAATTTTTAAAATTGTTTTTACAACTTACACATAGAGCTATACAGTGTATAGTAATAACTATCTCATTAATCTAAATGAATCTAGTCTTTGCTGAATAAAATGTTAACATTTAGAACTGAGGTTTTATAACCAAGAAATTATTTGGCCTCCTTTGTATTATACAGACACTAGGGTGACTCAGGAAAGTGAAGTGTAAGTGGCCTACTTAATTTCATAAGTACAATGTTGTCTAAGTCACCCATCTGCTCTTCATTAAGTCAGACTCATAATTTAAAACAAAATTATAATTCCTTAAACTGTTGCCTTTAGGGGAGTGACCGATGTCCCAGAAACCTCTTTGTCATGGATACAGATTACTGAAGACAGCATAGCACTGAATTAGAAGGGAAAGGGTCTTGAGTTTCCAGTATGTTCAAGTATATAACCTTTTGTAAGACATTTGATTATCTGTGAATTTATTTATCGCAAGTGAGTCTACTACTACCCTACGGGAGTCTACCATACACCAGTGTCAAGCCGTCACAGCCTTGAAGTATTTCTATCAAGCATTGAGTGCTTTTCAAGAGGAAGTGGACAGAAAGAATGCAAAAGTCATTGGCCTCTGTTAGACCAGTGGCTCTCAAAGTATGTTCCCTGGATCAGTGGTGTCAGAACCAACCGGAAACTTGTTGGAATGTAAGTTCTTGGCTTCATGCCATTTTGTCTGAATCAGTAACTCCAGGTCAGGCACATCACACACTTCCCATGCCCACTAAAACTACTGACAATTTCATCTGGCCAGCCTCTGTATATGGTACTTTCAACAACTAACTGACTTTATCAAATTCCCCTGAGGAATTACTTCTTGGGAATCTGTGCTTACCTTCTGAATTTGTCCACAAATCTTTAAATCTTCTAACACCCAAAAGAGATCTTTCCTTAAATCTCACCTTTCTATAATCCCAGTCATTTTTATTCATTAGTGGAGAACACCTGTAACAGCAGGAGCTACTTACATTTTAATTGTTTCTTGTTCCTCTAAATTGCTTGTCATTATAAAAGAAATGACAGAAGTGAAATGGGAGAAGAGCAATGTGGCAAGAAGTGTAAAGCCCATTTCCAGTGTTTAATTGCTATACAATGCTAAGAACAGATTAAAAAGATAAATCAAAAGTTTGGTGAAAAAAGTGAGGCCCCCAGTCAGTTTTATGGTTTCATTTGAGCTGCAAAGATATTATTATACACTCATTTACAAAACAATGGGCTCTTACTGTTTATGAAAGTTTAATCTCTTGGTTTATTGCCTTAATATATTTCACATTGGTAAGGTTTACTTTTAAATGAAATTTCTGACTGTCTTATGTGGATGTTATTTTATACTGAGAATACAGACAGAATGAGTGTAACATCATAATTGTATTCATCTATGAAGCAATTAGAGTCAGGGTAATTGCTTCTAGTTCTCACATATCTGCATACAAAGTAATAGAATTAATATTTTATCATTTGGCAGTATCCCTTGTTAGCTAAGAATCCTAACATTGTATATTTTATCTGTCTGTCCACAGGAATTTAAGCAAAACCTAGATTAATATTTACCTCAATCTAAAACTGTGCCAAGTGGGCCGGATGTGGTGACTCACACCTGTAATCCCAGAATTTTGGGAAGCCAAGGAGGGCAGATCACCTGAGGTCAGGAGTTCGAGACCAGCCTGGCCAACGTGGTGAAACCCCATCTCTACTAAAAATACAAAAATTAGCTGGCCATGGTGGTATATACACCTTTAATCCCAGCTACTTGGGAGACTGAGGTGGGAGAATTGCTTGAACTCGGGAGGCAGAGGTTGCAGTGAGCCGCGATTGCGCCATTGCCCTCCAGCCTGGGTGACAAGAGTAAAACTCCATCTCAAATAAAAAATAAAAATAAATAAAATTGTGGCAAGTGAAAAAAAAATTATACGTTGTCCCCATTGCTCAACATATGCATCCAGCCAATGCACAATGGAACAGAGGCCCATGAACATACTCTCCAAATTGAGTAGACTAACGACAACCAAGGTGTGGCTTAAGAACCTCTCCTCCATTCCCGGTTATTTTCCAAGTGATCTCAAGGTTGCCAGTAAGCATGCATTCCATGGTGTTCAAAGAAAAGCATTCTGATTCAAAATATGTGTAGCTACTATAATACTGAAATTTCTATAAAAACATCTTTACAGGTTTCTACAAAGAGAAAATTGAAAGAGCCAAAGAAGGAGAGCACAATGACCTAAGGCATAGCGTGGTGAATGACTGACGAGACTCAAATCCTCAGCCAGAATCCACAGGACTAAGAAGGGCTAAATGAGGACTTATAGCCTCATTTATTTTCTAAGAAGCTTAGGCTACAGGGAAAGAAAAGGAGCCATAAATTAAATGGCACTTTGCTTGAATAAAAGGGGAACAAATGAGGGAATTAAGTTGAAACCAGCAGCTCAAATACTGGGCCAAACCTAATTGATAGATAAGCCACATTTCAGTGGAAGTACTAAACAAGATGGGAGGGGAGGATCAACAATTCTGCTCCTTCTTTTTAGAATATGCAAACAAATATATTTAATGGAGAAAGGCATAGCTTAGAATTAGCAGTGGCTAAAAACTATGTATGAACTATGTTATACGTATAATGCACGCCATATAACTACCCATAGTTCAAGTAGTAACCTCTTATTAAAATGTAGTATAAGATAGTCTAAAAATGAAACATTCTCTGAAAAGTTGGGCTACATTTTAAAAATATAATAATCTTTTAAAATGTATATGATTCCCCCAAACATTATTTTTATATATTCTTTCAAACTCTTAGCTCATTATTCTCCACCCATCATGATTAAATTACTTAACTGAAAGATGACTTGGTGATAGAGGGTGACAGGTATGTAATGTATGCAAAGCACTTAGAATACAGGGTGGCATAGGATATGTACTATGTAAGTGTAATATGTTATTATATTGATAACTATAAGTATAGATTTAATAGAGATTAGTTAGAAAATCTTTCTACCTTTCTCAATGACATAATAGTGACACATTTGAGAACTGTGCCCTTGCTATTCATATGGGTTTTATTGTAAATTATTCTTAAACCTCATTACCGCTTTCTTATATTTGTTATCCTGGTTCCATTTCCCTATTAATCTATGTGGCTATAATTTTTTGTTAAAGAAAGAATAAATTTTTAAAGTACTTACTAGGTAAAATGATTGAATGTCACATGTAATAACTTTTGTTAAAAACTTATTTAAATATTTTTCAAAATGGTGGCCCATAAACTGCTGCTATGTTCTTTGGTCTTCATAACAGCTCTGCTAGGATGGAGAGAAGAAATGACCCTTTCTATTCTCTAGTTCACTGAGACTCAGGGAGTTTTAAGTGATGTGCCAACATCATGCAGCTATTACATGGAGAAGCCCAGACTGGACTGGAGTTCAGATATTGCCTGCAGCATAGTAGGAAACTAGGATAGTTGTCAAGAGAGAATCTATGGTTCCTGGAGGTTGATTTGGGATAGGCGAAGAGTAGACAGAATTTGTATATCTAACCCCTCTACTGGGGTTTGGGAGGCAGGCTTTATTATTGATGGGTAGGGACTCAGGAGGTAACTACCTTGGAGTACAAAAGAACTTACTATGAAATATAGTCTAAGTGGGAACACTAAGTTATGGCATGTAGATTTATTTAGTTTAGGATTATAGAATTAAAATAGTAAAATTAAAATGTTCTGGAGGTGGCTTGAGATTTGGAACTGAGAGGTGAGAAGTAGGCAAAGTTGTCTGGATCTTGAAATGAAGCTGTAATGAAAACATTCTTGAAGCAAATCAATAAAATAAATTTTAGGTCATGTACATATGTAATGGTGGACCCTACTCCTTACTTATATGTAAGCAATTACAATCATCAAGCTATCAGAAAATTGAAAATGTATGCCTTTTCTAGAAAGAGTGAAAACACACTTTTAAAGAGAATTATTAAACTTAGCATTTAAAATTTTAGGCTTAATTGGTAAAACATTATATGAAAGCCTCATCCATTTTTTTATTCAATTCCATCAGAAACCCAGAAATTAACCTATATCTATCAATCAATTTATGCTAGCCCTTTTTAAAAACAGCTTTATTAAGATATAATTCATATACTTCCATACAATTCATCCATTTAAATTATATAATTCAATGTTTTTAATATATTCACCTATTCATAACTGCTCTAGGATGTGCAACCATCACAACAATCAATTTTAGAGCATTTTCATCACTCCAGAAAGTAATTCCATACACATTAGCAATCATTCTGATTTTCTCCCAACCCTCTACCACTCCCCACCCCAGCCGTAGACAATCATTAAGCTACTTACTAAATGGAAGAATATAGTGTGTGGTCATTGATGAATAGCTCTTTGCCCTTAGCATAATGATTTTGAAGTTCATCCATATTGCAGCATGTATCAGTACTTCACTTTTTTATGACTAAATAATATTCCACTGTACGGTTACTCCACGTATATTTAGCCACTCACCAGTTAATTGATATTCTGGTTATTTCTACAATTTGGCTATTAAGAATAATGTTGCTATGTGCATTCATATAGAAGTTTTGGATAGATGTACGCCTTTATTTCTTTTAGGTATATACTTGGTTGTGAAATTGCTGGGGAATATGGTAATTCTAGGTTTAGCTTGTGACGAACTGCCAAACTATTTTTTGTAGGAGCTGTATCATTTTGCATTCCCACCAGCAATGTATAAGGGCTTTAATTTCTCCACTTTCCCACCAATACTTGTTGTCATGTCTTTTTTTATTATCACAATCATAATGGGTAGGAAAAGGTATCTTATACTGGTTTTGATATATATGTTTTACTGGATAAGATAACATATTTTATATTCCCTATTTCTATATCTTCTTTCAAGAAATGTCTATTCAAGTCATTTGCCCATTTTTCAATAGAGTTGTCTTTTCATTGTTGTGGCATTAGAAGAGTTCTTTATTATTTGTACATAATTCCCTTATCAAAGACATAATTTAAAAATATTTTCTTCCATTCCGTTTCCCCCTTAGGACTCATAATTTTGCTGTGGCTTAAAAATTATAAAACAGATTAGGAAATGAAAAAGTAAGAAGCTGCTCTAGGACGGGCTAAACAATGTCAGCATGAACGCAAGAATACTAAACTCAAAATATAATTTCCTTCCCTCACACAATAGTCAAGCTCTGGAGCCTTTGTTTCACAGTTAATGAAAAATAACATGTTTTCAGACTGCGGATACATGAATACTAAAAAGTGATGATAAAAGTTTAGTCTGGAGTAGAGAAAACTCTTAATTGACAAACTTATATTAAAAAATCAGAACAATAAGCTTTCTTCTATTATCCTAGGAATTATTTCTCTCTCAGGTGTTTCTCTAGTCTGCTTCAAATATATTTATTTTTCATAGGTCATATTACTGAACTCTGTCCAACAGACATACCATTTTTCATGCCATCACTTTTCTTTCTTCTGTAAAAGGTTATTTTCAGCCCCAGCATGGTGGTTCACAACGGTAATTCTGGAGAGGCTGAGGCAGGAAGATCACTTGAGCCCAGGAGTTCAAGACCAACTTGGGCAATGTAGTGAGACCCCTGTCTCTACAAAAAGACAAACAAATACCTTAGCCAGGATTGGTGGTTATACACCTTTAATCCTAGCTACTTGGGAGGCTGAGGTGGAAGAATGGCTTCAGCTCAGGAATTTGAGGTTGCAGTGTGTTATGATTGTGCCACTGTACTTCTGGGTGACACATTGAAACTCTGTCTCTTAAAAAAAAAAGTACTTTTTTTGTGTGTGCTTTATTTTGACAATTAGATGTAGGATTTTATTTGGGAGGGGGAAGTGTCTGAGTGACAGCAAAAATAACAGTTGAGTATCCATATCCAAGTATCTCCAGTTATTACAGAACAAAGCAAAACAAAATACAGCGAAAGGGAATACAGGAAAAAAAATTGCCATATTTTGGAACAAGATGACAGAAGATAAAAGACAAGGCATAAACTGTATAATGATAAAAGTATGTCCTTTTGATTTCTCTTTTACATTATCTACTTACAATGAAAAAACAACTGTCATAATTAATAGTAAAAATTAAAGTAAAAATAAAACTACTGGGAACTTTTAAACATAATCTCTTAAATACCTACTCAAAGGGGGAAATTTAGTATACTACCTATTGAAACAATTAAAAGAGAAACATCTTATTTATTAGTTCATTCATTCATTTGCAGCATGAAGAAGATTCAGAACATTAACAGGAAGAATGAAGATTATTGAAGGTAGCAATGTATGGAATTTCAAGCTTTGGGAATTCTAAGATGAATTGGTTAAGCATGGAAGGTACTTACAAGGAAGTCAGGGAAATGAAGCTGGAAGTTCATTTATGTTTTCCCACTTTTTCAGATTTCTCCTATTCCTACATTTACAAAACGTGTAAGAATTCCCAATTGGACCCTTCAATAAACCAACATGAAACAATAAAATGGACTAGAAATCTCCACCTTCTTTTTCAGTCAACATTTCAATTTTTCTCTCTTTTTGGCTTGTATAGGTAGAAAACTCTCTCTTCTGAGGAAATGGTACCAGCACATTTACCAGGAATGGGGAGCAGTGTCAACTACCAGAGCCAGGCACTGAAGTGTCCCTGGAGGATTTGGGCGAGTGAGCAGGACAAAGCGTATCCTATCCTGCTTCAGGGGTCAGACATTTCGACAGTGTCTCACCAAAGAGAAAACGAAAAGATGCTCAACATTGAAAAGCACCGAGGAAGAATCAAACCCACTCCCTATCACCACTGTCAGAAAGCAGATATGACCATTCTACACCTTTTGAGAAGCAAAGAGCTGTTTGTATATTCTTTTGTCTTCTTCGTTATCTTTAGTTCTAGTCTTTATGTTTAAATACATACAGCCTGAAAAGACCCTGGAAAAGATAACTTGTTCCCAGTGACACAACCCTCTGACAGAGATAGCCTGGAGACCATATAGAACAACAATATCTGCCTGCTGTGATACTCAATCCAGAAAAGCAAACATTGCAAGTGTCTATTCAGGCAAACCATATTCTTACCAAACAGGTATCAGTGCTTTTTATTAGACTTTTTCAGAATTTTGTCCACAGTCTCTATCGATCTGTTGGCCATTTTAAAAATAACTGTGCCATTCAGAGTTTCTAGGCTCTGACTTGAAGCAGATTTAATGGCAATGCATACCATCCATCCAAACTATTTTTATCCTACCCTGTACAACAAATAACTCAAGAAGTTTAAAAATAATACAAACTTATAGCACTGGCAGGCAGATTCATGAACAGGAGAAATGTTCCATAATATTGGGAAATGTTAGAATATGAAATATGGGAGATGAGTGCATCTAATTTTCTAGGTTGATGTTCACACTGATAGGATAATTTTTAGTGCACATTTTGAATTCAATTTTCTTTATTTTAACAAAACATTTTATGCATATTGCTTACAGATGGAATAACTTTCAAAAACATAATCAGTTTTATAGGCCACATTCTCAAAGAAAATCACACAATTCCAGTTCACATTAAATGCTTTTCTGGCAAGCATAACATGACATGGAACCCTGTTTATCTTTGTGCTAGGTCACTGACTTCATACAACATAGAGGTTTGTCCTGACACTAATCTCTGCTCTAAAGACAGTTTCCCTTTCTCTTTGGGATGCTGTTTGAGATGACGTAGAGATCATAGCGAAGTCTGAGTAATTCCTGTGTCCCAGAGATGCTGTTTCCTCAAAAATCTTCAATTCCACCCTTGAAAAAGCCTCAGTTAGGACCCTCTAAATTTTAATTCAAGCTGACAGAGCACATTCACTCTATATTCAGCTTTGCCCATTATGAATAAGCTCTGGTCTTTATGGTTTAAGCTCCACAGTAAATTTATCAAATGGTAGCAATGACACATAAGAGGCAGTTTAAAAACTAATATATAATTCATATAAATATATAATCTCAGAAAAATCTCACTTCAAGTTATTTTGTCATAGTTGGTATGTATCTTGAGTAAGAGAGGCCTTTCTAGTATCTTCATTCTTCAAATACAATAAATGCACACTTGAAAGATAAAGCCAATATTACATGATGTAGCAGCAATCATGGTCAATGTAAATCGTGTTAACGGATGAGAAATGAAGGTATCAGAATGTAAGCTCCATGAGTTGAAGGACGATGTCTGTCTTGTTCACTGAGTACCCACAACCCAGGCTACTGTCCACCACATGCAAATGTTCTGTAAATATGTACTAGAGTACATGAAAGTGGAATTTTTTCCACTAGATAGTAACTTCTTTAAGACAGCCTACTGAATCTAGGGATCCCTGCCCCCCTACCTGCCCCAGTGCCCAGTGCAGTTATGGCTGTGAAGAGCTTTTGATAAGGTCAGACTTTGGTTTACAGAGCCAGTCCCATGTAACATGCTTTCCATACAGTATCAGTAATACTCATAACCACGTAATCATAGGCATTTATACCATCTTTTACTGAAAAGGAACCAGAGACAAAGGAGTCATAGAGCAAGTTAAGAACTCCGGTTGTCTAACCCCAGATCCAATGTGCCTTCTACTATGCCAGGTAATCCACCCCTCTACAATCTGTCAATATCTTCACTTTTAGTTTAGACCAATTCAATTACATTCCTTGCCAATAAATGATAAAGGATTAAGTGTCTGACAAACTGATAATTTCATATACCTCAGAACAGAAGTATCTAGCCTAAAATGAGAGATAAAAATTAGTATGTGGATTGTTTTATGTAGTTATGTAACCTTTTATAACTAGAAAAAGTTAGATATTAAAAAACAGTGCATGTGTTAAATTTAACCACTGATACATATCATAAATCACTCAGATTTGAAAGGGTATTAAATTAGGGGGGAGTTCATGAAGCCAATGTTTTCAAATACCTAACACAACTATGACATTTATGCCTTTACCTAGTGTACCTGACTATAAACCTACTAAACTTCAAGAATTGGAGACTTCATAAAATGTCTAGATTACCAGAGATAGTAACATTTGCAGTTACTTTTGCTTGATTACACGGTGAATGTGAACTTGTCACTGAGAAAAAACAGATTTTAGTAGCAGATTAGGTGTTCAACACTTGGTCATGAAGTGATAAAATATTATCTTAAGACATATTACTATGTAGCTTTTTAACTTTTGTATATAAAATATAATTTTGCTAAGACATCAATGTGCTAACTAAATTGTTGTCACTATTTTTTTTTTTTTTTTTTTTTGAGACAGAGTCTTGCTCTGTCGCCCAGGCTGGAGTGCAGTGGTGCGATCTTGGCTCACTGCAACCTCCGCCTCCTGGGTTCAAGCGATTCTCCTGTCTCAGCCTCCTGAGTACCTGGGATTACAGGCACACACCACCATGTCCTGCTAATTTTTGTATTTTTAGTAGAGATGGGTTTTCACCATGTTAGCCAGGCTGATCTCGAACTTCTGACCTCACGTAATCTGCCCGCCTCAGCCTCCCAAAGTGCTGAGATTACAGGTGTGAGCTAACACGCCCAGTCTGTTGTCACTATTGTAGGTGCACATTCAAAATGACCTTCTTACTGATAGCCATATGTGCTTTTTTCAGGGAAGGTATAGCATGTCTGTAGCAGAGAATTCACATAACCCTTCATAGCACAGCAAATGCATGATTTGCACTGCCTATAATTATTTGGCACTGCAAAATCTAACGGAATTGGACAAAATATCATCTGCTGCTTATTAAATCTTGTTTTTATATGGTAGACTGACCTAATTTTCCAGGGTTTAAAATTCAACTTCTTATCACCTGTTTGGCTGAAACTTCCCATCAAATACTTCATGTCATTTATACATGTTCAACAAGTCAAGTAACTTGGTTCACAGAAGACCTATGCCAGTATTAAATCTAGTCCCAATTAGAAAATACAACTTTAAAGTTGTCAGTTCAGTTTCTCTTTTTCACACCTTCATCATCGCCATAATACCTGGAGCAGAGATGTGACATTATGTGACTTAGGTAGTCACACCCTAGACCTTGCCATTACTAAGTTACCTTCCATAACCCCATTTTCAAGCCTTCCACACTCTAGCTTGCCCCTTGTAGTACTCCCATCTCAACAATCCTTCAGGGAAGTACAAACCAACATAAAGTACAATTCATTAATCTACTGCCTTTCCTGTGCTTCCGTCCCTCAGAACCTCACTCTCCTCCTTACCTGACCCAATTCCAGGGCCTATTACCCTTGTTAAAACCAACTCTTGTGCAAACTAACAAAATTGTAACCTTTGTTAAAACCCACTGGAAATAGAGACCCAGAACATTTCACATGTTCGAAACAGTCACTCTGCTGTGACTACAGATAAAAAACACAGCCTTGTGGACTGATCTCAGTTTAAATTCACGGTCTCTCACCTGAAGTTAACACTTAAAATGTGGTCTGTCTGGCCTATTATATTTCTTTCTTCCCCATTTACTTTCTCTCTTAGGCCATTATTTCACACGTTCTCCTCTGTCTGAAGTTTATGAAATGACTCACTTATCCCCCAAGCTCCTCTGTAAGTAATAATGGGAGAACAAAAGAGCCACTTCCTTATAGTTAAACTGGCAACTCAAAATTCACCAATTCCCTTGCTCATTCATATATTCATAGAGGATTTATTTAGTGCCCAGTAGAATCATAAAATCTTAGGTCTGGAAGAAGCTTCCAAGCCTCTCAAATTATAGAAGAGGAGATTGAGGCTGAGAAATGTTCATTTTCATTTTCTGAACGTTGTGCGTATATGAAAGCTGTACTAGATAAAATATCTGTTCTCAGTTGGTTTCTTGCCTTAGCTTTGTCTAACCTCTGTGAAGATGGTATAAAGGAGTCTATCATTCATAAGAAATTATACATATTTACCTTTGGTACACAATGTGACAACGTTCAGTGACATCTAATCACCCGGAGCCTGTTAGAAATGCAGAATCTCAGGTTCCGCCCTAGGCAAAGGGAATAAAAATCTGCATTTTTCTACCTCTCTATTAAATGACAAAGGGAACTATAATTATGGCCCAGCACCTTTTATTAATGCCTAGATTAACAGAAATAAATGTTCTCTTTTCTAGTGTTAGGCTACTTTTCACTTAAGAAAAAAGTTACCTCGTCTTTTTTTGTGGTTTTGTTAGGTTGTTGACTTGTAGAAATTCACCAGGTATTCACAATTCATCCCTTTGTGTTTGAAAAAGTTAGACGCTTTGATTTTGTTGATACCAAAAACAGATGAAACTGGTGTGCATCAGGGCAAATCTCATACAGTTTAAATTAAGATCGTGCATCAGAGTTAAGATGAAAAAGCTTAAGCTCTTCTTGGAATGGCCAAGCCAGAGGCAAATCAAGCTTGGCACCATAGAATCCAATATGTGTTGTTTTATTCCTCTCCTAAGTACTCATACCTCTTTCACCCTTAAAAAAATAGATTTCACTTTGCAGCCAAGAAGAGGTTAAAGTCATAGCTTCATGTAAGGAGAGAAAAGGTTGCTGGAGGAAGGAGAAGCTTTCCTCCCCATCTTTGTTTTGAAATTACTTCTGAATCCCTCTAGGATTGGAAAAGCCTTCTCAGTCTTACTATCTTTTGATTTTTTTAATTTGACGTCATTTAATATGTTCAGAATGTCATTTTTTTCAAAAAACTTCATTAATAGTGTTTTCTATCAAAATGCTCACATTTCTTTAAAAGTAAACAGATGTGAAGCCTATTAGTACTGTGATTGCTAGGTCAAAGGAATATCATACACATAATTCCATGCTAAAAAAAGTCCACTGTCTAAAATACTACGAATGAAAATAGCATGGCAAAAGGAAGAAATTGCTTTGTAAAAATATACTCTCATTAAAATACAGTTCTTTTTCCTCTGTTAAATGAAAAAATCCAATTACTAGACTGCTAATATGAGATTACAATCTTTTTAACAAAGTTCCTTGATTTTTTACCTTTTTTTTTCAACAGGGTCTCACTGTGTCACCCAGGCTGGAGTGCAGTGGTGCAATCATGGCATACTGCAACCTTGACCTCCCAGAGGAAAGTGATCCTCCCACCTCAGCCTCCCAATTAGCCGGGACTACAGGCACACGCCACCATACTCAGCTGCTTTTGGCTTTTTTTTTTTTTTTCTTTTCTCGGAGACGGGGTCTCCCTACATTGCCCAGGCTGGTCTTGAACTCCTGGTCTCAAGTGACCTGGACTACAGGCGTGTGCCACCACACCCAGCCTTAACCCTTAAGAAAAATCAATTTTCTGGATGCCTTTCCAAATCAAATTCCTAACTTTTCAAAATACTTCCCCATGTATTAAAATTCCAACACAATCTACAGGTCATGAGTACATACTGCAGTGTTCAGAGATGGTGATTGATTTGCCATTAGCAGTGAAGAGCCTTCTTGAACCCAATTAAGATAAATGATATCTACTAATATGTGAAGTAGATATTTGAAATGGAAGTACACATTAGGCAATAGAATTTACATTGTTTTTTCTTTTAACATCTCTATCTTATTTATAAATGTCTTGGCAAACATTCATAATAAGGCACCAATATCTTTTCAATCATCCTAGTCCTTTTGTTAATTTGTTTAGTCCTTACTTTCTAACAGATAAGGGATTGCTTTGTATAGCTTGTAGAAGATGAGTTTCTACATATATGACACATTTTGGTGCAGTTTTGTCAGAGGTGTTGAGTGAGGGCTAGGAAAATGAGGGACTCTGGAGCTGGGCTGCATTCTCCAAAAGCTATTCCTAGCAGTTGAGGGAACAAACTGATAATGTTTGTTGAACAGACCTAGACTTGGGATTGTCTTGATATCCAGATGTCTTGAAAACAAAGGCATTCCTAATTTTGCTTTAAAGATAATAATATTGATTCTTGCAAAATATAGTAAGAAAATTAATTCTTTATCACAAACCCTTGTAGCACAGCACATCTCCCCACGACCTTTTTTTACCCTACATATATACAACTATTATACCTAGGGTAGATGTAATAAACTTGCTTTCACTTTGCACTGTGGACTCACCCTGAATTCTTTCATGCATGAGATCCAAAAATCCTCTCTTGGGGTCTGGATTGGGATTCCTTTCCTGTAACAGTTTGGTTCAACTAGAATCATTTCCACAACAGAATTTTTCACAGTCTACATGCTGAGAGCATTTGCCATAGAGTGGCTACCATTTGCTATGCTACCCAATCTCAGGGGGCTGATGGAAAAGAGTGATATAGTTTATAAAGCATGCTTGAAGAGTATGAAAACTTGAATCTATTTTTAAATAAAATTTTTAAAGAACTTAAAATTGAAAATAAACTTCCTATTATTCACATTTACTGAGTGAATCTACAGCCATATTTGGTGCTTTAAACAACAGATTTTATCTGCCCTGTTTCGATCCTTGAGTATTGTGAGCTTTCTACTATAAGTGACTCTAATAGGCAGCTGTGAACATATTAGTATCCTCCCTGATGGGTCACACAACCAGTCATAATCCCAGTTGGAAATGCATACAAGGTCTCATGTACATTCCCTCCTCTCTCAAAGTGATGGCCCTAAAACAACTCTTTCTTTTTCCCCCCCAGAATGAAGTGGAAACTCTTCCTGTCTTTTCCAGATTTTCTTTTAAATGTGGTGTTTATAGCGCTGATGCTTGTGTATTAAACTAGAAAAACTGAGTCATTTAAGTGAGAGAGTGAGGCACTGTTCAGGAAGTGTGATTCTCAAACTTGGTCAGAATCACCCACAGGGTGTGTGAAACCAGATTGCTGGGCCCCACTCCCAGAGTTTCAGATTCAGTGTATCTGTGGTGGGACCTGAGAATTTGCATTTCTACCAAGTTCCCAGGTGATGCTTAGAGAACCACTATATAGTAACATCTTCCAGTCTGTGGTTTTTCTGAAAATTTGTCATAAATGTTTTATTTGGTTTATCCCTGGGCATTTAAAAAAATGCTATTTCTCTTTGAACCATGTACTATCATAAAATCCATCATAAATCTGAAGTTGGAAGTGAATGTGGAAAGGAGGTGAGAGAGAACAAATGCCAAGAGCTTTTGATAGTCTTGGGCTAAATCCCTCTTGCCTCCTGACTTTTCAAGATTTTCATTTGCAGTACTGAAATTATAATCCCTATGTCAAAGCAAAGCACAAACACGGGCATGATCCATGGAAAATGTTTAATAGAGACAAAAACATTAATAGACAGATAAAGACATTTGTTTTTATATTACCCAGTATTTCACACCAAACTGACTTAAACTGAGAATAAATGATAAATGTTGAAAATTTCCTAGCAGAGTAAAAATAAAACTGTGGATTCATATCACAAAGACAGGAGTGAGTTTATTTGCTCAGTTTACTAACAAAATCATCTTGCAATATGAAATAATTCTATAGGTTAGATATTAATATCTTTTTATTTGATAACTACTAGTATTTCAGACTTCTCCGTCATCTTCATCACCATCATAAAAGTAGTTATTAGGAATTACAAAAAGTTTTGGGTTCTATGCTCATAATTATTATAAGATATTCACATTTACATTAACATAAAATATTAATATTTGTGTTTCTCTTTGTGCACTAGCCCTCAGCACAATGTAGTGCACAAGGAAAGAGAATGCAAAAGTTAATTCATAATCTTAGCATGGAATTCACCAAAAAAAAGTCAAAAGTGATATTCTGAAATATATTTCAAGGCAAGGGGCTTTAAAATTTATTTAAATCTGTTTGTTTGTTTGTTTGTTTTTTAGGTTTTCTTAAGCTTTTTCACTCAGAGAGCATGAATAGTTTGGTATCTCACAGTCTTTCTCAGCAGGATTTCTCAACTGAAGCAGAGAGTGGAAAACCGGATTTCAGTGACTATTTTCTCAATTCTCCCCAAAATGTACTTAACTAGTACCATTCTAGAATTCATTCATAACATTAAATGAATGACTTAGTTTCACAGTTGAGAAAGGCTGAAGGATTCAATCCCATACTCCCCACAATGGGACAAGACATGACGTACAACAGATATCTCAAGATGTTAAGAACGTGACCTAGAAAATGTCTATCATAGACTAGAATGCCTTGCATTTTAATAGGTCCTCATTTCAAATCAAATTTCGCCGGCATTATTCTTGCAACAATCTTGCCAAATCAGTAGTACTGCTCCTCGTTTTATGGATGAGAGGTATGGGGGTCAGAAAGTTCAGAAACTGAATTGTCAGGGTCGCATGGCTAGCAAGAAGCAACTCAAACTCTGACTGTATGCTGGGGTTGTTTTTCTTATGTGGGGCATATGTCCTTTCATTCCCCAATAGTTCAGCCTATCCTGAGAAGCTCGCCTCTACTGATCCATACACCCATGGATTTTACTGATTTTAGTTTAGTCTTGGTTATCAGGTCCTTAGGATGCACGTTCCCACATCAGCATAGCTTGAGTACTCCCTTCCCTTGAAAGTAAGTGTGAAAGTGAGTCCCTACAAAGCCTCATTATGCGACCTGATTCTCCCTTAGCATGTGGGAAGCAATTAAAATCCTATAGACCTGGGCTGGGTGCTATGGCTCATGCCTGTAATCCCAGCACTTTGGGAGGCTGAGGTGTGTGGATCACTTGAGGCCAGGAGTTCAAGACCAGCCTGGCCAAAGTGGTGAAAACCCATCTCTACTAAAAATACAAAAATGAGCTGGACATGTTGGCACACACCTGTATTCCCAGCTACCCCAGAGGCTGAGGCAGGAGAATGGCTTGAGCCTGGGAGGCGGAGGCTGCAGTGACCTGAGATCACGCCACTGCACTCCCGCCTGGGTGACAGAGCAAAACTCCATCTCAAAAAAGAAAAAAAACCCTATAGACCTGACCTGAGATCACGCCACTGCACTCCCGCCTGGGCGACAGAGCAAAACTCCATCTCAAAAAAGAAAAAAAACCCTATAGACCTGACCATTCAGCTGCAGAGAAAGCAGGAAAACCATTTAAGAGCTCTACTACCTTAGAGTTAGAAATTAGAGAAAACTAAGGATAGAGGCACAAACACACGCTGAGAGGTGAGAATATCACCTGCATGAAGGCAAGGTGGGGCTTTCTGCCCTCTGCTCCTCACTGCTAGAAAGAGGAAGCAGGTTCAATAGCATTTCCATTTCCTGTTAATTTTTCTAATGGCTAAGAATGAAAGGAATTATTTTTTAAAAAGACTGTATTTGATACATCACATTGGTACTACTTTAAACTTAATAGGTCATTCTTTAGGAAAAAAATCTTCAAAAATTCACAATTTTGCTTCGTTCCCTGTGTAAATCCTTAGGGAATAAGAGTATAGATCGAAAATTAATTTCTAAGTACCCTTGGGAAGAGACAGCGATGCTAACAGATTCATTTGAGACAGTTAGAAGCACAATTTCACCCAGTGTTGTTTTCAATATCACAATCTAAACAAGTTTACAATCACTTTGAACTCTTTTCAAATGTAATGCCCCAGGAATAGTCTTCCAAACACTCTGGAAGCTAAAGCTGTCAACAGACTGTCAGTGTTTCAGCAGTAGCTTTTATATTATTTTTTAACAAAACAAACAGGAAAGTAAGATAACTCAAGATGTTTTAACATTTTAATTAATGTGCCATGAGAAAAAAAAAAAAAAAAGAAAAAGAAAAACAACGAGGCCTGTGCATAGTTGGGACTACTCTTTGTGAAGCTCACATATAATACTATCTAGTCATATTTTTAGATATAAAGATTGGTGATAAACCTTGTTTCCTTTTGAATTTCTTTGGAAATAAATGTATAATAACTGCCTATCACTTTAAACATTAATAGCTAAAATGGCCTACATACTATTTCAATTAATATACTTGAGTAGGAAAAAATTACATCTTTAAGTAGTCCTGATTTGAACAAAAGTTTTAAAAAGTAAAGAAAAAAATGGTTATTTCTTGCACTGCAGTTTTTTATAAGACAGGGACTATTTCTACAGCCCTGGTCTTGCAAACTTCCTGGCATACAGTAGCAACCCAACGGTATTTTTGAGTGAATGAATGGATGAATTAATGTACCTGGAACATACATCAGAAGTACCAATGACACTGTAGAGCACACACAATAGGTATCGCTACACATTCATCAATGAATGAATCACTATGTACAGAACCAACATTTTACATTTCATTTGGAATAGAAATGCAGGGAGTGTGGGTGGGTGGGGTAGGGGGAACGGTTGAGGCTCCTCCGTGGTTCCTCTTTTCAAAAACTAAGCATTTCCATAAAGTCCTCTGAAATAGCATGATTCAGTTAAAGTGTTTTATTCTTTTCTCCAATTTGCTGTTCCCTGTGCCTGGAATTAATTTTCTGCCCTTCGCTGTCCATGTGAAAACGTTTCCTCTTTTAAGGCCGAGCTCTAATGCTTTCCTCTAAGCAGCCATTCTCATTCTCCACTTCTCCATCCTCTGTACCTAAGATGCTGCAGTATAACTCATGTGAATGTGAATTATAACATGTGAATATGCTGTCTCTTCCACTAGGTTGGCCACTCCTTGAATTTTAGGACTGTGTCTTACTTGTCTTAATATTTTCTTTTTTTCCCAGAATAGTATCTTGAGGATACATTAGGCCTATGGTAAATTTTATTTAACAAAATTGAATTAAAGGGAGATAACTGGAGGTATGGTATCATCTATTAAAGTAAAGGAGTGTGTATGTGTTTTATTCCTAACTCAAAAGAGAGAATTGGTTCTAAATGCAAGAGCTTTTCCTCATGTTACCAATAATAAATCTGATATCCTCAAACCTAAGAGTTTCCTTCTAGGCTTCCTGTTCATTGGAATTGGAAATTGGACTAGTTATGTCTATTTAAATATACATGTAACCGTAAAATAAATATACAGGAATCTGTAGTGTCCACATTTACAAAAATTAACCAAGAATTTTATGCCCTATTGTATAATAATGAAATGTAGATTTCCCATTGGGAAACAACTCCTCAATTCAAGATTATGAATTGAATGGCACTCACCTATTGTTTTATTTGAAAGGCCTTAGGAGAGCTCCAAGCTTTGACTTCTAACTGGGCATAATTTGTGTACTATTAACTGTCATCTCTAAGAGTTTGTTCAAACGCCCAGTGATAGACTCAATATGGTAACGCCACCTTCATTAACTGACATTCTGTTATGGTTCTTACTACTGACATTTGAAGATGGCATCATACATGTTGCCACATTTTCAATTGACCGATTTTATAAAGCAGATTTACATATTCAAGTACTTTTAATGTTTTATTTTTTAAATTCCTTAAAATGCATATTCAAAGAGTTTTACCTGTTTTTATTTGATGCTGTGGGCAAACAAATAAGAATATAAAAAGAAAGGAGTATATGTTTCTCCTTATGCCTAAAATCACAACCCAAAATCTCACTTGTTCTTGATTTTACTTCTCTCCTGACTGCCCCTGAACTAGCAGAGTTGTGATGCCCTTGCTTCTACCGAGGCCAATCAAACTCATTGTCCTCTGTGCCATCCACTTCATTTGAAGCCCATGGCTTCCATGTAGCCTTCTCTGAACACCTCTAATCATTTCTGCCTACATCAACATTTAACCGAATACTATATATATATATATGTAGTATTATATATATAGTATTTATATATATATTATTAACTAAGTCCCTATATTAACTGACTATATATATAGAGAGAGCGAGAGAGAGAGAGAGAGAAAGAGAGAGAGTTCACTCACATATTTAAGTCCTTTACTGTAATGATAGGTACACTCACATATTTAAGTCCTCTACTGTAATGATAGGTACACTTGACCTTCCTGGAGAGTAGGAGCCACGTCATTATTCTTTTACTACCTTAACAGTGATGGTGTAGGATCAGGTATATACACAGGAAATCCTCACGGATTATTGACAACCCCAGACAGTGTAAAACACTAATATCTTCTGCTCTGACTCATTTTCTAACCTGTATTCTTAGAGCCAACTGGCTACTTGATATCCTCAGCAATTAGTCATTTCAAATAAAAGAGACGAAGCAGAGCTCTTATTTTCTCTTTCAGACATGAGTGTCATCCCCTGCATATGGTAACATTATCATCCCAGTTTAAAGCAAACACCTTGATGCTATCCTTGATTTTTTTCTTTTCCTTCTCTCACATCCAATCCACTAGAAATGCTATGGGTGCAACCTCCAAAATAAAACCTGAATCTCAATACTTCTCTCTATCTTGCCTGCTACTCTCCTGGTTCAAACCACCATCATCTTTCTCTGGATCACTAAATAATATCCTACCAATTTTCCCTTTTTTACTTCATCCCCCTATAATTCATTCTCCATGCAGTTGTCTTGCTGTTTTTCTAAAACATTGATCTGATGCATATTTTTTATGCTTGATTCTCTGCAATGGTTTCCACTGCTCTTGGCTTAATATAGCCTGTCTAACACAGTACACAAAACCCTTCTGGATCTCTGGCCCTGCCTACCTGCTTACCATGCCCTCAGCCTCTCTGTCCTAGTCATTGACATGCAATCAAATAAGTACAATGTGGCGTTGTAACTGCAAACAGAAATCAATGCACTTGGGAGGTATTTCACTTCGTCTGAGTGGGAGGTTTACACAAAAAGCAATCTGAAGGATAAAAGAGATTTTGTCAAGCAGACAAGGTGTGTGTGTGTGTGTGTGTGTGTAAAGAGTGAACAATGAACAGAATAGGGCATTTCAGAAAACCTTTTCTTTCCAAATGCCACTTATGGTACGCTGTGGTTTGAATGTGTCCCCTCCAGAATTCAGGTATTGCCAATGTGAAATATTAAGAGGCAGGACATTTAAGAGGTGATTAGGCCATGAGGTCTCCTTTCTTGTGAATAAGATAAAGGCCCCTATAAAAGAGGCTTCACACAGCACTGGACTCTCCTGCCCTTGAGCCTTCTGCTGTTTAAGGACATAGCATTCTTACCCTCCAGAAGATGCAGTATCAACGCACCATATTGGAAGCAGACAGCAGCCTTCACCAGACAATCATACCTACCGACTCCTTGATCTTGGACTTCCCACCCTCTAGAACTGTGATTAAATATTTGTGATATTTGTAAATTACCTAGTTTATGGTGTTCTATTATAGCAGTATAAACAAACTTAGATAGTTGTGATATACTACACTCCATTGTTACTTACTAGAATGAGTAATCTATCAATCTATAACCTACATCTTAAAAAATTTCTCAGTGATTTCCTAATCTCTGCCAGCTCTACATATCCATTTCACTTCTGCAATGAATGTCTCAAAATTAGGCACTGTTCATAACTTGAGTTGTGACAAGTGACTGTCCTGGTTTCAAAATTAAGAGTATGGGACATAATTCAACATGCTAAAAGATAGTGAGGGGATAAAAAGAGGTTGTTTAACAGGTACAAATATACATTTAGAAGAAATAAGATCTGGTGTTTGATAGATCAGAAGGGTGATAATAGCTAACATTAATGTAGTGTATATTTAAAAGTAGCTAGAAGAGAATAAATCAACTGTTCCTAGCAAAAAGGGAAAGATAAATATTTAAGGTGATGGATATCCCAATAACCCTAATTTTATTAATGAAGATGTCAAATTATCACATGTACCTGAACATATATACATCTAATACGTATCAATAAAAATAAACATAAAAATAATTCAGTGTGTTAGATCACAAGCATATTCACATTACTGACACGGTAGAAAAAGAATCCTATAGAACAGGGGCTAGCAAACTATGGACTGAAGGCCAAATCTGGCCCATTGCCCGTTTTTATAAATAAGGTTTTATTGGAACAGAGGTTCACACATTCCTGTGCACATTGTCTGTGGCTGCTTTCGTGCTTTAATGGCAGAGCTGAATAGTCAGAACAGAGACCCTATGGTCCCACAAAGCAGAAAATATTTACCCTCTGCTCTGTACAGAGAAATTTGCCAACCCCTGTCATACGGAAAGTAGTATTTGTTTATTTCAGGGAGAATTTAAAGCACATGACATTGTTCATGGTTTAGGTAAATGGCACAGCTTTTTAAAAAATGTGGTAATAGAGTAGTTCATGTTTATAACTATTCCCGAGACAGTGGAACTGTTAAAGAAAACAGTTTGTGGCTACATAAAGGCCTTGTAAATGAGATATCATTGCTGTGTGATCAGTTGATGTTCTCAGACTTGAAAGTACCTTTCAGTACATCCTTAAAATGTACAACAATAGGAAGTGATTTGCTGAAATAATACTGTTATAGCTGGCTCCAGCCCAAATTGCTCAAGGCCATGTAAAAATCTGAGGAGATGCAGACATAATAGGCTCAGCGGGTTGAAAATAATATCACATTTTTCTAAATGCAAAGACTAGTTTTGTGCCACTAACTAAGCTGAGTTCTGGTTTCACTGACAGTCTTTATTAACCTCTTCTTTTTCTGCATATATATAATTTTTTGTTCAAATATACTCTAGGTGCTTAGTCACAGGATGCAAAATATTTTAAAACTGTTTTTCAACTGTGTGTTGAAATAAAATTAAATAATTTTATTAACCTTTATGTTGGACTGAAACAAGTTTTCAGTCGTCAAACAATTTATTGCATTTTAATGGTTCACAAAAATGGTTTCTTTCTTTCAATTGGAAATTTTACAGCTGACTGGCTGGCCATGTATAGTAGCTGTGTATGTCCTAATAGCTTAGGTCATTTCATTAGCACAAAGTGGAAGAGAATATTGTAATCATGACCACTCAGAGAAGACGCTTATATGAACAATGTGTTATTTTTATACTTAATGTAGCATTTTAATAAAACCATAGTCATAATAGTAAGAAATATCATGACTACCAAAAGCCTAGAGGTTTTGTACAAGAAACAAATAAAACAAGCTACAGGGAGTAGTGAAACTCCTCTAACTTTGCTTCCTGGGAATATCCTGATGCAAACTGTCTGGAAGTTCCAGTGGACAGTGTTTTCGCTTCATTACACTTCTCCTGCTGTCTCCATGGTTGGGAAGGTTGTTGCTGTTTTGTCTTTAGCTCTTTTCTAGTCTTCCTCTCTGTCTTCTTTTATCTAATCTTATGGTTTTGAAAATAACATCTGAGTGTTTGGCGCCCACACTGACCAAGGGGGCCTTAAGTCACCTGAGAACTCTAGACTTTCCTAAAATTCTTCTATCATTTTAATGTATGTTAACAGACAAGTTTTACTCTCATTACCATTCCTTTTCAAAATATATTGATGAGTCCCTTCTCTATCTTTTTTGAGACAGGGTCTGTTGCCCACCCTGGAGTGCAGAGGCACAATCATGACTTACTGCAGCCTTGACCTCCTGGGCTCAAGCAATCCTTTCACTTCAGCCTCCCAAGTAGCTGGGATCACAGGCAAACCCCACTCTGCCTGGCTAATTTTTTAATTTTTTTTGTAGAGATGGGGTCTTGCTATGTTGCCCAGGCTGTTCTTGAACTCCTGGGCTCAGATGATCCTCCCACCTCAGCCTTCCAAAGTGCTGGGATTACAAGCATGAATCATGGTGCCTGACTTATGTTTTCTAAAATATTAAATTAACAAATGTCTAGTGAATAAAGTTTAAAACCAGAAAACAATGGCCATAGCAAACTGCACAGAACAGCTGTTTGATAGTTCCCCAGTACCTTGCTTTTCTTTCCTTCTCCAGCTATCTACGAAATTGGTGCTTCTCAAATCGTGATCTACGTACCATCTGTGTCAGAAACAATTGAGCCATTTACTTAAAATATCAACCATAAGCCCCACCCTAGGCCTTCAGAAACATTACCATGGCTATAGGTCTTTTCAAAAATTTCCCAGATGATAATTACACATAACCAATTTTGAGAGCCAATGTGATCCATTTTCAAAACTTACAGAAGTTTTTGAAAGACTATACTCTTCTTTTCTACCTCATTTATCATATTCTCTATAGTATATTTCTTTCCTTCTGCTTTAATATAGGCCCTTATCTCTCATGTCTGGATAATCAAAAACCTTTGAAATAATTCCCTTTTTTCTAGTTTTCTGATGCTGCCAGATTTGTCACCTAGAATCGTAATTTTAGCAGTCTAATCACTGGCTTCCCAGTGAAATGTGCCCTTTTTCTTCTTGAAATGAATGCCACCTTGTTAGTTAAGGGACTTAGTTAATGCCTCTAAAATCTTTTCCTTGGGGAATGAGATTACTTCCTTTTCTTAAATATATATTCCCTTTTATTCCTGTCAACTTCTGTTGAAGTTTTTCCAGGTGTGTTGCTACTTCCATTTAAATTCAATTTATCTATTATACAAAGTTCAAATTAAACTTAACATCCTCCAAGAAGCACTGCCTCTTCTGAAACCCCATAGCATTTAGACACAATCTGTGTCTCAGCTGTGGTTATTTGTACATGTGTTGAGGCACCATATCACAATCAGCCATTCATTTCATGGGAAAAATAATCATTGATTGGACTATAATTTCAATTTACAAGGAAGTTCAAACATGGATTTTAAGCAACTTTGAGAATTTCTCTTTAAGTATACATAAAATTACAGGCCACTTCTTTTAAAGACACCCAACAGTTGGAAGTAGACAAGAGGTTTCAGCGATGGGATTCTAAAATAGATAACAGGAAACTCCAATAAACCTCGGCCTTAGAAATTTACTTCTGCATCTGAGAAATAAGCTGAAGGCTAGGTGCTTTAGTGGGGAGTTAGTGTGAGCAGAGCCACGGGTGTAAAATCCATGTTTTTGAGGAAGGGGTTTGGAAAATATCTACTCAGCTGGAGTACGTTACATAAACAGAAATTTCCCTACATCTCTGTTTGCTCAGGGGCCCTAGTAGTGTAGAATTGTTTGGATAGAAGGAAGAAAACAATTGCCAGTAAATCTGTGCAGGTTGTTCTGATCCAGTAACTACAGGGAAATATTCATGTCTCCTTGCTCTGTGAGCTGGACTCCAGGAAGATACTATTTCTAATAGTTCTCAAACCCCAGACAATCTGTCTGTCTTGGTCATGAATAAAGCTTATTATTTTATCTGTCAATCAAGTTCAATCCATACCCCCACCCTGCCTCTGATTATCTCTTCTTGATTTCATTAAATAATCACTGTATAGGTACTGCTTTATGTGCATAGCAGTACCTTAGGCACAGGGACACTGCAGTGAAGAATAGATATGCTCCTTCTTCTGTAGGACTGTGTAGTAAAATGAAGGACCCTGAAACATTTATAACATTTTATAACTACATATTACATGAGGTTATAATCTCTACCTTTTATTTTTTGGTACTAACTAAATTCTATAGGAACAAAGAGGTGAAGGCAATTCTACATGGGCAATTGAAAAAATTTTGAAGAATGAATGACTTTCACATAAACAGCAAGATTATTCTAGGAGAGGGAACAGAATCAGTAAAGCACAGAAGCATAAATATGTTCAGTAGGTTGGGAGAGAAGTACGTAGACTGCAGTGTAGGCTGCATGATAGGATATGATGGTAGGAGAAGATGGGGGTTCCAGTATAGGTTGGAATATTTCATGTGACTCTTCAGAGAATAACAGTGATGGGTGGTGGCTCCATGGAAATTTATTATATTACTCTGTATACTTTCTCTCTTATTTAGATAGATAGATAGATAGATAGATAGATAGATAGATAGATAGATCTCAAAACCACAGTGAGATACAATAATCTCACCCCAGTCAGAATGGTGATTATTAAAAAGTCAAGAAACAACAGATGCTGGTGAGGTTGCAGAGAAACAGGAACGCTTTTACACTGTTGGTGGGAGGGTAAGTTTAGTTCAACCACTGTAGAAGACAGTGTGGTGATTCCTCAAGGATCTAGAACCGGAAATACCATTTGACCCAGCAATCTCATTACTGGGTATATACCCAAAGGAATATAAATCATTCTATTATAATGATAGATGCACACATATCTTCATTGCAGCACTATGCACAATAGCAAAGACATGGAATCAGCCCAAATGCCCATCAATGATAGATTGGATAAAAATAAAAATGTATGTATACACCATGGAATATTATGCAGCCATAAAAAAGAACAAGATCATGTCCTTTGCAGAGACATGGATGGAGCCAGAAACCATTAACCTCAGCAAACTAACAGAGGAACAGAAAACTAAACACTGTATGTTCTCACTTATAAGAGGGAGCTTAACAATGAGAACACATGGACACACAGGGGGAACGACACACACTGGGGCCTGTTGGGGAAGGGCAGCATAGCTAATGCATGCAGGGCTTAATACCTAGGCGATGGATTGATAGGTGCAGCAAACCACCATGGCATACCTTTACCTATGTAACAAACCTGCACATTCTGTTCATGTACCCAGAACTTAAAGAAAATAATAAATAAATATTACCCAGAATCCTAGTGCCATAATAATTCAACTGCAAATATATATATGTATATATATAATTTGATTTTTAAAATGGAACTAAGGACCTAAACAAATATTTCTTAAAAGAAGACATCCAAATGGTCAACAGGTATATGTAAAAGTGCTCAACATCACTAATCATCAGGTAAATGCAAATCAAATCCATGAGATATCGCTTCATACTTGTTAGAATGACTGTTATCAAAACAAAAGAAAACAAATGTTGGTAAAAATGTGGAGAAAAAGGAATTCTTATACATGTTGGGTGGGAATGTAAATTAATACAGCCATTATGGAAAACAGAATAGAGGTTTTTCAAAAACTCAAAAATCGAACTACTATATGATGCAGCAATCCCACTATTGGATAAATATCCAAAGAAAATGAAATAAGCAAGTACAAGAGATGTACGCACAACCCATGTTCACTTCAGCACTATTTGCAACAGGCAAGATATGGAATCAACTTAAGTGTCTAGTAACGATGAATGGATAAGGAAAATGTGATATATATAGAAAATGAAATGGTATTCAGCCTTGAAAAACAAGAAAATGCTGTCATTTATGGGTCAACATGGATGAACCTAGAAGACATTATGTTAAGTAAAATAGGCCAAGCACAGAATGATAAAAATCACGTGATCTCACACATACATGGAATCTAAAAATGTTGAACCCACAAGCAGAGAGTGCAGTGGTGGTTATCAGAGGCTAGAGGGTGTGGGGATTGGGAATATGTTGATCAAAGCGTAGAAAATTTCAGTTAGAGTAAGTTCAAGAGATCTGTTGTATCTCATGGTGACTGTAATTAAGAACAATATACTGTATACTTGAAAATAGCTAAAAAAAGTAGATTTTAAATGTTATTACCAACAAAAATAAATATATGATAATACATATGCTAATAAAATTCATTTAGCCACCTCCAATGTATACATATATCAAACATCATATTGTACAACATAAACATATAATTTTTGTCAATTAAAATTATACATATATAATTTTTCAAAAGATGCTGACCCTAATAGGTATTTTACCTATATACATAGTTAGAAAAGTGCATATAAAATATTTTCTTTATGTACTAGCCCTGACTTTTTTGTGCCACATCTAATATCATGGCTCAGACAGTCTCAGACATTTTCAGAGGATCATATTATCTTAATCTGTGGAACTCTCCCGTAAAATCATTTCTGATTTCACTAATGGCCTTTGAAAGGCTCCTCTTCTCTATATTTCATATAGTAACAACTTGAAATGCTTCTAACAGGTAATTTTTAGGACCCCAACTCTAGGGACAGAAATATTGGGAAAAGGATCCTGGATGTGTACAAAATCCATATTTTGGTTCTGCCTGTAACGATCCCTTAACTTGGGCATGTTGCTTGTTTCTGAACCTTGGCTTTTCATTTACAAAACAGAAATAATTCCTGGAGTCTTCACAGGATCAAAATGGCGCTTGCGAAAAAGACTTTTGTTAGTAAAGAGTAGACAAAGTATAATTATACATTTCTTTTTTCTTTTTTCTTTTCTTTTTTTTTTTTTTTTTTGGAGATGGAGTCTCACTCTGTTGCCAGGCTGCAGGCTGGAGTGCAGTGGCGCGATCTCGGCTCACTGCAACCTCCGCCTCCCAGGTTCAAGCGATTCTCCTGCCTCAGCCTCCCGAGTAGTTGGGACTACAGGCACATGCTACAATGCCCAGCTAATTTTTGTATTTTTAGTAGAGGCAGGGTTTCACCATGTTGGCCAGGATGGTCTCGATCTCTGGACCTTGTGATCCACCCACCTCAGCCTCCCAAAGTGCTGGGATTACAGGCATGAGCCACCACACCCGGCCAATTATATATTTCTTTTAGTCTGTAAGACCCTTGGAAATAGGGGCTTAAACATTTTATGCTATGCCTATAACAGTACTTTACACAATGTAGGTAATCAAAAAAATAAATTTTCAGTCAATAAGGACAAGCTCAAAGAAATTAAAAATAAAATCAGTCATTTTATAGGAATAAGTTTTTACTATCACAGGAAGCATAAATATGAAGAAACATAAAGGCAATGACCAAAATAGATGTTCAAAGTTAAAAATAAAATGCAGATTATTGTTGAATCATTCTATGACTTGTTTTAAACATTAACATTGTCAAATCTTTAATAGGAGTAACCTTAGATAAGGGTAGAAGTTACATCTTAAAATTTTATTTTGTGTGTGTGTGTGTATTTTTGTGATTGTGAACCATAAAGTCATTAAGGTTAATTTAATGAAATTTCATATAGTTAGAGTGCCAGCTGTTTAATAATGAAGAATGCTGTGTACCAGTTTAGAGAAACCTTTAGGGGTTGTTTTATATGCCATTTTTAACAAACTGACTAAGCCAGGAGTCATTTGAAAATGTAAAGATTGCAAAAAATAAATCCACAATGATGGCTAAGCTAATTGTTTACAATAGCAAATAGCATCTAATATGGTGGGACATAATTGACTATATGTGTAGCCTATGGCAATATTCTCTTAAGGAAAACAATGGTTTTTTTTTTTGCTTTTTAATTTTTTTTGGTTTTCAATTAATGAATCTAATACACATATTTAATTATAGGTTGACTGGTGTGTTTTCTTCACACTTTGCGGAAAAAATGCTTTTTTTAAATTGTCGGGTCTTGAATCCATATTTGTTTTCATCCTCATTACTTCTTAATGACTTTCATGTATAATTAAAAATTATTGGACTACTTTTGCCTTATTCTTGCCTCACTTCTCCTGATCTAGGTATTCATCTCTATGTGTATTGGGTCTGGTTCTCTATTTGTAAGATAACTCACATTCCTTGGATCCATAAGGAAAAAAAGAATGTCCTCAACTCTTCACCACAAACTCCACCAGTGGAAAAGAGTAGCATCTTCCAGTCCCAGGGGATTTATATGCACACAAATGAGGGAATATCCAGAATTGTCTTTCTTTATAGAGTGGAAGAGTCTCCCCATTCACCAGATGACCTGGGGTGTCATTTCCCTACATTAAGCTCTAAGGTACATGCGTGGTGCCTCTGAAAAAAATTGGGGACAAAGGTGGCCTCTAACAAAGAACAAAAGAACAAAGAACTGGCCCATATGAAAAAGAGACAGTGATAACTGGGGCAGACATAGCATATAGCACATACGACGCTAACATAAGCCATTTAGGTTTTCAGGAGATAATCAAACTATCTCTTTGAAATTGAATCACAGAACCCGGATCACATGATTTTGTGATGGATAACAGTGAAATGGAGGAGCACGCCACCCAGCAACTAGTTGCAGGATTACTATAACTTCACTGTATACTCTAATGGTCCATAGATACTTTGAGGCTTTTATCATTTTTCCAAGTTGTCTGTAGTCTCAATATGGAATTATAAATAAGTAATCCATAATTTTTAAGAAAGACACCAGAATGAGTTGAAGGAACAAACTTCATTTAGATTGTCATCAAGTATGTTAGAAGGCTATTTTGGATGTAAATTATTTTTCTTATACAAAAAATAGTAATTAACATTGATTAAAGCCCAGTGAATTCAGTCCAGTGTATTCAGCTCCTCCACTGGTAGCCGCAATACTAAGTTCTGAGAGGCTTGTAAAGATATTAGTCTCAGTCCTTTCTCTCGAGAAACACACACGAATAGGCATAGAAAGTGATATAAATAATAAACTGGAAAGAAAAGCAGTGTGTGACAGAAAATTATATTTGGCAGATTAATATAAAATGTTTTTAAAATATAAAAGGATAATTATAAACATACAGCAAGATCTAGATTGGCAAGTATTTAAGCAAAACTAAACAAACAAATAAATAATCCAGAAATGTTTATCTCAATGATCTTTTAGAAGAAAAATGATTTGTTCTACTTGGATTGGCTACAGTTCTCTGAGTTATTGGATGGAAGCAGAACATGGCCATAACCTCATTGGCCATCAAGACAAATGTATCCAGCCAACCCAGAAACTCAAGGCACACATTCCCACATATTTTCCCATGGGAAAGACTTGGCTGTATGGGCTCAACTACTGCCAAATAAGCCATTTGCTTGGAATGGGATTTATCTGGGTAGGGCTGAGAGGTGAGATAGGGTGGAGAGTTAGCTAAATGGATTAAGGATGGTGAAATAAATAATTTGTCCTGGTATAGAAGCTTGGTGGAACAACAGGTGCAAGAATGGTGAAAGTGGGTACCTAAAATATTACCAGTTTTGCCAAAGGCCGTATCTAAGCAAGTGCATTGATGTCACCTCAACCTCAAAAGTAGTCTCTGAGCTGCTTAAAGGCAGAATTAATGTCTCCTTTCTCACCTCTCCCCAGTACTTAGCACAATGCTATGACTTAATAGCTACTCAGTAACTATTTGCTGAACAAGTTAGTGAGTGTATTTGAGCACCAGTTAGTCTATAAAGTAAGGAAGACCACCCAGGAAATCTCTCTTATAATTCACTCTCTTCGTTTTGGTACCAACAGTAACAGAAAGTTGCTGCTTCTTTTTTTGTGCCTTAACAGAGATATTAGGAAGAGAAAAAAAATCTGTCAAAGGAGAACAACATTCTTTTGAAGAAAAATATTGACATTCACAAAAAAGAACAAAGCTCTTGGTGCCCCTCTATCTTGAACATCCCTCTACCAGCAAAAGAAAGCACAGAGGTTAACAGATTTAGCAGGGAAAGCAGGCTGTAATCCCATTGACAGCTAGGAAATGAAATGACATCAAGTATTCAATGATTGCCCTCAATTAGCCTATGCAAAGCAAGAATTAATTACCAGCATTGAAAAAGCTCACCTTTGACTCCTCTTTCAAGATCTCACTTACACTGAGTGTTCTTCTGGTGTTATAAATGAAGGTCCGGTGGACTTGATAACTTGCTTTTCCCTTAATATATTTTAGTAGAAAGTAGCTTTTAATATGGCAACAGAAATTTAATGAAAGGGAACTCTTGGCTGGTCTCAGAAATACATATACAAATAGACACAGATACAGATGTAGACATAATGTATAGATATATGTAGGTACAAATACACAAATGACTGGAATTTACTGATTCAGCATGCACCAGGCATTAGCAATAACCCTTGTACACATTAGCTTTGGAATTCTCAGGACAGCAATTAAATGTATTCACGTAAACCTATAAAATAATGTTATTACTATACAGGGAAATAAATCATAACAATAATGTCTACATAGGTACCGATTCTACTTTTTGGCATATTCTCCTAACAAAAGCTATCTTTTCCCCAAGCCAGTAATAAAATAAAACCAAATGAATCTCTAAAGCCATTCACTAAATGAAATAATTTTGTTAAGCAAACAATAAAAACCTCATTGGCAACAAAAAAGTAGTAGTGTCAGAGCACACTGGAATGCCTGAGCAAAAGGGTAGATATGATTTGCTCTGTTTAGGAGAGTTATCTGGGCAAATGGAAAGGCTTAGCTGGGTTTAGTTAATGTTGCTAGTAAGCACAAGAGTTAGGAAAAACAAGGAAGTGAAGGAATAGAAGAGATAAGAACACAGAAAAGTGGAGAACATAAGAAAACAGGAGACGGGGCTTGGGAAATTAAATTAAAACTTGCTTGATCGCCTGTTTCAACCGCTGTGTGAGATCCTTTTACCTATGGCTAGGTAATTATGACAGCATGGTTAGCAACCAGGAAGCCACACTCAATTACATAACAGGACTGAGGTCAGAAGATTGAGGAATGGGAAGTATGTCCTTTTTGGAATTTGCTGGATTTGAACTCAACCAGATGTGGATTTAAGTTCCATCCTTTATTATTAGAGATATCTCTATGGATAAGGAAATCAGACAGGGGTTGGTCGATGGGCAAGGGTGCTTAATCATAACATTAGCACAACTGTTCTGTATAGTTGGTCATTATTTGGTGGAAGGATGGTCCAAATCCTACTCACTGCCACAGCCATCTGACGTTTCTGTAAGCCTGCAAACCAGTCAGCAGGGAATGGGATGGATCTGATGGTTTAACAGGGACAAGGTATGTCCTGATGAAATGTTTTATGTCATTTACAAAGTTGATACAGACCCAAGCATAATAATTGATTTAGTAATTGCCTAGTATATGGAGGTTTCCAAACTTCTTCTAGTGAAGCCAAGGGCAGAAGCATACATTTGTGCTGGCTTTAAAAGAAAATATATTCTTTCTTTCTTTCTTTCTTTCTTTCTTTCTTTTTTTTTCTGAAGATACCTTGAAAAGATAGTTAAGAGAAATGTATTGATGGATCCGGATCATATCAGTTCATTATCCCAGTATGATACTGGGTTACAAAAGAAGATGCTATGGACACTCTTCTGGAGATAATTTAGTGAGGTGGAAAAAGAGAGTGTGGGTTCAAATCCCAGCTCTGCCACTTGGCAATTTGCCCCCATCTGTTTGGCGGAAGTTATTTAAGTACTTTCAGTCTCAGCAGTTTCATCTGTAAGATGAGGATGTTCTTAGTGTCTATTTCAGAGCTGTCGTTAAAGTGTTTAGAACTGCGCCAGCACATAGTAAGGGTTGAATACATGTAAACTATCATTACTACTGCTATATTATAATAACACTATTAACATAATGAAATTCTACTCCCTATATTTGTAAAGTACAACGTTGAGAGATTACCTAGATTGTACTATTTTTATGTAGTTTTCAGTGAACAGATACTTGGGTGTTTCTCTCCAGGCTAGTGCTTAGTAAAAATGTAAACCACCCCCCCACCCCCAAAAAAAAAGAAAGAAAGAAAAAAAGATGGAAAAAAAAAAGGCTTTAAAAGTAAATGAAACCGAATCATGTGTTTTCCAAAGGGGGTTTATTGTTGCTGGCTACAGCACTACATTTTTAAAAAGCCAATCATTTTCTTATAAAAACGGTCTGCAAATAATGAGTCATGCTGCAGAATTTTGTGACTTTTCAGAGAATTATTTTCTGACAGCACTATATCTCT
Source organism: Pan paniscus (assembly GCF_029289425.2). NCBI lineage: Eukaryota > Metazoa > Chordata > Mammalia > Primates > Hominidae > Pan > Pan paniscus. The sequence continues at coordinate 95,305,000 of NC_073263.2, read as the reverse complement.
AAGTAACTTTAAAACTCTGTTGAAATTGGTTTGTTTAGACGACATTTGCCAACTTCTGCTTTGGGTGTTAAGAATGAACCTTTCAATTAAGGCAAAGTAAGACTAGTCCAACTGTTTTTGAACACAGTAATGCTGCAGACTGCCCAAATGTAAACAGAAATTGACAATTTGAAAATGTCATCAACCCTGAGCTTTCAAAGGTGTTAAATATTTAACTGTAGCTAATAGACTGCAAAGTAATATTTGCTTGACCAAATATATGTGCTTATTATTTCTCCACGATCACTCTCAGCCTCATCTCTTTTGTAGCTTCACTTAGTTTTCAGAAGCTCACCAGGCCTGAAGGTGGCAATGACAATTTTCTTCTAGAAAACTCCAGGTTTAGATTGAGGAGAATGCTTTAGACTCTAGGCTTTGAGCCTGGGCTCAAATCTCAGATACGAAACCTAAAACCTAGATGACTCTAAGCCTGTAATTGAACTTCTTTTGGCCTCAGTTTCCTCATCTGTAAAGTCTTTTACATAGTTTGGAAAATGAATGAGAATGCCAGGAGGCAGTGTGCGCCTATGGTCCCAGCTACTCGGGAGGCTGAGGCAGGAGGATCACTTGAGCCTAGGAGTTCAAGTTCAGCCTGGGCAGCATAGCAAGACTCTGTCTCTTGAAGCAATAAAAAGAAAAACAAAATGAGATAATGAGGATTAACTACTTAGCACACAGTGCCTAGCATGCAGTAAGCAGAATAAACATTAGCAATAAGTACAGAACGTGTTGTTATCACTGTTTTATTATATATGCAGCACTTTACGATCTCTGGGCATCTGTGTTTGCTCCTTTTTCTCTTGGAATGCTCTGGCTTTGCACGGATGTCCTTTTCTCACCCTTTGTTTCTCCACTGAGATGGCATCTCCTCCCAGGGGCCTTGGCTGAGCTCTCTGGTAAAAGAACACTTTCCTGAAGCCCCACTCCTCATGCCCTGTCTGCTTCAATACTTGACTGTATCTGAAATTAGATTACTAGCTTTTTAAACCAATTGATGGTCTCCCCCAATCAAGTACAGGCCCCTTACAGAAGATACTTTCCCTGTCTTTTTCATCATCAATTTCCAGAGCCCAGAACAGGATATGTCTCACTGGGGTCTCTGAAATGCTTACCGATGAACCAGCTCCAAATAAGATTATGACACGTATGCCTTTGTGTTAACTTATTTAATTCATACATCAAGATGTTACTCAGAATATAACATGGTATTATTAAAGAGAGTTCCTGAGGAAGTTAATCCATCATGCAGCCTTTATACATGACTTTTACTAATTCTGTCATTAAGTGTGTCATTAGTGTCTAGGATTTTGGTAAAAATAATATACGAAGGAGAGCTGGAAGTAAAGTGCATAATATTAGCATAACTTATCTCCTGATCAAGTTAAAAATATAAGATACTTTGTGATATGGTCCCTAATATTCCAGTGTTCTTAAAAATAGCTCTAAGGAGAAGTGAAACAGAATGGAAGTGTTCATTAATCCAGGAGTGTAGGCAAAGACTACACTCTTCTTGAAGACTTGAGCTCCAGTGAATGATTCCCTCTTCTTGAAGACTTAACCTCCATTGAACGTTCCAGTTCTACTCTCCTGGCCACCTGCTATATACCAACTGTGTTACTTAGGAATAGTGCCTACAGGAAAAACGACACCTGGCTGGCAAATTGGTCTATACATATCTGGAACAGTCTTCATAGTTTTGACTGTCCCTGAATGTGGTGACTTTTCTAACTGGCATGCCCCGTATCATATACAATGGCAGCTATGCCCACGGATCTGTCAGAAGTATCGGCTCCATTGGAGGCATGAGGCATCTAAGCCAAAGCAGTTCTTCTGACTGTCTGATCTCAACATGTCTTCTTACACCTGAACTGTCTGCTGCATGGCAAAATGATGTCTATTGGGCACTACGTACTGCTACAAAATCTCTCCCTTAAAAGAAGATTTTAAGTTGCTCTGCTGGCAAGTTGTACTTTCATCCCATTCCTTTTTGATGAATCTGATGCCAGTATAGCCAATGGCAATCTCTTGTAAGACTCAATGCTTGTTATTAAAGTCTAAACAGCAGAGACCCTAGTGGGTGAGGCAGGAGTGGTAACGGTTTGATGGCTATGAAAATCACAGATAATATTTTGAAAAGGAGTTGCCAAATCAAAGGGCATAGACTGAACCTGTGAAACGTAGGTGAGAAAACCATGGGCTCAAGTACTGATTAGCTAAGGAATTTTGCAGAGAAGCAACTTAAAACTACACAGGAACCCCTACAGTCACATACCATAAGACTGAGTGAGGCAGAAGGATGAGGAATGGACCATTTTAAATCTACTTGGAAAGATTTTGGGGTATGTAAGCTACATCAAAAAAAAAAAATCAGCTGCATACTGAAGCTAAATAGACATTCCCTGTCTTTTTCATCATCAATTTCCAGAGCCCAGAATAGCATATGTCTCAATGGGGTCTCTGAGATGCTTATTGATGAACCATCTCTAAGATTATGACATATATGCCTTCATGTTAACTTATTTAATTTATACATCAAGTTGTTACTCAGAATATAACATTGTATTATTAAAGAGAGTTCCTGAAAAAGTGAATCCATCATGCAGGCTTTATTCATGACTTTTACTAATTCTGTCATTAAGTGGCAGTATTACTAACTAGAGTGGCATTTTGCTTTTTCTTTAAACAATCTCCATTTCTTATTCTCTCCTAGTTTTTCTTTTTTCTTTTTGCTAAATTCTTAACAGAAGTGCCTTCCTTGTGAGGATAAGCAGTGTCCTGTCATAACCTACTATATATTGGAAAAAACTACAGAGAAAATGTCCCACAGGGAACATGGTAGAGAACAAGACCTTTGAGTAGAAAGAATTCTGGTTTTTTAGATGATAACAACTTTTCCTAGCACTTTATCCATCCTTCAAAGCAGCATCCATAATAAAAATGGACCACGGAAGGGAGTTGAAAACTCCAGATTCTGACCAGAACGATTCCTTAGAATGATAGTGCATCTGGGCACTTGGCCCTCAGGCTCCAGGAGACAGGGCTCTTCATCTGAGGACCGAGGAGAAGGATGTGTCTGGCAAGACCCTGTGCAGGATCAACATTCTGAATGTCATTACTCTTCCTCCACACCCCAGCTTCTATCAGGACAGCATCCTTCCATTTGCTTTGCCTTTGATTTCTTTCCACGTAAAAAATTATAGGACTTTCCTAACCAAACTTCTTTTTTTGTTTCTCTTCCTTGTGTATATATCGCCTTTTAATATTTCTGAAGTACACCTGTTTTTAAAACTCTTCCTCTCAATGATGCCTCTCTGCTCATCACAAGATGTCCAAAGTTAGATTGTCCCACTGAAATCCTTCTTTCTATCCTTGAAAACTCCATGTAATGCATGAAATCCATATTTAATACAAGGTAGGTGTGACCAAGCAGGAGACAACAGGGCTTTAGCTGTTGCAAACCCAAGTGAGCACACTTAGGTCTATTGTTCAATTTAATAGTCAATGACCCTTCCTGACAGAGGGTGATGTGTTTTCTCACAGACATCTGTAAACCTAACCAATGCCGATATCTTCATAGATAGGAACAAAAAATGCATACAGAAGCAATAAATCATCCTACAGTTATCTAATATTAGTTGATGCCATTACTTTTCTTTATCATCAGTGACATTTTATTAATATTTTTGTTGCTTAATTCTCAAAAGTGCACTGAGCCTATACTACATAAAAGGTAATGCATTAAGGGCTATGGGCCAAAAGCATATTGTCAGATATGATATGGAAATTCTTCTTCCAAACGCTTCAAAAATTATAATTTGTGAGTTACTGAACCAAGCAGAACTGTGGTTTTGGCAACCTGGATATACACTCCCACCACAGTGCTAATCTTCAGCAGGCGGAACAAGGTACAATGAACTCTGAACTTTTTTTATTAAAACTAATCTAAGTTTGATTCCCCACAGGCTTAAAATTTATAGGAGAAGAAACATTTTCATGTTCCTTATTTGGTCATTTAAATATTATGATGGTTTCTCTTTAGTGATTCACATTCCTTTCCTATCAACTGTGGATCTCCTATGCTTGACTTTTTTTTTATTATTATACTTTAAGTTTTAGGGTACATGTGCACATTGTGCAGGTTAGTTACATATGTATACATGTGCCATGCTGGTGCACTGCACCCACTAACTCGTCATCTAGCATTAGGTATTTACTTTATTTTAAAACGGCAAATGAGGAAACAAACAAAAGGGGACTGCACAGCTTGTTGTGAACCAAGACACAGAACTTGTAATCCTGGGACTCCTCAAAGCTCACCAAATTCCATTCAACCCTTCATAAAGCTAACCTGCAGAGTGCACTCCCCGACACGTGTGAGACAAATGAGATGCGATGAGAGATGAAGCCAAAAAAGCAGCACTCCCCTGTGTCTTCAATTAGCCACGGAGTGAAAATGAGACAAACAGTCATGTATAATTTAGAGGCTTGCTCTCCGGTTCTTCCTGCCGTGGGAAGCCTTTCACCGAGGAAGGAAGCGTGATCCAGTAAAGTGCTCAGGCTTGGGAGTGAGCCTTGTTGGGTTGTGTTTCCAGTTAGTTCACTGATGTACTTTGTGACCTTGTATGCGACTTAATTTCTATCAAAGTGGCTGAAACAACTTGCTTTTAAAGATGACTTGTTTGCTTATTCTGGGGAGGGGCAATGCCAGCAGTCCTTCAGTGTATGTGTTATTAATATGTTTGGCACAGAACAGACTGAATGAGCAAATGGCTTGATCTGTGAGACAATGCGGATTACTGAGACTGTAGGATAATGCAACAAGGAGTGCTGGATGATGTTACAAAGCACATCCTCTGCTACCTAGAGGGTTACGTTACGTTTTATGATTTCATCAGTCAACAAATTGAGAACCATCCTAAGGATGAAAAAAAAAAACTACTTAAGTGCCAAATAAGTCTGTAACCTTATTTGACCAAGAAAGTATGGGGAGAAAAGGATTTATTTCTAGAGGAAGTGGGTCTTGGTCTAATATTAGCCTTAAGTTGAAGTGCTGAGAACTAGATAGAGAGTTGCAGGGTTGATGTCTGCAAGCAAATTTCAAAAAGCAGTTGCTGGGTCTGGGAATAGACACTACTGAGGAAGAAATCATTACAGTCCATAGAAGAATCCAGAAAGAAGGTGGGTAGAATCCCTCTCCTATCATGGGAAGTGTGGATAAGCCTTTCTACCTCCACAAAGCTTCTGAGGCACAGCCCCTTTGAGTCAGAGAGAGAAAGTCCAGTTAGCACACTAGCTAAGAGGGCCTGTCTTGGAAGAAGATGATATAACACATCACAGCTCAAAGAAATGGTGGCATGCCTCAGACCACTGCCGGCTTAGGAGACCAGTGAGAAACTTCCTTTACCAAAGATTAGTATTCCAGGAAGCCAAGAAGAAAATAAATACCTTTGGACCTAAAGAGAAATAATATGTAACATTCATTGAACACTTAGTATCAGGCATTACATTAAGTGCTTTACATATTTTATCTCATTTAATTCTAAAACCAATGTTACGAGATTGTTGCTCTCATTATATGTAATAAACCATGCAATAACTAAAAAATATGCAAAAATAAAAATAGATAAGTAACATAACTATTTTATACCCATAAAAGTGGGGGTTGTATGGTTTTTTAGAATATTTAGGATGGAAAGATGGAAAGCAGACAGATGCATGCACTATTTTGGCCCTGATCTTCAACCCTAAATAGGGTAACTAAATGTCTCAATTTACTCAGAAGTATTCAGGCTTTAGCACACAGCTCAGGAAATCCTTCGTTCCTTGGCAAACCATAATGGTTGGTGGTCCCATTCCCCCAACTACTAAATTTTGAACTACTTGGCAAATAAATACAGAGATTTAAGCCCCAGTAGGTCTGGAGTCAAGTCAAAGCATGTTTTGCTTTAACAATTTTCCAGGTGATGCTGGTGCCTACCAAGATTGGAAAAATACTGACTGCAGCTGAAAGAATACAGGTAAAGCATGAATCATCCTTCCCAGGCCTGCATTTATTTAGAGGTTGTGTGTGCAAGCCAACTTCTGCCTTCCACTTAATTCCCATCTGGTTGAGGTGCCAAGCCACCCATAAAATAACTATAGATTGAAAGCAAAGCAAAGCAAGTGTGCAAGCACAAAGAGAAAAGTTAAAAATACGGAAGGGGTAAGAGTGTAGAAATAAGGTGAATGAATGGATATCAGGAGAAGAGGAGTGCAAGAGGAAAGCAGTGCCTGGGTTTGGAGGTTTGGAAGGGAAAGCTGTGGAGAAAGGTGATCCTCCCAGACTCTGCACACATCTTCTCCCTGCTGCTTTTTGGGGCTGTCTTTTTTTTTTTTTCGTCACATGCAGCAGCCACTTACAGCTTGTGTTTCTCTGAAACTTGGATCATTTTACCAGCTATTTAGTAAGACTAAATAAATGGTGTCAGCATCAGAAAGCATAGCACATTTTGTTTAGAGACATGTACATTCCTTCTTGCTATTAAACTGTGATAACTTTTGGCAAGAATATTACTTTGCTCTGTCTTCTCTGAGAAGAAATTTTCCTTCTGTTCTCACATGGCCATTGAAGAAACAAAGACTACCATATTTAATGGAAGACAAAAGGGCATGCATTTGGGAAAATATTGACTTAGAAAACCTTATCCCTGAGAAAAAGATTGTAAGGGAATGAGCCGATGAAAAATCCCATGTGATTTACAGAATTTAGAAACTTCTTTTTTTGCTAATGTTAATTTATCACTTAAAATTGACCCAGAACATTAAATCAATACCAATTTTAGCTCGCCACTATGTTTTTGGAAATTAGAGTTTAAATCCCACTTTTGTTAAGTAGGAAAAAAATAATCCCATAAAGCTCCCAGTTGGGATCTAGTAAAAGGGCATCCTTTTATGAAAGAAGCTTCCCAGAGAGCAAGCAAATAAATGACCCCCAAAGAGGACTGAAGGCTTTTTACCATAAATGTGTACTATTTTCAACATTAGTTTAATTAAGAATGGATATAAAAAACAAGTCTTCAGAGCCTGCATAAGCCAGCATTTATCTTTAAAAAAATTCCTGTATGAATTCCTGTACGAAGATCATCTTAATGGCCATCACTGCACGCGATCATAACTTTCAGCACTTGCCTTCCTCTGCTTTGTCTCCTCACACTTTTACTCATGCCTTGTTCCTAAATTTAAACTGAAATGAGGACAGAGAAGGTGTCTCATTCATTTCTCTGTCCATTTGTTCATTCATTCATTCAACCCATATTTACCGAGTGGCCGGTATGTGTCAGGGTTAGTTTTAGGACCTGGAATACAGTGGTGAATAAAAATGCAGTCATTGAATTATGTTTACAGGCTTGGGGAGGTAAGATTGGTAATCGAATAAGAAATCATGATGACAACTGTACGTGCTATGGAATGGGTAAACTTGTGACTCTAAGGACTTAATCTTGAATAATCAAGGAAGGGTTTTCAGGGAAAATGACTGTTAAGCAGAGTCATTTGCTCTACAGGTTGGCAATAATTAACCAACACTAAACGGTGGGAAAAGCAGTGCCATCCATAGACAAGGCATGAGTTAGAGCAAAAGTGCTGCAGCCAGGCACAGGCAAGTCCTGAGTTCATCTGTCTCCAGTAAGCACTCAGGTCTGTGCCTTGAATGTGGCCTCCACGCCACATGAGTTAAATTACAATAATAAAATTCCACCTAGATCAAAGTGTATGTGAAAAAACATGAGGTCAGCATTATCCTTCAGATATTTTTAAGGGCTCTAATCACCCTTAGGTTTTTTTTTAGTGCTTATTTCCATAGTGCTTGTAACTCAATAGCTTAAGAAACCAAATCAGTGAGGGGGAAAAAAGAAAAACGACTAAATTTTTGCTTGAAGATGAGTTAACGTTTGTTTAACAACAAGAATCCAAAGGACATCAGATGTTTCCTCATCTGTGTTCTATACATGCATGAGTTGAAAGTCGGAATAAACATTTTTTAAGCTCAGCAAATTTTCCCCTCTGAGCCGGCCAGATGGTACAGCTAAACACTAAGCTGGTGGTTAGTAATCAGGCCCTTCTTTGATGGTAATCAGTTTTTACTGATCAGTGCAAGAGTGTTTCCAATAATTCCCCCTTCATTTATGAAACAGAGTATGTGCTTAATTTGCATCAGCTATACATTGGAGCAAGCGTTTGCCATTTGCTTATAAAAATAAAGGCTCAACAGCCATTCCACGAACTAAAGTGGGGTTATTTTAGCTCTACATTCCAGTTCATTTTGTTTGAAGAAGAGAATTTTCTGACTGATAAGGATTCTAAAAATATTTTTACTCTGAGGCAATAGACACTAAGTTCAAAGTACAAATTTGTTTTTTTAACTGACTTCGAACACTGAAAAATATACTCTCAAGTTGATCTTTCCCCTACTTTTGTGAGTTTCCGTGGTATAGAGCTGAAACTCATTTTGCTTTACTTCTTTCAACAAAACATGATTTTTCTGGTGGAGCACTTGTTGCTTTTTCATGGTGCATTAAATAGCAACTCTAAGTAAGTCCAAAATACAGCTGCTTCTGCTCTGATAAGCAGCCAAAATTATCTAAAAAAAGGAGTACCTTCATTACGGCACATCTCTTTTCACTCAGTAGCTTCCCAGTCCTATAATGCTTAGCATACTGATTATTTAAAAAGAAATAATGATGTCACTGAAGATTAATGTTAAAGAAACAATATCAACACTAGTTCTGGGGAGCTTAGCTTAAAGCACTGCAGAAGAAGCCCAGAGTCACCACCACCGCGGGGAAAAAAAAAAAAAATTAAGTGCATTTTAAAGCACTGTGTTTTGTTTTTTAATCGATTAGGAATGTCCACTCAGCTAAAATGAGTGACCCAAAATGAACTGATTTCTTTGGCCACCAGTAACAATTATATATATTTGGTTTTAAGCTAAGCTTAAGGAGATAGTTAAATATATGTGGTTTAGTTTCATGAGAATGAAGCCAGTCACATGAAATACTATTTTACAGGACTGTTTCAACAAGATGTCCAAAAAGAGAATTTTTTTGGTAATAATGCTTATGGAGAATGTCTTAATATATTTAATGATAAATAATGATAAAAATACTTACAGTATGTCTTTGTATCATTCTTCCTTTCCTTTCCCAAATTTAAGTCCACTTAAAATAGTTTTCCTTGGACATAATATAAAATCTATCAATACTCCTTTTAAATTTTTATTTCAAATTCCATTGGCAGTATATTATTTTCATTTATTTATTTACCTTTTATAAAATTATAGTAAGAACACTTAACATATTATCAACCCTCCTAACAAAATTTTAAATGCACAATATAGTATTGTTAACGATGGGCACAATGCTATTCAGCAGATCTCTAGAGCTCATTCATCTTTTAATTTAATGCAATTGATTAACTGGACTTCTTAACAAAGGAAAAGTTTCAGACTTGAAACTTACACAGGCAAAATCCATTAATGACTGCACTATGACTTGGTCATATTTCCAAGGATTCAGGAGACATCTGCAGATCTCCTTCAATTTTATAATTTCATTAAAAACGGCATCATTTGAATTCTTAATTCTTTTGCTGAATAACTTCTGAAAATTTTTACAAAGTTTATATTTGAATAGGAATAGAAATCCTGTACTGATTAAGACCTATACAACTTAAAACATAGCCTTTTCTTTGCACATGACTGCAAACACCACCAAAATATCAGAACACCCATGGTATGACTTGAGTGAGGTCTCAAAGGTCAAGGTATCTACTACTACTGTAAAGTTGAAACTTATGGCTCATTTGTCATTGACGTAATGTACTAACATAGGAGGCAAGGTTGCATTTGGGCTAACAGCTTGAGTTTTACAAATGTTAACTTTTATCCATGATATCAAAAGGTTAACTTTCAAAAAAAGTGAAACAACTTGAGAACAGCTCCATGTTATTCTTGGAGGCACAGGCCCATTCCATGAAGTGAAAATTCTCTTAACAGGAATAATAGCAATGATTTTACTTTTAAGAGGTCAGCACTAGAATCAGATCCGATACCTTTGCATTTCATTAATTGTCCTGTATTTCTGTAGCTTTAGGGTGCTATATAATTTACCACTGTGAATGTTTGTTAAGTGGGACAATAATTATCCCAAAGATTAACCGAACTATGAATAATGCAGGTAACCTGGGGCATACATTAATTCTGTGACAAAGTTTTGACTTCTCCATATGATTCTATTTTCTAGAAGGCACAGAAGTGAAAATGTAAGTTAAACTCATCTCATTTTTTAAAAAAAGTTTATAATATAAATAGTATATATTAATGGAAGAGAAATGAAATTTATATCCCTTAAACCTTCCTTAGTAAAATCCTTAAATATTATGTTTGGCCATTTTTCATGCATCTTTATCAACTGTAACATCTGGTTGCATATATTTATAAGTACAAAGATTTCTAATACTTAAACCAAATAAGTTGTCTTTCCAGACAGCTTATCTGGAAAGTTGTCTTTCCAGACAATTTATCTTTTTTCATAAAAAGATAATGGTCTATGGTCTATAAAAATGTGTTTATTTCAATCACATAGAGAATCTAGGTATATCTAAATGGACCTATAAAAACATATGCTTATGAATTGTTTAAAAAATCTTGTGGGCATGCCCGGTGGCTCATGCCTGTAATCCCAGCACTTTGGGAGGCTGAGGAAGGTGGATCGCGAGGTCAGGAGATTGAGACCATCCTGGTTAACGCGGTGAAACCCTGTCTCTACTAAAAACACAAAAAATTAGCTGGGCGTGGTGGCACGCGCCTGTAGTCCCAGCTACTCGGGAGGCTGAGGCAGCAGAATCACTTGAACCCAGGAGGCGGAGCTTGTAGTGAGCTGAGATCACGCCACTAGACTCCAGCCTGGGCAACAGAGCAAGACTCTGTCTAAAAAATAAATAAATAAATAAAAATATTGTATTAGTTTTTTCTGAATGACTGAATTCTAGTCTTCCAGGAGTATATTTTCTCCTTCTGTTGCTCTTTTAACTTTGGCTTTGACCATGCACCCCTTCTGCCTCTAACCTCACACAATGGTTTTGTTAACATAGATATGTCATTAATATGGTTATAGGTGGCCTTTGAGAGTGTGTGTGGTGTGTCTGTGTGTGTGTGTGTGTGTTTACATCTTTATTTTTTTCTCATAAATAACTTTCATATTCTTTAAAAAAAAGGTACAAAAAATATCCCAAAAAGTCTCAAATTTTGGTGGTCCATCTGTGGCACTAATTAATTTATTCCTAGTAGATATGAACCAAACACTATACTAAAGTTTAAAATAAAATGTTTGGAGTTATCAAGGTCCATTTGAAAAACCAATCCACATAAGAAATTATTTTTATAAAGGCATGTTAAAAATGGCAAGGTCAAATATAACAAAATATTACAAACACATCACTTCCTAAAAATGCTATTGTTGCATATAATGAAAGGTAGCATTTTGTAGGATTGGAGGAGTCTGATTTGCTTATTCCCCTCTCCTCAACAAATCAGACCCCTCCAATCTTACAAAATACATAGCAAAGGGTCTAATATATAGCAAAAGGTCTACTATATATTAGAGGCTTAGAAGCTTAGGACTAGGTATCTAAATTAAGAGGAGTATCTCTAAGAAAGTGGGATAGTTGGGCTTTAGGTGCTTAGGTGATTGGCAGGGAGGTACCTACTGAGGAATTCAAAAGGAATCAGTAGATCTGATCTGTGATATAAGTGCAAAGGTTTGAAAGGACAACAACTTATTAAAACAAGGGTATAGACAGTGTTTCCTGACATTCTATGCAAGGAAAGCCACATAGAATATGTGTGGTAGATATTTATGGAATGGGATAAAGGAGAGAGTCTTGCAGGGTGAAGCATGGCCTAGATAAAAAAAAAAAATAAAGATGAAGGGTTTGCTAATTATTCCAACATCTCAAATCTTGGGGAGAAAGCATAGGGTCAGCAAGTTAATGCTAACACAGCAACATGTTATTGAGGGAAAGCACATAATTTACAAAGTGCACAAATTCTGCTGACAGATATTTCTTTTTAGAAATCAGAAGATGTCTTGTCTGAAATATCCTATGATAAATCATGGGAGTTTGGAAAGAACAGTTGTCCAGGATGTCTTTGAGGACTATATTTGAAACTTGTATCACATAGATTACTTTATTTCTTGAGAACTCCTTGAATGATGCCTGATGGTAATGGAAAACATCTCCGAGAGAGTAGGTGCAGGGAAACAGCTGGGGGCTACCCAAAGTCCTATGATATGAGAGGATAGGGGCAAGTAGCCCTTCTGGGGCTTCATTCTGAGAACTCCATCTGCACAGAAAGAGCCACCTCACCACCTTGCCCTTTGATTGTAGGCTATGCAGTGTGATGTATGATTGATGAAATTGTGCTACTCTTTGCTCTATGCATCATAGGGAATTAAAGAGTCCAGCTGATCATGGCAACAAAACCTCTGCTTACCACAAGTGAACTTGCATCACTAAGAAGCAACCTATGTCTAATGACCTTCAGAGTGTCTACCCCCAGTGGTAAATTACAGAAGTAATCAATAACATAGTAAAACTGTCTAGTCTAGTATATCACAGCGACACTGAATTAATAGTTGCTCTTTATTGATTATCCTATCATGAAAATGGAGAATTTGGGAAATAACTGACTGCCTTAGTTCCAGTCAAGTTATTGAGAAATGAAAAGTATAAAGCACTCCAGCTAACTGGGCCTCAAATATAAATCTTTTCCAAGGTGCACTCTATTACTCACAGCTTGTCAGTCATATCTCAGCTGAAGGATTTATGCAATGTCTTCTTGGCACAGGGGCAATCTACTATAATTACCTACGTGCAGAATTGCTCTCAAATAGCATAAATGGTGGGTGACAGTTATGAATCCCAATTAGTATGGTCGCCAATCATTCAACGAGTAAATTGATCTGTATTTTATCTGTATACCAGCACATCAGAACCTGACTTAGAACAATAGTATAGATTTATCCATAAAGGCTGGTTAGGTCATTTTTTAATTTGCATAATATTTTTTGAAAAACTTAATTTTCTTTCCTTAAAGGTGACAGCCAAGTCAAGCATAACCTTTTATTTTAAAGTTCCCTGCCAGTCCATAAATCCCACTCTACTGCATGCTTTGTAACTCTCAGTAGCTTCTTTCTCCTTCGCCTGCCTGTTGTTCCAGGATCTTCTGTATCCATGCTTACAGCTCCATTCTGGGCAGACAACCTTATAGCCCTAGAACCTTGCTTTTACACTGACCACAGGTCAAGAAGCATTTATTGATTCATATAATCAGTTGCAACTCTGACCGAGGGATTCCTGAGAGAATGATCATTATGCTTCCAATAGCAGACATCAGGAAATACACTATCAATGAAATTTCCTGGTTTTGGAGGCTGTAGGATTTCAGAACTGCATTAGACTGTTTCTAATTTCTAAAGACAAAGAGTAAGAATATTAATTTTCTTATTGTTTGGCCACCATGATAATAGCATTCTGTTTTTAAAGGAAATTCTGTCATTCGTGACAACATGGATGAACCTTACATTAAGTGAAATAAGCCAGGGACAGAAAGACAAATATCACAGAATGTCACTTATGTGTGGGGTCTAAAAAATCGAACTTTCAGAAATTGAGAGTAGAACAGTGATTACCAGAGGCTGACGGGAGGAAGGGGAAAAGGAGAGTCAATGGAGAAAGGAAAGACACTGGTGAAAATGTACGAAGTTTTAGTTAGATGGGAGGAATGACTTCTGGTGTTCTATTGGACAGATGGCAACTATGGTTAATAATAATGTATATTTCCAAAAAGCTAAAAGAGTGGATTTTAAATGTTCTCATCACAAAAAATGATAGTATTTCAGATGACTAATGTATTAATTATGCTTATTTGATTATTCTACAGTACATACATATATTGAAAATTACACTGTACCCCATAAATATATCTAATTAATAATTTTTCATTAAAAATAAAAAATAGCAGCCTGTGCAACATAGCAATACCCTGTCTCTACAAACAATAATTTTAAAAAATTAGCCTGGTGTGGTGGTGCATGCCTGTAGTCCTAGCTGAGGTAGGAGGATCACTTGAGTCTAGGAGCTCTAGGTTGCAGGGAGCTATGATTGCACCACTGCACTCCAGCCTGGGCACCAGAGCAAGACGACCCTGTCTCTATTTAAAAATTTTAAAACTAAAAAGCAAAGCTTAAAAAATTATTTTTCACAGGTATAGCAGGAGAGAGGGGTGGGGTAGGAGGGAGAAGACTTAATTGTCTTAAGCATGACACAGAGGTCTGAAAAATAAATTTCCTGCAAACTGAAGATGTGCCTCCACGTGCTAGTTTCTAATCTGTCTCTATTAAAAAACTAACTTTGAAACTCTTTGCTCATATACTACATAGCAGAGTGCAATCCCTCCCAAATCAATATTTGTTATATTTCACACTAAAAGAAAATTAAACTGCTTTTTAAAATCAGAGTTTATAATGCAGTGCCTAATTCATAGTTATTATGACAATTTTACTACAGCATGCCTTTGCAATTTCTGCAAACTGATCATTTTCTTCAAAAATAGAGAATAAAAATAAAGGCATGAGAAAAAAAGGTTAATGAAAATGCAATATAAATTTCAAAAGTTTAAAGCAACTTTCCTTTAACTTTACAAAAGTAATACTGCTCATATATTGAAGACTGATCCCATGCTGTAAACATAATCACTGTGGACATGAAAGAAATCATACTTTGTCTTTGAAATGATCATATCCTATGTTAAGAAGCACTTAAGAACAATAGCAACAATTTACATATTTTAGTGCTTTTCATTTCAATGATTTTTCATGGTGCTTTACAAACTTTAAAAGATGCTGAGCAGTTGCAATTCAAAAGCATACGTAACTAGAGGAACAAAAAGGCAAGTTTCAAATCCAGTAAGGAAATGAACATGTAATCATTTGCTAGAATTTTTAGATGAATGCAGGAGAAAGCATATCAAAGGTTGGTATATTGATTTACTTCGGCATGTATATATACAGCATATTTTATTGAGTGGTGAGTCTTTGGGGTGGCAGCCTGGACCCTTGTTGAGAATACAATTGACATGGCATTTTTAGATAGTCAGGTCTAAGGGAGAAGGCTTGGCCATTTCCTGCCCATTAGTCCACCCTGATCCTGTGCAGGCCATGCTCTGGATGACCCCTCCGAGCTCTGAAGCTTGAAGTTGCCTGAGGACCAAGCCAGGCTCCCAGAAGGTGAGTTCACATAGTTTCTCTTCTAGCTCCCGGCAAAATCAAATTCTCTCTTACTCCAGGTGTGAGAGGAACGTCCATTGACCTCTTGCTGTCTCTAGGTGTGCTCAGGGTGTAATTAACTCTTAAAATCCCTAAGATACCTTTTGGGTATTCTCCAATCCTGAGAAGCGGCTTAACATGGTGGTCAAGAGAAAGGGCCTTGCATTCAGTGGCTTGGTGCCATTGCTGGCTGTCTTGCACTGGACTATTAGTTACTTAATATTTCTAAGCCTCAGCCTTTCTATGAATGAAATGGGAATCATACACAGTACCACCTATTTCTTAGCTTTCTGTAAAAAATCAATTTCATTAATACCTGTATGACACTTATTACATTGTGTGGCACATAAAATAATTCAACTAATGCCCCTGTTATTCAGGATTTTTTTTTTTTGTTTTCTCAGCATTTTTTTCCTTTTCTCTTTCTGTCAAGCTGAAGGGGGACAGCATTACTTAAACAGGGTATCTACCACACTGCAGCACTTCTCATATTTTCCTTCTACACCTGATGGTACATTCTAGATCATAGAGTCAACATATATTACTGGAACCATGACCAAGGAATCAGAAAACATGGAGTTCCAGACCTGTGTCCCTAAGAACAGCCTACCTTTCTGCCACAATGAAATTTACAGTTTGTTTGGGTGGGTTAGTTTGAACTTGTCTCACTGATTATTGGAAATTAAGATATTACTATAGTTTTTAAGCACTTAGTTTAATAGGAAGAAATTCTGAAAATAAGATATTTAGGAAAATATTAGGTTCACATCAAATCAGGATTTTCTTCTTAGATCCTACCATTGAAACTAAAGATCAAGACCATACTTACTAACTCTGAAATCTGATGTAAGGTGAGTTATGGCCATAGGAAAACAAGAAGCTATATTGATTTTGTAGCATGTATATAAAATCTTCCTTATAAACCCACAGAATAGCTCAAAATGCCTGATGTAAACTTTAGGCATTCTTGTCATATCGACTGAGAGTAACAGCCATTAATGAGGTTTCCCATAAAGGTAAAATAATGTATCCTTCAATGCTGACATAGGAATCAGTGTGAGGTGCTGGTCTCTTCTCTAGTCACTTTGCTTCAAAACACAGCTACTCTGTGCCACACATAACCCAAGTGGGGGAGACATATGGGGACACTACTGAATAAAGTATATTGTCCTCAGGATGGTAAGTCTGGAAAGGGAGGCAAGCTTGAAAACACATTATGATGTAGCCAGAGAAGTGTTATAATCAGCAAATATACAACAGACCACATTAGCACAAAAAAGGATGACATTGCCTCTCTGGGAGGTAAGACAGACTTATCTTCCAGAGGAGATCCTTGGGCTGTATCTTGCAGCTTAATGGAAGGGGGCCTGTTAAATTCAGAGGAGTGGTTACTCTAGACAGGAGAAACAAAAGAGAAAGAAAATGCAAAAAGAGAATGGAAAAACTGTAGGTTAGAACTTAAGGCTCAGAGGCAGGAGAAAAGAAGTGGGGTCTGGGATTCAAAAGAAATGCAGGAGTCAGATAGATCATAGAGAGCCCCACATTAAAAATTAAACCTGCAAACAAGAACACAGGAAATTAGAAAATGATGACACAATTAGGAAATGCCAGTAGGTCAAAAGGAAGTGGAGTCAACATTAGCACTGCAGAGACAGCTGATTCAGTGTTCAACTTCTATGGTGTTTGAAGAGAAAGGGCAGGTATCCAGGGTGACCCTTTCATGCTCAAAAAGAAAAGGAAGAAAACATAACCCTTGGCATTCTTAAGAAGGAAAAAAAAAGGCCTATATGTGTAGATAAATATACCTATTGATGTGGGAATTTTCTACTAACAAAAGTTTATATATATATTCATAAACTATATAAATTATCTACAGAGATTATTATCAAAACACTCAGGACAATATGTATATTTTATAGATTGATATGTATATAAATCAAATCTGTATCTCCATAGATACATAGATATCCCAGAGACAGAGAGACAGGGAGAGAGAGGAAAGACTGTACTCAAATCTGAAGTTGAACTGGAGAAAGAAAGAAACCTGGATAAACCTGGATACATTGGTGGAGACTTTCTCCCTCAATACCTCAGTCGTAACACTTGCCGACACTTCCTTCTCAGGGAACTTTTCTAACTTCCTCTCCCTCTACTGTGAACTGTTGCACCTCAGACAGCTGCCCTGTTGCCTCTTTTTGTTTGAGTCCTGAAAATCAAAGTCATTTCAAAGTTAGCTGATGTGAAGCTCTGCCTACTGAACTAAAACAATGCAACGTGAGCAGATTGGCAATTCCAGGACCAAATTCAGTTAATGCGGTTGCACTTCCATATCCACAAACCTGTGATTTGACATTATTTGAGATCAGGGAATTAGTGCCTAGAAGTGAGGAAAAAATGGGAAAATATGAAATGACTGCTTACAGGAACAGTGACTGGATGTAATTTAGAATAGCACAACTTTAGTCCTGGAGGGGGCCTTGGAGATTTTTCAGTCCCTGAAGATACTAGCAACACAAATAGAAACCTAATTATCCATTTCTGTTTTCTTTTCCTATATAAGGTGCACATTTGGCCTTTCTGAACCCAGCTTATCCAGCCCTATGTGAAGCATTCATAGGTGGCCTAAATGGCAGAATCCACAGTGCCTGAATTCAGACAGAAAATCTCTTCCTTCAGAATCCTTGCTGGAGTCATTCCTACTACTGCTGGTCATAGACTGGTCTAGGAATTGAGGAGTTGACTTGTAGGACTCAAGCATTTGACATGGAATTATTATCCCCTAGAAAGAGATGAACAAGGAGAGTTAGAGATGTGATCTCTGAAAGGACTCACAGATAGGAATAACCAAGCAATGTTCTCTGACCAAGGGAGGTTATTTTGCTCTAATCCTCTGTGGCTGAACAAGAATAGAAGTGTCTGCTGTTTCTCACTGCTCCCATAGATCTCAGTAACAGAAAACTCTAGGCAGCTGGCAATAATGCCTCCTAACACCTGAGTTCTCTGTTACTGATTCATTGTGCTGCTCCAAGCTACAACCTTCTGTGGGTGTCTCAGAGAAGGCTCAAAGGCCCGGATGCTCCCTTTACAATCTGCTGACAGACTGTGCTGGGCCTGTGCAATAGAAGCTCCAATCTCACATTCCCACTGTGAATTCACAGACTCTGGAACTCTGATGTCTCCATGAACCAGGTTTCAGACAATCACTGCTTATGTGTATTTACGAACATACATGGGCCTGTAGGGAGACTCAGGAACAAAACAGAGGGCTGGCATTAAGATCTTGGTCCAAAAGCCTTAATTTCCATGTGGGGAATTATTTGGTTGGTTTTTCTTGTTTAGCTAATTAGAGGTATCTGTCATAACATAAATATATACCTGTAGAACAAGGGAGTCATAAAGGGTTTGAAGTAGAATCTTTGAGATGTAAAATGTGCCACAGAGCAATTAGAGTGTATTTTCACAAGCTCTATTAAACGGGTTGTGGAACTTAAGTCTGGAAAACCAATTTTACATCTCTTTGGAAGTGCTCTCATTTATTTGCCTAAGGGACAGTGTTACTGCTCACAGTTTGCAGTATTTAATCTCCCACTCCCTATCAAGCCTCTAAAACAAAATTGCCAGCTTATCAGTAGCACTTTGAAAGCCCAAGTATAGCTGAAAAGATTGGGAAGTTTGAATAAAGGAAAAGAAAAGTGATTCATTTCTTAGGGCTTCATCTCTTATGCCCCCAACAGCAGGGAAAAGCCAGTTCTGTACACAAAGCACTACAAAGATTAACCCCATCTGTGTAAAATTAAGCAGCATTCTCATCCTTCTGCCTTGGCATTGGTGAATTCTCATCACAGAACAAACATAACACCCCAGTATCCAGCAGGCACACAAATAGAGTAATTAAAAGTAGTCCTTGAATAAAGTCTCAAGGCTTTTGGGACAGGAATTATATGGTGGCCATTTTGTAATCACCACAAGAAAGCTAGCTCAGCTCTGTAGATGGCCTCTGACCAGAATGTCCGGAAGTACATTTCTGTCTTTGGGAAGAGACTGCACTGTGATTTTTCAACCAGGGTGGTACTCTTCTCTGTGGTGTAAGAAAATGGGTAGGGGTGTTATTTGGTGTCACAATGACCGCAAGTTACTCCTGGAATATGGTGACCAGGGTGCCAAACATCCTGAAGTGTGCAATTTAATCCTAAACAATTAAGAACTGCCTTGCTCCAAATGCTAAGAACATCTTGATTGACACACTGTTCTCACCATGGTGGAGCCTACGTAGAATCCCAGTGATGATTCTCATGGACACTGCTGCAGTTTACCCTCTTTAAAACTTACTGGGAATGAAAAAAGAAATAGAGATAGAATGCCAACAAAATATACACATCTTCCACTAAAAATGTAAGCTATTTTTCTCCATCACAGAGGAAATCAATTTCTGAGATAAAGTTATTGGTGGAACAAAAGATATAACAGTAGAGGATTCCTCCAGCACATCTCTCTTACACAAAAATGCTCTGACTCTATAAAGTGAAATTCTTCTAGATTTCAAAAAAATTCTGTTCTTTAAAGCATATTGTTGAATGTATAACATACAATGATGAACATTGTATGTCTGTCATAGACTCTATTTTTATGTATAAATGAATCTTTCTTTCAAAATGCTGAAAGGCAATGCTATTCACTACGATGGTTCAACTTATGGAAGAACAGAATGTGTGGACAAAATGTGGAGCAAATGAACCTTCACAGGTTTTAGAATCTCTTTTTAACCCTTTTAGCAGATAGTATTCATACACTTCAAATGCCCAACGTTCTAAAACCTACTATTGACACAAAGAAATAAACAATGATACAAAAGCAAAGTGCTAACCTCTCCCTAGGGCATCTGTCTTAAAAGGGATCAAATCCATGAGCTAAAGTGAATTTCAGTGAGTGAGAAGAATTTCAAATGACAATAGGGCCTTTCCAGAGCTCTAAAATTCCTGCCACATAATCTGTATTTACTTAGTCTCTTTTGCACAGAAGTAGAAGTAGCTCAGAGCTGCTTCTATAGGAGGCAAAAGTGGTGGATTTTTTTGCAGTGGGGGCCACCATGGCCTCCAGCATTTCCTGTAAAATCCATCGGCCATCACTGAAGGAGGATGCTTCCTCCAGGGAAAATCTCACTCCGTGTGTCAGGGTAGCTTGCACTACCTTCCTGCTGGCAAGGTCCAGATCTTCTACATTGTGGTGGGTCCTAATCTTCTGGAATATGAGGATCTCTTCAAATGGCAAAAATATTTTGGAAACCCACACTTGCTATATGTTTAGAAACTGTTGATTGAGACAATGCACAATGACAAGACAAAACAAAGCTATACATGTTTAAGAATAAAATGATATGAGTCTGTATTTTATCAATTGTAAAAGTACCTGTCTACATTTAAAAATTAGTACATGTATGTGTAAAATAATATTTATCCAGTCTATAGAAACTGGTATACTTATGAATTTTAACTCGGCCCCTTGGGATTAACTCAGGAGTTCCCGAAGATCTGTATCATGGGACTGTGCTAGATTCATGCTCAGGCTTTGTAGTAGCCAAGTGGATTCCAGACCCATTTGGGTGGCCTCAAAGGTTATTAACATTAACTTAAATCAGGGAACAGAATCTAAATAGGAATGCAATTAAGTATGTTTCTGTTTATGAGAACAGTAGTTCCATCGATTTTAGTTTTTTTTTTAAATAAAAAATTGGCTCTATTCTATGCCTCTCTAGACTTCCTTTTATTTAGCACTGTGATGGGTTTTACTCCTATCAATACTTACTGGTACTCTGATTCTAAGTGTACGGGAAAATAGCATTCTTTAACATTTTGGAATAAAGGGTACCCTTTGACAGCTCTTTACCTAATGCACCCTGCTACTCAGCCATATGTGTCATTTTCTTGTAGTGGGAATAAGCGATTAATTATTTATCTCTTTTAGCTGGGTAAGTTGTTTTCATTCTAAAGGCAACACAGAGGAAGGGATACAAGCATTTTGGAAGGTCTCACAATTGGTGGGTGTTAAGTATCAATATTATACCTGTAAGTAGGAAAAGAGAATAAAAAATGGCTTAGCTGATTGCCAAGATTCTAAATTAGATGGAATACTTCAGAATAATATAGGTTCTAACTGTTACTAATGTCCTCTCTTTGGAGCTAATATAAATATCTCCAGTTTAATTGACATATTAGGTAAAAATTGGGGAGAAACTATCTTTTCCTCCAAAAATAATCTTCACTGGGAAGAGGAGAAAGTTTGAAAATACCTTATAATATGGTTTAAATTGTCACAAGAATATTAAAGATAAAACAGAGCATGCTGGCTTCCAAGGAAGCCCTGGTTGCCAAGCCGCCTGCTACCCCTTCACTCTGCTCCTTCTATCACATACTCAGTCTCCACATGTGCAGTCTCCTGAAATAAATTTCAGCCCAGAATATTAAACCATATTCCTAGGCCAGGTGCAATGGCTCACATCTGTGGTCCCAGTACTTTGGAAAGCTGGAGCAGGAGGATTACTTGAGCCTAGGAGTTGGAGGTTACAGTGAGCTATGATTGCATCACTGCACTCCAGCATGGGTGACGGAGCAAGACTCCATCTTTAAAACAAATAAATAAATAAGACAGAGAGTGAAAGGATGATTACCAGAGGCTGGGAAGGGTGGTGGGTGGTTGGTGGAGGGTTTGGGGGAAGGTTAATGGGCACAAAAAACATAGAAAGATGAATAAGACCTACTGTTTGATAGCAAAACTGGGTGATTATAGTCAATAACTCAATTGTACATTTTAAAATAACTGAAAGTATAATTGGATTGTTTCTAACACCAAAGATAAATGCTTGAGGAGATGGATACCGCATTCTTCATGATGTGCTTATTACACATTGCATGCCTGTATGGAAATGTCTCATGTACCCCATAAATACATACACCTACTATGTACCCATAAAAATTAAAAATAAAAATTTAAAACCTAAAATAAATAAATAAAATTATAAAAAACATATTCTACTTCTTGTTGTGTTACTGTAGATAGGCATGATATCTTATTCGCTAATTATTTCAAACACACACACAGACATACATACATACGCACATGCCGAGGAAAAGCTGACAATGTTGTTAAGTTGTGTTAGAACCATGCGGTAAAGAAATGGTTATATATAAATGTTCACTGAAGTGACATGGAAGACGTTCCGCCAACACTAAGTAATGAGACACTATGGTCAGGGAAGTAACAGGGTCTCTTACTGTGTCAATCATGAGGAAGCTGGGGGCAAGGAATAATCCATTCTGAATATGCCATCACCAAAGCCTACCAGAGTGCAAGCAAGAACTCCCTCTTAATATCCCTACTCAGGCTCTTTCAGTAGCTTAAAACTAAGGAAGCAGGTTATCTAAAAAGTGTTTATTCTTCTAAATTCAGACTGAGAATGAAAGAAAGGATGTAAAGGGGAGACTGTTGGACACTCACAGGGGTGCTGACAATGTAAAGTTAATGTTGTGCAACCCGCTGAATCCATCTGATCATTAATTCACAAACCTCGGCAGCAGGTATGACAGCTACTGTGCCCAGAGACTCAGTCATGCCTCGGCACTACCCCAGTAATTGTCTCCCAATAAAAGACATGCAGCCTGGCCCATAAATGTTGCAGCCATCAGTGGCATGAGTCAGGCCTTTAGGTCCTCAGGTCCTGTGGGGATGACAGCAGAGAACACGTTTCTGGAACTCCTCACCCACGCTGACAGATGCCCTTTCAACATGCAACTCTGTAACAGGCAGACTACTACACTCCTCAACAGCCAAGTAATCAAACCTTTCCCAAAGATATCAATTAGATTCTGTGGTGCTTTTCCTGAGCTATTCAATAGCTAAAATTATAATGTTGCCAGTGGTAATAGATTGCAACCGATTATTCCTAAGTGTTACCTTAGGCATTTTCTTTTTTTTTTCTTTTTTTTTTTTAATGTAAAACACATAGAGAAGCAACAGTTCATCTCTTGTGTGAAGAGCATAGCATTTGCCTGACATATAATTTGAAACATCTCAGCCTTGACTTACATAAGGAGAGCCCTGCTGAGCTCCTGAAGATGGCATGTCTTCTAAGAAACTGCTGGAAGTGCATACTGCAGACGAACATGAGCTCTGAAACATCATCTAACTCCTCCATACTGTATTTTGTAAGATGGCTTGTTTACCATAGGAAGAGCCTAGCAGGGTCTTGTGACCTAAAATAGATTGAAAATTATACAGTCTATGTGGTCCTCTACTTATTCGGAACCAACTTACTCCTAGAATCCAAATCACAACATTACAATCAGAATTAGAGTTCATAGATTTTTTTCTGGACTATTATACTCAGTATGCTCATCAGAAACAATAGAGCTGATTAATAGTATATTAGAAATACTGTCAGAGAAAATACAGCCTGAGAGAATTATTAAAGGGCATGTCAAGCCACACTGACATACATACCACACAAATCAGAATGGTGTGGCTGGAATTTAAGTGAGAAAACAAAATGGAAATGAGAGAAAAGAAAAGTGGTAGGCCAATGGGGGAGGAAGAGAAATCCTTCCACTAAAAGCATAGTGGAGCTCCCCCTTGTAATCCCAGCTCTCTGAGAGGCTGAAGCAGGAGAATCACTTGAGCCCAGGAGTTTGAAACCACCCTGGGCAAGATGGTGAGACCGCATTTCTACAAAAAATTTTAAAAATTAGCCAGGCATGGTGGTGCACACCTGTAGTCTCAGCTACTTGGGAGGCAGAGGAGGGAAGATCCCTTGAACCCAGGAGTTTGAGGCTGCAGTGGGCTGTCATTGTGCCACTGCACTTCAGCCTGGGTGACAGAGTAAAACCCCATCTCTATAAAAATACAATTTAAAAAATAAAAAATAAAATAAATAAAAATTACAAGTAAAAAGGACTTATAGCCATAGGGACAAAGCAAATGGTGTTTCTTTTTTCTTCTTTTTTCTGAAAACCTTGCAAAGGAGTAGTTATCAGACACACAATCATGGGAGAGAAACTGAAACTCAACAAAAATAATGTATTCTCAG
Source organism: Pan paniscus (assembly GCF_029289425.2). Lineage (NCBI taxonomy): Eukaryota > Metazoa > Chordata > Mammalia > Primates > Hominidae > Pan > Pan paniscus. The sequence goes on along the minus strand of NC_073263.2, from coordinate 95,280,523 downwards.
AACTTTAAACCTAATGACTAACACAATGAAGTACAGCACATCCTCTAGCTACTATTGGTGGTGAGGCCACATCCCCTACATTCCTCTGATTTCAGGAGAAGAAAACCTGAGTCTGCCTCCACTCCATACAGGCTTGCTTCCTCTTACTTCTAGGCATTTTTTGTTTGTTTGTTTGTTTTTCTTTTTTTGGGACTTGAAAAGCTGTAACTTGCAAAACAGCACTCTATTCTTGCAAAGTAGCCAACTCTATACTCCTCACTCTACAGATGAGGATCCAAAGACAGGGAGTTTGGAGGCATACAGAGAGTAATTAAATAGGCTTTCTGCTTGCTTTCCTCCCTCCTTTTGCACATTGGTTTTGTCTCCAGAGGAGAAGTGAATGTAGACAGAGACCTCTCCAGATTCCCCTGGACATCTGGAAAAGCACTGTGGCATATGCTGTGAACCACTCCCACAGGCTCAACTTCTGTTGGACTCGCCTTGGAATCACCGTGGTGGTAGTTCAGAAACAAGGCAGTTAAAACCATACTAAGCAGCTACCAAATGCCTGGCCTCACGCCCATCCAACCAACTAGGTAAAATCATGAGCCTCACAAGGGTTGACTGAAGTGGTTAGTTGGTGTCATTTAAAACTAATCAAGCTTGTTTCTAGTTCTGATCACAATTATAGCTGTGTTTTTAAGCTAATCTGCTGAGAACGGAGAACATGTGGGCTATACTGGGGTGTGTCTATTTTTATTTGTATTCCAATTGTATATTTTTTACACTGAATCTATCTCTATCTGCTTCAGAGATCTTTTACCACAGATCTGATTGAAATAGGAAGTAGCAACCACTATAAAGTAACTTTTATCCTTGAGCAAATATAGCCCTGAAGAAGTTAGTCTTAGAGTATGATGCCATTTTTATTTTTTGGTATGAATAGTTATATGCCATTCCCCATTATTTTTTAATAGCAGATCCAATATTCATATTTCTCAACATAAGGGGAAAAAGGTTAACTACTTTCCAGCAGTAGCTCCTTGTATTCTAGTTTGCTACTAGAAGTAGCCAAGTAGAATTCCCAAACAACAAATTTTCGTGGAAACACCCCACACACTGTGATCACTGGAATCTTCACTACTACTTTCTCCTTGATCGCTTATTCCTTTTGCCCTCCTTTGTCTTTACAGACAAATCTTACCAAATTTTAAAGACTCTGTTTAAATTCTATTTATTCTAATATTTTCCTACCATTTCCCAGATACAGTTTTCTCTCCCCTAAGTCTGTTTGTCATTTATTAGGCTTAAATGCACACTACCTTTTCTTTTTCACAACTTTCTGTTCTTTGTTATAGAAAATTCAAAACATCCAAAAGAGCCCTAGAAAATAAAATGAGTAATAACTCAAATATGCTGTCCAGGAAGTTAGAATACCCCAATAAATTGTATTTATAAATGCCCAGTTTTCAATATTTTCTCCAAAATATAGTGATTTTAATCCATCTCAATTTGTTAGAAAAAGGATAATCTTTTGCCATTTGACGTTGTATTTTTTTCGTCACAAGTAAGGCTGAAAAATTTATAGGTTGCTATTGGCTTCTTGGCTTTTTGAGGGTAATATCAGTTTAAGCCCTCTGTCTTTTTTCCCTGGGGTTGTTCATTTTTCATTACTATTATTGCTTTTAATTATAGAACCTTTACATATTATGCAAAGCATAATGTCATACATGTTATAAGTATTTATTGCAATTTTTAAGTTTTATTATAATGCTCTACTGTTTAAGTATAAATTATTTAATGTAATCTGTTTGAAAATAAATTGAGATTCCTAATATAATGGTAGATTGTGTTGTAAAAGACCTATCCTAGGAAAAGTACTCAGTAAATATTCTTCAAGTAGCATATATCAAAGATTATCAAGTAATAGTCAAGGAAAATAAAAAAAAAGTCAAAGAAAAAATTCTGTACTGCAAAACGGTAGAAAGCAGTGAATTTCTTAGGATAAAACCAAAAATTGACCATATCCAGGAAGTGTAAGATAGAATTATAATATGGTTAAAATATCTTACCAAAGATAAAAGTAGGTTGGAAAATATGAACTACAAAATATAATTAACAGGAACTTAAGGTTAAAACAATCAAAGTTAAAGTACACTTAAGAAAATTCCAGGATTAAAATAATAAAGAGTATGTGAGAAGTTGAAACATCTGAAGAATGGAAAATGGGATCCAATGTGTAATAATAACATTTCTGAACAAAAATAGTATAGTTGATTATTTCAGAAATGAAAAAGAAATAGGACTAGAAATAGCATCTTTGATTCTCATGTACTATATAACAATAAGAAACTGAATCCAACTGAGAGCCTCATTTTAGACAAAATATACAAATGAAGAACAGTATTCTATGTACTTTTAAGAAGACAGCGTAGTCTATTATGAGATATAAATCAGATTTCTTTGTGTTGCTCTATGAAAAAGTAAAAGCGTAACAATAATGGAAGAACATATACTCAAAACTGAGGTATTGTTCGTTTTCACTTGTTCATGAAAATAAGACACTCTTATCCCTTCAAAGACTTAGAAAATTCACTAAAGATATTGACTACAAAATCTGCTGGACAATTAATAAAGTATTGTATTAATTACCAAAGTAAATGCTACTCATTTGAAGACATAATTAAAGAACTTTGTGAATTACTGCTAATAATATTAACCAATTTAGAGAATTCTTAAGACTTAATTATGAATGGAATAAGATATAGGATGAAACTGCATATGAAGCCATAAAGGGCAAAATTCCTTGTCATTTATAAAAACTTAAGAAAATATAGAATTAGAAATGTTGTATACTATCTTGCAATAGGCACTGATGATTAAAAATTGAGTGATAAACTTTTAAATTACTTAAAGATAGAAGAAAACATGGCAAATTCCACACAAAAATAAAAAAAGCAAAAAAATTAAATCACAAAAAGCTACAAATAAAAAGTGAAACAAGTAGGAAGAGATCAAAAATAGGAATTACTACATAAAACATGAAACTGTCTCCCTCACCTCATTTAAAAGTCAGAAATTCTCAGATTGCATTTAAAAATTCAACAAGTGGCTGCTTACAAAGCAATATGTCATTTAAAGGCTAAAAATAAGAAATTCAACAAAGATCTATCAATCAAATTTGAACAAAAGAATAGTATCGTTGGTAATATTGAGCAAAACAGAATTTAAGGCAGTAAGCACTACATTCGATTAAAGAAGATTATCATACCATGATAAAAGACAGTCAATCAGAAGCAAGTCACAACATCATATTTTCATCGAGCAAATACTGTACTTTAAAACATTTTTGTTTTTACATTATCTATTATCAAGTCATACTATGAGCCAGGCACTACACTAAGCACTGTGAATACAGATGTGAATAAGACCCTCCCCTGAAAGGCCCGCAGTCTAGGAAAGAAGAAAGGCATCTAAACAGGTAACTGCTGAATACAGAGGCTCCTTGAGTTACAATGGGGTTATGCCTTGGTAAACCCATTGTAGGTTGAAACAATGGTAAGTTGAAGATGCATGTCACACATCTAATCTAGCAGATGTCATAGCTTAGCCTAGCCTACCTAGAGCATGCTCAGAATGCTTACATTAGCCCACAGTTAGGTAAAATCATCTCCACAAATCCTATTTCTTAATGAAGTGTTGAATACCTCATGTAATTTATTGAATACTGCCCTAAAAGTGAAAAACAGAATGGTTGTATGGGTAGTCACATACGCAGCCAAAAGCACATTGATTGGGCCTGAAGAACATTTGAGGAATTGAACTAAAATTAATTGCTGGATGATGGGAATGCGACAGCGACAGGGCCATCAATTTCTCTCTCTTCTGATGAGGCTGGAGAATAGCTGGTAGAAGGCACTGGGGCACTGACACTTGCTGATGGTTTAGTAGGCATAGTGTGTTTCAGGAAGATACTAGGTTTGACTGTACAATCTCTTCTTTTCATTATTTATTTCCCTATAACAAGCAAGAGCGTCCTGTAGCTGCCTGTCAGCTCTTTCACATCTCTTGTCATTATGTTCATTTCTTTTAACATCCCGGTGCCACTGCTGATAGTGGCAAAGGCCTCCACCAATTTCTTTTCTGTAAACTTTATTAATGCCTCAGTTATATCTTCTTCTACCTCCCTTTGGCCTCAACTTCTTTACTTCTTTCTTCTGCCAGTTCAATCAGCTCCTCACTGGAAAACTCTTCAGCCTCAGTGCCAACGAGCTCATGAATATCTCCTTCATCAGTGTCTAATTCTAGCTGTTCCTCAAGTAATAAGACTTTATTACTTAATATTTCATTAATAGCAGAATATTTATTAAAAGCCTTTGAACATGTTCACATACGTCTTCAAAATTTTCTTGCAAATCCTGTTCACGAATTGCCGTGAGGCTTCTTTCCATGGTTTAGGGATGTTCTGGACAGGATTTAGAATGTTAAACCCTTTCCAAAGCTCTCAGAGCACTGGTCCAGATTCCATCACTTTAACAGCTTGTACAAACATTTGGTGTCAAGAGTAGGCTTTGAACCCAGCTGTTGCACCTTGGTCCACTGGTTGAATGAGTTTGGTTGTGTTCCATGACAAATCTTTACATCAAGATGCATATTGCTGCTATGCTATAGACAGCTTTGGGCATTGTCTAAGATCAGAAGAGTCTTGAATATGATGTTGTTTTGCCTCCAATATTCTTTTGCTTGTGGATTAAAATAGTTCAAAAATCAATTTTCAAACAATGCTGATTTCATCTAGGTTTTCCTGTTATGGTGATAATAAATTGGAAGTGTATGCTTGCTCACATTTTTTAATGCTCTAGGGTTCTCTGAGTGGTAGATTAAGAAAGGCTTTAATTTGAACCCTGCAACATTTCTACCGAAAAGCAGCCTTACATGTTCTGGGAATGCCTTGAATCTTGGCATTGTCTTGGACTCTTCATGAATGTATGTATGCTCTGACATAAGCTTCCAGAATAAGCTCAGTTTATCAACATTAAATATTTGTTCTGGTAAATATTTGTCATCTGCAATTATCCTATGCACCTTCTGTACTGGCACTTCCTGCCTCGCCACTGACCTTCGCATTGTGACACCTACAATTAGGACAGCTTTTGAAGAGTTGGAATCACCCTGACTTGTTTGCATATATATATATATATATATATATATATATATATATATATATATATATATAAATGTTTGCATGTGCATAAGATCATTGGTACACTTTTGTAGTATATCAAAACAGCTTCTTATCTTAGCCTGACTCATCATTAGACTAAGTGGTATGTGGTTCTGAATCTGGCTTTCCACTCATGTGATAACTAAGGTTTCCAAATCATCAATCAGCCTAGCTCTTTTCTTCATGAAAATAGTGGATTTCACTGATGCTGGCAATTTCATTATCACTGATTTGTTTCTTATCCTTCATGATGGTCAAAATCATGGATTGTGAAAGTCCTAACTCACATGTGATGGCCATTACTGGCTTGCTGCTTTCATGCTGGGCAATTATTTTGAGTTTCATCTCAAAAATAACTGTCTTCTTCTTCTTATCATCAGAAGCAGATGATACAGATGGGCACATAGACATCGTAGGATGGGAAAACAAAAAACATCATATCCAAAAATGCTGGCAACACAATACACTAGCGTACTGGTTGCTTACCCTCCTGATCCTGTGGCTAACTGGGAGCTGTGGCTTCCTACTGCTGCTTAGCATCTCAAAAGAGAAAAAATCAAAATTTAAAGTACAGTTTCTTCTGAATGTGTACCACTTTTGTACCACTGTAAAGCCAAAAAGTAGTTATGTCAAACCATTGTAAGTTTGGACTGTCTGTAATTTGGTAAATAATAATAGAAACAGTAAGAAGTATATGCAAGGTAAAGACCTAGTGTGGAGAAGTCAGTGACTTAATGAGGTGATGAGAGGAGGGAGTATCAGAGAGGGTCACAGATGAAGATATTTGGGGAGACATTTAAAGGATGATGAAGTTTCTTTAGGTCAGATAAAGGTCAAAAAAAGGAGTCATTCCAGGCAGAAGAAGGAAATGGTGAAAAGGCAGGGGACATAGAGGGACTTGAGAAAACATCTGGAATATAAAGAGCAGGAAGAAGAATAGTGAGATTTGAGGCTGGAAGGCCGAAAGGAAAAAATTACAAACAAAGGAAGTCAGGTAAGCAATGTAAGTATTCTGAACTCTCTTCTGTAGAGAGTTGAGAGCCTAAGATCGGTTTCGTCCAGGGAATGAGCTGGATTTGCATGTAAATGGAGGACTCACCTGTGAGCCTGGGGAATTGACTGACCTGAGCTCAGATTGGAGTTGGGAAGGCTTTTGGAAATGAGCTATGTTCCCCCACTGTGGAGGTGGAGAGGAGGAAATGGAGAGAAGGAAATGGATTTGAGATATATATACTTTTTTTTTTTGAGACAGAGTCTTGCTCTGTTGCTCACAGTGGAGTGCAGAGATAGACGTGATCTTGGCTCACTGCAACCTTCGCCTCCTGGGTTCAAGCAATTCTCCTGCCTCAGCCTCCTGAGCAGCTAGGACTACAAGCATGCTCCACCACACCCAGCTAATTTTTGTATTTTTTTTTCAGTAGAGACGGTTTCACCATATTGGCCAGGCTGGTCTCGAACTCGTGATCCACCCGCCTCGGCCTCCTAAAGTGCTGGGATTACAGGTGTGAGCCACCACGCCTGGCCGAGAGATATATTTATGTTACAAAATTTGACAGTGCTTGATGTCAGATGAGGTGACAACACCCTATTTTTCTTACTTATAAAAGTGGAGGAATTGATCAACTGTAAAAAAAAAAAAAAAAAAAAAAAAGACTAGGGAAAGCAGGTTTGGAGGAAGACAAGGAGTTTAGATGTGAACATCGTGAGTTGAAAGTCCTGGTAGGAATCCAGGCAGAGAAGTTCACTTGGTTTCCTGGGAAGAGAGGTCAGTGGGCACTAAGAAGTGGAATGCATGGGGATGGAGAAACTCAAGGGGATAGATTAGAAAAGCAGGTTGAAGGCAGCCGTTCATGGGTAGAGACGAGCTTCATCAATGTAAGGACTGAGCTGAGGAAGATAAAAGAGTGAAGAAGAAACAGTGATGAAAAAAGTCAGAGGTCAGGAAAAACACTGGCCATGGAAGTCAAGCGGGTAGAGACCTCCCATGTGGAAAGGTCAACAATGTTAACCGCCGGGAGAGGAAAATCAACCACAGAAGATGTATCTAGTGACAAACACATTGGCAAAAACTGAGAATAATCTGAAACACAGTATAAAAGGAATTAAACCTCCTCCAGCAGGGAATAAATCTGTACTCTAACGTATTTTTGCTGTATTCGGCAGAAAACCAAAATTCAATAAATACAAAATTAGAAATGTATTTTATACATTAATTTCACTAATGTAAAGTCAGTAAAATTACAAATTAATGCCATTCAGTATCAGCAGAAAAAAAAACCTTCTGCTCAGTATTTCTAAATATCAGTTTGATCAGGATTGAAGTAAACTCACCATAGACACAATACCAATGAAAGCAAGGGATATTAAATATTGGTCAAAATAGTACACGGGGAGACATTCTTGAATTGTTTCTATTAGTTAAAAAGGGAAAAATAATAAATTTTAATTCTTAAGATCTGTTAGAAAGGAAAATAAAAGGAAGGAAATAATAAAGATGAAAGGAGCAATAAATATATTAGAAGCCATTAAAAATCAGAATAATATAAACAAAGAGTTGGCTCATAGAAGAGTACAATAAAACAGACAAATCACAGGCAAATTTAAATTTTTTAAAAGCAAAAACCTATAAACAAGGAAAACTGGAACAAGGAAATAGACTGTAAGAGCCACAGTAAAAAATAATGAAAATTAGAGAAAAATGTTAGTCTAATGATGAATACCTTAAGATAATACATTTCAAAGTCTCCATTTAGTGATTTGTTATTTTTATCTATTAGGATGAATAGTATTGGCCACATTATATCGTTTTTTAATTTTTTTATTATTTCATTTTTTTAAGGAAAACACTTATTGTAAGCATTAGAGATAGAAATGCAAGGTTAGGTCTTTCAGACACCATAGCTTTGGTGTAACTCCTCTACCCCATGGTCTGTGATACCTACACCCGTCTACTTGACCTTTCAGTGTCTCACATACCAGGATCTTTCTATATTTGCCAGCACAGATATCCTCTCTACCTGCAGTCTCTATCTCTGGGCCCTGTTGCTCATGATAGACTCTTGGAAGTTATTCTCCTACTCACAGTCCACCATTTCTCTAAATCACTGCTTGTAGCTAACTACAACTACTTTTATTTCTGCACCTCCACGTTTTTCCTGTAACTTCAGGCCTTCTTCATATTCTCTGTGGAATCCTGTACACGACCCCTAAAATTTCTCCCTCCGTGTAGATCTACCCACTCATTTTTCCATAGTGAAACATGCTCTGAAGTATCTTCTTCAGTTATGTACACAAGTACTGCAGACGGGAATGTTGGAAACCCATATTTTACTGGTAATATTCATCTGGTTTGTTTGCATCCATACTTCCAGCTTGTTGAAAGCACTCGAATATTGATTCTGTCACCATTTTATTAATTTTCTCCAAGTCTGTCATCATTAGCAAATTTGATGAGCATGCTTCTTATCAGTGTGAAGATCTTTGATAACAGTGATGAGCTATATAGACACGGCCAAGAACAGCACCCAGAGGAATGACATGAGGTGTCAGCCTCTCCATTGATATCAACACATTAATCAACCCATCCAGAGACAACTGTTCCATCAGATACAAAACCACTTGTCTGTCTTGTCATCTGGCCCACATTTATCCATCTTGTTCACAAGGCTATCAAGAGATACTTGAAAAATGTTTCCTAAATTCTAATCACACAATGCCTGTAACCTTCCCTTGAAACACGGCATAAACAAAAGTGCATAGATCATGATAATCAGCCATTTGTATTTTAGGGCCAACTTCTTCAAACTCTGTATCATTTAATGAATTATAGGAGATTTCTTCTCACCTAGAAAGGCCATCAAAATAGAAGTAAGGCCAGCATCAAATGAGTTAAACTCAACAATATTTATATTTAAATTGAGCTTATTTGGCACACTTTACACGGAATCATATTTCCATCTTGTTCCTACTTTGAAATGTTCATTCTAAATTTTCAGTTTGAAGATAGATCTCCACGAATAAAAATATAGACACCACAAAGTATTTATTTATGTCAAATATCAAACTTGGTACATGTTCTTTCTTATAAAACAATCCAGCCAAGGACCTATAGAGGGTGAATTAATCCTGACACAGGATATGGCTAATCAAGCAGCTCTCAAGACAATTCTACATTTGTTATTTACATTTTTTTAGTTCTGTCTCATTTTCTGACTCTGTTCTTACTGGAATAAAAATATAATATGTAAATATAGTTCTTTTTAAATAGTGAAAACTATAAAATTGGGAGGAGTCATAATTTGATACAACAAGGTAAGATGAGAGAGAATTTGCCAGAGATTTGGAGAATTAGGGATGTGTATAAAGACTAATGGAAAGTTCAACAAGTAGGTCATGCTAACACTATTTAAGTAGAGTAAGAGTGCTGGGGGTAAGCATTTACTGGTTTATGGAAAAAAGCAAAACTAATAACCAATCAATAAAGTTATTTATGCAACAGAGGATGGACAAAGAAATTATAGAAAGCAAACATAGGTATAGGGAGATTAATACAATATAATTTAAACTCAGGGGTGGGGCTATGCTGTCTATATTATGTCTAAGGAAGAGCACTGAATCCCAGGTTTGTAAGAGAAGTAATGACAAAGAAAATATATGAGATGAGCATGAGCATGAGCATGAGAAACAGGAGACCACATTCTAACAAGGATTAAATAACTTGCCCTGTGACTCCATGTCTTGTAGAAGACAAGATTAAGAAGATTCTGGGCCAGGTGCGGTGGCTCACGCCTGTAATCCCAGCACTTTGGGAGGCTGAGATGGGTGGATCATGAGGTCAGGAGATCGAGACCATCCTGGCTAACACAGTGAAACCCCGTCTCTACTAAAAATACAAAAAAATTAGCTGGGTGTGGTGGTGGGCGCCTGTAGTCCCAGCTATTCGGGAGGCTGAGGCAGGAGAATGGTGTGAACCTGGGAGGCGGAGCTTGCAGTGAGCCCAGATGCACTCCAACCTGGGCGACAGAGGGAGATTCCGTCTCAAAAAAAAAAAAGAAGATTCTGGATGGGTATCGGTATACTACAAAAGTTCAAACATAATAGAAAAACTAACTTTGTGATATATTAGGTACATTATTTGGTTTCTTCAATAATTATAAAATCAATAGCATCATGTTTTTCTAATTGCAAACATATAAAAAAACTAATGAAAAACCATAACAACTCCTTATTTCCCTTTCCAGAAACATTCTTGTTAACCACACAGTTTTCTCTTTTAAACGAGATAGTTTTCTACGTAAAGTAAATGACCTTTTGAAGCTTTGCCTCAAAATTAGCCACAATGTCCCAAATTGTAATTAGGCATCAGACTGTTTGAGTCTTGTATTTATTCTTTTTGTACCTGAATTTATTTTTCAATCATTTTAGAATTGTTCTTTGAAATTAGCATTAAATTCATCTAATGTATCTTGCAAGCTGAACTGCCACAAGCTGAACTGCCACTTGCTTTCTACTAAAAGCTTTGAAATATGATCAGGAGATTTTATCTCATAAAGGATTTGCATTGTTTAGCAAATGTGATACTGTCATGGTACAACAGAGCAATTGTAATATTAAACTGTTTATCAATTTCAGCCCCACTTATCATTCTGATCATGTTTTGAATTCCTCCCAGCAAAAAGCTGCCATAACTCTGGCCTAATTACAGAACAATGCTTCTTGACCTTGACTTTTTCCAGTCTTTATCCTTAATTGCTGCACAATGCTTTAAGAAAACACTTGTCCATGGAATTAGACTCTGGCATTTGAAATGTTTCTAAAGTAAATAATTTAGTTCCAGCTACATGCTTACTTTAGGTGATTACTCCTTTACGTCCTCTAATCTGGCATCATTTTACTGCACAAAACTTCTTTAGTACACTTTCAACAAAATGTATATCAACAATAAATTATTAATATAATTAAAATTAGACCTTACGACATAGAACAATGTGCCATTGCTATAGTATTCTCTAGTGATTTGTAATTTTAAAGGTGTTTTACAACTGTCTTACTGGTTATTGGAAACAATTCTTCAATGACTTGGATCATTTGTAATTGAAAGGGGATGGTGAAGTCCCAAATAAAGGGGAACACCATGATTTATCTCCCCTGCTTTAGGTTTTTAATTCCAATTCAGTGAAGCCTTCTCTGACTGCCCCATACAATGAAAACCCTTCTCTCGATCTCTTTCCTCATTTTATTTTTTCTTCATAGTACCTTTCACAATCCGACAAATTATGTATTTTACTTATTCATTTCATTTACTGTGTGACTTCTTTCCCCAAACTCTCATTAGACTATAAATTTCATGCAGGCAGTAATTTCCTAAGGGATTAAATCCCTACGCTAGCTTTAGAACCTAGAAAAGGGCCTGACATACAATGGACACTCGATATGTATTTGAAGGCCGGGCATGGTGGTTCACACCTGTAATCCCAGCACTTTGGGAGGCGGAGGCGGGTGGATCACGAGGTCAGGAGATCGAGACCATCCTGGCTAACATGGCGAAACCCTGTCTCTACTAGAAATACAAAAAATTAGCCAGGCATGGTGGCAGGCGCCTGTAGTCCCAGCTACTCGGGAGGCTGAGGCAGGAGAATGGCGCGAACCCGGGAGGCAGAGCTTGCAGTGAGCCGAAATCGCACCACTGCACTCCAGCCTGGGCAACAGAGTGAGACTCCGTCTCAAAAAAAAAAAAAAAAAAAATGTATTTGAAGAATTAAGAAATAAAAAGTTTCCTATTTACTTATTTATTTTGTATAATTAAAAGTTTCTTTTGAGCTTTAATACATACAGGAAAAATGACTACCTTTTATATATTCAAGGGCACATTACAGAAGCCACATGTCATGCTTATAGAAGGAGAAAATTCATCACCTAACTAGTTTTCTTCTCTTATCTATTGTCTGAGGGGGAAGGTAGGAAAAGTCCATTGTGGGAGATTCTAACAATTTTCCCATGAATTTATGCACATTTCAACTAATGGGAAAGGCACTGCGGGCCATATTACTTCCATATCTAGCGATCTACAAGACCTCTTGTAGATACTGGAGACCTCCAGTAGCAGCTTGCTTTTGTCCCATCTCATCTCTGACCTCTGTACTGGGTAACTGGCCAGAATGTCATTATATCTTTACTGAAAACCATTGATATTTCATGTGTGTGAGTGTGTTTGTGTGTGTGTGTGTGTGTGTGTAAAACCAAGTACACTTGGAATTTAAACTATCACTGTGAGTTCTTTTGGAGGACAGATTAAAACAAAAACAGGTTTTATGTGAACTAGAGAATTGCTAAAACAGTGAACTTTACAGTGGCAGATAGGAAGGAAATAAGCATAATCCTTTCATAAAGTATCAGAATGTGTAGAATTCAAATTTGTTTTTCTTTCTTTCAAACTGTCCAGTCCACAATCTGAAATTCTAATATGGCTTCCTATGAGGGGTGCTTTACTTCCCCTCCTCTCTCTCCTACTCCAAACCCCCATGTCTCTACCTCTGAGAATTATTGTGTGATGGAAGTGTTGATTATTATAATGTTAACCATGAGGATTAAATGCAGAATGGGAAAATGCTGACAATCTCTTTGGCTCTGTTTTGAAGTCATTTCTAAGTAAATATGTGGTATATGAATTTTAATTTTGTTTTTAAAGTAATATGGGAAGCTGTAGTCTGAAAACGGCTTAGAAGCTATGGGAAACTAATATATGGGAAAAAACTGTCATGAAATGACCCAAATCATTCTTTATGGTCACTGTGCTTTCAGAAAACATGGGTGATCATTTTACCAAGCCTGACCAGATACCACTATTCAGAACAACTTCTGTCTACTGTAGGCCAAAAGTCAAGAATATTCAGCTCATTAATGATGAAAAACCTAACATATGAAAAATATAATAATGATAATAATAAGGTATATATCCACTCAGACATTCCATTGGTCATGAAGATACATTCGAAGACTATTTAGCAGGCATTAGCCATATTACATGAAGCACTAGCATTTTCCTTAACTTAGATTGCATTTTGTTGCTATTTGCAAATATTCAGAACAGGAAATTCACTGATATCCTATGACGTATCAAGTTGTTTGTCCAGGTAAAAAAGTGGTGGGTAATCTGGCACAAGTTGTAGATATCTTTAGTCTGAAAATATAAGAAGTTTGAGGAGTATGACATCAAGTGAGTTTTCAGTGTTGCTTCAAGTCTAAGGCTGCATAACTCCGAGTACTTTTAAAAACATACTTCTGCTTGATTATTAAGGAAAAGCTGATCTTAGAAAAAGCTTTGAGACTAACAGCAAATTCAAATGTTCTGTAAAGACATCCAAAATAAATATAATGTTTTGACAAAGCTATTTCTAGAGTATAGAGTCCTACCAATCAACATTTTCACAAAATAGGAACATTTTATAAAAAATTATATTTGTTCACCTACTTTTTCTAGGAAGAATGGCCCCAATAATTTTTTTTTATTATACTTTAAGTTTTAGGGTACATGTGCACATTGTGCAGGTTAGTTACATATGTATACATGTGCCATGCTGGTGCGCTGCACCCACTGGGGACTGTTGTGGGGTGGGGGGAGGGGGGAGGCCCCAATAATTTTTAAGAAGAAACATATTTTTTCACAGAAATTGTTATTCACTCATCTTCTATTGTAAAAAAAGCTTTCCCGAGTCTCTCAAGATGTAGTGAAAGCAGGTAAAGAGATGGAGACTATACTTAATTAAATTGCATTTTCTAAAAATAAATCGATGAATGTTGAACTTTGATTGTCTTCCTTTCACTCCTTTTATCAAGTTTTCCAAGTATTTTCTACCAAGGATTATGGTGCTCCTGTTGTTTTTAATTGAAGTACCTTTGAGAACGGGGGCTATCTATCTTTAATGTACTTCAGAAGATTAGAAAACATGGCACAGTTGTAGGAAAAATCTTAAGCACTTTCATCAAAGCCTTAATTAAATGAGTAATATGGCTTCTTATTTTAAAGGTCCTCGCAGGCCACTATAATCCATTAAGAGATCATTTTGGTCTTCTTGCTTGAAATAAATCCATATCAACCAGGATTCTAGTTTCTACAAATAGTTGGTTGTTCAACTTACTTTAGCCAGTCATAGTGCAATGGCCAAGTAATGCATGCAGGACGCTCTGAAGCACACATTCAAAGTAAACAGCGAAAGAAAATAAAAAGGTACAACTAGAGTTGCAGAGAAAAGCAAAAGTAAGGTGGACACAGAATGCCTGCAATGGCATCTTGGAAAATGGAGAAGGTCAATCTCGTTCATTTCCTCATGCCTTTTATCTTTATTTTCTCATAAAACTATACAAAGCTTAATAGGAAATTGTGGCCTTTCTCAGTTTAGCTAACAGAAGTGGGCATTTCTCATGCTATTGAGTCCATTTAATATGTATCAGAGTAAATAAGAACCTTAACAGTGTATTTTATGAATGTCATAATTTCAGAAGTGCATGTACCTTCCATCCAAGAAACAAATTGAAAGACATATTCAAAATTCTTACCATAAACACTAATCAGTATCCTCTATCTCCGTGCAAATGATACTATTTTTCTTCAACTGGTAAATACATCAAATTTATTTGTAGTACAAAATTATAAGGCTATGTTTATTTAAGCATCAGACATTTTAATTTAAAAATTAATTTATATATTTCATTTTCTTGATTGTGCCTGATATATATATTGTTGCAGTTTGGAAATTTGTAGTTATTATGTAAAAAGCAGATGGCAAATGCCACGTCTCCTACCCCTATCAATTACCTGTTATTCAGACTGTTTTCTCATCAATATTCTATTCATCATTATCATTAAAGAGAAGTGGCATGCATTCTCTTGAACTGAAAATTATATTGGAACATATTAAAAATAGATGTATGTATATGGCAATGAAACATAATAGCAGCCCTGTTACTCATAGTTCATGGATGTCAGTGTGCTGTCACACATATTTAGGAGATGAGAACTTGCTGTTAAAGTTTCCCACACATTTAAAGTTTTGATATATAGCTATTTTGAAATTCCTCACATACATCTCTAGTTTCAAGAGAGCTTTCAGCTCTAAAGGGTCTGGTTATATTCATTTAACATGTGACTGTCTGGGCCCCTGAGAGCCTTCCATAATATAGTATGTGTCTTTTTTAGCAAAGAAAGATGATAAACTCTTCTAGAGCCAAATGCTGTCTGGAAGTTGAGAATTCCAAGAGCACAGCACCCTCTTTCCATTTAAAAAATCCTTTTCGCGATGTATACTTTCTCTTTTTAAGATCAATTTTGAAGTGATGTTAGTCTTGTAGAGAAGTTATAAACTGTCACGTCCATAGGCAAAAGGAACAAGACCCTTGGGCAAGTCATTTAACTTCAGGTAAAATATGACCTACTTTTCAGAATTAATTAGCCAAATAATGGATGCAAATATCCAGCATAGAAATGGATCAGATCCTCCAGACAAATAGTACAGAACATGCACTGCAAAACTCCAGCCATTCATATAGTCCATAATACAATGGTGTCCCCTAGAATGCGTCAGGCAGCCTTGTTACAGGTAGTGATTATTATTTTGGCTTTGAAAATTGACCAGGCATTAACTTCAAAGATGAAGGACAAAATGGAAGTGTATCTAGCTTTTCAGAAGAATCAATTTCATGACTAACCTGGCAAAGGTTGATCAAAGATGACTGTCATCCCTTACTCATCATCCTCTGTCTATCCTTGGACATCTTCTTCTTCTTCTTTTTTTTTTTTTTTTTTGAGATGGAGTCTTGCTCTGTCACCGATGCTGGAGTGCAATGGCTCACTGCAACCCCACCTACTAGGTTCAAGTGATTCTCCTGCCTCAGCCTCCTGAGTAGCTGGGACTACAGGCACCCACCACCACGCCCAGCTAAGTTTTGTATTTTTAGTAGAGATGGGGTTTCACTATGTTGGCCAGGCTGGTCTCGAACTCCTGACCTTGTGATCCACCCACCTCAGCCTCCCAAAGTGCTGGGATTACAGGTTTGAGCCACCACACCCAACCTCGACATCTTCTTCACATCAGTGAAGTCCTGGTACAGAACTTGGAGTCCTGGGTACAGAAACCAGGTATGCATGAAATAGTTAATTGAGTTTTCTTGAATTATTATTATAGTCTCCTTGTTTTTCCTTTATATTGGAAAACATACAACAGTAATTATCTTTATTGACACAAAAATCATTATCACCAATTCAGATGCATTGGTAAAAGGACAATATACATACACATATGGACAAAACATGTCAGCAATAAGAGGCTATATATTAATCTTAAGTTATAAGGTAAGATTTAAGGTCTACTCATTAAAAATATTAGGGGAAACCTTGTAATTTGAATTGGAGTTAATATAATTTAGTACTTTATTTATTATCTACTGTATTTCAGGAAGATTTCAAATGGTTTATAAACCATTATTAATCATTCATAGTTATTAATTGTATAGTTTCTCTGTATTTTTTTGTTGTTTGTTTTCCACAGGGGGCAGAATAAGAAAGGGAAACATGTAATTACAATAATCAGGCAATTGGTTATTTCTAAAAATTTCCATCAGAGCCAATTTTCATGTGCTTATTTTTGGATATATTAATTGGCTCATTATTTTTACATTACGATATCTCCATCACAATTTGGTGTTTTTTAATATACATAGTCTATCCTTGAAATTATTCTAATAAGTTGCTAAAAATGTCTAAACCTAGATACTACTTGGATAAAAAAGCAATGAAATTCTTACTCCCAAATTAAAATTTCTGAATTTTAAGTGCCCCAGTGATGGAACAGGGAGTGGTTTTCCAGTCCCTCAAAAGTATGCATAATTGTTCAATGCTCTTCACCCAGACAAATTGGAGAACAAGTCAATCTGTCACTCAGATTGCAGGTTCTACCATGTCTACTGTGGCTGCAGCTTTTGTTTAAGGGATGTGCTAACGTCATTGTGAAACAATAACTCTACAATTGTTCCCACTTGTGAGATTCTGCAAACGTTTTAATTATCAACAAAAGTAGTACAAATTCAAAGTGATTTTAATGACTCCAAATTTGAGTTTTGAAGAGCTTTATGGTTCATTCATGTTTAATACAGTTTGTGGCTTATTTGTGGGATTTCAAGCCTTCAAGACACTTTTGTCTTTACTAAAATAACAATATTTTCATTTTTCAACCCAAAACTGCAGAATTCTAATCCTACATTTCTGTAGAAGCTGAGGTTTAACACATGATGAATTCAATAGCAAATATTTAAGGTGGCTAAACCTTAATGTTGGCTAGGGGGTCATTAAACTATGTGGGTGTGGATAGCTTAATATTGAAGACCACGAATGAAAGAACATGAAATTTATATTAACTATCAAAATCAACTAAGAAGAAGAGCAAAGAAAAACATCCACCATCATCTCACCAGTTCCTAAGCACAGTGAACCTGCCTCTTCGTCAACCATTCCTTTTCTCTATCTAAGCTACCTCAATGCCACGTAACTGAGTTTCTAAGTCAGGGCATCGTCCTCGTGTGTTTCTGCCATTACCTGCCCTTGGTTCTATTGTTCTGCATGTGCTCTCCGTACAAATATTTCTCATTAGTAAAATAACTGAATTTAATGGTACCATGAGATGGACTATGGGAATGGACTACCAATCATTTCATGCCAACTCTTCAAGGACAACTAAGATCCTTGACTTCTCAGATGTTTTTTTTTTACATAAAAATTTCAAGTGTGATAGAGGATTAGCCTTATTTTATATATTTTATATATTTATATATATTTTATGCCTGATCACATTATATAGACTACACTATTTCACACTTGGCTTAAGCATCTAATACACAGTGACATTTTTCTAAAGATAATCTTGTGAATAGTAATTCTGTTTTTCTTTAGTGGGGATTTTACAACATATAACACATCGTCATGAACCATATATAAAAGCCAGATAATTTTTATCCTGAAATTTAGCCTGAACAATAACTTGGGGCATGGTAAAAATATAATTAAAATACATAGTATTACTTATTAATGGTTTTCTACAAAACCAGGATGTATTCTTCATTATCAGATGATTCTTTCATATTTTGAGAGTTTTGAGTCACAGTAAGATGAGTGTAGAAGGATAATTTTCCTCCATTAGCAAATATAATATCACTTAAAGAGTATAGTCCTGAAATTTCCAAGTGGCATACTGGAAGTAATATAACCTATATAATTTATCTCTGACAATAACCAAGTAGAGGAGAAGCTTTAGTCTGCCCTGTGCAATATGGTAGCCATTAGCCATGATATGGCTGGCCAAAATTGAGATGTCTTGTAAATGTAAAATACACACTGGATTTCAAAGACTGGTACAGAAAAAAAACAACGTAAAATATTTCATTAATAATTTTCATATTGAAGACATGTAAAAATGATATTATATATAGATTAGTTTAATCAAAAATATTAAGATTAATTTCTCCTCTTTCTTTTTACTTTTTTAATGTAGCTGCAAGAAAATTTAAAATCATACACATGACTTGCATCCTATCTGTATTGGACAGCACTGCCATATAAAAAGACAAAATCCAGTGACACATCTGAGTCTATAATAAATGATACCAAAGAGAGCAATTTCTTAAAATACATTTATTGAATTTGTTTCAGAAACCCTACTTATGCCTTTAATAAGTTATAGTTTTCCAGGAAATATGTATACTAAAAGATACTCTGCTGCTTGCTGAAGCCATAACTGGTTTGATTGCTCCAACACTGGAAACCTAATGACAAAACTCAATGACTGCTGGCAATAACACACAGCAATCTTTTTAATCATATCTCAATTAGCTTCAGAAGTTTCTCATTTCAGCGCTCCCAGGGGTCTCATTGCTTGTCTTTTTCACTTGAGATAAACAAAATCATCTGTCTTATATTCATCTCCAATATTTGTTTTTTTGTTGTGGTGGTGGTGATCTTAATAAGCTGCATTTGCTGATAGGACTGTCAGCTGCAAACATCCTTGCTGATGCACAAAATGTCTTATTCCACCAGAGAACAACTGAAATTACTCCCTGGCTGTGCAGCAAGGAGCCGGACTCCTACCCAGCATAAATTTGCAGGGACACGTGGACATCACTTTGGAAAACTATAGGACAAGGGAGATGTGATTTGCAGCATTTTTTCTCTCAGAATAGAAAGCTGGGAAAGCTGCATCTACCTATGATGGGAAACATTTAGAGATTTACTTCTTTTTTTCTTTGCTTCGAGTGGATGAAGGCATATGCTATTTATTCTTTCATTTTTGCATTTATCAGTCACATCTATTGTGTGAAGGTGCTGGGAATACAGAGATGAAGAATATTGTATCCATGCCTTTAAGCATTTCACAACCTAAGTCACTTTCATTATTACATATATATACTGTCATTTTTTTTCTCAAATTAGTTAGATTTTCAGAATTGATCTTCAAGGCTAATAAGGAGTGACAGATCTGCTTCAAAAAATAAAAATGCCTTAATATGGCCCTTTCTTCCCTTTATAACTAGGCTTCCTTTATGTGAATATTCCATATTTGTATACAATTCACGCTCACATCCATATCTATAATCCACACTCATATCTAGATGTACAATGGATGCCCATATCTGCATGTATATCTATACTCCATACTTAAAATATACACCACATACACATGACTGAAAAAGTGAATACTTTAGTAACTATCCTTAGTGTATACAATACATTTGATATAATTAATATTCCTTAGAATAGACGCTTGGTTTGCAAAGTCCTGTAATTAGAAAGCTAACACAATGGTGGGTTTGTGAAGGAGATAGAACCACCAAGCTAATTTCCAGCAGTCTGGAATGTTCCATGACAACCGTCCTTCCATTCAGAAGCTAGGTGCCCTGTTCAGGACTAAAAGACTCAGTAAGCTTCCTACAGATTCTCCCCATAGACATCATTGCCATGGTGAGGAGCAATCTGGCAAGACCTCAAAAACACATGAGAGTTTTGTGATGTAGTGTGGCTACCATATTCCTGTTGGAAAAAGAATTCAGATCCAGAAAGAGCCATAAAAGCTAACTCACTTGTCAACTGGTCCTAGCACTATCACTGACTACAGACGATGGCCCTCTTCATTTTCTCCCTAGTACTGTAATGCAGGGAATGAGCACCCCTACAGTCTTCGGTAACCTTTTCCTTCATTGTATCCGACTGTATCCCACGCTCCCTCATGACAAAGCCCTGTGGACCACAGAGCAACTGCACAATCTAAATGCAGTTTGCTTCTCTAGCTTTCATTTTTGTCCTGACCTTTCAAGAGGAATGCTGTCAACATATCATAATGGGCCCTCAAGTTTTACCACAAATTGCACATTCCAGCAAGGGGTGAGGTCCTGTTTTATTTCTTCTACGAGCCACCTGCATTTAGTAAGTCACTCCTAGGTCATCAACTTTTTGCTTCAAGAAAGGCCGCAGTTAAAAACTCTCAAGTTCTGAGGACAAGGTTTGAAGGCTGCCAAAACAAGAAATGGTTTTACTCCCTCTCCAGCTTCTCCATGCTTACTTCTTTTTCTAGTTGACTATTCAACCTGAAAAGCTAGTGAGCAATATAATTAACTCAGTGTGCTCTAAAAGCTAATGAAAACCTTAGACACTTTAGGGAGCCTTCCGAAGCACATATCAACCAGAGGAGCCATCAGATGTTTTGTTAAATGTGATCTCATGCAGTCTAGGCCAATTAGTTACAATAAATGGCACAGAGCAGGGACTAGGCTCTGGGGGAGGGCCATGCCAGTGACATCTCTGCTGGGGAAGCAGGAGGATTATCATAAATCCATTCAGGAACTAATATGCAATGAAACAGCAACAAGGACATTTGTAGAGTTTTGCAATTTGATATTGAAACTCAAAAAGCAAGTGAGAGTGTGAGTGTGATTTATTAAGGTCAAATTGTTATTTTTTCCATCCAGTGCTATTTATAAAACAGCTAGAACATTCCTTAATATATTCAACTGTCTTGTTCCTCCTAAGAGTACTGTCTCCTGCACTTGATGAGTGTCTGGTATAGGAGAGGACCTGGTAGGAGTTTTGGGAGAGAAACCAGAGAAAGTTGATGTGAGCTCTGTATTCTAGATGGTGAGGGAAGCCATCAAGCAACTTATGATGAAGTGAACATTTTATTAACACATACCTTATTTACAGAAATATCACATCAGTGTACGGGTAAATGAGCAGGCCTGTGTGACCAGCACCCAGGGCAAGAAGCAGAATATTACCAATGCCACAAACACTCCCTTCCCAATCATCAGGCCCCTGACTTCCAGCAGAGATTGTTAAAAATTTAACTTTCTGTAAATAAGCTCAGACAGCATGGATGCTTCAGTGTACTATTCTTGTGTTTGCCATTGTTTATGAGATGTATCCTTTTTTTTTTCTTTTTGCATATGTCAACTGTTTTTCCCATTCTTATTTCTGTTGGTATTCCACTGAAGGAATACACCCCATTTACTTTGTGTTGTTCCAGTTTGGGCTAATTTGAATAGTATAGCCATGTGCACACATATGTAAGCATTTATGTTGAGTATATATCTAGAACTAGGATGGTTGAATCATAAGCTATGCTATATTTAGCTTTAGTAGATCCTGTCCAATAGTTTCCCAAAATGGTTGTACCAATTTCTACTTTGCTGTAAATTGAGAATTCCGGTTGCTCCTCAACCCTGCCAACTCTTGATGTTATCTAAGATGACACATACCTTGAAAGACATAATGTTATTTTTCTTTTAGGCATTTGGATGAGTATACAGTGGTGCAGTTACTGAGGTTTTCATTGATACTTCTCTCATGACCAATGACTCCTTGTACCTTTATGTAAGTTTACTGCTGTTTGGATATTTGAACTCATGGTACATTATAAAGGAGTATGTCAACATAGAGCACCTAATGCTGTGAATCTCTTCTAGGCTGAACAAAAACAGATTGTGTTTATTGCTCCTCTGAGAATGTGGTCTGATGCATTTCCCAACCTTGATGGCTCTCTCCTGGACTCTTTTAGAATCTCAATGTCCTTGTAGAGCATTGCCCACTGAATTTTCCTCTGGGTGTAGGTTAAGCTACACAGAGAAGAGAGCAGTATTTAAGACTATTAGACCCTCTATTTCTATTAACAGATCAAGTAGCAAGGCAGATATAAGCAGTTCCATATCATCCTCTTACTTTGTTTCAATCAGCCTTTAAGGATTTATTATTCTACTAATACTTAACACTTAGACTCTGCACTAATACTAAAAAAAGCTATACTTACATCTATTCATTCAGCAACCATTAATTGTAGACTGATTATGACTCAAACACTTCTCTGGATATTGCTGATCTAGAAAAGCAAAGTCCATGCCTCAACATACAATAAATTAATAAAGAAAATAAGGCTGGGCGCAGTGGCTCACGCCTGTAATCTCAGCACTTTGGGAGGCCGAGGTAGGCAGATACACCTGAGGTCAGGAGTTCGAAACCAGCCTGGCCAAAATGGTGAAATGCTGTCTGTACTAAAAATACAAAAATTAGCCAGGCATGGTGGTGGGTGATTATAGTCCCAGCTACTTGGGAGGCTGAGGCTGGAGAATTACTTCAACCCAGGAGGTACAGGCTGCAGTGAGCTGAAATTGTACCACTGCACTCCAGCCTGGGCAACACAGTGAGACTCAGTCTCAAAAATAAATAAATAAATAAATAAGATAACATAAGATAAAATAAGGCTGGGTGTGGTGGCTCACACCAGTAATCCTTTCACTTTGGGAAGCCGAAGTGGGTTGATCACTTGAGCCCAGGAGTTCAAAACCAGCCTGGGCAACATAGTGAGACCCTGTCTCTACAAAAAATAAAAAAATATATATATAATAATAAAAAAACCATTTAGCCAGGCATGGTGGTAGGCCTGTATTCCCAGCTACTTGGGAGGCTCAGGTCAGAGAATTACTTGATCCCGGGAGATTCAGGCTGCAATGAGCCATGATTGGGCCACTGAACTCCAGTCTTACTGACAGAGAAAGACCCTGTCTCAAAAAACAAACAAACAAAACCAAAAAGATAACTTGAAATAGTGAGACTCTGAAGAAGGAAGTCTGCAAAAATGGATGAACAGTGTTGGTACAGGAAATGAGAGTGCAATAATTTTTACAGAGGGTCAAGGAAGCTTCTCCACAGAGGTAGATTGAAGCTAAAACCCAAGTGTTTAAAAACAAAACCAAAAATACCCCAGCAAGGTGTTGATGGGAGTGAAGAGGGTTTCAGCTGGAGGGAACGGCAAATATCAAGGTCATAAGGACACAGTCACAGCAAACAGGCTAGAGGGGATAGTGTCTGTGAAGCAGCCAGGAAGGAGGATACCTGGTCAGGAATGTTTAGCAGCGAGTTCACAGAAGGGAGGCTTTGTAAGCCATGGAGAGGAGTTCAGATTTTATAGTTGTAAAATAAGAAGACCAAGGAGGGCCTCAGACAGGAAAGTGACACGTCCTGATATTTAGTTTTAAAACAGGGTTGGCAAACTGGCCAAATGGCTGGCCATCAGTTTGTGTAAATAAAATTTTATTGGAATGCAGCTATGCACTTTCCTTCATCTGTTTGTGGCTGGTTTCATGCTTGGTTTTGTGGTTTCATGTTATAACATCAGAGATGAGTAGATGTGATTGAGATAATATGGCCCACAAGCCCAAAACATTTATTATCTTCCCTTTAAGAGATCACTATGGCTGTTTATAAAGCATAAACCACGGGGGAAGGGCAAGAGTGTAAGCTGGGAGACCACTCAGGAGATTATTTAGTGGTCCAGGAAAGAGATGATGTGGGCCAGATAGGGCAAATGGGGTGGGGAGTGATGAAATGTGGATAGATTGTGGGGAGATTGTGTAATCAAATCTATAGAAGAATTACAGACAGAAAGAAAAATACAATATTCTGTAGCCAGTGGTCAGTTTAAGCTCTTCTACAATTCCTGAACAGAGTCCATATTTGAAAGCTTTCAACTTTACATGGTAAGAGCAGTATATTTTAGTGGAAAATATTATTACTATTATCTTCAGAGTTACACATCTCTCTGATTACAGTAATCGACTTAGGTGTTCCCCAAAATGAAATCACATGCCAGTAGGTAAAATGCTTGCCTTCTCTTTTCAGTGTCACTGTGTCAGTAAATATTTGTTCCTTAAAACCTTTTCCCAAGACTGTCCCCAATTATTCAATTATGCATAAAACAATGAGTAAATGGAGCCCTATCTATATAAATATATCAACATATAAACTCCAGCTGATTTTGCAAACAAGACTTTTCTCTCATCAACATTATCCTGCAAGAAAATAATTTCAGGGAGCAAGTCCATTTGGGCATCCCTTACACTGAGCATGCTAATTAGGAGGCCATCAGCCCAAAGCCTCTTACAGGTGGAAGACATTAAGTTCTAGTCCTAAGGGGGTAGTTGTCCTTGTATTGGAAGAATGTGACTCTTGATGAATGGGAAGATGGAGGCCATTGTGCAGGGATAACTACAAAAAAGAAATTACTTAGCTAACCACAGAAAAATTCCAGGCAGGGTGCGGGCATTCCAATTGCCCATCCTCAAAAAGGTGGGAGGACAGAGGACACTGGATGATTCCCAAGGAACTAAAACAGGTTTAGAAAAAAAGCGGAGATGTTACAGATTTGCAGATCTACATACATCTGACCTTAGAAGGGTTATGAAATTTTCTCTGACATACCCCGAGGGAAGGAAAATAGGATTTTAGATTAGGTTTTACAAACCCCTACTCTGTAATATGTGGACAAGGTCAACACATTTCAAAACTGTTTGGATGAACTTTTTCACATCTGGTTTGGGTTAGGAAGGTTATTGGCCAGGGAGTTTCAAACAAGGTGGAAACTTGAAGCCAATTTTATGGGTGTGAACTGAAACTGACAAAGAGCTATTTCAAACAGTCTGCTAGGAAACAGGGAGACCCTCCGAAAGGTCTGACATGAATGCACAGACGTAAATATGTCACCATGTTCGATACACGAATCAGAGAGCTCAAACAGTGCCACCAAGAAGAAAAATAAATAGCCTCCATAAGTGGGCATTTGCTTGATATATATGTGTGTGTGTGTGTGTGTGTGTGTGTGTGTGTGTGTGAAGGAAAAAGTCTTTATTTTGAATTTGATTGCATTTGTTGTCCTCCATGAAGTGAATGGTAGCTATGGATATCTAAATATAAATTAGATGAACTTTAATTGGGCCACTACATTTTCAGTGGGACAAAATGAAAGCATTCTAATTAATGCAGACCCATTGTTAAAGTCTGTCTTGTTTTCTATTGGCCAAAAATTTACTGACTTGCTAGATTATCTAAAGAGACAAAATAAAGTGAATGTATTTTATTATCCATTCACCAAATTATGTAATAGTGCATGTGTGGAAAACACTGATTTTCTTCTTTTTATTTTTGGTATTTTTGGTATTTTACAAATGGCTAGTTTTAAAAACAAATCATCTATTGGATATAGATGCTTTGTTAACAAATTAATAGGGACAAAGAGGAAACATAAAGTACAACAACTTAATGACTCTAATATTGATGATTGTTGGTAATGCACAGTCTTGGGGCTGTATAAACTGTAAACTGTGTCAAGATGAACTGACGAAATCTTTACCGGGCATGGGGGCCCTCTGAGAAATCTACTCTCTATTTTTCTGGAGTAAAATTTTTTACTCTTTTTTATTTCTAGCTCTATAATCTAAATAACTAGATTTAGCAGGTTAGAAAGGGTCTGAGAAGCATTCTTTTGTTTATTTGATATTTCTCCCTCTAATTCTACTTTTAGGAGAAAGGGAGTTTCATAATAAGTGGCTGGCTTATTATGTTGGTTCTTGATAAATCTTTTTAAGGCCTTACAACCAAGAGTAAACTCAAAGACTACTGAGAGCATGAGATAAAGATGATTTTTGTCTTTGTGATACTTAAAAACAATTAAAAAACAGCAAAAACACTACATGGCCTTCTACCCAATAATGTTAGCTGTTCTTCCACTCACTGAATATTATTTGATTTTGCTCACAAGTTTTAAGGATATTTGAAATTTTGATTCTACTCTTCAAGGTAATTTTATAACTTAAAGTCAATTAAAAATGACTAAACCTAGCTTCTTTAGGTAAACAACACAGGATTTAAGACTGAGCATTGAACTCTATAGGTTACATCATTATTGATCAAATCTTGCCTTTGAGTGCACAGAAGGCACTTTTTTAAAAATGTTAGGTTTCACAGAGATACAATTAGTTTCATTCTCTGTAGCACCTTAAATCCATGAGTGCAACAGGAGCAAACATTTTAGAGAAGATGATAAAATCGTTCTCATATATACGGATGTAACATCTCTAAGGGATGGATTTTCATCATACTACTATGAAATCAAGATAAATTGTGCATCAATGAATGATCGCACCTTTAAAGTGATATGCCAAGGATGCACAATTTTAGGTAAATAAATCTCAGTAAGTGATCCAAAAGTACAACAAAATGTACCAGGGAAAAGAGATATGACATAATATTAGAGAAAAGATGTGTTGAATCTTTATTTCTCAGATTACTTCTAAATCTGGGCATTAATCACCAAAAAACGATCACCTAAATTGAAGTCTGGTGATAACAGAAATTGATGTCTTTGAGATCATGGCAAAATATAATTTCTCTGTTGTACCAGAAATTTTATTTAGAAACACTTCATTAAAACAAACATATAAGATGAAGAATTCACTGTTTTTGCTTCCTGAAACAGAATCTCACAAGAAAGTATAAGATAGAAGTAATCAAACAGTCTAACCACAGGATTTGCTGATTTCATCAACAGAAATGATCAACAAATAGCTGTTGCTGAGAGTCACAGTAAATTCAGAAGAACAAAATTACATGCTTTAATTTTGTTTAAATGATGAATCAAGAAGAACATTAGTAACAAACTCCCCCTGAAAGCAATACATCTTCAAACTGAAAGTGTGTACCTGTGATGCAAACCAAATCTACTATAAGCAACTGCTGTCCCTACATGGGAAAATTCAGTCAGGGAATCTGAAGCTAGCATGGCCAGTACCATCGGTAAAAGCTTATGAAAATAAATTATTATTTACTTGTAGTAAAAAAATAGCCATTAAACAAGCTTAGCATCTCCATTCACCATTAAAAATCCTCTTTTAATTTTTTTCATGATGATATCTTAAGCCCTAAAAATTACAGGTGCTTCACCCTTAGGAGTAAAACACAAATATGAACCATTCAAACACCTGGGTCTGTCTCTGTTCAACCTTAACAAGGTTGATCCGAATTGCTGGGAAAGACAGAGAGATCTTTATTATCAACACATACAACTAGGTTGATAGGATTTTTTTGAACTAAATACACATTTTCCTTGCTACCTCTGACTTTCTTATTCAACAATCTTCTATTCCATGGATATTTCACCATCCTCTACACCAATACTCAAAAAAATTGTGAAATCTGGTTGGAATAAAAAGCCAGAAAATAGTACCTTTGTATAAAACTGCTTTGGTTGACTACAGGTAGCAGATGTGGATGAAGAAGTGTATCAGTTATCCATGGCTGGATAACAAATGACACCAAAAGGCAGTAGCTTAGAACAAGATTCCTAATCCACAGTTCCTATAGGTCAGAAATTTTAGTGTGGCTTAGTTGACTCCTGTGGCTCCGGGACTCTCGCCAAGCTGCAGTTATCTGAAGGCTTGGCTTGGAAGCAGTTTTTGCAATCTGATGTGAAATCATATACTGCTCCTTTTGCTGTACATCCTTCATTAGAAGTGAGTTGCTAGGTAAGACCATCCTTAAAGTAAGGGGATTACAGCAGGGTATGCACACCGGGGTACAGAGATCACGAAAAGATACATCAGAAACTGCCTCCCATAGGAAACATCAGCATCAAAACACAAGTAATGCATCCTGGATGCTCCAGAACAAAGGCTGGCTTTCTGCAAATATGTTCTCATCTTCATCAGTAAAACCTGTAGCAATATCAGCTCTACCTACAACAATGCACTGTTGGTAGGTAAAAGAGGCAAGGGGATTTTAAAAAGTAAAGCATCCTTATATTAAGAAAGTAATTACCAAGATTATTGCCATTGAGCTAAATGTTGTCAAATAGAAATGTATGTTATGGGTTGAATGGTATTCTCCAAAAATATATGCTGGGGTACTAACCCCTAATACCTGTGAATGTGATTTTATTTGAAAATAAGGTCTTCACAGACACAGTCAAGTTAAGATGAGGTCATGGGGGCTCAAGTGGCAGGGAGTGGCTAATTCAATATGACTAGTGTCCTTACAAGAAGAGGAGAAGAGACACCCAGGAAGAGGGACAGGCAATGATGGAGGCAGAGATTGGAGCGATGTGTCTACAGGTCGAGGAATACCAAGAATTGCAGGAGTGGAACAGAGGGAACAGATTCACCACTAGTGACTTTAGAGAGAGCCTGGCCCTGTCAACATCTGGATCTCAGACGTGCAGCTATAAGAACCATGAAAGAATAAATTTCTGTTTTAAGCAACCCAGTTTGTAGTACTTTGCTATGGTAGTCCTAGGAATTGAATACAATGTGTAAGTCAGAAAGCAAAGTAACAATTTTCCTGATGCTTCTTTGATATTTGAAATAAAAATCTTTATGCCAGCCATACGGTGGCTCTTCAATGATAGGTAAATAGACAAATTACATTTATTAAAATAAGAGGATGGGGGCACTAGTAAGACTTAGGTCTTACTAATCTAAGGGCTAATACATGCACTTCATTCCTTTAAATTAAACAAATTAATTTAAATACTTAAAAATCCAGTAAAATTTGGAAGTATTTGTCATATTACTCTTGTTTGGGTTTGATGCTGTTTTTGGTAATAGTGTCTCAATAATTATTTAGTTACTTAAAAAATACCGGTGAATGAAATATAATATTGTATGTACAGCCTAATTACAAGTACATATAAATGGAACCTCTACATATAAAAATATTCAGGAATGATTAATGAAAGATTAAAATGGCCATAATTGAAGGATTATTCTACATTAATATTATCCCTTAATCTTTAAACTTTCCTTTTTTGCATATTTACTATTTATTAAGAATACCATAAAACAATGTTATTTATTAAAGTACTTAAGTGAAGCTATTTAAAATCATTTATCTGCTGTATAATGTCAAAAATTCCAAGACATTGAATAATGAGTAAGGCTTAGAGGATTATCTTAAATATTAAAAATCTGAAAACATTACTTAGAATTTTTCAAAGCAAATGCATATTCTTATATTTATTATTTTTCTTTTTCACCCTTTCCATTGGTGTTTTGACTATATGGCCACAAAAATTGCATAAGTAGCAAAAGACTGCCTTACCATGTGGATGTCATGATCAATATTATTAGACAGAAAGAAACACAGACATACATGTATACTATTAAGTTACTTAAAGCTGATTATCTCTCGATACCACAGACACATAAGGACTAAGGAATGATTTAATAGCCAAAATAGCAGTAAATCAAAACCACATTTAATAATATTTTTGCTCTTAGAAAAGTAAACAGGTGTGCTTTCTTGCAACTGTGCTGTCTGACAAAACACACGGGCAGAATTTCATCCTAATACTTCCAGCTGTGTTAAGACCATCTGTTCATCCTTTTTAATTTTAATTAGTACTAGAGACTCTTTATTTCATCAATCTCATCAGCAAATTTGTGTTTGCATTTTGCCACACTTATGGATAAGAAGAAACAAGTCTGAAGTAATCAAAATTCTAACAATTCATCCCTTCTCTTAGTTTTACTTTAATCAGCTACTCTAAAAGCAAATAAAGTTGTTCCTTTTAATAATAATAGTTGTTTTCAGACTTTAAACCAACAAGATCAAAAAAGCCAAAGAAGGGCATTACACAATGGTAAAGGGATCAATTCAACAAGAAGAGCTAACTATCCACCCAATACAGGAGCACCCAGATTCATAAAGCAAGTTCTTAAAGACCTACAAAGAGACTTAAAGACTCCCACACAATAATAGTGGGATACTTTAACAACCCACTGTCAATATTAGACAGATCAATGAGACAGAAAATTAGCAAGGATATTCAGAACTTGAATTCAAGCTCTGGACCTAGCGGACCTAATAGACATCTACAGAACTCTCCATCCTAAATCAACAGAATATACATTTTTCTTAGCATCACATAGCACTTATTCTAAAACTGACCACATAATTGGAAGTAAAACACTCCTCAGCAAATGCAGAAGAATGGAAATCATAACAGTCTCTCAGACCACAGTGCAATCAAACTAGAACTCAGGATTAAGAAACTCACTAAAAACTGCACAGCTACATGGAAACTGAACAATCTGCTCCTGAATGATTACTGGGTAAATAATGAAATTAAGGCCAAAATAAATAAGTTATTTGAAACCAATGAGAACAAAGACACAACGTACCAGAATATTTGGGACACAGCTAAAGCAGTGTTTAGAGGGATATTTATAGCACTAAATGCCCACATGAGAAAGTGGGAAAGATCTAAAATTGACACCCTAACATCACAATTAAAAGAACTAGAGAAGCAAGGACAAACAAATTCAGAAGCTAGCAGAAGACAAGAAATAACTAATATCAGAGAAGAACTGAAGGAGATAGAGACAGGAAAAACCCTTCAAAAATCAATGAATCCAGGAGCTGTTTCTTGAAAAGATTAACAAAATAGATGGACTGCTAGCCAGACCAAAAAGAAGAAAAGAGAGAAGAATCAAATAGACACAACAAAAAACTGATAAAGGGGATATCATCACTGATCCCACAGAAATACAAACTACCATCAGAGAATACTATAAACACCTCTATGCAAATAAACTAGAAAATCTAAAAGAAATGGATAAATTCCTGGACACATACACCCTCCCAAGACCAAACCAAGAAGAAGTCAAATCCCTGAATAGACCAATAACAAGTTCTGAAATTGAGGCAGTAATAGCCTACCAACCAGGACCAGACAGATTCACAGCCAAATTCTATCAAACGTACAAAAAGGAGCTGGTACCATTCCTTCTGAAACTACTCCAAACAATAGAAAAAGAGGGAATCCTCCCTAACTCATTTTATGAGGCCAGCATCATCCTGATACCAAAACCTGGCAGAGACACACAAAAAAAGAAAATTTCAGGCCAATATATCAGATGAACATCAATACGAAAATCCTCAATAAAATACTGGCAATCGAAATCCAGCAGCACATTAAAAAGCTTATCCACCATGATCAAGTTGGCTTCATCCCTGGGATGCAAGGCTGGTTCAACATATGCAAATCAATAAATGTAATCCATCACATAAACAGAACCAACGACAAAAACCACATGATTATCTCAATAGATGCAGAAAAGGCCTTCATAAAATTAAACACGACTTCATGCTAAAAACACTCAATAAACTAGGTATCAATGGATCGTATCTCAAAATAATAAGAGCTTTTTATGACAAATATGCAGCCAATATCATACTGAATGGGGAAAAGCTGGAAGCATTCCCTTTGAAAACTGGCACAAGACAAAAATGCCCTCTCTCACCACTCCTATTCAACATAGTATTAGAAGTTCTGGCCAGGGCAATCAGGCAAGAGAAATAAATAAAGCGTGTTCAAATATGAAGAGAGGAACTCAAATTATCTCTGTTTGCAGATGGCACGATTGTATATTTAGAAAACCTCATTGTCTCAGCCCCAAAACTTCTTCACCTGATAAGCAACTTCAGCAAAGTTTCAGGATACAAAATCAATGTGCAAAAAACACAAGGATTCCTATACACCAATAATAGACAAACAGAAAACCAAATCATGAGTGAACTCCCATTCTCAATTGCTACAAAGAGAATAAAATTCCTAGAAATAAAACTGACAAGGGATGTGAAGGACCTCTTCAAGGAGAACTACAAACCACTGCTCAAGGAAATAACAGAGGACACAAACTAATGGAAAAACATTCCATGCTCATGGATAGGAAGAATCAGTCGTGAAAAATGGCCATACTGCCCAAAGTAATTTATAGATTCAATGCAATTCCCATCAAGCTACCGTTGACTTTCTTCACAGAATTAGAAAAAAACTACTTTAAATTTTATATGGAACCAAAAAACAGCCCGTATAGCCAAAACAGTCCTAAGCAAAAAGAACAGAGCTGGAGGCATCATGCTACCTAACTTCAAACTATAATACAAGGTTACAGTAACCAAAACAGCTTGGTAATGGTACCAAAACAGATATATAGATCAATGGAATAGAACAGAGGTCTCAGAAAAATACTACACATCTACAACCATCTGATCTTTGACAAACCTGACAAAAACAAGGAATGAGGAAAGGATTCCCAATTTAATAAATGCCGTTGGGCAAACTGAAACTGGACCCCTTCCTTACACCTTATACAAAAAATAACTCAAGATGGAATAAAGACTTAAATGTAAGACCTAAAACCATAAAAATCCTAGAAGAAAACCTAGGCAATACCATTAAGGACATATGAATAGGCAAAGACTTCATGCCTAAAACACCAAGAGCAATTGCAACAAAAGCCAAAATTGGCAAGTGGGATCTAATTAAACTAAAGAGCTTCTGTACAGGAAAATAAACTATCATCAGAGTGAACAGACAACCTACAGAATGGGAGAAAATTTTTGCAATCTCTCCATCTGACAAAGGGCTAATATCCAGAATCTACAGGGAACTTAAACAAATTTACAAGAAAAAAATAATTAACCCCATCAAAAGTAGGCGAAGGATATGAACAGACACTTTTCAAAAGAAGACATTTAGGCGCCCAACAAACATGAAAAAAAGCTCATCACTGGTCATTAGAGAAATGCAAATCAAAACCACAATGAGATATCATCTCATGTCCATTAGTATGGCAATCATTAAAAAGTCAGGAAACAACCGGTGCTGGAGAGGATGTGGAGAAATAGAAATGATATTACACTAATGGTGGGAGTGTAAATTAGTTCAACCATTGTGGAAGATAGTGTGGCAATTCCTCAAGGATCTAGAACTAGAAATACCATTTGACCCAGCAATTCCATTAGTGGGTATAATCCCAAAGGATTATAAATCATTCTACTATAAAGACACATGCATACATATGTTTATTGCGGCATTATTCACAATAGCAAACACTTGGCACCAACTCAAATGCCCACTAGTAATAGACTGGATAAAGAAAATGTGGCACATATACACCATGGAATACTATGCAGCCATAAAAAAGAATGAGTTCATGTCCTATGCAGAGACATGAATGAAGCTGGAAACCATCATTTTCAGCCAACTAACACAGGAACAGAAAAGCAAACACTGCATGTTCTCACTAATATGTGGGAGTTGAACAATGAGAACATATGGGCACAGGGAGGGGAACATCACACACCAAGGTCTGTCAGGGGTGAGGGGCAAGGGGAAGGATAGCATTAGGAGAAATACCTATTACATGACTGGTTGATGGGTGCAGCAAACCACCATGGCACATGTATACCTATGTAACAAACCTGCACATTCTGCACATGTATCCCAAAACATAAAGTATAATTAAATAATAATAACTAAAAAATAATAGTTGTTTTCCATAAACTGAGTGAAATCAGCATCATGTTATAAAAGAGATGCCAGGAATTATTAGGCATATATTTAATAGATGATGCCATTTTTATCCACATATATTCATTCCACATGACTTATTCTTCCCCTGCTTTTTGAAAACTCAATAGTAAGGGTTACCCACTGTGAAGTCATTTCCATAATATTATAATTACATTCAAGGACATTCAGGTAGATTTTATTTACACACCTACATATTTATTTATTTTCCAACTTATTTACACTTAAATCAGAATTTTAAAAGAAGACTCTAATTTTAAAAACCAAATAAATATGCTTTCATTATGAAGGTAAACTGGACCTTTTATTCATAGAATAACTATAGTACTCAAGTTGAACTATCTGCATTAAAAAGTAGATTTTTTTTTCTGGTCTTAAGCATTCAACTTTTTGTTACACTGTGTGTGTGTGTGTGTGTGTGTGTGTGTGTGTGCACCCATGCGTCACTTAACAAGGATGTTTTGAGTAATGCATCCTTAGGTGATTCTGTCCTTGTATGAACATCATAGTGTGTACTTACATAAACCTACATGGTGTAGCCTACTACACACCTAGACTACATGGTATATAGCCTGTTGCTCCTAGCCTGAAAACCTGTACAGCATTTTACTGTACTGACTACTGTAGTCAATTGTAACATAATGGCAAGTATTTGTGCATCCAGACACAGAAAAGATACAGTAAATATATGGTATAAAAGATAAATAATAGTATACCTCTATACAACACTTACCATGAATGGAGTATGAAGGACTGGAAGTTGATTTGGTGAGTCAGTGATTGAGGTATGAGTGAATATGAAGGCCTAGGACATTACTGTACACTACTGTAAACTATAAACACTGTACACTTAGGCTATACTAAACTTACAAAGACTTATAAACTTTCTTTCATCAATAATAAATTAACCTTAGTTTATTGTAATGTTTTTATTTTATAAACCTTTTAACTTACTGACTCTTTTGTAAAATCACTTTACTTAAAACACAAAAACATTGTACAGCTGTACAAAAATATTTTCTTTCTGTATATGCTAACTCTATATCCTTTTTTCTATTTACTTTTTTTTTACATTTTAATTTTGTTTTTGTTAAAAACTACAACACAAACACACACATTACCCTAGGCCTACACCTGGTCAGTATCATCAATATCACTGTCCTCCACTTCCACACCTTGTCTCACTGGAAGGTCTTCAGGGAAAAGACCTGAAGCTGGCATGAAGCGGTCCTCTCCTGTGACAATAATGCTTCTCCTAGAAGACCTCCTGAAGGACCTGCCTAAGGCTGCTTCACAAGTAACTTTTATTTTTTCTAAGTAGGAGGTGTACGCTCTGAAATAATGATTAAAACATAGTATAGTAAATGCATAAATGAGTGACATAGTAACTTATTATTTTCAAGTAGTATGTACTGTACATAATTCTAAGTACTATACTTTTATTATACAACTGGCAGCAGAGTAAGTTTGTTTACGCCAGCACCACCACAAACACATGAGTAATGCACTGTGTTATGATGTTATGATAGCTATGAGTCACGAGGGGATACGAAAGTTTCAGCTCTTTTATAATCTTATGGTACCACCATTGTAGATGCAGTCCTTCATTGACTGAAACATCCTTATTCAATGCATGACTGTATATGATATCTAGAATACACAGGGCTTCTCAAACATTAATGTGCATACAGATCACACCTGGCAATCTTATCGAATACATTTCTAATTCTGTGGGACTGAGTGAGGCTTGAGATTCTGTATTTTTTTGGTTACACATACATTATTTAGTCCTCATGATATGCCAATGTAGTTTAAAATAATCACCATTCCCATTTTGCACATGAGAAAATACAGAATTTAAGTAAAATGGTTCATAATCGCATAGCTTACAATTAAACTATTTCTCATATATTTCATATTCTTGAAACTGATATCTTTCTCTGTTTTCAACTTTTATTTTAGATTCAGAGGATATATGTATAAGTTTGTTACCTGGTTATACTGTGTGACGCTGAAGTTTGGGGTATGAATGATCTCATCACCCAGGTACTGAGAATAGTGCTCAGTCATTAGCTTTTCAACCATTGCTTCCCTCCCTTCCTCCTTCCCTCCCCTCTTTAGTAGTACTCAGTTTCTATTACTGCCATCTTTATGTCCTCAAGTACCCAATATTTAGCTCCCACTTACAAGTGAGAATATTGGTATTTGGTTTTCAGTTCCTGCATTAATTGTCTTAGGATAATGGCCTTCAGCTCCATCCATACTGCTGTAAAGGACAGGATTTCATTCTTTTTATGGCTGTGTAGTATTCCACGGTGAATATGTACCATATTTTCTTTATTCAGTCTACCATTGATGGGCATCTAAGTTGACTCCACGTGTTTGTTTTTGTGAATAGCGCTGTGATGAACATATGAGTGCATGTGTCTTTTTGGTAGTACTGAGATAGAAATTCAGCAGAACTAGTTTCCAAGACAACAGGTCACAAGACCCCACTGATAAGACAGGATACAGTAAAGAAATCAGCCTAAACCACCTGGAACCAAGATGGCAGCAAAACTGACCTTCATTGCTCCTTATATGCTAATTATACTGTATTTCCATAGTAAAAATATACCCCTGTCACCATGACAGTTTTTGTTTACCATGGCAACCACTGGAAAAAGCCCTACATGATAAAGAAAAGGGACTGTTCCCTGGTTCCTGGAAATCACTGCATCTTTCCATGAAAAGCTTATGAATAACCCTCCCTCTAATTATGCATATTAAACATAGTAACACTGCCGACCTAAGACCCTCCCAGCATGTCTTCTCTCTGAGACTGCCTTGCTCCATCTGTGGAGAAGCACTCCAATAAACTTTACTTTGGCTTTCTCCTTGTGATTTGCTCCTGAATTCTTTCTTGTACAAAATCAAGAACCCATCTCCCATGACCCCCTCAAGGACCAAGGGTCTGCCCAGCATCAGTATGATTTTTGTCCTTTGGATTTATACCCAGGAATGGGAACACTGGGTCAAATGGTAGCTCTCTTTTAATTTCTTTGATAAATTTCCAAACTGCTTTCCACAGTGGCCAAACTAATTTATATTCCCAGCAACAGTGTATAAGCATTCCTTTTTCTCTGCAGCCATGCCAGCATCTGTTGTCTTTTGACTGTTTAATAATAGCCATTCTGACTGGTGTGAGATGGTATCTCATTGTGGTTTTGATGTGCAGTACTCTGATGACTAGTGATGATGGGCATTTTTTCATAGGTTTGTTGGCTGATTATGTCTTCTTTTGAAAAGTGTCTGTTCATGTGTTTTGCTCATTTTTCTAATGGGGTTGTTTTTCATTTGCTCAATTGTTTAAGTTCCTTATAGATTCTGGATGTTAGATTTTTGTTGAATGAATAGTTTGTGAATATTTTCTCCCATTCTGTTGGTTGTCTGTTTACTCTGTTGATGGTTTCTTTTGCTATGTAGAAGCTCGACAGTTTAATTAGGTCCCACTTGTCAATTTTTGCTTTTCTGTTGCAATTGCTTTTGAGGACTTAGTCATAAATTCTTTCTCAAGACTGATGAACAGAATGGTGTTTCCTGGGTTTTCTTCTAGGGTTCTTATAGTTTGAGGTCTTACACTTAAATATTTAATCCATCTTGAGTTAATTTTTGTATATGGTGAAAGGTATGGGTCCAATTTCATTCTTCTGCATGAGATCCTGCCTTTTTAATGCTCTCCCAGGTGCTGTTAGAGCTGCTAGCCTGAGATACCACCTTCGTTACCAAATATGTAGAATAAGTGTTGCCGATATAAAAATATCATAAACTGCTGTAGTTACATGAAGTTTACATTAAGTAGTATTAAACAGCTCATTTTTTTTACAAATGGGCAATTAACATCACTAAATATAGAACTAGAAGTTATTTTTAAATCAATTCCAGAATGATTCTCATTTTCTAGTAATGACATAAAATCATAAAGTACGTACTGTACAGAAGAAAGTAGTTCAAGGTTTCAGTGAGCTATAATTATGCCATTGCACTCCAGCCTGGGTGACAGCACAAGCTGCTGTCTCCAATTATAAATAGATAAATAAATCCAAAATAAATATATTTGTACGTGTTATTCTCTCCCTTTTTTTGTTTCTGACATTGTTATTTATTTTTCTCATCTTTATTCTTAATTAGTCTTGGCAATAATTTGTCTATTTTATTGGCTTTTTAAAAGAACCAGATCTTGCTTTATTAACAACTTTACTTTGTTGTTTTCTATTTATTGAGTTCTGCTTTTATGTTATCTCCTTTCTACTTCTTTAGGTTAATTTTTTCTGTAGCTCCTAGAGTTTACTACTTTGCTCACTTACTTTTAGTCCTTATGTTTACTAGTAATTGCATTTATTGCTAAAGTTTTAATCTTAATATTGAATCCTATATTTTGGATAAAATGTGTTTTTGCACCTCCATTTCTAAAATGTTAAAATTTATGTTTTTAATTTCTGTTTAATCAAAGAGCCATCCAGATACATCTCTTAAATTGCTAAGAGGTTTTTAATAAATAAATACATAAATATATATTTATTGCCAATTCTTTTGAAGTGAATATATAATTTTATTATATTTTGATTGAAAATACATTCTGTATGTTGCCTACTTTTAGAAATTTTTTTAAAATGCGGCTTAATACGTTAGCAATTTTTAAAATATGCTATTATCTTCTGAAATATATATTATTAGCAGTCTTGTCCTAATATTTCAGGAAATATAAATGGAATTGATTTTGTTCCCCAGGAAAATATTTGATTGGTGCAAAAGTAATTGTGGTTATTGTCATACTTAAAAAAATGGCAAAAACTGGTATTAATTTTACACCACCTAATATAAATTGGGTAGGCATACACAGAAGAGAAAAAAACAGGACAAAATATACCAGAAATATTGGATAGAAAAACTACACTCCATTTAGGACTCCCCAAAAATTATTTTAATAGGTAAATTTGATCATACATATAAGGGGCACAGTCTTCTATTTTATTCAAGGTGTTCACACAGGAAAAGACAGGCAGACTTGATAGGCAAAACCATCATTTGATCAGATTATTATCACTTAATAAACTAGGTACCCAAAGCCAAAACAAAATATTGATACACAGGGGACAGGTGAGGACATACTTTATATTGATTTTCCCACCCTACTGATGCGTGCTACCTCCCTGCATTTCATTAACTTGGTCTATTTGGGGTTCAGTGTTTTATATTTCATATGATTGCCCTATTATGATAGTTTTTAGTCTGAAAGGACATATCTTCTCTCTCATTCTTTGTCAATAGTGTCTTGGCATTTTTGCACATTACTCCATATATTTTTTAGTGTCAACTTGGTGAGCAAATTTTATAAATCATAAGGATTTGCATCTGATAAAATGCTGCTATATGAAAGAGGTGATAGAGTGGACTACTCCTTAAATATTGTGAGACATGGTTTCCTGTGCTCCTTGACTCTTGAAAGCAGAGCCTGGAACACAGGCTGCCATGCAAGGATTTTCCTTTGAAAAGTGATGCCAAGTAGCAAGAGTGAGGGAGGTAGCATGCATCAGTAGGGAGGGAAAATCAATGTGAAGTGTGTCCTCCAGTTAGTCTACACAGCGGGCAACTCGGGCTTGATCTCACCATGATCCTCTAAGGAACCATGTATAATGTACTTGTGAATTGTCTTACCAAGAAACAGAGAGGGGGGCATTTTTTCTCCAATTCTTATAATCATGGGTTGCCATTTTAAATGTTAGTTCCTGTCCCTTTCCAGGCTATGCTTGGGTGAATAAAGGAAGATGTCCTGCCAGTATCCAGTGGTCTTATCAGAAATGCCCTGGGGCAGAAAATTAGAGCGGAATAGTGCAGCTAAGGAAGCTGACTCTTGGTTTGACTTAATCTGGTGGCTAGAATAAAAGGTGTATTAGAGTCCAAGAATTTCCAATACAGAACAACTGGAGATTCTTAGACCAAAAAAAAAATTTTTTTAAAGACATTAGATGGGATGACATATTTATGTCTGATTTTATCTATACCATGACATTATGCTGGCTTTCTGAATGTGCTATGGTTTGGCTGTGACCCCAAACAAATCTCATCTTGAACTGTAGCTCCCATCATTCCCACGTGTCCTGTGAGGGAGGGCAGTAGGAGGTCATTCAATCTTGGGGGCGGGTTCTTCCTGTTCTCACGATAGTGAATAGGTCTCACGAGATCTGATGGTTTTATGAACGGGAGTTCCCCTGCACAAGCTCTCTCTTGCCTGCTTCCACGTTCATTTTCCACCATGATTGTGAGGTCTCCTCAGCCATGTGGAACTGTGAGTCACATCCAGAAACTCAGAAACAGCTACACAAGACCTTGAAAACATTTAGAGTTTTAATGTC
The DNA here is from genome assembly GCF_029289425.2 of Pan paniscus. Lineage (NCBI taxonomy): Eukaryota > Metazoa > Chordata > Mammalia > Primates > Hominidae > Pan > Pan paniscus. The sequence goes on along the minus strand of NC_073263.2, from coordinate 95,240,192 downwards.
ATCTCTTCTTTCAGATGTACCATTTTGTCACCTGAACTTGGAAGGCTTTACTCCTTATCTCTAGCTTATCACTTATAATTTCTCAGCCTTGTTTTAGCTGCACTTCATTAATCTGTAATGAATTTAAACATATGGTCATATTCAGGTGATTTTAATAATTTGGGGCAAAGGTGGAAAAAGAATGAACAAGTTATGAACAGAAATGCTTTCAGTCTTCTAATAAGTAATTTATTTTTAACATTGAATATATGATTATATTGTTTATCTTAAGGTGTTTTAATTACAATTTATAATTTGCCTACCTTCAAGAGTACTTAAGTTATGCACAATAAGCATGTTTACACATTTAGGAAAATAGGCTAGTTTAATTTTCAACATTAGAGGCTATTACTTAACAAAATTATAATGGTTCAAACCCTTCAGAAAATTCTACACTATAATTTCTATAAGTTTCTTCATACAGATCATATTTTTGGGGGGGGGGGGACTTTAAATGACAAATTAATTTACACAAGGCAAAAAACTGAGGAATAGTCAAATTTTAAGAACAAAATAATAAAATATTTACAATGATAACTTATAGGAGCCAGTGGACAGATAACGATTCCTAATAGACGAGATGAGGAAGCTGGCTCTGTTTCTTGGAATACCATTGTGTTTTTCTCTCCTACACATACCATTATTGGTTTCTGTGTACATCACAAGGATCATATCTGCCTGATTCACTACACAAGATGTGATATCTTGGACAGATTTGGCAGGATGAACATGCAAAATACATGAACTAAATTTCCCAACTCTTAGTGCTCTGTACCAAGATACCCTTGTGTCATTTAAAGTCCACCTGAGGTGCTATCTTTTAAATGACAGATATGCATACTATCTTTAATAGTAATCCTCTGTGGAGTTCACTAACAATATTAGAGATGCATTTACTTTTGTTCAAGAGTATTACAATAATTTCTTCTTTACCAGACCAAGTTTTAATTACTTCAAATATGTTCATGTAATTCAAAATATGCATTCAAGAAAAGAAGCCCTTCAACCAAAAGGATCTTCCTATTTTTGTCTCCTAGAATACTCTATCCATGAATGTAAGTATTTCCACTGAAAATGAAATTGAAACCATTCATTCCAATGGTAATTTACAAGCAAGGGGAAGTAAGCTATGTAAACCCTTGTAATTGATGGACCTTATTTATATAGCCTTTCTGAGTGTGCTTTTAATTATGTTTGTTCCTAGTCCTGAACTGTTATTTATAATATTTTCTCTTAATAATTTGAAAAATATGCTAGTACTTCCTGATGGGAATCTGGTTTTTAACTAGCCAAGTGTAAACTACTCAAATCTTTTCTCTGTCAATTAACTAAGAGAACCACATCCAAAATAGGCCTGACACTAAAAGACACTTAGTGACACTATTTATCTTTAACACTGTTGAGTAAACCCAAAGTCCCAGTTTGGAGATACACAATGTATTTTTTCCAATAATGATGAAACACCTAAGAATCTAAATCTGTTTCTGAATTTCCTGCTTTCATTTTAAGACAAATTATGCTCAGCTGCACAAACAAAGTAATTGACAACAGAATTTCAGTAGGAAGAAAGAATGTTTTCAGAATTATGGAAACCTCTCAAGAGAGAAATGTCTAATAGCCATAGCAGAAGTGTATATTCAAAAGTCATGGAGCTAAAGGAACTTCAATATAAAAATGTCATTTTCTAAGAATAATGCTGCGTAATTCTACTTTAAAAGCAAAAAAATATGTAAGGTTATTACCAAGAGGGTGTTAACCAGATGTTCTCAATCTCTATACGGAAGGAATGTCTGTAACTTAGATGGAAGGCAGAACAGCCACACACAGAAGGTTATTAAGTCTTGGGAAGGTTAAGAAGTGAAGATGTGAACAGTATTTTAAAGATTAATTAAATTTCATCTATCCATGAAACTTTAGGTTGGAAGAAAGGCAGGCTAGATTGATATCCACCTTATAACCTACTTTCTTTCTTGTTTTATGAAGCACTTGCTTTAGTAATATAATAAGTAACATGCTAAAAATGGCAATGGAAATTATTTTCTCGGTTGCAAAATAATATTCTCACTTAATTTGTGCATCTTAACTGGGTCTACATTGAGAAATAATGGGCATGATATCCTTCAATACATCGTATATAATGACATACCTTGGAGTCAGAAAGTTGTGAACTCAAACTCTGCCCTTTTCTCCCTGTGTGGCTTGGGCAATTTGCTTAACTTTGAAGATGTGTTCTGAAACCTAGCAAGCACAAATGTTACTAATGAGCTCAGCATCACACCTGGGAGGAGTGAGTTTCTGTCACTAGTTTCTAAGTTGGTTTCCCTAGTTGGATTGGAGTCCATGAGGGCAGTAGCATCTTTTACTGAAGTGTCAATCTTAGTGGCCTGGCTTACCATAAATATGCTTTGAACTCATGTTAAATATCTGTCATTGTTAAAAAGACAGTAGTAAAACTGTGTGCCAATGAATGTCTGCCAAAAATCCTTATGACAAATAGAACTTGAGAAAAGAAATTCACATGCACACTGTGAATTGGACACTCATAAAGAGGAATAATTTAATGTCACTTAAAAACAACACAATCTTCAGTAAGTGAATATCAGAGGATAACAGCAAAACCTCCAAGGCTGATAAGAAGTCCAAAGTCATTGCTGAAAGATATCTCTAAACACAAGAAAATTTAATAAACTGAGCACAATGCCATTTAAGACATTTGTAGTATTTGCTATCTTTGCTAAGTTGCTGGGGTAAGGCAAATGTGATTCTCTGCCAGCAGATAATTGCCAGAAACAGGCCCTAAAACATCCCAGGGATAAAAAAAGATACGCCAGTACATTGAAAATTTAAAAGAAAGCTAAAATAAAACAAAATATATGACACGTTTTTTCCTGTTGAGTACTATGTGTTTAAAATACAATATTTTATGTACACATACAAGTGCCCACATATATGTTACTTAATTAAGGGAAATCTTGTAAATAATTAGACTTGTTCATCAAATAAGATTATATTCAAAATATTTATAATGTTTTCCGCTAAATGAGTGATATCATTATTGTTTGATGTTTATTCTTCTACATGATGTATTAGTAATATTTCTGTATGATATTGAGATATGTGAGCTAACATCAAAATTAATAGGAATTGGACATTAGCCATATCATGTATTGATTCCTCCTTTGTATGCCATATATTATTTCCCTTTGTTGATTTCGTTACTGGCTATAAACTTCTAATTGTTTTATCAGAATTATGCCAAAGGTGGCAAAAGTGTGATTGCCAGAACATGTTGGAATAACTCAACTGTGATATGGACATCTTTATACCAGATCATCTAGAAGAAAAAAATAACATTTAGTAAAATATAATCCTTAAATGTGTTACTCTTACATATTGCAGAATGACGAATCTAAAAATGTCACAAGAAATAAGAAATAAAAGAAAGGTCTCCACTATAAGATGCTAGCTATCTTTCTTTCATTAGTGTTAGGTATTTCAGCTTCAGGCAAACCCTTGTTATGCATAGCAATCTTATCCTGGTCTAGGAACACGTGGATGTACAGTCCAGAGATTGCCTTGATGGGGACAGGAGAGCCTACTTCATTTCTTAAGAGGTAGAAACATTTGTTTTAGATTTATCATTACTAGAAGTATTCATGTGCCTACGATCCAATTTTTCTTGAAACACTATCTTCACCAAATGGAATATGCTACTAAGTCCATAACGCTCAAAGCTGTATTAAAAAAACACATAAATTTTTATTTTAACTTCAGAAGTACAAATGTAGTCTGTGGCATGGGGGTTTCTTGTACAGATTATTTCATCACGCAGGTATTAAGCCTAGTACCCATTAGTTATTTTTCCTGATCTTCTCCCTCCTCTCACCCTCCACCCTCCAAAGAGCCCCAGTGTGGGTTGTTCCCCTCTGTGTGTCCATGTGTGCTAATTATTTAGCACTCACAAGCATTATTAGCTAACTCTAATTATGGAAATGATAGATTTTTTAAATTTGAAATTATAGGTAAGTATAAAGAAGAAAATTACTTTCAAGCCTATCCCCAAGCAGATAATGTTAGGAGGAAATAGAGAACAAAAGCAGAAGAAACTTTGTTTCTATAGCTCCTGGTCACATCCTCACCACTCAACACCTACGTCGCCCAGTTCACTAGAGAAGGCCCACACACAATGAGTGCAATTCCCTCTCATCTTGTGTACTCTCAATGCATGTTCTGAAGGACCGTTGTTCATATCTTACCAAATTGTATTCTCACTAGTCTGTTACCATATTTGTCTCTGCCACTAGACTGTCAGCTCCTCAAGAGCAAGAGCTGCATGTTTTTTTCTTTAAATATCTAAAACCTAGTGACTGGCAAATATTAGATTCTCCATTATTAAACTATTGAATGGATGAATGAATGACTGGACCCCAACTCCTGGGTTCTTTAAATTTAGTAATCAAGTCAAATTATTCCTCCATAAGCCTAGTTATTTCCCACATGACACTTGCAGATGACTAGAACATTCCAGAAGTTTAATTACAGCTACGGTTTTTTTTCTCTCAATAAATTGGCTTTTGATAGCAGTGATTAACTGAAGCAAAGGAGAATCTGTCAAGATTTCTATCTAATTCTGTGTTGCAACGAATTTCAAAAACAAACGTTTTATTAAAGTTATTACATGCAAATAATTACTATTCCTGAAATATGTTGGCGATAGGTAGTATACAAATTGTACAAATGCCTATTTACAATTATAATAGAAGCCTTTTAATCTGATATGATTGGGTATAACTGGTTAAAAACTGGTGAAGATGGTAAGTTCTTTAAATAGGTGAATATTCATTTCTTAATCTTTTTATTTAGGAAGAAGCATTTTCAAAAATATTTAAAGTAGTTGTCTAATAATTGCATTTTTGAATAGTATTTCTTGTATGACACACCAGCTTTACATTTCCTACAATTTCCAATTTTAATTTTTTAAGGTGAAATAGGAACTTAAAGACAATTGAGAAAGAATCCATGTGCAAAATCCTTGCAGATACCTTTTACTATCTACTGGCAAACTTTACAGCTACTTAACAGCACCCAATTCTATTTTTTTTTCCATTTTTTGGTAATTAGACTTACTAAGCCTCCCCAAGACATTCTGCTTGGTTATCATGGAAACAACAGCTATCTTTCTGTATGTATTCATGTTTCATTGGTTTATATAATATTTAATTAAATTACATAATTACAAGAAAATTACAGCTAGAATAAAATCACTTGGGAATAAAAACAACTTACTCTTAGGAAGTATACCAAAAAAAAAAAAAAAAAAACAGAAAGGATGCTGGGGCATTCAGAAGAGTAACTAATTATTGGCAAGTACTCAGTGTGCCACAGACATCGGTGAGAGTGACTTGGCCAGAGGATTGGGAGAGCCAATTACATGGAGATGGGTCAGGAGACTGTCCTGGGGTTCTCATGTTTTGATCCTCAATATCCATTAACTATCTGAAACACTACTTAATTCCGTCCTGGCTCATCTATCTTGCAAAATGCTCACAGCTTCCCTCTCCTCTCCCTCTAGCTGCCTTGAATCTAGTCTTCCCAAGATTTGAGAACTAGTGCTTCTCAAGTTTTCTGTGCTGAAGATGAATTTTCTCACCAAATTTTCACAAACCTATATTACACTTATAAAACACATTTAAGTTACAATAATAAAAAAGACAAAATACTAGGGCATTTTAAATTGTAAGTTCAACAACAAAATTACTCTGTCACGCTGCTATAAAAGTTTCTAAACATTTTCTCTCAATTTCTATTCTTATTTTCTTATGGACCAGGAAGAGTTTGCAGAACAGCATTGGTTTGCAAACTACACTTTGGCAGCACTTATCGAGACCAAACCTATAGATTAACTACATTTGTATTTGTATATGACATATGTATGGACAACATGATATAGAATACACTTCAAAAGCAGATATAGAAAAGGAAAACTAGTAACTTTGTAACTGCTCCAGACCAATCTGATTCATATTTTATATACCAAAGTTGTGAGTTGTTTTTCTGTTGCCATGAATCCCCAAGTTGAAGGTCACATAACCTGAACATGCCTAGAGGAACCACGTATGCAAATACAGGTGTAATCTAAGTGCTCAGGCCAAGGAACAGGGACTGAATTAAGAATATGGACATGACATGGTAGGACACAAGATCCAAGCAGACTGTGCCCTGGTGTCACCCACATGGCGAGGATCCAGTCAGATCATGCCATCCAGCATCACGTCATTACAAGATCCAACCAGATCATGCCTCGTTGCCATATGCTTATAAGAATAGACTCAGCCTACAGCTGGTAGAGACAGATTTGAGCATTTCCTGCTGTTTCTCTGCAAGTCGGCTCATTGCAAAAACCCAGTGCTTCCATGTTTGCTTTTACATTGTGCATGTGCCAACAGACTCACTTTGGTTCTGTAACAACTCTTCAAGGTAAAATTGAGTATTTTCTTCAGATGGATAAATTTCTTTCATCCAGCATTGACTTCCATGAGTAAAAACAATAGGATTCTGAGAACACATGGTTTTATGCTATACTATGGGTTAATTCTTTTTTAAATAATGCAGTTAAGAAAATTAATAATATTAAAATATAAGTATATGTAATATTTTTAAAAAGGTGAAAAATGAAGGTTATTGAGAGAAAATTAAAGATATTCCTGCTTTAATCATTTAACTCTCGATTTTAGTTCATGACAACGTGATGCTTCTTTGCTAGCTTTTATTTTGCATTGTGGCTCAAAAAGAAATCGTACAGAACTAATTCTTCCTTATTTTGGGGCTCATTTGCAGAATAAATTCTTCCTTATTTGGGGGCTTATTTTCCATAGCTGGTTAATATGTAAGTACAAATATATGCCCACATCAGAAAATAATCTAGATACTTCCCTTCCATATATGTGCCCATGAAAGGGGAAAAGAAAATGAACTGATTTTAAGTTAATCAGAAGGGCACGAGGGATAATTTGTAATATGAAAACAATAAATATGGGCAATATTGGGCTCGAGCTCAAAGAGGCAAGGGATAATGCCTTTTTAAAAACTATGTCAAAAACAAAAATTCCCTAAATTATTGGCTACTTATGCATTTGGTTTGGTTGACAATTCATGGATAGTTTAATTGTAATGTTTAAATTGTGCTCTATCATCATTACAAAGCCAGCTCTCATGCCAAGGTAAGTCCCAAATACTTTTGCTCTGAATTAAATGAAATCCTGTAATCACGGTTATAACAACATCTGTTTGACATTAAACAGTTGGCTGCTAAAAATAGAGAGTTTCTTTTCATCTGTTCCATAAAATCACAGACCTAGGGATAAGTCTTCAAAGTACCACTCCTCCCCCAAACTTCAAATATTAAGTAGATAGTTCTAAAAGTGCTATAGCATTTACCATTTTTAACTTGTCATAAGTTTAGATATCTTTGTTACTTTCTCATTTGTTAACGGGGGCGGGGGGTGGACTAAAATCTTTTGATTTAATTAACTCATGTTTCCAGAATGTATTTTGACCGTTAGAATTTTCAAGCATACCTTGTTTTATTGTGCTTTGCTTTATTGCACTATGCAGATATTGAATTTTTTTACATAGTTAAGGTTTGTGGCAAGCTTTTGTCAAGAAATCCTTTTGACAGTGCCATTTTTACAACAGCATGGATTCATGTCTCATCTCTGTGTCAAATTTTGTTAATTCTTACAATATTCCAAACTTTTATAATTATTATATCTGGTGTGAAGATCTGTGATCAGTAACCTCTGATATTAACAATTGTAATTGCTCTGGGGTGCTACTAGCCTCGTACATATAAAATGATGAACTTCATCAATAAATGTGTGTGTTTTGACTGCTCTACTCACTGACCATTCCCTTGTCCCTGTCCCTCTTCTCAGGTCTCCCTAGTCCCCGATAAAGTGACATTATTAAAATTAGGCCAATTAATAACCCTACAACGGCCTCTAAGTATTCAAGTAAAAGTTTCTTATTTTAAATAAAAAACTAGAAATAATTAAGATTAGTGATGTAAGCATTTCAAAAGCTGAGATAAGCCAAACTAGGTCTCTTGTGACAGCTAGTCAACTGAATGTGAAGGAAAAGTTCTTGAAAAAAATGAAAAGTGCTACTCCAATAAAGACACGAATGACAAGAAAGTGAAACAGCCTTATTGCTGTTCTGAAGAAAGTTTTAGGGGTCTGGATAGAAGATCAAACCAGCCACAGCATTTCCTTAAGCCAAAGCCTAATCAACAGAAAGGCCTTAACTCTCTTCAATTCTATGAAGGCTGAGAGAGGTGAGAAGGCTACACAAGAAAACTCTGAAGGCTAGCAGAGGTTCATAGGTTGAGGGAAAGAAGCTGTCTCCATTATCAGAAAAGTTCAAGCTGAGGCAGCAAGTGGTCAAGGAGGAGCTGCCACAAGTTATCTAGGAGACCTAGCTATGATAATTGATGAAGATGGGCACACTAAATAACAGATTTTCAATGTAGATGAAACAGCCTTCTTGTAGAAAGAGATGCCATCGAGGACATTCACAGCTGGAGAGGAAAAATCAATGCCTGGCTTCAAAGATTCAATAGACAGGATGACTCCCTCATTAGGGGCTAATGAAACTGGTGACTTAAAGTTGAAGCCAATGCTCACTTACCATTCTGAAAATCCTAGGGCCCTTAAGAATGATGCTAACTTTACACTGTCTGTGTTCTAGAAACAAAACAACAAAGCTCAGATGTCAGCACTTCTGTTTAGAGCACGGTTAACTGAATATTTTAAGCCCATTGTTGAGATCTACTGTTTAGAAAAAAAAAGATTCCTATCAAAATATTACAGCTTATTGACAATGTACCTAGTTACCCAGGAGCTCTGGTGGAGATGTGTAAAAAGATTAATGTTGTTTTCATGCTTGCTAACAGAACATCAAATCTGTAGCTCATGGATCAAGGAGTAATTTTCACTTTCAAGTCTATTGTATTTAAGAAATACATTTGATAAGGCTATAACTGCCATTGATAGTGATTCCTCTGATGGATCTGGGCAAAGTAAATTGAAAACCTTCTGGAAAGAGTTCACTCTTCTGGATGCCATGACAAACATTTATAATTCATGGAAGAGGTCAAATATCAACATTAACAGCAGGTTGGAGAAAGTTGATTCCAACCCTGATGGATTTGAAGTCTTTCTTCAAGACTTCAGCAAAGGAAGTAACTGCAAAAGTGGAAGAACTAGCAAGAGAACTAGAGTTAGAAGTGGAGGCTGAGTATGTAACTGAATTGCTGCAATCTCATGAAAACACTTGAAAGGATGAGGCGTTTCTTCTTGAAGATGACAAAGACTGGTTTCTTGAGGTGGAATGTAGTCCTGGAGAAGATGCTGTGAACACTGTTGAGATGACAATGGAGGATTTGGAATATTACATGAACTTATTTTGTAAAGTGGTGGCAGGGTTTGAAGAAGTTCTGTAAGTAAAATGCTATTGAATAACATTGCATGCTACAGAGAAATCTCTTTGTGAAAGATTTGTGAAAATTAATCGACACAGGAAACTTCATTGTTTTCTTTTATTAAGCAATTGTCACAGCCCCCCAACTTTCAGCAGCCACTGTCCTGATCAGTCAGCAGCCCTCAACACTGAGACAATACCCTCCAACAGAAAAAAAACAGTAAAACTCTCTCAGTGCTCAGATGATCATTAGCATTTTTAACAATATTTATTAATGTATGTACTTTTTTATCCATAATGCTATTACACACAAATTTTAAATGCACTGAGAAACCAATGATGTTGTGTGACATTATTGTAATGTTTGCTTTACTGTGGTTGTCTGGACCTGCATCTGCAATATCTCTAGTTTACCTGTATAATACACAATGTGATAATCAACTCTTCTCTTTGGTTTTTGTGTTTATTCATTAAAGTGTTGTGTTTATATGCAGAAATGTCCCTGGGATGTGCATATTTTATAACCTCTGCTTGTAAGTCAAATTCTCAAGGTCCTTAATCATTGCTTATTCTTTGTGAGCTTCTTAAAATATTTCCTTTTTGATATGTAATTTCTAACATTTGCACTTGTTTCTCTAATCAGTGTAAGTACAAATTGTTTTACATTTGATCTCTGCAAAAAACTTTTAACTGAAAGCCTAAATAAAAAAACAAATACAAATATTCCTGTGTTGTAATTGCTCAAGTCTAAGTGGATGTGATAATGAATATTTTGTCCCACATAATCTTGACCTTCCCTCCTGTCTTCCAAGTAAATGACCTGGTTAGTCACAGAGTAGTCACAAGTACCAGAGGTCTCTTGATGATATCCTTGCTTTGAGAAAACTTGGGTTTAAGCATCAAATACTTCATATCAAGCTTTTGAATTATTCATTGAACTCTGGGTTTTCCTAATGAAGAACTGATAACACACAAGTAAAAGTGTGCAGACTACAAGGACAATGTAAGATCAAACCTTACTCAGTCTTACTATAAAATGTATCACTACCAAAAATGTATTAATTCTATACTTCAAAAAGAAAAACTCCTAATCAATATTTTCCTCATTTAAAAAGGTCAGACAGGAGCAGCAAGAATCACTTGGGCCCCCTTTTAGGCAGCCCAGGAGATTTCTGTAAGTCTTGCTGGATTGGTCAGGGTTAGTGCTTCTGTAAAGGAGAGAAACACACCAGATTGAGGAGCAGGGTAGGTTTACACTGGTGCCAGGGCTGTTGCTGTAGAACATCCTTATATCTGTTTTCACTGACTCTGCTTCGAAGTCCTTCTGCCTTGACTGGAAATGATTTGCTCTAAGAAAGATTGGCATTTTCTGTGGATGTAAGTGATGCAGTCATAGTGAGCCATCATAAAATAATGTACTGGCCAGTGTGCTAGGATAAATCCTCAGTGTAAAACACAGAAACTGAAGTGGTTTCATTTTACAGAGAAAAGGCATGTCTTGCTGGACAGCTTTGTTTTCATAACTGTGCGCCACATTTTTTTCTTGGACTTAATATAGTATTAAGAGCACTGTAATCTTTATACACCTGAAAATATTTCCTTTTGTCTTTCCTTTGATTTTTAAGAGGATTGATGTTGTAAACTGGTTAAATAAGGTTTGTGCTACTGCCTTCTTTTAAAATTCTTCCCCCTCAGGAGCACATTTGATGAGTTTACCTGATACTGATCATAGGTTTGTTCAGCTTATGTTATGCCAAGGAAAGGTAAGTAAGAAAAAAAATAATGTCACTAGGAAAGATTTCTCTAAGAAGAAAAACAGAGTGTGATAGGTATGAAACGCATGTATTCCACTTGTTAGCAACAATGAAAAAATCATTTTTAAATTGAAATCTACAGTGTATATATCCACAGTAATAGAATCAGGACTTCTCCATAGCTGCTTAAATAATTGTATTTACCACAATTCCTATAGAAAGCATATGATCTATGTAAATTATATTCACTAAAAAGACTTTTGAGGAAAAACACCTGAAGTAAGAAAAATATTATTTATAAAAAGTCAACAACGTATATTCCCTATATAATCTTATAATATTTATATGGGCAAAAGGAAATCAGGCATGATTTAGGACTATGGGTCTAGCAAGATGACACTTTAATTCTGTGTATGACTGACCACCTCTCTGTACACTGGTGTCACATGGATGAAGAAGCGTGCCTGTTCTTTCACAGTCACGCATGTGCACACACTCCTCCACTCCACTTCCCTTTACCCTTCCCTAAATTGAAAGCCATCCTGTTACACGTAGCCTATAGCTTGATCTTTCCTCACAAGCTACTTTTTATCTTTTAATTCCCCCTTTGTATATTTTTGCTTCCTTCTCTCTTTAATTTAAATTTATTACCCATGGATAAACGTGTCAACTTAAACTTCGCAATCTTGGCGGCACAAAATGAGAGTTGAAATCTCTGGGTCAGTAGTTTCTCATGCATAGGAAAGTATGTGGTATCCTTCTGGGCTCCCTCCCTTGTGCCAGTCTTTCCCGGGTTCTAATTAACTCTTTACTTTTTCAAGCTCCTGGCTGAACAGTCAATTCTCATGGACTGCTGGATATTCTACTTCGTTCCCATTAAAAGTTGTGCTGAAACATTTAGCTTTTCAGTTCTCCTAGTTCTTGAAGCACAGAATTATTCTCCCTAAGTCAATGCATAATGTAACAGAAGCCACCCACCTCAAATGTTCCGAAATGTGAGTAGCTCTGCTCCAATTACAAGTCAAGATATATAATCACGAACTCCAAAATTGCATTGAGAGAAAAAAGGAAGAAGGAGGAGGAAAGAGGGGAGGAGAGAGGGAAAAGAGGGAGGGGAAAAGAAGGATTGTGAAAGCCAAATGCATTGGTTTTTAAATTTTCAAGAACCATCAGTAAGTGAGTAAGTAAATAAATAAAAGGATTTCTCCCAGAAGATGGGGCAGAAATATTTTTTAAAGTGAAAGGAGTATTTAGAAGAATAGATGATCAATTCAGAAATGTACAAGGTTACTCAATCCAGCAAATGACAAAGGGCAAGTAGAAGAGGAAATAATCTAAGGAATAAAAGGAAAATGTTTTCTAAAATAACAAACGCACTAACCTGAAAGTAAAAGAAAAAAAAAAAAAAGACCCACACAGCAGCAGAATAGATAAAACAAACAAAAATAAAAATACACTTAAACACATGCTGATAACATTTCCAGGATAAAAACAAAAAGGCATAGAGCGTAGAATAAAAAACAGTTCTCCACAGGGACAAGAGTCTGATTTGTTTCACTTTTCATTGCAACGAAGAATGCTTAAAGACAATGAGTCTGTCTAGAGGAAAAGGACTACAAACCATAAGCCATTCCTAAGCAAAACATTCACCATATACCAGGGCAAAATAAAGACATTATTAATTAGGTGTGTCATCCAAAGCATACCTCACAAGCACTCAAGCTGAATAAAAGAAGAAAGAATCCAACAAAGTGGAAACTGTGAGAGCCAAGAAGAAGAGAAGTTAAGTTTGGAAGAATAGAAAGGACTCAATGATGACAACTTCAGCGTACTCCTTAAAGAAGTTTCTCCACTTTAGGACATTTGACAAGTAATATAATTAGGAACCTGATTATTTTAGAGATATGGTTGAAGGCCACACTCACTTCATTTGTCAAGATAAATGAAATACAGTTGGAAGTTCCATGGGAAATAAAAGCAGCACATGATAATCATAAAATAAATATAAATATGAAAGCATGTTATTGTTTTGAACAGTTGATGGATTATAAGAAAAGGGATAGTTGATCTTGATGCTTAGAACATTCTCTTTTGAATGGCACAGACTTAGTTCTGGAGTGTTAGGTATGATCTAATCAACGTATGATCTAATCACACTCAAGGACTCTGCAATTTATGATATTTATATAGTCATAACATTATTTGTTAGTTTTAAAATTTTAGAACTAACGTATGGACAAAGTAATGGACGGTTAATTGACAGTACAGAACAGCATTTAAGTTTTGTAAACTATGCTAATTTGTTGTCTAACACATATTTGTGGCAGGTATTGCTCTAATAACTGTGGATTCAACAGCAAAAACCGACAGAATGGCTGGCCATGTGAAAGTTCACATTAGTGGGAGAAAAGTAATCAAATTAGTAAAACAGATATAGAATTAAGTTGGATAGTAGTAAATGTTATGGCAAAAAATAAAGCAGAGTAGTAACAAAGAGGAGTGAGGGTGCATGGCTATTTTATGAAGGGATGTAAAGCAAGTGCTCTCAGAGAGGAGACTTTGATCAGAATCCTAAATACCAGAGAAACAGCCATAAAAAGGCACTCTAGCAGTGCATCCAATGACCAGTGCATCAGGTAATGGTCTCTCATGTTTGAGTCCCAGCAAGAAGCCTGAGCCCAGAGAAAAGGCAATGGGTGAAGGGAAGTGAGAGCTGATATCCAAAGGAAAGGCTGGGGCCAGGTATTATCAGTAGGGCCTTGCACGTCATGCTAAGGAGCTTGATCTCCTGAACACGATGCGGGGATGATTTCATCAAGCAATCCTATACAAATTGGGGACAGGGAGAGGAAGAAGATGTATGGAGAAAGGGATTCCTTGGGCTATACAGCAGGAAGGCAAGAGACACTGTTCAGAAGTTGATGACTCAAGAAATACAGCTTAAAAATATCATTTAAAGTTACGGAGGTGGCCAGGTGCAGTGGCTCACACCTGTAATCCTAGCACTTTGGGAGGCCGAGGTGGGCAGATCACCTGAGGTCAGGAGTTAGAGACTAGCCTGGCCAACATGGTGAAACCCCCGTCTCTCTTAAAAATACAAAAAGTAGCTGGGCGTAGTGGCGGGTGCCTGTAATTCCAGCTTCTAGGGAGGCTGAGGCAGGAGAATCATTTGAACCCGGGGGGGCAGAGGTTGCAGCAAGCTGAGATCCTGCCACTGCACTCCAGTCTGGGCAAAAGAGCAAAAGAGGGAGACTCTGCCTAAAAAAAAAAAAAAAAAAAAAAAAAAAAAAAAAAAAATTATGGAGGTAACCAGTATAAAAGTTTTGTTGCTGTTGTTTGTTTTTTGTTTTTGTTTTTTTAAAAAAAAAGGAAAAAAGGGGGAGGGAAGAAAGTATAAATGAGTTCATTGCTTATTCTTCATAGCTAATGATGAAGTTATACAAAACAAGAAAAGGTGTATTAAAATAGTCCAAATAGTAGTTAGACTAAGATTGAGAAAAGGATTGCTAAATTTCATTGCTTATCTTTATTTAGTATGTGGATTATTTCATCCTGTCCATGGCTTTCATGACATTTTAGTTTTAACTTTCGTTAAAAGCAATACCAAAACTCTAAATATTCAAAGTTTGTGAAGTTGAGAGGAGAAAATTTACATCAGTTGGAAATGACGCTTTCTGCCTTATCAAGCACATTTACCACAATTTGCCAGTTGAAAAGCCATATTAGAAATCATAAGCATAGAAATATAACATTTTCTTGGATTATAATCTCATTACAGCATGTTCGCAGAGACTTATCTCAAACCTAAAAACACATATTTCCATGTATTTGGGAATACATTTCAAAAAGGAAAAATGTCAAAAGTCTTTCTACATGCTGTTAGCATTTTTATGTTTGCAAACACTGCATTAAATTGATTTTGAAGACATTTTCTGGAATTATTTTCTTCTTATAAAATCTGGATGATACTTATAATTAGATAAGAATTCATTATCATCTTTGTTCATTCCTGCCTACCTTCTAACTATAAGAACAAAAATGGGTGGAAAATAGGTTCAAAACCTGCAGAGCATAATAGAAGTGAAAATAAAGTACCAATTAATATCAGCAATGTCACAGTCACCTCCAAAATGCCTTTGAGCTCATCATTTTTGACATAGCTTGAAAAAGCTTGAGTTGATTACCAAAGGAAAATGAATGAAAGCACATTTTAAATATCCATTTTTCATCTTACACTATTTTGCATTTTTGGAGTGGAAATGTTTAAAGATATTTTTTTAAAAATCTAAGAAATATTGTGCCAATACGTATTTTGAGAGAAAATTTACTCAAAAGATACTTCTTAGTATCTAAAACAAAAGTGTATTTATAAAAGTTATTTTCAAATCACTGTTCCCTTATACATCAAATGATTATATGATGCTTAAAAGTACACGTTGAAATATTTAAATTATAATATTTAATATTTCTAATATTCATGTGTAGTTTTTCAAGTTCATTTCAATTCTCTATTTTGTTGGTTTAAAAATGAATAGAAGTGCTTTTTATTGAATGTTAAAAAATAACATGTTGGAATATTGTTATTTGCATTATACCTACAGTTGTCAATCTGAGAAACACAATTTTAAAAAGTAAGTAAATCAATTTCTCATTCTGCTAGCAAACATATTTTAGGGTGATTTCAGGAAGTATTTTAATAATAAAAAGTGGAGGCTCAGTAAACTTCTAAGTAAAGTTTATTCCATAAACTTTCATTGCTAAATATTTCATAAAATTTTATTTATTTATGGACTCATTTCTATGACTATTTTCTAATTGAACAAGCTTGATTATTCTTTTAGCACAGATTTAACTCACATATGCATCGTTTCTGAGCAGTTAGAAAATTTATTTAATATTATGAGATTCCATTCTAAAGAGGAAGTTTATGATTAGAAGTACAAGGATGGCTTTTTCATCATTTTCCAGAACAGAGATGTGAATTTTTTTTTTTTTTTTATTTCACAACAGGCTAATTGAGAACAACTGAGATTTTGGTCAAGGCCCAGTGAGAATGACAACATAGGTGAATGTTGTTGAGGCTGATCCTGGGGAATATCAAGTGTTAGTTAAGTCAAAAAAAGAAAGGCAACTCAAGCTTCAGCAATGTCATCTTCAGTGTTTGCCTGAGAGTAGGACCTAAAGGTGCTGATACTGCCTTGTTTTCAATAAAGTTGTGCGGTGACAGTAACACAACTCAATTTATTCTTCCGAAGCCTGCATCTGGCACAAGGCCGCCAGTGATGTGTAACTCGGTTTAAATCACACTGGTCAGTCTTGGATTAGGCAATCTTGCAAGGGTAAGGCATTTTGTGAGCATTACCACTTTCAACAGCTTTCAACAGTTGGTGTAGAGTCCAGGTATCAACTTTGACTGCTGCTTTTCAATTTGTGTTCCTTCTGGAGCACAATTTTAAAATATGTTTTTGTGGAAAGAGATATGAAACTTTTGAATAACATACAATAAGCTATACGGGAAAATATATTTTGAAATAGGCAATGAACTATAAGGAAATCCTTATTTTCAACCACCAATTTCTCACCCAGTTAAACATCTCATCAAGCAAATCTATGAAGGCAAGCCTCATGGGCTCTATTCACCACTTCACGTTGCATTTCAGGGCCCTGTCTATGCAAATAAAGAGAAACATTGTGCAGTAAGTAAAAAGAATCCAGCCACAATTTACAGAGTTCTTAACAGGGAATGTTGCATTTTTTTTATGTCATAAATATTAATAAAAGAGCAAGAGAGGGGGAGAGAGAATTGGAAAAATCAGATGTGTTGCTGTTTCTCCTCCATAAATGATGTATAATTCTATCAGGCATGCTGAAACATTTATGGATATTTCAATGAGAGTTGTATAGAGTTTTAACAGGATAAAAGCTTATTCAATTACTTACATACATACTTAAATACAGTGAATTTTTCCATAAGTAGTTAAGTTTACTAGAAATCTATAGAAGGTGGGCATGAAACAATTAATTTTATTTAACTAATATGCACTTAAAATTGACATAATTCTCAGTACTCCTAAGCTCTGCTTCTTAAACTATAAAGAAAAATGTTCTTTCAAAATATAACACGTTGGCTGGGCACAGTGGTTCACTCCTGTAATCCCAACAATTTGGGAGGCCAAAGTGAGTGGATCACTTGAACCCAGGAGTTTAAGACCAGCCTGGGCAACAAGGAGAAACCCTGTGTCTACCAAAAAATATAAATACAAAAAATTAGCCAGGCATAGTAGTGCATGCCTGTAGTCCCAGCTGCTCAGGAGGCTGAGGTGGGAGGATTGCTTGTGCCCAGGAGACAGAGGTGCAGTGAGCTAATATCATGCCACTGCATGGGCAACAGAGTAAGAGCCTGTCTCCCTACACACACACACACACACACACACACACACACACACACACACACACAGATATACATACACACACACACACACACATATATATCTCCATATATATATATGAATGACACATTAAGAATAAATTACAGATTGGCCTTGGAGAGCATACTACTATTTATCAATAGCTTCTCATAGAGTTTGATGATCATCTGTAAAAAGATAAGTTAACTTAATCATTTAAACTACCTTTACTGTTTTAAACGTATTAATTACCTTGATTGTTATTTATGTGAAAGCACTAAGACTTATGTAAGTTAATGATACATGTATAATTCTTAACAATTTAAAGCAATTGGAGAGCCCTTGACTAGTGTATCACCCTAGTCACTATTGATTAGCCCAACAATGTACACCCAGGCTTGAAGATGCTAACAATCTAGCAGAAAAGAGAGGCCAGAAATTTCCTCTCCTCTATCTTGCTATTTATTACCTACTCCTTTATTATTTTTTTTCAAATCTACTTTTTAGCAAGAAAAGATTCATCATTGTTCAATAGAATTTATGGAAACCAGGCTAGGTAACAAGTATTTGACCTACACAAATTTGCTTTTAATACAAAGTGACCCATGCAAAGTTGCTTTTAAGTAAAAGTAAATGATAGAGTACTTTTCTTCACTTAATTCATGAAAGAATTAAAATTAAGAGAGATGTAAGAAGAGAAATTTTATGTGTTACTGATTATATAAATATAGAGAAAAGTAAGGTCTTGAACAGAGTATACATATTTTCAAATTAAATAAAAATTTTCAAATATTTGCTTCACCTGATTTTATAAATTCTAGTGAACGAAGAAAAGGCTTTCCTCATCAAAAATTTAACTGAAAAAAGAGTGAGAAAATAAGTACTAAAATTTAAGATGGTAGAAGGAAAATTTCTATATTTTCTAACGATCCATAATCTTAAAGCAAATGTAGTAACTGCCAGCACAGGAACTAACGAACAGTTCCTAGAATTATCTTACAGTTAATAATATTTATTTATCAAATATAAGAGACTGCCAAGCAGGCCATTCACTGTCAACAGTGTTTCATTTCATTGTCAATGTAACTGTAATTAAACAATTATATGACTTAATGAAAACTAATTATAGTATACTTTTCTTCAAACATTGTGATTGTGATTTTAATAGTAATCAAACAAATGCTGACTTTTTAAAATAGTTTCAAATATTGTAAAATGCATTTGACTGAACACGAAATTTCTTAAATTATGGGAAATAAATCTGGGAACATAATTTCAGAAATACGGTGCATTCAGTCATGTTGGAATACAGAAATTGTAATTTCAGGTCGCATCTTATTCCGTGGGCAAAAGGCAACACAGTGAAGTAGAAAAATCATAAGATTTTGATAATAGACTGACCTAGGTTTTCTTTTAAGCAACTTTATTTACTAACCGCATGACTTTACACATACTACTGAACCTCTATGAGTGGAACCCCAAAGTGTAATTTCAGCATTTTATATGAATGGCAATTCAATGATGCAAATAACCATTGTATATAAGTCAACCTTTACAGCAATGGGATAGGGTAGGTACTGAAATATATATATTAGTTGTTCTAACTATAAAACTTCCAAAATCCATGTGTCTGAAACTTGCTAAATGATGATTATTTTGCTCACTAAAACATGATTTTTTGGTTACTGAACAAGTTAAATTTAACAATATATCACTGCATATAAGATCCTTTTTAAAGTTTTTTAAATTTCATAACTTATCATAACATAGTCAATGTCAACTTCCAGGCCCATATAGGACACAAACAATTAAGCTATTGGCCTTATATAAATAAAACCAAGAGTTGTATAATGTAATAAACATTCAGTTAGAAAAACCTCAGAAACATGAAGGTGTGAATAATTTTTTCATTTGAAATAGCAGTATGAATCTGAAAAAAGTGTTTCATGGAAAAACAAGAAGTCATCAGCTCTGAAAACTCTTTTATCAGATTAGCGTCAAACAGGTTTATCTTCAATGTGATAAGAGAAAAAAAAAACCATGGCAAGCCTTTAATCCTACAGAAGAAGCCAAATTTTCCTTTCATAAATACAGAGGAGTTTAAAGATAATTTTAAAAAATATGTATAGGAATAAGCAAAAGTGGCTTGCAATTGTAGTCACAATGAGCATAACCAACCAATAATTTCTCAACTGCCCAAAGGTTGATGCACAAAAGTTCTTTTGGTAGATCACTTCTCTACATTGTAACTAAAATATACAGACTTAAAGCAGCTGCTGACTTTGGGGTAGAGAAAGGAGGCTGGAGAAAAAATAAGATGTTTCATTTTGTTACCTTTCACTGCAAGAGGTAAATTACTTGTGTTCTTATTGAAAGAAAAGGATATTTGTGATTTAAAATCTTACTGTGTTCTCTTTATTTGGTAAAGAAAGATAAATGATAATGGGATAACTTAGAGAAAACCACTCTGGACAGTAAAGCTGAAGCGAATAGATTAAAAATGGGTCAGAGAGAAGAAATACACTAATTGTTTTTTAGGTGCACAATTTTAGGCACTCCAGCATAGTGAGGATTGGCTAGGGAACAACTAAATGACAACGAAGAAATCCACTAATTAAAAATAAGTTATTTGGGATGATCATTTTGTAAAAAGAAAAAAATGCTGCAGATAGGAAAAGGTAAGATAAAATAAAATAAAATAACCTCTTCATTAAAACTGAAATTGCAATTTCATAGAGGAAAGCTTGGCTACAATTCCAGGGTTAGATCTTGCTTGAGCATAAAAATGGGGTGGAGGTGGTGGGCAACCAGAAGTTTATAGGTTTAACATAGAGAATGAAATTCTACCTGCTCCTTTGCCATAGCTTTCTGTGGAAATGTGTTCTCATGTTGAGAGTCAGGCCAGAAAGTAAGGCAGTCTTAGAAAAGAATGACGTTCTTGGGAAAATGAATAGGTTTCCTGATCTTGTAGGAGGCATGGCAAACATTAAAAAAAAATTAAAAAATCAGTTTTAGAATCAGAAAATTCTAGTGAGAGGCCATAAAAATCAAATGAAGGGGTATATTTCAGGATATATATATATTTTTTTCCCATTTCGCTCACTTTATCAGAGCATCTCAGCTGCCAGAGAGCTGTCCATGGTCCTAGACTTTCTAACAAATTTAGTGAATGATCCTTTTCCACCCTTTGGACCCCACCTTGTCCTCCTGACTTGCACTACCACCCACAGCCATTATTTATCACAAATTAAATTTTGTTTGACTTTAGGTATTACCTAGGTCAATTATATATCAACATCCACATCAAAACTTGACTTCAGCTTAACCCAATACCAGCTCCTTTCTCCAGGCAAACTTATCCCTATTCTTACTCTAGTGAATATTGTCTAAATTGAGTTAAAAGCAAGTTTTCCAAAAGGTTAAGTCAAAGTGCAATCATCAGTTACATCCCCTAAAACAAACTGAAAAATATTCTTTGTTATTAAAGTAACTAAATGCTAAATTTTCCCATCCTGAGTATCTATATCACTACAGATCTGTAGGTCTCATTCTAACAGAAATGCATAAGCAATCTAACAGATACTGGTTTCACTATATGTAAGGCCTGCTTAGGCTGAATGACTAATCTAAGACACTGGACTGATTTAAGTGACTGATTTAAGACAAACTGGAATTGTATTTAAATGTATAATCAATATCCTTTCTGCTTCCAAAAATAATTACAGGGAATTTAAAATAAAAGGCACATAGGCAACTTTGCTGCAAATTAGAAACAGGGCGAAATATTTAGATAAGGACAAGAAGTAAATATTTAAATACGGAGGGAATAGTCATTGTGACTTAATGTTTTAGGTCTGACCTGGATAGACAGAGAAAAATGGGAAATAGGACCATATACATACCATTTACAAACAGGCCACGTGTTTTTCTGACTCTGGCCTTTGCCTGAGATATTTATTTAACTGGAATGCCTTTCCCATGTTGCTTTCCCTATTAAAATGCCATACATTTCTCAAGTCTGAGTCTGTGTGCCTTCTCTCCTATTAATCTCCTATTAATCCCCCCTAATGTGCTTGATACTCCTTGTTTTGCACTCATGTAAGATTTTACTTATATAACTTTTAACATTTATTTAAAAGATAATCATTTGTTACATACCTGTATTTTCAAACAGACTTTAAGTTCACTGAAGACAAAAAACATATCTTAGAAGTAGTAAATCATAGTCACTCAAATAAAGTTTTGTGGATTGTTTGTAATGGCATCCTTCAGCAAGCTGTTTATTTAAAAATAATACTTCAATTTTAATTTTGTTTTTGCCTTCTGGGATCGCCATTTGTGCTATTAAATAGAAATCTGAGTACTCAGTGTGTTTTCACTAAGCAGGGTTAGACTTAGACCAAATAAAAATAAAAATAAATAAACCCTGTAGAGAAAATAACTCCCTGAAGTAAATCTGAGGTTTAAAATAGCAGCTTATAGTATAGTAGAAATAGAGATGACCTAGGTTCCCCTGGGCAAGTCCCAGATACTCTATAAATCAGAGAACAAGCAAACCTCCTAGGATTTTTAGAAATATATTGTGCTAAAATATAATTAACATAAAATTTACCATATTAACATTTGTAAGTGTGCAATTCAATGGCATTAGACATATTCACAATGTTGTGTAACCATCACTTCTATCTACTTCTAGAACTTATTCATCTTCCCAAACTGAAACTGTGTATCTCTATACATTAATTCTTGATTCTGCCCTCCCCTCAGCACTTTATAACTTCTATTCTACTTTCTTTCTCTATGAATTTGCCCACTCTAGGTACTTCATGTAAGTGAAATCATGCAATTGTTGTCTCTTTATGCCTGTCCTCTTTCATTTAAATAATATTTTCAAGATTCATCCACATTGTAGGATGTTGTCAGAATTTCCTGCCTTTTTATAGCTGAATCATATTTATCTGTGTGTATATAGCGCATTTTGTTTACCCATTCACCTGTTGATGGGAACTTGGGTTGTTTCGACCTTCTGTCTCTTGTGAAAAACACTGCGATGAACATAGGTGCACACATATCTAACGCTCTGCTTTTAACTCTTTTGCATTTATACCTAGGAGTAAAATTGCTGGATCACATGGTAATTATATGTTTAACTTTTTAAGGAACAGCCAAAACTCCCTGACTTTTACAATAGTTAAATGAGAAAGGGCTTTCTAAGCACTAATAAAGTCTACTCATTCTTCTCTCAACTTGTGCTTATTTCTGGTCTCTCTTACTTCTTGCTTTAGTTGCTGAATTCAATTATTTCTTCAACTCCTCAGTATCTGCCACCCCACACTCTATCTTATACATCCTCTCTCTCATCAAAACAAAGTTATCTCATAATCCCAATTAGTTGATAAATTGAAACGTTGACAGCAAATAAATAATAGCTTCTAAAGAATGAATTGGGAATCCAACCAATATTGTATATATTCTCAAGAGCTTTCTTAAAAAAATGAGTTAATTTTATGAATGGCTTTTGCTTTTTTTTCAGATTAACTCATTTTTTAAGAAAGCTCTTGAGTATACCTGGACTGCCTGCCTCTGGACTTCTTTTGTATAAGACAGAAATAAACTTTTTCTCATTAAAAAAAAAAAAAAGCCAAACAAACAAAAATCCTAAGGCTTTGAAATATTAAGGTACCTTAATATACAGAAGGGATGAAAGGGTAAGTGGGCCTCTAGGAGCCCAGACAATGCATTCTGTGTAATCAGTCCCTTCTCATGATACGCAGTAGCCTTGGCCTTTCTTGATAGGTTTGGTAAAACTAGCCTATTTAAAAATAGTAGTAACAGATAACATTAATATGTTAGCACTTATTGGGAGCATTTTAAGAACTTTACATATATATTAATTTGTTTAAGCCTTACAAAATATCTTTATAAATTAACAAGCTAAGCAACAGAGGTTAAGCAAATAAGTCAAGGCCAATAAGAAATGGCTCTAGCAGTATTTAAACCCAAGCATTCCTGCTGCAGAGACTGTTGGTAACCACTACTTAATATAGCACACCAAATATCAGCCAATGAGTTGGCCTCAACTTTCAATTCCTTACCTGTCTTAAGTGCTGGGACTGATTCATATGCAATACTCAGTTACTCAGCCATAAATTGGCTTACTTCAACAAATATTTATGTAATGCCATTACTTTTAAAGGCAACAACTGCAATTACTTTTGCACCAACCTAATATAAACCAGATTAATATTGGGATGAAGAATATAGGATAAAGGCTTCAGAGATGAGGGGGACAGAATTGATTAGAAAATAATTATAATTCTGTAAGAAAACAATTATATACTAAGAAGAAAGATAATTCAGTACACACATTAGACAAGCATTTATTTATTAAATTAAACTGATTTTCTACATATATGACAAGAAGATGAAATTTAAGAAATGAAAATATTCCAGCAAAGAATTCCAGCTTGACAAAAATGAACTTGATTAATTACATAATCACAAATATCTAAAGTTATTTGTTACAGTATTTTAACTTATTGTATGTGACCTTAGAAAAATAAAATGTTATATAGGCTTTAAAATCAGCAATGGGATAATATGCTCAATTCTTCTCCATATAAAAATGTTCAGCTCAATATATTAGAGAATATAAAGATTGATTGCTAAAAACAAGAGGAGTTATTCAAAAAACTACTGTTCTTCATTAAATGAAGAATACCAAAAAAGGGTGACTATAAACTGTTTATTTTTAAGTATTCAAACTCTGTAAACTCTCTATATTCACCACCTCAAAAGAAAATGTAGAAGGCAAGAGTTGAATAAAACTTTGAAAACAATTTTTAGTCATATATGACTCTTTTAACAATTCCTTAAAAAGAATGAATCGCAATGTATGTTTACTCATTTTGGTAAAAATGAAAAAGTTCTAGGCAGTCCATGGTAGCAGAAGACACAGCATTGTTCTTTCTCACCAAATCCATGCTGTAGTGAAACCAAGATTATATGCCAATAACCAAAACATTTTAGTCCCATGAGACTGTTGTACTGAGGTACAGAAGAAAACAGGACAGCCTCCATCAGGCCTCATGCATCCTTCCAACGGGATCACAGAGACTCCAAACACCCTTAATCTCAAGACAGCCAAAGGATATTGTCAAGACGAGAGATGTACAACTTTACACATTTATTTTAATATTTAAAATACTCTACTAAATGCTACATCATTGAAATATTGAAACTAGTTTCTGATTTTATCCAGTATGCTTCTGAAATCATTATTCATTAGTATTATCAGAAGTTGGATTCTTAATCCTGATTATGTCACATTGAAGGTGAAGGAAACTGGGTTAAACCTATTTAAAGTGATGTGATATAAACAAAATCATGGGGGATATAAAGATTTGTACTCATATAGGACACAATATAAGATAAATGCTGACTTATCAAAACTGCTATCCAAATTGACTAGTTAATAAAAGCAAAGTAACCACTTCTGGGACAAAGGCACATCAACATCAGACTACAGTTTTTGAGTTGTTGTGTGATATAACAGAGAAGAGATTTAAAGTCAGAGAACCTGGCCTAGCAAATTTCTGGCTCTGTCAACTAAGTTAATCCTATTAGGTATGAATTTCTTCCAAAATTCATAATCTGAAAAATGAGGATAAAAATAAAAATACTCTTCAATCTTTCCTACTGGGGTTGTTGTGAACGCAAGGAAAAATATTTGAGAAAATAGTTTTCATAAAATATAACATGCCCCCTTAACTGTGAAATGTCAGTGTAGGAAAAGAGCTGTTTGTTTTTTTGTTTGTTTGTTTTATCTATGGGAAGCTAATGTGACCTTATAGAAAAATCAACTAACGACTTCAGGGTCATCAGCACCAGAATCCAACCAATTAAGCTAAGTGGCATAGGACCACCCACATTTCAAAATAAAATTTCAAGCACATGAAATAGAGTAATGTGTTTATAATGTTAAATGAGGTGTTTCATAATTAATTTTAAATGGCAGGTGTTGGCCGGGCGCGGTGGCTCACGCCTGTAATCCCAGCACTTTGGGAGGCCGAGGCGGGCGGATCACGAGGTCAGGAGATCGAGACCATCCTGGCTAATACGGTGAAACCCCGTCTCTACTAAAAATACAAAAAATTAGCCGGGCGTGGTAGAGGGCGCCTGTAGTCCCAGCTACTCGGGAGGCTGAGGCAGGAGAATGGCGTGAACCCGGGAGGCGGAGCTTGCAGTGAGCCGAGATCGCGCCACTGCACTCCAGCCTGGGCGACAGAGCGAGACTCCGTCTCAAAAAAAAAAAAAAAAAAAATGGCAGGTGTTAAGCTTATACATTCTCTGGCACTTCATGCTCCATAATGCCAATATGAAATTAAAAATAACAAAATACAAAAAACTAGCACTCCATGTGGAGACAGTATGAGCAAAATTGAAATGTCTCTACCTTGATCATTTGGAACTATTACATGCATGGCCCCGGATATAAGGCAGTTGACAACCAGGCTGCAATGGGCATGCCTCACAAAGCGTGAGACTTGACATCAGCTCTTTCAGGTGCTCTTGGCATCTGACATTGCTACCTGGAACAGCCAAAGCTTCCTGGCTCTCAGTCCTACTACAGGCACTGGTCTGCCTTGAGGCCTTTGTGCTGCCTACCACAGACCATTTTTAAAAATGAATACACTGGTACTCTCAAATGAAAGAGAAAATAGACTTTTGCAATTAAAATAGTTCTCTGTAGTAACTTGGAAATGGGTGGTAGTGACTTAAATAAAAGATATCTTAAAATCTTTATTCATAATATTAAGTCAATTTCAAAGCAGTGATTTTTTGCTACCAGATATATGATGCATTTTTTTCAGTTAAAAGAATGATTTTGACATTCCAGAAAACTCTTTGTCATCATTTTACAGCTCCTTATGAAATGGGAGAAATAATAAACTATTTCAGGATTTTGTTTGTCCTACATGCAGATAAATTATCTATGGCTCCTTCTTAACTTTAGGCATCCCTGATGTTTCCAGATTGATAATGTGGTTGAGAGTTTTAAATGCTATCCTTCTTTTTTTAACATTTAGAGTATTTTGTAATATTACAATAAAATTTTTACTTAAAATACATGTATGTAAGAAGTTCCAACTGAGTGTCAGGTACTGTTCTTAGAGCTGGGAATATAAAGGTGAAAAAACAAAATAAAATAGTCCCCTAGGTTGCTCAGTGACATTACAAAAAACTTCAGTCCTTTGCTTTTCTGCCCTGCTACCCTCAACATGACATTTGAGTCAGCAGAAAATATTCATTTTAATCTTTATAAATATTTTGAAGTTTTCTGTAACACATTTAAAAATTTTGCAGGCTCGGCGTGGTAGCTCACACCTGTAATCCCAGCAATTTGAGAGGCCGAGGCAGGTGGATCAGCTGAGGCCAGGGGTTCGAGGCCAGCCTGGCCAACATGATGAAACCCCACCTCTACTAAAAATACAGAAAAATTAGCCGGGCGTAGTGGTGGGCACCTGTAGTCCCAGCTACTCGGGAGGTTGAGGCAGGAGAATCTCTTGAACCCAGGAGGCGCAGGTTGCAGTGAGCTGAGATTACACCACTGCACTCCAGGCTGGGCAACAAGAGCAAAATTCCATCTCAAAACACAAACAAACAAACAAAAAATTTGCAGTGGAAAATCGAGAATAGAGAGGTATGAAGTAATAAATCTGTCATGGCTTGCATGCTTGTGTTCTGCCAATTTCATATATTAAATCCTATGCCCCTGTGTGATGGTGTTAGGAGTATAGCATTAGATGAGGTCACGAGAATGGAGCCCTCATCAATGGTATTAAGTGCCCTTATAAGGGTCATGAGAGAGCTTGCTTCTTCTGTCTGCTTTCTGCCACATGAGGACACAATGAGAAGTTGGCAGCATGCAACCTGGAAGAGGACTTTGACCAGAACCCAACCATGCTGACACCCTGATCTTAGACTTCTAGCCTCCAGAACTGTGAGACATAAGTTTCTGTCATTTACAAGCCATTCAATCCATAATACTTTGTTATAGCAGCCCAAAAGGACTAAAAACAAATAATCTTCACCCTCCCACCACAATAATTAAGGTTTCAAGATGTAAAAGCATTCATCTACAAAGAAGACACAATTTTGTTTGAAAGGAGCATACAGCTTAACTGAGTAAATAAAACACACATATATGTAAAAATATAAATTGTACTTCAGGCAAAATATAAACAGTAGTATTGATAGTTCAAAGAATTGAGAATAGAATTTAAAATGTATACAGGACCAGAATTTGGGCCTTTTGATGGCTAACGTAATGTTTTAATCACTAAACCAACAGTATCCAGTTAAGATGTATACATTAGACTTGCTATATATTAAAAATAATTATTAAATACAAATGAAGTCCTAATTAAAATGATTCATCCTTATTCATATGCCTAAAATTTAAATTCAGTATCATAAATTGAAGTCTTGTCAAAGAGGTCACTGTGGAACCTCTTTGACAAGATTAATTTTGAAAAGAAAAGCTATATGTTTAATATTAAAGCAGAAATACCAAAAAAAAGATATTGTATTGAGTATTTCCTATAGTTACTTAACAGCAAATGATCTTTGTATGGGGTGGTAATGAACAAAGCTAAATATCTTTTTTATTTTTTCAGTTACCAGTAAGAAAACAGTTTTACTGATATTAATCCTGACATACTCATAGGAACCACTTAATAATGATAAATGTTATTTTTCAGAGTTACATGGAAATTAAGGATTTAATATGTAGACTTTCTTTTCTTTTTCTTTTTCTTTTTGTTTTCTTTTCAGACAGGGTCTTGCTTGGTCACACAGACTGGAGTGCACTGGTGCGGTTATAGCTCACTGCAACCTCCACTTTCCAGGTCCAAGCAATTCTCCCAGCTCAGCCTTCCAAGTAGCTAGGATTACAGGCATGCACTACCACACCTGGCTAATTTTCCCTTTTTTTTTTTTTTTTTTTTTTTTAAGAGACAGGGTTTTGCCATGTTCCCCTGGTGGATCTCAAACTCCTGGGCTCAAGAAGTCTGCCAGCTCCAGCCTCCCAAAGTGCTGGGATTACAGGCCACCATGCTCAGCCTAGACGATTTCATTTTCTCTCATTTTCTAAAGATGTATATATTTTTTTCAAAGAAAATGTGCAGATTCTGATAACAGAGAAATCTAAATAGCAAATATTTCAATTATTAGGAACTACTTAGTACCAGAAACTGAATGTGCCTTCTGAAATCAGTTGTTTTATAGACATATGGAGCTGTGAGTGCAGAGGATGCTGTGGAATGCCGCTTACACCCTTCCTTCTGGATGGAGGCACTCATTTCTCCCAGCTACTGGGGATTGCTGGCAGCTCAAAGCTCAAACCCCTTACAGCACCTTCAGGGCAGCTATGTCCAGAGACTGGTTTGTGTGTAGGCATAAGGGTCCAGTCGCCCTCATGACTGGATGGGGGCATCCCAGTTTGAAAACACCCAGTGGGATCACTGGTAGGATCAGCTGGGGTTATTGTTCTCACTGCCTTATAGTACAACTCCCCCTTTTGCATCCTTGTTCCTTCACTTTCCCTAGAGACGTTGCCTTGCTCCTGGGACACTGCCCCATAAATTGGCTGCAAACGCATTTTCATCTTATAAGTCTGCTTCCTGGGAAACTCTTCTGAGATAATGAGTTTGGAATAAATCTTTACTCCTGTCTGCTTATTATCTAGCAGTCTATTCAGTGAATGTGTAGCATTTGTAGCTAGACTTTTCAGAATACTGCTAGTTATGAGCCAATATTTTCTAAACAAAATATACTAAAATGTTCTTCTCTAAATTATTATTGACCTAGAAAAAAATCAATACAATTAAGCAGCTGTCAAAAAAAGGGTACTAAAAGTTAAACTCAAAGAAAATACAAAAATGCATCTTGCAGGGATAACACAGCTAAAAATCAATGTAACCCATAGCATTTATCAATAGATAAAGACAATAAAATAATCTGGTTAGCAGCACAAGGTATCATGATATCTTTGGGTAATATTGAGTTAAAGTTCGAGAAAATTTAGACATTTCTCTGAAATTTCCAATAAGTCAGCTCATATTCTGAACATTTCTCGCATTATAAAATGTATTTTAAATGGATTGCTTTCTTTAAAACTCCCTGAAGAAATATTGAAATTGCTATGATAAATAACCAAATATCAATTTTTGATCGATTTCAGAAACATGTTTAACCACTCTAGGTAACATAGAAATATGAATTTAGTCCACCCAGTGGCAGGCATAATGTAATTAAGTTTTATTTAATACCATAGAATATCCAAATTGATTTCTGTATATTATTACCATTAGTTTTTATTGTCAGCTCTTGCCGTATCTTCCTTAATCAGTTTGATAAGCATTCACAAACATATACCCCCAAATCCCATGTTATACAATTAAATTGCATATCAGCAGTAAATACATAAGTATTTTTCAAATAGCAGAATTATCAAAAGTAATACAATGTCCTGTATGTATCCACATAAATTCTGTAAGTTGTCAAATATCAATCAGAATATTTATAAGCAAATTATCTTTAGTTTTATGAGAACTTCTACTTCTGGAATTGCAACATACTGCAATACCATTAAAAAGGGTAATAAACAAAGCTAAATATCTCTTTTTATTCCTTATCTTCTAACTCCTTTGGAGTTATCTTCTTCATACTTATCAAGATTGAAAGAAACACCTTAACAGTCATGGAAGCAAAGTTACCAAAGAATAATGACAAATGTAATGTGGACATAAGACACAGCCATATCCTCTGTCTAATACCACAGCTGCTGTCCTAATTCAAAACCTCATTATTTCTTACCTGTATTCTTGAAACTGCTTCCCAGTCACTTGCCCAGTCTGGTACCCTTCCTAGCCATCAAAGGCAATCATCCTCAAGCATAGCTCTTACTGTGTCACACTGCTAATCAAAAGCTTTCAATGGCTCTGTTTCCTATAGAAAGAC
The DNA here is from genome assembly GCF_029289425.2 of Pan paniscus. NCBI lineage: Eukaryota > Metazoa > Chordata > Mammalia > Primates > Hominidae > Pan > Pan paniscus. The sequence goes on along the minus strand of NC_073263.2, from coordinate 95,209,492 downwards.
TCTCCAAAAGGGAGGCCAAAAACGAATAACACATACTTGGAGATATTGATCCCCCCAGTTCTTTTTGCCACGGCATAGGATCTTGTGGCCAGAGAATCGAATCTGGGCACATAGAAAGGGCCTAGGTCAGTTGCTTTGAAATGAGAGCAGCCTCTTCCAGTGACCAGACTGGACCATATAAGCATTATCAGTCATTTGTCATGCATTGCTTTGAGACTTTACTCTGTATTTCTGGTTCTATAGCTTTGGCTTGGAAGACCCTCCTTAATCCCATTCAACTCCCATTTCAGTCACATCTGCTATCTCTCTGCGTACTTCACATTCCAGCCAAATTCCTCTAAACCTATACCAGGCTTTCTTTCTCTGGTTTCCTCTGCTCAGAATCCCCCTGTACTGGATTACTAACACTGCCATATAAAGCACCATAAACTGGTTGGCTTAAAAAACAGAAATGAACTGTCTCACTGTTGTGCAGTTTAGAAGTCCAAAAGCAAGGTGTTGGCATAGTCGGTTCCTTCTGGGGCATGTAAGGCAAAGATCTATTTCAGGACCCTCTCCTTGGCTTGTAGAAGGCCATCTTCTCCCTGTGTCTGTTCACACTGTCTTCATTCCATTTGTGTCTCTGTGTCCCTTTTAATAAGGACACCAGTCATATTGAATTAGGACCCACAGTGGCGACCTCATTTTAACTGGATTACCTCTGTAAACATCCTATCTCCAGATAAAATCACATTCTGAGGTACTGGGAATTATAACTTCAACATACAAATTTTAAGAAAACACGATTCAACCCATAAGAGTCCCTTGTTTCTATTTCTCCATATCCACAAACTGAGAGGGCATATTTTTCCATGACAATTGTCATGATCTGCCATCTGGAAGCTACATTTCCTTCCTTGAAATGTCTGCACTGAGGGCACATGTCCCATTTTAGCCTATTATAATTATAATAATATGTGTGCACATATCCTTGGGGACAGTGACTGCTTTGTTCATTTTTTTGTTGTTGTTCATAACACCTAGCACAATAAATTATACATGGTGAACACTCAGCGAATATTTGTGAAATTAATAAATCACCATCCATTTTAGTAATGGTCTTGGTCATGTAACAAGCTGCTGAGGTAAAGGGAATGTCAAATATTCAGAAAGATCACAAACTTCTAGACTTTGGGGTCTCTGACTAGATACACTCTTTGTGATGAAATCATGATGGCTGCACATAAGTGCCATAAGGAATTTTCTATCTGTTCCAGTTTAGGTACCAATATGACTAGATAACAAGATGACCTTTAGAGATATTCCAGGTCAAAACCAACATGAACAAACAAAATAGTTACATCACTTTAAAAATAGGGACATCATTTTAAAAATAAGCATTCTTTTCTTTTGGCATGTCTAGATATGGACTCAGCAGCAAAATTGCCACTCTTCCAGTCATATCTACTTAGTTATATTCAGGTGCGTATAAATCAGCTTTAGAGTGGTTATCACTCCATGGTCTACTAGCTGTCATTTCTCTTGATGGATTTAAACTTCTGAATTTCCCATTATTGGTCCACAGGCCACCAGGTCAAATTGCATATTTATCTACCATTAGAGGGCATTTTCTCTTGGCTGTGTTTCACAAAAGGGAACCTCATAATATACAACATTTTAAAATTATTCCTATTGTTCTCTATCTGTATAGATACTACCCATTCCATCTGCATGCCATAAAACACTAGGTTCAGAATATGTTTCTCAATTTCTTTCCAAATTAAAAAAATATATACGATATATTTTCTATAAATCAAAAATGAAAATCAGAATAGAGCTCTTCAGGAGAATGTAGAGGCACTTCTCCAGGTCTGAGGTCTAACGCAGCTTCCTGACTGCAAAAAGCAAGAGTTAAAGACAGTGTAGAGATGCTCATACTGAAATTGGTCCAATCAAGCCCTTCTTTTTCTGCAGACAAAAGGAAGAGAGGAAGTTCAGGTGGACCCAGGTTGTCCATTCCATACTGGTTCTGACATGTTCAGCAGTTACAGAAAATTTCTTAGCTTCCCACTGAGCTCCATTCCACCTTAAATCTGGTGTGTGAGTCATGTGATAATTCAGAGACCACTATTGGGTCAAAATGTAGGCAGCTATAGGGTAGAACTTCCTGAAGTGGTAGGTGAGTGGGATGAATTTGGCCAATGACAAAGGCAAGATAATCAGGTCTGTAAGAGAAAAGAGCTCCTAATTCTGACTGCAGGGAGTGGTCTCTACTTTATATTGCACAATTGTCTAGGTTTAAGTGTTGCCAGATACACTGGTACCATTTGTAGCCAAAACTTAAGGCCTTCAGTTGACAGCTATTTAGACTTAGTTACATTCAGACATGCTAAGATTATTTCACAAACATAGCAGGTGTTACAACTACTAAAAATGTGTTAGGAATTTATCCTACAACTATAGTCGCTCACATACAACATTGTGTATCATAGCAAAATACTGGAAGTATCCAAGTCTACATCAATACTGAATTATTAAAAGAGGCTATGCTATATCTATGGAATGGAATGCTATGTATTGTATAAACAAGCATAAGTAGGCTTTCCTTGTACTGGTATGCAAAGTTCTCTAAGAGATAAAGCCACCTTAGAAAAAAGTTGTGAAAGGGAATGCATATTATGGTATCTTTTCTTGTAAAACAGGAAAAAAAATGGTGAACAATATAGATACAATTTCACATTTTTTGCCTGTAAATAGAGAAAGTGAACAGATACATAAACAGAATAGCTACCCTTTTAGGAGACAGTGGCAGAAGGCAGTATGAGAATTGGGAAATTTTTGACCACAGGTGGGAAAGACATTTCTCTTTATACGTTTTAGTATTTAAAATTTTTAATCCATGTGGATAAATTATGTTACAATATATAAAATTTGAGTTTAATTGAAATATTAACACAAGTGCAACTAGTTACATAGGTATCAGTATTATCCATTTTATCCCATGGGCCACCCACAGTGTAATGCCTGCTCAACAAGTTGATATGCTTTATAGAAATTATCTTATCTCCAAAATCAGTTATTCTAGGCATCAAAGTTTTAAAACCTGGGTAGTATTTTACCCTTATCTCTGTTTTAACCCCTGTAATTAGTCATGTGACCAATAATTAATGACAGACAGTTTATTAAAGAGAGTAAAAGTGATTTATGTGGTCCTCTGGCCTTCTTTATCTACTGCTGATGATTTGTTTACAGTCTGAGCACAGTTTAGTCTCAACCGACCATTTCAATGCCAAATTAATGTTATATTGTTCCCAGATTGCCAATATCTTTAGTCATCTGAAGAAGCCTTGAATAATTATTATGTATTATATTATACATAATAAGCCTTTGTAATGACTTAGAAGAGAAACTATAACTTCCTTTAATCATTAACACTTATATATTACCAATCACTGTTTTGCCTTTGTAATCCAATTATAAATGGTGAATAATATACTCTGTATTTATTGACATCTACCATCATCTAGAGAAACTATCCCCTGTAGGGATAACTATACTTATAAGAAGAACGATACACAATTTAAAATCACAGAAGCAAAAAATGTAAGAAACAAGAGTGAAAGACATCTTTTATGCAATGGCTTAGAACATATTATTAAATTCCCTCTTCAGCCTTTGTCTCATTTCTCCCTTCTAAATTACTAAAACTATTGCTTCAATCTAACACTTTATCATCTCTTGCCTAGAATATCACAACAGCTTCTCTGAACTTCTCTTTCTTACATCTCTCTCTTTTTAGTACTAATGTAATTCTTTCATAAACAAAACAAAACACACTTGAAGGAACAATCTTATCTTTATTTTAAACTAGATTCAGCAGAGTCTTCTCTGCTTGCATATTAAAATAGTCTGCAAATCAATTCACTCTATCCTGACTTATCTACAGTACCTCTCTTCATCTCTAGCAATTCTCCGAGATAGAGTTCCAGACCATCCCATTCTATCAAACTTCTCCCAGGTTTTCCAGCTTTTATTCATTTTGTTATCTTGACATGAAATGCCCTATCAATCCATAAATATCAATGGTTTACCAAAGGTAGTACATGAGCCAAATTCAGAGAGCAGGTAGATTTTTGGCAAAACATACAGAACACACTCCCTAAGAGGAGGTATAAATAAAGATCTTATTTCAAGCTTCTCTTTAAATTTTGGGAGATCTGACAACATTGAGTGTCAGTTTATGAAGTTTATCATCTACTGGCTGTGGCTGTAAAGTTACACCAGCCATGCTGCACATATACTGTCTAGTTCTCAACAGTCCCTACCCTGGAAAGCTTACCTCAGTTGCCCACAAGCTCTCTTACACATTTGAATTTGCTCCTCATTCCCCAAATCCTAATACCATTTTATTTTTTTATTCTATTTTTACTTATTTATTTTTTTGAGATGGAGTCTCACTCTGTCACTCAGGCTGGAGTGTAGTGGTGTGATCTCAGCTCACTGCAACCTCTGCTACCCGGGTTCAAGAGATTCTCCTGCCTCAGACTCCTGAGTAGCTGGAATACGGGCATGCACCACCACACCTGGCTGACTTTTGTGTGTATATATATGTGTGTGTATATATACATATACATATATATATATACACATATACATTATATATATATATACACATATACATTATATATATATATATATATATATTTTTTTTTTTTTAGTAGAAACGGTTTTGCCGTGTTGGCCAGGCTGGTCTCGAACTCCTGACCTCAAGTGATCCACCTGCCTTGGCCTCCCAAAGTGCTGTGATTACAGGCATGAGCCACTGCACCTGGCCTCTGGCACCATTTTTTAAAGCCCAGTTCAAATCTTCATTACTTTGACCTGCTTTGGTATCTTCTGAAATTGTATAGTAATAAAAAGTAGTCCTTGGATCTAGAAAAATTACTCAACATCTCTCACATCCAAAAAAATCAAACAGTTATGGGATGCAGCTTTCCACTTCTTGTATTGATTAAGATTTTGAAAGCACTCTATCTCTAGTTTTGGTTATGTGGAGTAATCAACATTCTTATATGTTCTAAGTGATCATATAAATGGGTTAAAATAGTCTGAGGGTTTGCTTGACGACATTTTTAAGAATTCTTAAAATGGACATACTGTTTGATGCAGTAAATATATGTCTGAAATGTTTCCAGATAATTTTTCAACAAATGAACTAAAATGTATGCAAAAGGCTGATTACAGCACTCTTTTTACTAGCACAGATTGGAAACAAAACAAATGCTGAATCTGAAGAGTTACACAATGGTGAAGTACACAACTATTAAAATAAGTGATGTAGAAAAAGGATCACAGCATATTGTGAATACTGGTGAACAGAACAGTGTCCAGTCCATACATGTGTGGAGGATGTATAAATATATATTTGTGCCTCTGAATCTTGATCAACATGAATTTGTAAGCCAACTATTAAAACTATAGATGCTTTTTTTTGAAGGAAAAAAACACTCTTCATTTGCCTCTTTAATTGTATATTCCTCCTCAAATCCAAACATCATCATCATAATTAAAAACCCCTAAATTGGAGACTTAAAGAGTTTGGAGAAGCACTGGAGTTGCATAAATATTAGAAATAGGTTTTAAGCAGATATTGCATAAGGAAGCGCACCTACATCATAACTACTTGTACACTGCACTTGTTCAAAGCTGTACTTGACTCACATTTACAGTTAGGACCAAGGGAAAAAAGCTATCAATATAGGATAAGATCACACTTGAAGTGAATCATGAAATTAATTGTACTCTCTTCATTTTAAAACAGAAAATGGCAGCATTTGCATTTAAGTTTTGAATAGGAGGGGAAGAACAAAACAACAGCTTTTCTATTTAGACTTTGAATTAACACCCATACCCAGGTATAAAAAGTCCCTTACACTGTCTTTCTTTGGAGAGAACATCTGACATGAAGCAGTCAAAAGTCATTTAGGGACTGACATTGACATAACTTTGCCACAAGCAACTAAAGCAATTACCAGGGCTGGTTTAGGCACAGCTGAAACACCTTGATAAGGCAGCAGTGAAAAATGACACATCACACAACCTGAATGGTTTCATCAGCACAACACTAAATCAGCATGTATGTCTCCAACACTCCTCATTCTGTCGATAATAGAATAACCAAACAGAAAGGAAGAGTGTTGTCTCCAATTTCTGCTGACAGTCGGAAATGAAAATAAAGTGATACATGCCTGTGTTGTGTCTTTCAAATGTATTTCACCCAAGATGGTTTCAATTTAGTGTCCCATAAACCACTTCATATTTTAAACCAGCGTGGTCTGTAGTTAATAAGCACAAGATAAGAGACTACATTTACTGGATTGCCCATTGCATCAGAAAAAAGTGATGTTTAATACACTTAACAAAAACTAAAGTCAAAGATAGGACATAAAATTAGGCCTATCTCAAGTTGATGGGAACCAAGCTACTTTAGAAAGGATACAATAAAACATAGTCCCAAAGTGAAATTTTTGATTTAGGGCTTCTGTGAGACAATTCTATTATAGAAATAATGGGAAGACACTGTTTAAAGGCAACCTTTACCCCTCCAATAGTGTTTAGTAAATAAAAGTGAAATCTTCATTCTACCACACGCAGCCTGATGACCTAAATCCAAAACTGATTGTTAGGTTAACACAGTGTTTCATTGCTTCCATTTTCCACCATTTACGTGGTTATCTCTAATGCTGGTCTTTCCACTTGGCTTCTTGCCCCCTGCTGCCAGTGGCTGTCTGCTAATTCTCCTCCTCTATAATTCATCTTTTTGTATCCTCCCACCTTAAACACTGCACCTACACTTACAGGAGGAAAACTGAAATTCAAGGATAACATAAATGCTTACATAAAACATGGTTTTGGATTCAGTGTTCTCCAGTATTGCCCAGTCCATGATGTAAACAAATCTCTCATGTGTGAGGCAAACAAAGTTCTCATAAAAATAAAAATTGAAAAGCCAAATACATGTCATTTGGAAAAAGTCAAAAGAAACTTCTAAATGTTTTGTTATATCTTTCCATATTCTGTTTATAGATAACGTGGGGAACATTTTGTCTTCTATGACCAGAACCATCGTGGTTGAATTTTAACATACAAAAAAGTATCCTGTATTTAATGAATTTTCACTTTACCTGAGGAAAGAATAATAATAATGGTAAGATGAAAAGGACTTTAGGTGATCATTAAGTCACTTCCTGGTCCAGGGGCAAGGCAACGTTATATAATCCCAGAAGGAACATGAACAGCCCCCTTTTAAAGCCATATATATATACTCTTGTCGTCCAGGCTGCAGTGCAGCGGCACTATCTCAACTCACTGTAGCCTTGACCTTCCAGTCTCCAGCGATCCTCCCACCTTGGCCTCCCAAAATGTTGGAATTACATGTTGGCCAGAATTTAGACCTTTTTAAATTCTTCATTCTCTGTGATTTCAAGTTTAAAAATTAAAAGATACGTTCGTGAAATAAATAACTGACCACAACATAGTGGAGGAATAACTTGGAATTCAAACTCTCCCACTCTCCTTGCATTTTGCCATAGAGAGCAGGACCCTGAGGTCTGCCTCCTGGTTAATGATCCACTGGCACTGGGACTCATGCTCTGCCTCCTCCTTCTTGCCTGTTGGGTTGGTTGGTTTCTCCACCTAACTGCCATCCAACTCCTCAGACTCACTACTAACTTTTCAGTCTATGTGCTACATCTTCACATTTATTTTCAGTAAACCTTTTCTATACTCAATTTTCAAAAATACTTTTGTCTTTTCCAGGAATGTTATTATTTGAAAAAACAAAATTAATAGTAGAAAGATCTATTTTTCTATGTACTTATTTCCAGGAACATCTGAGAACAGAACTCAAAGAAGTCAGGAAGACCTCTAATGAATATACCTCATTGAAAATATTTTGGGGGTCAATGTTTCAGCAGAAGCAGCATTAATCATGAAACTGTATGGTGCACTTTTAGCCAAATACAATAACTGATATTACTATCTGGTATATCATTTCATCACTGTCTATTGAGAGAATGTATTTTATTTTATATATGTATCTGATTTTACATATAATGAACACTGAGATTATATATATATATATGTTTGTGTGTGTATATATATATGGCATATATATATATATATCAGACACTGAGAATGCTCTATATTTGAAAGAAGTCCAATTCAATTTTTATTTCCAATTTTTAATGTGCCATACAAAAGAGGTAGATAACACAGAAAGCCTTATACATTTTTAAGAGGAAAAATCCAATTTTTACTCTTATTTTACTTTCTTTTTCTATATATCATCAAAAAAACATACTTTAATTTGGCTCTCAGTGAACTGACATGCTTGCTTAACTGAATAGCAGTTTCACCAGCAGAGGCAAGATAACTAATATCCGTGGTAAAATCATTTCTGATGTTTCATGGACTCATGAAAAAGCCACCACAGACACTACAGACTCAATAGTTATATCCAAATATTAGCTGCAATACATTTGGAATTTCTCTTAAACATATATGTGTTCAACATATATATACATATATATACACACACACACACACACATATATACACACACACACAGTCATTAAAATAGGCTCACACACTACTAGCTACTAAAAAAAAAAAAAAAACCCAGAACTTAATTCTATCATATAAATGCAAAAATAGTCTTGGACCCTTTTTTCTACGTTGTTCTGTTTCTTGTTTTTTCCTTCAAAATATATATTTAGAAGTTGCTTAAGGGCATTATGAAATCAATCATGGGAGTAATTAAACTAATTAATTAGAACTAATCACAGTGTCATCTTGCTGAATTTCTTTATAATGAGTTGTGGATTCAATGTCCATAGATCATTGTAGTGTCCCCGCACTGGCCTGAAAAGCATGCCATGCAGCCATGTCATCCTGACATGCCACTTAACCTTTCCTCCCTCCCATATGTCCATGGTTCTCTCCTGAGCACCACCAATGTCCTAGGCAGTGTGCTGGCAAAGAGGATGAAACACAGTCCTAACTAAAAGGAAATGGGGATTTTGGAGGTGAGACCTGCAAGTTAGCAGGATGACAGCCCCATTTGGTACCCGCTGTGGTGAGAAGTGAGGAGAGGGGGCTGTGGGCCATCCTTCGGTCAGATAACCCTAAAAAAACCAGAGAACCCTAAAAAAACCAGAGAACCCTAAAAAAAAACCCCTAAAAAACCCTAAAAAACCCAGAGAAAACAAACAGAGGCTTCCTGGTGGTGACACTGGAACTGAATCTGGAAAGCCCATGTAGTTGGTAACCAAGCAAAGCCAAAACACCCCAGAGGGAAGATACAACAGAACAGCTTTTCAGAAAAGCTTACTTTAGTTGGTTCTAAGTGTGATCTAGAATCTAAACATGGAGCATTGGTATATGAAGTTGAACCAGAAGGCAGGGGTCAGTTTTGAAGGAATGGTATTCCACGCTTAGAATTGTGGACCTTATTAATCAGGCCAGTGCTTGTAAAAGGGTATTCCCTGAATCACAAGTCAGTCCCAGGAGATCCTTCAAGGAAGGGGAAAAACAAAAAAAAAAAAGTTTCAGTGCCTAAACAAGTTTGGTCAACATTGTCTATAAAAGGGTTTGAGAAGTCCTGCAGAAAAGGCACCATTTATGTTGAACCCAGTATGTCAAACACATGATTGTGGAACTCCCTCTTCTTGAAAATAATGCCAATTACAACAGGCTGAGCTAGTTGTTCATGGCACAGACTTTGGCAAATGCTGCTGTAGGTAATGAGAAACCATTGAAAGACATTAAGCAGATGGCTTTAAAAAGACCCCTTGCTTTGCCAACAGTGTGAAAATGAATGGAAAGGGAGCAAGACCAAAAGGAAGAAGCCAAGGCAGGACGCTTTGCTCTTTAAAATTAGAGAATGAAAGGGAATGGTTCCTAAGCACCTTCCAGTGTTAGCATCCCGTGATACTAAAAATAAAGCCATTTAAAAATTGATTTCACAATCATCCAGAAACAATTGCTGCAAATGGGCAATAAACATTTTTGTTTCTTAAGTGCATTTATTCCTTTTAAAGGTAACCTGTACGATGAGCTATTCTGCTACTGAATTGTAAAACCGTTACTGAGTGAGAAGCAGTCTTCTGAAGCATTTATTACATCTGGGGATGCCTCCCTAAAAATTACAATATATTTAAAATATTAAAGTTGAATTGCTTTCATACTGATTATTATCGCTATTCTTTCATTTTAGCTTCCCTAGTCTACTTTGTAATATTACATCTTGCTGGCAAATGTCATTCTCATTCCCACACATTATATGACCTTTCCATCAATTGGTTAGGACATAAATCATAGAGATAACTGTCTGGCCATATGTATACATTATGATGTCAGATGATTAATATTACTGAACACAAATTTTAAAGCCATTTAGTGACTCTCTTTTATTTCAGGAAATAATTTAAAAATGTTTTTAAAAGTAGTATTATCTTCAAGAACCTGTGCCAAGCTAAGACATGGCAGTCATCTTCTTTCTGAGTCCCATAAGGGCTTCTAACAGAATAGTGAATCCCATGCCTTTTTAAGAGGCTTTCTAGAGTCAATATTGACGGTGGAAACCTAAGAGGAGTGACTCTACTGGGTGTCACTCTGTTACATTATGAGGCTTTATTATTGGCAAGCAAACTGACTAGGAGCTAGTAAGGCCAGGCTTATTGGCTGTAAAAGTATACATCCCAAAGGAAGACTTAACTGCTCTCAAGTCCTTAATGGATCACCTGTTGGTTACATTTCCAATTTAGTCCCATTGTGAGAACTCTAAGAGAGTACTCAAGCGACTGAAGCTGATAACAACAAATCAGGTAACCACAACCCTTCCTCCTTGAAATTAAAAACAGCCTAGCAGGCAAATATGTTGCTAAATACTTTTAAGTAGGTAGGCATCTCTTACTAATTGTGAATTAACATCTGTATTAGTCTCCAAATAAACTAATCAATATGTGCTTTTTTTTTTTTCTTAAGGCTTTCATTCCCACTCTAATTTCAACAGATTGGAATAAATGATACTACAGCTCCCTGTCCTGCAAAAATGTTAGCTTGAAGTTTCAATGACTTCTTGCTTGTTCTTCCTTCCTTGGATCTTAGGAAATGTCCTTTCATTGTTTCATTGTTTTCACTGCCCATCCCACAGGCCTCAGCTTCAACCCCACTTCCTGCATGAATAAAACTCAACTGTTACCATCCACAGGCACTGGCACCCAATGCACCTGTCTTGCTGTTCTGCATCCCAGTCCCACTTAGAATCCCTTAAACAGCTAGTTTCAGTGATTTGCCGATGCCTGTCTTCACAGTGCCTGGTACACAGAGGTACCAAGTGAATTGACAGGCAGTGGGCTTACAATTTCCTGTATTCTCTCTCTTGGTTTTCCACACTGCACATGTAGTGAACTTAGGGAAGCTGCTACTATTTCCAGTATCAGAGATTTTTAACTTGGACTTCCCGTTTCTCACAAAACAGAGGATTTTTCACAAGGTAGGAAGTTTTAAAATCACAAGAGATGCCAGGTGAATTTACATCATAATCTATGGTTACTACTCTGTCCCCGGCATTGCAATACAATGCCTTTTCTTTCCATGAAGTAAAAAAATGAAAAAAATGGTCCTGTTATGGTGGCACTGGGGCAAGCTACTTAGAAATCCAGTGCAAGAAATACACTTGTATGACTTTCTTCTCTCTTGGCTCATCTTCTTGTTTATAAAAAATGGTGATTGTTCAGGCAATAAGAATTGCCTACAAGATTATGCCTCATGGCAGGGCTCCATCTGAGAAAAACTGCTCACAATGTTAAAATAAGTCAGAGTAATATCTCAAAATGAAGAATTATCTTATTCGAATAATAGGGAAAAGGGATCGTTCGTATAAGTCACTTTGATCTTAGGTTGAAATCCATTACCTGTATCTAAGTGTTTCCAGGTAAGCAGCCTACGTTTTACCAGCTGTATGAGTTTCTTAATACTGCCATGTCAAACTATCATGAACTTGATAGTTTGAAAGAAGAAAAAGTTAATCGTTCTCTTTTCAGAAAGCCAAAAGATCAGGGTAGGCAAGGCTGAGCTCCCTCAGCAGGCTCTTAGGGAAGGATCTTTCTGTGCCTCTTGCAGCCTCTGGGGGCTCCAGGGGTTGCTTGGCCTGTGGCTGCACCACTCTAATGTCTGCTTCCAAATTCACATGGCGGTCTCCTTTCGCATGGCTTCTCTTCTTCTGTCTCTTAGAGGAGTGCTTGTCATTGGATTTGGGTCCCATCTAGATTAATCAGGGTGATTTCATCTCAAAAATCCTCAATTTATTTACATTTTCAAAACCTGTTTTGCAAATAAGGTCGTATTCATAGGTTCCTGAGATTGGGACATGGACATGCATCCATTCAACCCACTACACTATCAGGCAAGAAATTATTTAATGTCATCATCAAATTTCCAAAAGCCCAAATATTTGTCTTTAACTCATCATGCTTCAGGAAGTTTAAGTGGCAACTTTTTACACAATTAAAGGAACATTTTGGCTATTTTAATAACGAAGGGAAAGAATATTCCATTTGGCTTGTTTGATGTCAAGGTAAAAAGAATAAAATTAACTTGTAACCCTTTAAAAATGATTTACAGTTGAGAGCAGGAGTCAAGCATAAGTGACTGAATTTCTTGCAAGATTCCATGCCAGGGAGAAATTTTCCATGAGGGCCACAGAGCTTTCTCATTTCGAAAAGGAAGTGGAAAATGTGGCAAAATCATAAGAACAAATGTATTTATTCCAAGTTATCAATAATTGAAAATATTTTACATTTCAAATCTGAACTCAAAAAATAGCCCACGGTGTCTATCATGCAAGTCAAATGACAAGATTTTGAAAAGCAAGGAACTTCCCTTTAATATTAAAAGCAAAAAAGCTACAATTTTATACAAGTCTGTTAATTGATCAAGTTCTAACTCAAGCCGTGGAGTTTTCTCTGATACCAGGCTAAGCTGTTCAGCAGTCTCTGCTATGAATTAATTTTTATATGAATAGGAAATGCTCAGAAAATGATCAGAATACAAATTTGACAGAAAAAAAAAAAAAAAAAAAACAAGTCCTGGCTGGGTGTGGTCGTTTACACCTATAATCCCAGCACGAGGCCAAGGTGGGCAGATTACTTGAGGTCAGGAGTTCAAGACCAGCCTGGCTAATGTGGCGAAATCCTGTGTCTACTAAACATACAAAAATTAGCCTGGCATGGTGGCGGGCGCCTGTAATCCCCGCTACTCGAGAGGCTGAGGCAGGAGAATCACTTGAACCTGTGAGGCGAAGGTTGCAGTGAACCAAGTTCTTGCCACTGCACTCCATCCTGGGTGACACAGTGAGACTTTGTCAAAAAAAAAAAAAAAAAAAATCCAGAACTTCAAGTAAAGGGGCAGAACCCACCCTTTATATAATTAGGCATTGCTTTGAGTAATGCAGATTTCTTGATCATGGATTTTTCTCTCTCTCTCTTTGATTTACATCGTCTGGAATTATCTGGTCTATATCATTAAAAATTTGAAGAATTCTAGCAATAATTTTCACATAACATGGCTTCTGAAAAAAATTTTACCTCTTCTGTTATGTCAATAATCCTCAAAGAAATAAATGTTTAGCTATAGTTAGATACACAGCTTTTTATTTAAGCTACTTTTAGCCACATACCAAAATAGATCTGTATTTTGACCAAAAATGTCTCTTAGCCAGTTTCATGCTTTATATATTTGCAAAATAGACACAGTGGCTGGAGAGACAGACTGAACACATGTAAACTATTTCTTTTTTTCAAATACAGCATTGTTCCAAAAAAAAAGTTATTTTGAATACTGTGGCAACATTATTCCATATTTCTAATGTCTTCAAAAGAAAGTTATATTATAAATTATTAAAAGAAATAAGTATGAATAATTTAAGTCCAATTTCTACAGTTAAATATACAGAGTTAAAGGTCAGCAGACAGCATAAACCATAACGTGCTGGCACTTTCTGTTGGACCAGCTCCTTTAAAAATGATTTATCATATGTCTGTTGTTGATGGCGTACATCCTTTTAACACAATGCTGATCTAACTCTGACATGATTTTAGTGAGAGAGAATTATTTAGTTTCAAACTTGGTTTTAAATGAAAATAAAGACACATTAAAAGAATAAAAGACACCGTGTTTTTAAAAGAATCAAAATATACTATATTTCAGAAATCATCATGAAATCATCCTTATCATCATTATTACAATACATACCATTTTTAAACGTTGGCTCTATGAGGCACTGTGCTAGATGCTTTATATATATATTACACCACTGACGGACAAAGCCCCATGACAACACAGTGAAGTGGGCATTTTTGTCTGCATTGATAAAATGGATGTTCAGACAGGATTGCAATTTTTCCAGCCAGATTTCAAATTTAGCACAAGGAGTTCCCATGCCCTTTTTCAGTTGGAATTCATTTGACCTTTTTTTTTTTTAAGTATAAATTGAAAATCAAATTTAAAGTCTTAGAAAATCAAAACTGTTAGATTGAAAAGATATGTATGCATTGGGAAATTTGTGGCAAGAATCTTTAGGTTCATTAAGAGATTTGCAACTTATATCATTATTTATTTGCTCACAGATTTTTCTCTGAAAGTACAATCAGGAAAATGTTTGCTCCAGCACTTGATCACCCTCCCCTAAATCCACATGTATTCAGTAAGGAAAGCTACCTGGAAAAGCAAACAATAATAGCTTCAGTTCATTCAACAATTAGTATACGCTGAGTTGAGTGCTCTGCTCTTTTTCTCTTTTTAATTTTTCAATCTTTACATTGAAGATTGAGCCAATTGCCTAATTGTTAAAGGAGAGCCTGACTTACGGGTATAGCACTGAGCACTTAGTAGGTTTTCAATATTAGTTGAGGGAATAAATGATTGATCTTCAGCCACATCGTGTGGCAGATATCATTTATGGTACTTATCACTAAGGTGGCTCAGGCAAGACAGGATGAAGTTAACTTCACTCTTCTGTTTCTGAATTACATACATGACAAGATTTAAATCACTGCATCCACACAAGCATAGTATCGTTTCTTCAGTACTCAAAAACGACAGACTATGAGCTTTCCTAACCCATTACCTCTTCTGTCCTACTCTTATAAAACTTTTTCTCTTAGCAACAGCTTTCATTAAATGCTATCCTTTACTATAAGACAATATTTCTTTATTAGCATGCTATATTCTATCTTAACTCTTTCTGTCTCTTTTCATTATTATAAAACTTACAATATAAACACTAAGAAATGCAGAAAGTCCTTCACTAAACAAACATGTTTATGCACACACACATACACACACACAGTCTTTTTCAAATCCTTCCAGAAATGTCTACGTACATAAGCGTATCCCTGCATAGTTACCTATAGACCTATATTAATATATGTAGAAAACCTCCACACACTTAAAAACACAAATGAGATAGTACTTTACATAGAGTGCTGCAAATTGATTTTTACATTTATCAATATATCTTGAACTTCATTTCAAATCAGTTCAATTATTTTGCATGGCTGCATATCATTATGGATATACCATTACTTATTTACTATTTTTGCCATTGGTAATTGGGTGTTTTCAGGTTTTTGCTATCACAAATAATAGTGCAGTAAACATTCTTATACTTAAAGGTTGCAGATTCATGGGCATGTATGCCTAGGATAAATTCCTAAAGTAGAATTTCTGGGCCAAACAGTAGTGTGTGAAGACAAGTGTGGGTGCTCTACCCTGATAGCTGATTGGGCCTCTGAAAATAATGAAGCTACATTCACTTTGAAGAGAAGTATATGAGGTTTCTTCACATTTTTTCAACACTGAGAATAACAACGGTTTAAATTGTTGCTGATATGACAGTTGAAAATGTGAATTATCATTATGTTTACTTTAATGTCTGTCAATTTAAGAAGATGTTCTCTAACAGAAATTTTTAATTCAGAATACTTGGCATTCTCTAATCCAAGTAAAAAGAAAAATGTTTAGAAAGTGGCTTGTGTGCCAGGCGTGGTGGCGCGTGCCTGTAATCCCAGCTACTCAGGAGGCTGAGGCAGGAGAATTGCTCGAACCCGGGAGGTGCAGGTTGCAGTGAGCCGAGATCACATGACTGCACTCCAGCCTGGGCGACAGAGTGAGACTCTGTCTCAAAACAAACAAACAAACAAAATTGGCTTGTGTGTAGTGTATGCTTCCTGAAGATGGCAATAATGATAGAAACATGTGTAATAGTAATGACACTGGAAACATCATGGGTGTTTCACTTATTTGTTTCTGTCAAATGCTATGTTTTTCTAAAAAGCCATCCATCTACATTTGCCAAATCAGTTTCCCTTAACAAGGGAAATGCTCTGATTTCCAAAAATAATAGTCTACCTAGTGACAAATACCTGTATATGTGCTTTTCTTAAGTTAAAAAATAAAAATGAAAAAGTCCACTGAATCCCATGCATTTTTTTGTTTATCTGCAGCTAACGGGCTTTTAAAAAGCATGATCTTGAAAATTAAAAATGCAGTTTACATGGCTGAATAATCACACCAGGTGATTACTATATATGGAGTTTGAGAATTGCTCCCTACCTTATTAAATTATTTCAAAGTACTTAGAGTAAATTTAATTTAGAATAAATTATATAGTTATATCCTTATCATTGTTTACCAAGTAAATTTTATTTCCTAGAAGTGTTACAAACATTTTGAGCAATCTTCAGAACCACATAAAATAACACTGTCAGTATTATTCTAACATTATACAGAACAGCGACTAATGCTGAGAGTGTTACTCAAGTCACAGATCTGGGAAAAGACCAAAATCCTGCTTTGAGGACTTCCATGCTCTTGCCTCCTCTAGCTCTAGAATTTTAGAATAATAAAATTTGGTTTTGGTAAGGAACTTATAGCCTAACTGGTTCAGCTACTTCTTTTGCAGGTAAAATCACTTCATGTTATGCATTTTTACCTATACATCTAGCACAGTCCTTGCTATTAGTGGATGATTCTATTTAATAGGAAGATGAAGTGACTTGTCCCATTTTAAACAAACTTCTTGTTGTGTAGACAAGAAAGCTGTGGAAGATTGTCTAGATTACGTTTCCTGACCCTGAAGTTACTATTTCTGTTTTCATCACTTCAAAAGAAGGTACAATACAATTTTACATTAACAAAAGCAACTGCTATTATTGCATTTAAATCTCAAACATAATAGTGATTAGATTAACTTTAAAATCCATTATTATTCAGAGACGGATCTGTCTTAGAGGCAGATATATCTACTCAGACAGAAAGGGGATATCATAAGGCTGCAAACACAAAAATTAAGTACATAAGCTTAACAGACCTTTATTAATCTGTATCAGTATCTGCTAGATTTTATTTAAAAACGAATTTATTATGGGAGAAAAATCACTTCATATATGAACATCAGCTTGACACATAGTTGTAAATGCATCTTCTGCCCAAGGTGCCATGCTATGGGCTATATGTGATTCCAATTCAAAACAATTATATGATAAGGTCCAGTGAGTTGAACAGTTCCATGTGAAAATTACCCGTATTACTTCATAAAACTTATCAGGAAAAAAAATTATAATAGTCATAGGAGGCTTTTTCTGTCTAGCTTTCTATTCTGTACTGTCAGTCTCTGAACTCCTTAAAAACTGAGATTTTTTTTTTTTTTTTTTTTTTTGCAACCAGTCACTGGCACAGGGTATTTTCAAAGTAAACATTTGTTAACGCCTAGGTGAATGAATAGATCCCACCAAATGTCATTTTTCTATCACAGTGATTCGCAATCCTGGCTGTATATTAGAATCACCTGGTTAGCAATAAAAATAATGATATGCTCACCTGACTTCACCAGAATTCTGATTAACTCTATTGAGTAATCAGGGCACATGTCTAGGTGTTTTGTTTTTTGTTGTTGTTTTAAATTTCTATTTTTTTTTCTATTTCATTGATTATCCTGGTGTCCCATTAGGAATTATTCCTAGAAGAATATCAAGTTCAAGATATTACAAGACATAAGCAAATAGGGAATTGCTGCTTGGAGACACATGCTTGGTGGAAAATATACCCAAACTAGCATTTCAATTTAAAGTTTAACTTGAAATGTAGAAGTTTTTTTGTTTGTTTGTTTGTTCGTTTGGCTTTTTTTGAAAGAAGTCTCGCTCTTGTACCCCAGGCTTGAGTGCAATGGCTCAATCTTGGCTCACCGAACCTCCGCCTCCCGGGTTCAAACGATTCTCCTGCCTCTGCCTCCCAAGTAGCTGGGATTAAGGCACCTGCCACCACACCCGGCTACTTTTTGTATTTTTTAGTAGAGACAGGGTTTCACCATGTTGGCCAGGCTGGTCTCAAACTCCTGACCTCAGGTGATCTGCCCACCTCGGCCTCCCAAAATGCTGGGATTACAGGCGTGAGCCACCGCCCCCAGCCTAAATGTAGAAGTATTTTGATAGCTCTTTCCTTTTTCCTCCCTGCTCCCTACCTTCCACCATAGGTATTGTTAGTTTTCAGTGATAACACATTAGCCCGAGTGACTTACTACAAGAAATAACATCAAATGCCTTATGTATTTATGAATAACAGAAAACTCAAGATGCAGCAAGGAAGAGAAACATATATGAAATTCATAAGCCTTGAAGAGCACAAGCCTGGGGCCAAAAAGCAGAAACAGAATTAGATGGATGACTTCTAACTCACATAGGGGATGATTTCATGCCAGTAGGGAGAATATACAAGGTTGTCTTTCTGAACAGTTTTGGGGACCGGCAGTCTCCCACACAGTTTTTAGGGCAAAGCAAAGTTTAAGCTTAGTAACTAGTCATGGCTACTCTCATTGAAAAATAGCTAGCCCAGACACAAAAGAACTCTGGAGTTATCTGAAACATATAGTGCCCCTCATTTTCTTCCTACATGAAAGCCTATTTTAATTGTCTTCATTAGAAGACATACTATTCTCTTATACGCCTGTATAAAGTGATTAATCTGTAGTAATGATTGGCAACCCCTGCCTCATAAATCCTTGACTAGAATATTCTTATGCCACTCACAAAATTTGGTTACTACAAAGCACAGTTTGGCACCATTCCCTCGGAGATAGCATTGACATTTAGCCCATTTCTCTCTGGGTAGTTGAGAAAAAATACCCTATCACTCAGCCTTCCCTGGAGCCTTGTAGCAATACCAAGGTCTTGCTTCCTTTCTGTAAGTTATGAGATCTTTGTGTGTCCCATATTCCTCAGTTTCAAAGAGAGTTGATAAAAAGAAAGGTAATACAGGCAGAGCACGGTGGCTCACCAGCACAATCCCAGCACTTTGGGAGGTGGATCACTTGAGGTCAGGGATTCAAGACCAGCCTGGCCAAAATGGTGAATACCTGTCTGTACTAAAAATACAAAAATTAGCCGGGCATGGTGGCGGGTGCCTGTAGTCTCAGCTACTTGGAAGGCTAAGGCAGGAGAATCGCTTGAAACCAGGAGGCGGAGGTTGCAGCGAGCCAAGATTGCTTCACTGCACTCCAGCCTGGGTGACAGAGTGAGGCTCTCTCAAAAAATACTACTACTAATAAATAAAAAAGAAAAGGAAAAAAGAAAGGTAATACAGCACATTACCATAGCAGAACACTTGTCACTATTAAGCTTGTATCATCTTTGACCACCATTCTCTCATGTGTACATTCTTGTGTCCTTGTATATACTACAGACGAGTTTACTAAGTCTCCAAGAAGTGCAGTAAATCTTTTCAGCTAACTTGCTGCAAATCAGGATCCAATCATAGTCTGCTCACTGCAGAGACTGTGCTCTATATTTCCTCCATTGAACCCAACCCTTGCTCCCATAGGAGAGAAGGTGCTTTTCATTTCCACTCATCTCAGATGGGTCATGAGCTATGTCAAAGAGCCTAGCAGCCTGCTGCTATTGCATCATTTTGAAGGAAAAATAAATAGAAGCAGCACCTGTCAAGTCCCTTCTAAAGATCCAGTGTAAATTAAGGGAATCTCCTGGAAGATCCTCTTTAATGAGTTCAAAGGAGCTGTGCAATAATTGTTAGATATATATTATTCCTTAGCATCTCTCACCCTCAGTCCAAATCTAGAGACAACTCTAAAGAACAGAAGAGTTTCCCAGAGGTGAATTCTAAAATGTAAATTGTATGCAAAGACTACAAAATGTGAACAGATTGGACAAACAGATTGACTCTCAAGGACAAAGCTTGAATTTATATATCCTTCCAGAATCATAGGTCCATGATTTTTTTTAAAAACTAAGCTTAACTAAATCTTAACTTTCTGCAAGTGTTTTTATGTCAGGTTTTACTACATTCAGAAGGGACAATAAAGAATTTAACACTTTAATCACTGCAACTCAACAAGAAGTACCATAAACATGTTAATCCATAATTTGCTGACCTTCTGCGAGAAGCTAAAATTTTTTTCCATACCTACCTCAACAGGCCCTTAAAACATGTACATGGAAGAAAAATCAGGAATTGAAAAATAACATTGACAGCCAGGAAAATTGGTTCATAAGTAATTCAAAAGCTCTATTTTACTTCCTAAATTGTCTTGGAAATGAGAATTTTTAACTGCGTGCTTTTGAAAATGTTAAATGGCATAGTTTTTTTCCAGATTAGGAGACTTTATTTAGCATAATAAAAAATAGACACAATATATTAAAGAGAGAAAATTATTATTTTTTTCAAATTTCTGTTCTTTCAATTACAAAAGAAATGCCATGCTGATTATAGCAATAAAAAGAGAACAGTTTTAAGTTTCTAACATACAATGAAAGGATACTCTCTGCCTCTACTCCAAAACAATCTCACATTGTCAATGTTAATCTACATTGTTAAATATACATATATATACACACACATATATATATTTCCTTTTTTACTGTCAAAATTGCTTTGAGGTTTAAACATAAAATACGTTTACTTTAAGATGCTTACTGAGAGAATAGACAGAGCCACAGGTAATGAAGTTAGATTATCTAAATAAAATTATCACTTTGTTAATACACAGGTTAGAGACCATGGTCAAATTACTTAATATCTCTGTGCCTCAATTAACTATTGATAACATGAGAATAGGTTCATATGAGAAATAAAGAAGATATTATATGTAATGAATCCCCAGTAGAAGCGAGAGGATTGATAGCATTATAAAAGCTAGATGTATATAGCTATGTTGATTGATCTGCATTGCTGCTTTTTTAAGAAAAATATCCCATTAAGGGAATTGTAGGACAATAATTTGATTACCAAATGATTCAGTTCAGGTCATATATAATTAGGATGCCAAATACTCCTGGTTTACTCTAATTAAGGAACTAAATTCCTGGGACTCATGACTTTTGGTACTAAAACTGTTAGTGATGGAATTCTCATACAGATTGAGAAGAGTTTGTCCCTCTAAGCAAAATAGTAAAAGAATAGTATGATGGAGAGAAACACAGGAAGTAAAAGCCATTTAATTGCTGGTATCTTTAGACCATCTTTACATGGTCATACATTAGAAATAACATACCCTTAGAGAACTAATCCACAAAAAGAGAAGACCAAAGGAGGACACTATTACAGACCCTACAGATATTAAAAGAAAAATAAATAATGGGCTATCATGATTAATTTTATACTAACGAATTTGACAAATTACAAAATAAACAAACTCCTTGAAGAATATAACTTACCAAAACTGAAGAAGACAGAAAATCTGAAAAGCCTATGCCCATCAAAGAAAATGAATCAGTAGTTAATAATAAACCTTTCCATTAAGAAAATTCTCTATGCTTTTACTGATGAAATTTACCAAATATTTAAGGAACCATTAATGGTGACATCACATACATCTTTCTGAAAACAAAGTAGGAAAAATTTTTAACTCATTTTATGAGTCCCGTATAATGCTGATACTGAAATCTGACAATCATATCATAAAAGAAGGAAATTGCTGACCTACATCCTTCATGAACACAGATACCAAAATCCTCACAAAATATTAGCAAAATTAATGTTTTTAATATTAAGTATGTTTTATAATATGCTATAATATTTAATATTAGTAATAACTAAATACTGACAATATACCAATATGATAATACATTGTAAGGTAGAGTTTATCTAAGAAAGGCAAAAGTGCTTCAATATTTGAAATCAATCAATGTAAACTATTACATTAACAGGGTAAAAAATTAAAAAAATAAGATTTTTTTCAGTACTTGTAGAAACAAGATTTGACAAAAGAGTAACATGACCAAACACTGGAAAGCTGGAAATACAAATTTCTGGTAAAATTGTAAGATGGTAAGACTTTTGGAAAACAGTTTGAAAATTTCCCATAAAGTTAAACATGCTTACTATTTTATCAAAAATTAATATGAGTTGATAAACCTACTATATTAATACAATAGAATAATTTCCTAAAACAACAAAATAATGTCATATACAGCAATGCAGATGTATTTTAAAATATTTTGCTAAATAAAAGAATCCAAGGTATCAGTTATATGAATAGGCAAAAACAATGAATTGTAAGAGAAATAGATCAGTGCTTTTCTGAAGTGGAAGCAGAGAGAAATGATTGAAAATGTGGCACAAAGGAATTTTAAGGGGTGATGGAAATATTCTAAATCTTGATTGGATAATGTAAAAGTGATTATATTTATCAAAACTCATCAAATGTTACACTTAAAATGTATTTTTTCTTGCCAACATTTATTTTAGGTTCAGGGTGTACATGTGCAGGTTTACTGCTTTCTGCAGTGGCTGAACTAATTTACATTTCCACCAGCAATGTCTAAGCATTCCTTTTTCTCTGCAACCTCACCAACATCTGCTATTTTTTTATTTTAAATAGCCATTCTGACAAGTGTAAGATGGGATGTCCTTATGGTTTTGATTTGCATTTCTCTAATGATTAGTTATGCTGAGCATTTTTTCAAATGCTTGTTGGTTGTGTGTCTTCTTTTGAGAAGCATCTGTTCATGTTCTTTGCCCATTTTTTTAATGGGGTTGTTTGGTTTTTTGTTGTTGATTTGTTTATGTTCCTTATATATTCTGGATATTAGACCTTTGTTTTGTGCATTGTGTGCAAATATTTTCTTCCATTCTGTAGGATGTCTGTTTACTCTGTTGATAGCTTATTTTGCTGTGCAGAAGCTCTATAGTTTAATTAGGTCCCACTTGTCAAATTTTGTTTTTGTTGCCATTGCTTTTGCCATCTTTGGCATGAAATCTTTGCCAGGATCTATGTCCAGAATGATGTTTTCTAGGTTTTCTTCTAGGATTTTTATAATTTTAGGCTTTAGATTTAAGTATTTAATCCATCTTGAGTTAATTTTTGTATATGGTGAAAGGAAGGGGTCCAGTTTCAATCTTCTGCATATGGCTAGCTGGTTATCTCAGCATTATTTATTGAATAGAAAGTCCTTTCCCCATTGCTTGGTTTTGTTAACTTTGTTGAAGAACAGATGCTCATAGGTGTGCAGTTTTATTTCTGGGTTCTCTAACCCATTCCATTGGTCTATATGTTTATTTTTTGAACCAGTACCATGCTGTTTTGGTTACTATCACCTTGTAGTATAGTTTGAAGCTGGGTAATGCAATGCCTCAAACTTTGTTCCTTTTGCTTGGGATTGCTTTGGCTATTTGGGCTCTTTTCTGGTTCTGTATGAATTTTAGAATAGTTTTTTCTAATTCCATGAAAAATGTTTTGGTAGTTTGATCAGAATAACATTGAATCTGTACATTGCTTTGGGCAGTATAGCCATTTTAACCATATTGATTCTTCCTATCCTTGTGCATGGAATGTTTTACCATTTATGTCATCTCTAATTTTTTTCAGCAAAAGTTTTGTAATTCTCATTGTAGAGAATCATTCATCTCCTTACTTAGTTGTATTCCTAAGTATTTTATTCTTTTGGTGGCTATTGTGAATCAGATTGCATCCTTGATTTGGTACTCAGCTTGGATGTTATTGGTGTATAGAAATGCTAGTGATTTTTGCACATTGATTTTGTATTCTGAAACTTTTAGAAATGTAAATTAAATCACAAAAAATGATTTATTAAAACCCCTCTCACTTGGAGCTTATTTGGTTGAGTTTGCTGCAAATATTAGATATATTCTCCCTAGTTCAGATTGATAGCCATATCCTCTGAAATCAGTAAGTCAATGTGATTTCTAAAGCAGAAATGAGTGAAAACTGGATAGTCAGGCTACCGTGCCTCTAAGAGGTAAGTACATTTACAGAAAATACAACAGTCTAAATAAAGTACAAACCATATGTAGAAATATAACATTATCTTTCTGTGGGACATTCTGATGTGTTCAGTGTTACAATGGTCCAGGTATAGGAGAGATATCATTATAGTAATGATGAAATAAATGCTGCTTTCTTAACATTGTTCTCATTGGTATACTCATAAACCTACTTTAGGGGTAACATTTTAGTTTGGTAATCATTTATTTTCACTATAAAATCAATAACTGCAAACATCTTTCAAAATTATTTGATGACTTTCTTGTCTTGATTTACTTGCTGACACCGTTCACATTATCCAATATGTTTCTTTTTGTATATCTTCACAATTATTTCAAAATTAGCTGAAATAATTTTAACTAATTCACTAGCTAATTTTTAAAGGTTCTAAAACATGAACCTACTGCTTGCTATAATTCCAGTTTTCCTTATGGCTCCTTAACCAGTTTTAACAAAAAATTGACAAGGTCTCAGGTACTTTAAAATTTTATTTCTTGCTGTTCATCTCCCTAGTACAAATTATGAAGGTGGATATGAATATTAGCAGTACTTTAAAAATATATTTTATCAAAAGAATAAATTCATATATGCATACACATAAAATGATCAAGTTAACCATTCTATATATGTATGCCATTCTCCTACTACAAGACCATCATTTGACATTTTGGTGAAAACTGTGCTGTAAAACGATAACCAAGCTAATTTAGGAAAGCCAAGTTCCCTATTTCATTGTTGTTATATGTAAGTCTTGTGAATTTAACGTAACATTTTTAGATTCTACTTGTTGCAGGTGTTAGCAGAAAAATTGACTTTACTAGTTGCCATTGTACTTTTCCACACTCCCCTCCTCCAAATTTAACTGATTTGTTAGTACACACATAGATTTTTCAGGGTAAGTTTCTTGTTCTTTCCCCTATGCATAATTTCCTTGATATAGAATCTTCACAAGCATGGTTGTAAAAAATGTTTAAACAGAGAATATTTTGGTGTGTTTGTAACTGGGATCCATCATTCACTGACATTCCACCAAGAGGCTATATTTAAACCTTTACACCGCCTTGCCTTATCAAAGGAGCAGTTTGGCATTTGGTATTTGGAGACAGCTATAAAGCTGCACCATCTGTACCACTCTGTTTCAAGAGGGACATCAATTTTTATCCTTGTTGGATCCTGCAGGAATACTCTGCTAAAACTCAGCACAGGCATGACTCAGTTATAATTCAATCATCTAACTGTGGCCAAGGGTATATGTGGCAATGAAAGCATTTGTGTTCATATATCTGGGGAAAAAAAGAAAACTGTTGTCAAATATTCAGCCACAGATGCATGAGATTTCTAAGTCACAATGACTGATAAAATATCTGGTTATGGGCCGGGTGCAGCGGCTCATGCTTGTAATCCCAGCACTTTAGGAGGCCGAGGCGGGTGGATCACGAGGTGAGGAGATCGAGACCATCCTGGCTAACACAGTAAAACCCCGTCTCTACTAAAAATACAAAAAAAAAAAAAAAAAAAAAAAAAAAAATTAGCCGGGCGTGGTAGCGGGCGCCTGTAGTCCCAGCTACTCTGGAGGCTGAGGCAGAAGAATGGTGTGAACCCGGGAGGCGGGGCTTGCAGTGAGCATAGATCGCGCCACTGCACTCCAGCCTGGACCACAAAGCGAGACTCCATCTCAAAAAAAAAAAAAAATCTGGTTATGTTGATGTCTTTGGATTCATATTGGAAGTTTGCTTTTAAGAAAATATTCTAGGCTCCACTGGAAAATAAAAGGATATTTATTTATAGATGGGGTTCTATTGGGGAAAGCAATATGTAGTTACCTAGCCTGGTACTTAATTTGCCATGTAGAAATTTGATGTGTTCTAACTATAGAAATCATAGACTTTCTTCTATTTCTTTAAAAATAATTACTTAATCACATTTGTAATCCCAGCACTTTGAGAGGCTGAGGCGGGTGGATCACCTGAGGTCAGGAGTTCAAGACCAGCCTGGCCAACATGGTGAAACCCCATCTCTACTAAAAATACAAAAATTAGCTGGGTGTGGTGGCATGCACCTGTAATCCCAGTTACTCTGGAGGCTAAGGCAGGAGAACCGCTTGAACCCAGGAGGCAGAGGTTGCAGTGAGCTGAGATCACGCCACTGCACTCCAGCCTGGGCAACGGAGTGAGATTCTGTCTCAAAAATAGTAATAATAGTGAGCCAAGATGGCGCCACTGCACTCCAGCCTGGGCGACACAGTGAGATTCTGTCTCAAAAAATAAATAAATAGTAATAATAATAATTACTTAAAGTGCAAAAACTAATCACTTGGTGGATCAGAACATCAGAGAACTATAAGGAAAAGAAAAATGATGGTGCATCAGTGCCAAGTTAAAAGATCATTCAGCATTAGAAGGAGGGTCTATAAATAAACAGAAAAGAATGGTCCCAACTAACCGTTATTTCTTCTGAACATACAAAATGAATATATAAGCTTAAACAACATGTGAAATTCAAATTTTGCAATGGTAATGCACCATTTCCTGGCTGTGAAAGTGATAAAACATTGAAATGAGTGACAGAGTAAAATAGATTTCCGCTTCTCTAGGCGGATAAAAGTGTGATGTTGCATGACTAGAGAACTGTCTCACAATGGCCTATCCAAATTTAAAATGCCTTATTTTTATGAATTTCTTTGAGGTAAAATTATAAGTAACTAAAACTATTTTTATTACTTGACAATTTCTGATACTCTGATGGTTCCTAAAGGAGTCTGGATTTCCTAAGCCTGAAAAGAATTTAACTTGGTGCTTTGAGATTAAATCTACTCAAAATTGACAGTAAACTTTAACTTCCTTAATCTCCCTGAGTCTATTCCTTATCAGAAAAAAATATATATTTTTTTAAGTTTAAAATCATATATATACACACACACACACACACACACACACACATATGGCCATATACTTCATAGGATTATTGACGACATTAAATTTAAAATTTAAATTCAAATAAAGTGTTTGACACAATGCTTATGTTATGAAGAAGGTGAAAGCATGCTTGTGAAAATGGCATGGTGGACTGCCAAAAGCCGAGATTCATTTACATACTTAACGTTTTTTAGAGTTCAATTATCTTTCTGGTGTCACTTGCTCTTAGTCATGACATATGCATATCCTTATTTAAGGAAGAATATAATTTAACATGTGATTTCTTTTGATTTACAAGATTTCTTCCAGAAGCCTAATACAACCTCTAATACATTCTAGGATTCCATAGACATACAAGAGAGAAACTTGCATATGATATTGATAACTATAGGATACTTTCAGGGAAGCCAGTGGTGCCCAAGGGAGAGAAACTGAGGTGCGCAAACCACTGACAGCATTCATCATATTCTGACAGCTGCCTAAACAAAGTGTCTGGTTCTCTCTCTAAAAGCCACTGCTTTATGTGTAAATGTACCAGGTGCCTAAATACAATATGTAGTATACATGTGTCTTCCTGAATCAGTATTCAGGTGTTTCTCCCTAAGTATCTGAATATTATAAGTTGCATAGAAAGAGACATAAATGTTATGCTTTTAAAAGTAGGCTATCCTGACCCAAATTTAAGTAGCTTAACTGCTCCAAGTAAAATCACTGTCTTTGGCAGATGTATTTTTATACCGAAAGTCAAATGAACTGTTCTAACACATAGACAAAATGTAACATTCAAAGTCTCACCAAATAACCCCTGAAACAAAAATATCCATTTTGTTAAACATTTATTTATTGCCTACCTATCAAACTCAGAAACATGGCACGTCATATGGAAAAGACCACGTTAGTGCTTGAAATGAGGATGGGGGTAGAGGGAATGACAAATCACTCCTGGAAGTTTAAACCCAGTTTCTCCTACAGAAATGGATGGAGACAATTAAAGGTATGTCTCGACTGCATATTGCAGGATAGAAGGGGACAGAGTTGAAAACTCAAAAGCCATTGTTTCTACCTCCACTGGGCAAAAATGCAATTCCTAACAAGGGTGTTAATAAGCATAACTTGAAACCTAATATGCCCTAATAAACTGGCTGAATTTGGTGGAATGCTCTTGTTATCTGAGTTCAGTTAATGCACATATAATTATGGGTGCATGTTGACAGGGCAGGGGGCAGAGTAGAGGTAATGGGGAAAGACATAAGGTGAGTCTGTTGTGGAGACTAGAGTGAGATAATATTTGAGTTCTATGCATTAACATGACATTGGAAAAAAGATCCACCAAATTAATATTATAAAAATAAATTCACCGCTAATCAATATGCATGGATTAGATCCAAGACTGGAAAATATATGAAGATAGTTCTATAAAATCTTTAGACAAACAGGAAGAGGCAAAATGTATTTTTAATTTGTTTCTTGTGAACAAGTTATTGGAAAAAGTCAACTTTAACTGATTTAAAATGCCTGAGATCAATTAGGACTTCTACATGGTTTTACTTTTCTTAAACTGCAGTTTTAATGGTGGTTATGGTGGTTATCTTGTTTTTCCTCCATTAAGTTTAAATTTATCATTTAGCCCAGTGGTTCTCAGCCCTGGCTGCACAGTGGAATCACCTGGGAGCATTTAATGGATACCGATGTACAGGCCCTATGCCCAGGGATTCTGATTTAATTGGTCTGGAGTGGAATATGGACGTCGGTGTTTGTTAACGGCTCCCCAGGTGATTCTAATGTGCAGCCAGGTTTGAGAACCATTGATTTAGTTTTTAGGCCTTGGTTTGCAGGCTTGTGGAGCAATATACCTTGCCTGAGCTGGTGACGCAAAGATACCACCCAGAAAGCTTGGAGACCCAGGCTCCCTCCTCACCTCTAGGTGCAGTGTCTGGTCTGCATTGTGTCCCTTTGGGAAGGAGCTGACTGCGTCGGTAGTTGTATGGATTATGTTAAGAAAAATTCTGAATTAGGTTCTGAAAGAGTCATTTGCCTCTCTCTGGTGGCTAAACCTGCACAATGTAAGTCAGGAGGTATTTGCAGGCAGGATTTACACCTTATGAAGAAAACTAGTTTGTAGCAAAGGAGAAAGGTGACATGTAAGTCCCTGGTTGTGGTTGCTTCCAAGGCCTGCCTACACCACTGACCTTCCTGAGGCTCAGCTGTTTCTTGAAACAGCTTCTTTTCTTTTCAGTTAATTCTGCTTTTGCTTAAAGAAAAAAGAGAAAAGTTGTACAAAGCAAATTTTTTAGAATCTAGTTGGCATTTATTTCCTAAAGTAACGAAATGAAAAATGAAAAAAAAAAATAGGTAGATTCCAACTGTATTTTGGAAAACCTTCAGGTGGTTTTTCTATTTTGTTTTTAATAACAATTTTAATAATCTTCTGCATTTTTAAAGTATTTCATCTGAATGTCCTGCGGCTTTATTTATCCAAACAAAAATATGCAGAGTTCATTAAAAGGTGGGAGGTGGGTGATGCCTCTTGTGTTTGCACTTGCATATTTAGATGTACAGACTGAAGAAAGTTCTAATACTTGTGGGCTTCTTTGGTTTTTCACATATACTTAATGCTTGTTCATGAATGCACATTTTTCAAGGAAGTTTTAAAGCAGGAACATCTGCTAACCCACAATTAATAGTGCTGACAGTGTGTCATCAAATTACACAGAAGCAGGTTAAAAAAAAAAATGTGATTTTGAGGAAAACGATGACAGGTCTGAGAACAGAATGTAATCATCCAAAGGTGCACTTGTGCATCTTTTATATAGTCAATTATTTGGACTCAACTTAAAATACTTGAGATACCTATTAACGCTAACTGATTACTGAATTGACTAGGAATGTTAAAATAATAAGCTTATGTGGCCTTTTATCTGAGTAGTTAGTAACTATTGACAGTCATGGAAAACGGCCTTGATCAAAGACTTCTGCTACTACCTATTATGGTCAGGATTTTGCTATGTTTATGGCTGTTAACATATACATTTCTATCATGAAACTGTCTTCTATATTTTTTCATCTCTGTGTTCCCAGTGTGTTAGAAAGGCAGTATTTTTTTTCAGTTCGCAGCTTTGACTTTTTTTTTCCATTCCTTTGGGGAGCATGATTACAGTGAAGGCTCATTCTAAGGTTGAGGTATCTCAGAATGAGATCCTTTTGGCACTTGCCTAATTGACTAGCATTGTGTAAGAAGCCTAACAGATTTGTCTGAAACCCAGTTCCTTTCAAGAGCAAAAAGCTTGATGAATAAGGGTCTTTAATTTTGGAAAGTCAATTATTTAGATCCATCTATAATATTTCTTACATTGCTCTATCAAAATGTACTTGGGAAAATTAAACCATATTTACAAGTTTGGGACTAGAAAATGATCTTATGTTAATTCAGGTTCCTTAGATCTTGCCCTAAAAGAAAAAAAAATGTAGATTATTTGAATTGTAGCAGCAAGAGTTTGAGGATCCATGTATTTGGTAACCTGAACCTGAGAATCACGAAACATGTGAATTTTGTATCAAGTATTTTCATTTCCATTTTCTTTCTATAAGACAATAAGTTTACCACAAATCTATTCCTGAAGACTTCATTATTTTATTTGAAGAAAGAATATCATACAACTCTTGAAATATGGGCGTCTATTCACCAGAACTATATGTAGTTCTGAACCACAGAATGTACTGTGAAATAAATTTACAAAAGACCTTGGATATTTAAAATATTGTGTTTTAGCCACATGACAGGAGTTGCTTCCCTTTTCCTCCAGTAATAATAGATTTCTGGTCTGCATAAGCATAACTGTCCAGAATTTTTTAACTGAAGCAGACTGCTGACTTTATGTACATATGTGGTACTTTATCTGCATCCTAAAATAATTCTCGAGTTCTCAAGGAAGAAAGCCAAAAAGAACTTTCATAAAACTTAACAGAAGCTAAATTGGCCTAAGAGTCTGAGTATTGTCATAAACAGCAGGGAATAAGATCTCACCAATTTTTTGCTGGACTTATTACTTCTGAAAAGACAATTTATGGTTTATACCTATCCAAATGAAAAAAATATACCATGAGTTGTGTTTGATTTAGAGTCTATTTCACAACATGAGCTAAAACATGAGCTGAGATCGGGTCTCACTCTGTCGCTCAGGCTGGAGTGCAGTGGTATGATTACAGCTTATTGCAGCATCTACGTCCTTGGCTCAAGCGATCCTCTAACTTCAGCCTCCTGAGTAGCTGGGACGACAGGAGTGAGCCACCAGAACAGGCTAATGTTTTTAAATTTTTGTATAAACAGGTTTTTGCCATGTTGCTCAGGCTTGTCTCGAACTCGTGAGCTCAAGCAACCTGACCACCTCAGCCTCCCAAAGTGCTGGGATTACAGGTGTAAGCCACTGCACCTGGCCAATTTTTAAAATATATCTTATTGAACTAAATGAAATGGCTGATGTTTTTTACCTATAAAAATGGCAGATCCATATAGTTGAAGTTACCATTACTTGATCATGCAGAAAGAGATTACTAAAAGCCACATGCCATTTGTTGAATTTATTATATGCCATTAAGAGTATCTCAAAAATTTTTAAATGAAAAATAAAAATGCTATGGGTCAAAGAAAAATCATTTATTGAATGTACTTTGACATTCACAGTGACCAAGCCTTAATGTACTACACCTTTTGGCAATGAATTTATTCAAAAAAGGCTTAAGAGACCTTGGGAAGAAAAAATAAGTTTTGCGTGACATGGGTGATGTCACTACATTAATTTTAGGTACCTTCTGACTCTATGACTCTGCATTTTAGGGTATAGCTATATTATCTCAGTGTATGCTACAAGATAATGCCTGGACTATAAGCACTGATGCTTGGACTGAAATACGTGGGATTCTGACTGGATATAAAATTCCATGTTCAGAAGTTAATACAATAATCTTATTTGCCAGATTCTAATAAAACAAACATTTTTATCAGTCTCTGCAATACTGCCTGTGCAGTTCACAACTGTCAATGTCAGATCGTCAGTGTTTACAGCATTAAGAATCAGTGGCTCAAGGATAAAGATAATAAGATGTTAGATAAGTGAGGCCAAATATGACCACAAATCTCCCATTCCAGGATGTATAAGTTCATGCTACAATTTCAGTAAAATTATTCCTTATTTCCTATATGAATATATTTAATAATATCATCACTTTATTCTTTTGGGTTGGCAAATTCAACACTCAAAAATCAATTTTATTTTCTCTTCAGTAATTTTTTTTCATCAAGATACAAGAGAAGCCTTACACCTGTATTATATGTGATTTGCATGTGTTCTCCATGACCTCTTAGCAGATGGGGCTGTAGATTGTTAAAAATTATGCCCAATCCCCATCATAGTCTCAAGAGAGGGAAATCATCCAATTAGCAGGAGCTCTTGCAGAAAGGCAGGGATGACATCAGTACCCAGGTGGAGGGGCTGGCTTTGGACAGCAAGAGTGTTGATAAGGGCAGTTCATGCATCTTTCTCCTCTAATGCCATCCCTGAACCATTTTCAAGGATGGTGCCACTCGCAACCCTTTGGAAAGGAGTCCTTACAGCCCATTCCAAGGCAAACACTCCCGTGTTTAGGCAGCAAGATATTTGCTTTCATACCCCTGGTTAGAGGTGACTACACCAGGGAAAGGTGTCGGATTCAAGAAGACTGGTGGTAGCCAGTTCACTCATGACATGGTCTCTCAGGACTTTGAACAGAAAAAGACAGAGAGAGACAGGCTATGGGTCCTGGGAGTAGCAACGGAAATGTGAGCAAGAATAGAGAAAGCAGTGAGCGAACTGAAATGGTGAATAAGCTGCAGTTGCAATAAGTGAAAGATTTGTCATTTGAAGTAAGTGATTTGATGTGACAGTTATGGAAGAATCACGGATTGAAAGGAATTTAGTGACCATGATGGGCAGGATCCCATGAGCACAAAGGGATGACCCAGGCCTCAGAAGTATGTGAGCCTCATCCACGTCCTAAGTCATGTCTGGTCTCTGCAGGCCTCAGCATCGAGGCTATCCCTTAGTTCCCATGAGTTCCCTACAAAAATCTCCCCCAGTTCAGTCTTATGTTCCTCCCCAGAACTCCTGTAAATACATTTTTTATATTTCTCACTTTCCACCTTGTACCATAGACATTTCAGCACATATCTTTTCTCCCTTATAAGCAATAACCTCAGTGAAGACATATCCAAGACTAGCCCATCTGGCACATAGAAGGTATATAACAAGTATTCTTTCAAGGAACGTCAAATTTTAAAAAATTAGCTGGAAAAAAGAGAAACATCCATATTATAAAATGCATTTTATAACCACATTTATTCAAACAAGAATATTTTCAGTCTTAGAATACTTGTATGACACATACAATTTAAATTTGCATATATTTGTATATATAATTAACCCAGATTTTAAGCTCTCACACATGGTATTTAAAGACAGTTCAGCCTATCACCTTTAGATGGCTAGTCAAAGAAATTCAAAGACCATATCTTGATGTCCCCATTAATATCACGGAGTCCCTGGGTCTCTAGAGCAATTGAATACTTTTTAATGGGAGTGTCACATACACTTATGTTGACATGGCATTAGTTCTGTGTTTCAGCATAAATGCCATTACAAAGTCAAGGAAGGTTTCACTTCTACTTTGCTTTTCAAGCACAAGTTTGTTTTTTTTGTTTTTTTTCTTTCATGTCATGATAATACGGAACCAAAAAATCTAATTATTTCTTCATTCCACCACAGACATCATGATACAGGATGCCAAGGATGCAGTTAAACTTGTGCTTCTATCTAAAATTATAATAACAACACCTTTCTCACAAGTTATAGGAACTAATTAATGTTTTAATGAAACAGCTTGACAAAAATAATTATCATTATGAAGTTATGGGGGAAAACAGAAAAGAACTTAAGGACTTCAAGGACTACCGGATTGAAATGAGGATTTTAGTTTGATAGCCCAATAAGTAAAATTGCTGGGGGGACATATGGTCAGTAGAACATGTAGGGATTACTTTCTCATCTACATTCTTTCAGCTTTTTCTCTTAGCCTTTTCTCATCCCAAACTGTTGATGACATCATTACAGAACAGATTTCTGGCAACGGATGACATTAAATGCGAATTTGCCAAGATAAACTGACTAGCGTACTTTGTTGGCTAGTTTGCAAACAATCCACAGTTTTCACTTTTCCAATATGGAAAACGTCTTCACTTTATAATGAAAAAAAACAGAATCTAAACTCAAAACATAGCTTGGGACTACTTGCTTCAACAAATTTGACTAAGTTCAAGCAGTCAATTCAGGTCATTAATCAATGTGATTAATTATGTTTAGGAAATTCACAAGTTATTTTATTTGGTCATATTATTTGATATGACTGCAGATAATATAAACTCCATAGTTTATAATTTGGCCTTCTTTTTAATTCCTGAATTATATACTAGTGATAGAGGAGGGTGCCTCTCAAAATCAGTTTTGTTCTTATAACTGTACAGATACTTTTAAAACAAAAAATCATGGTAAAATTTCTAAAGGGCCTACCATTCTAACAGAAATAATTTCCCCAGTACTGTCGAGCGCCTTTTCTTTGGTAACTGTGTATATCTGGGGAGGGTCGGGGGACCAGATTAGTCATTAATAGCATTTTGTTATTCCTTTAAATGGTCAGCAGACATGTGCTTTAGCGTGATGATAAAGAACTCTCATGAACAGACACTCTACAGTAAGACATATCTCCTGTTGCCATTTTGAATAATGCTAAATTCAAAATAAAACATACCATTATTTACGTCCCAGCAACTAATTACAAATCCAGAAGCCCTATGAACTGAAAAATAAATGAGGTTTTCTACACTGTAAACATACAACCATGAATAGCATATTATTTTTCCAGAGAAAGTGAAGCATGATCGACAAAACGTGAGGACTTCAAAAACAAGGCAGAACAAGAAGGCATTTGAGTCAAACATACAAGGAACAGTTTTTGTTTTGTGGGCCTTGCATAGGCATGTTCACAGAGAAATGATCACTCTTCAGGCTATTAAAAAAGACAAAATATTTTCCAAGCTTGCTCCCCCTTTGCCAAAATCATGGAGATTTTCTCTCATTTTAGGAACTGTGGTTCTTATTTCTTCCCTTTTGTAGCTGGAAGTCATTTTGGTATACAACCAACTATGTAACCTTTCTTTCAGAATCCACCTACGGCATTGCCAATGCAAATTCTTAAATCATGTTTTATGCTTTTATGTCTATTTAAAACATTGGTCCTCCATAAAGTACCCAGTTAAAAAAAAAAAAAAAAACAGTAGGCTCTCATTGCATTTTGCTTATAAGGTATCATGAAAAATTAAGGTCAGAATATTTTCAAAGAATCTGAGCAGTTTTCTAAGGTGAGATTCTTTCCTTTGGTCCTTGCAAGACGGCCAGGCCCTGGGGCTATGCCCTTCTCCACTCCCTGATCACCCCTGATTCTTATCCTCTTTCTCCACTCCTCCCTCTGACTTTTCCAGTTCTAGTTCTTCCCTTCAGTCCTACTGTAACCTTCCTGGTACACTCTTTGCTTTTGTTCAATTGCTTTGAAATGTTCTCAAGTGAAATGCCAGGACATTCTGAAAGAATTCTGGCTGTGTGTTTAATCAGTGGGTTCATTGAATATGGCTGCATTTGGTGAAGTTTTGCGCCAGACTCCTTAATTTCAGGGAAAAAATACAGGAATAAAATGTCAGTTTATGGGCCACCATTTATTTATTTATTTATTTATTTATTTATTTATTTATTTATTTACTCTTGATGGCAACAGTAATCTATGTTGACAATATGGGAAGTAAAAAGAACCTAAGTCACCCATAATCTCACCACACCAATTATTAACTATCATCATTATTTTTATAAAATTCATCCCCTTTAATTCCTCTGCCTACAAAAAGTCATTTAAAAATCCTGTAATCCTGCTGCTTACACAAACTATAATCTGTACATTTATTTTAATGAAGCAGTGAATATCTCCCTATTCCATTAACTTTACTTAAACTTTCTCTTCAGCTTCATGACTGTTATGTAATGTGGAAATGCCATAATTTGTTTAAGTAGTACCCTATTGTTGGATGTTGGGCTTGTTCCTAAATGATCACTAATATAAATAATGCTGTGATTCCAGGACAAAGATGTACACATATCTGACTATTTCTTTAGACGGCTTTGAAGAGACTTCAAGTGCAAATACTACATTAAGGTAAACTGCAAGAATATACAGATATCCTTGTGATAAGTCGTGAGAATGACCTTATTTAGCATTTTTAAAATGATCTAGAAGAAGTATAATTTCCGAATTTACAGCAGTATAAACTTTTCTTGATAATGAAGTAACTCCGAGCCTAAAGGAAATAAAGTACATACCAATTTCAAAAGGCTAACAGGTTAAAAAGCAAGAGATAAGCTTCAATGGGAAAATGTACAGGATGATGTACTTAGTGAAAAATAATATATTCCATACTTACAAGCTGATGGGATTACATAGCTTAAAGTGATAAATTACCACTCAGAACAAGGACATCAGAATCATTAATGCCTGTTTTCTGAAGACAGAAGTTCAATGTACCACTGAGAGCAGGAAAAATGATGATGTATTGAATAATACTCAACTTAAAAATACTGAATGCCTGGGAAAGCATCATGGCTTTAGGGTGAAGAAGGAGAAGGCTGGCTAACCTGCTCTCAGAGGATTGCTGCTGCAGGATGGCAGAATATGTCACCCTAAAATATGCCACTTTGGCATAACAAGAATCTTGAGCTAAAGACTAAAAAACCAGCAGATACAAAAGGAAAACTCTGGCCTCCCTATAGGAGGACAAATAAACAGACATTCTTATCACCAGAGATGGGAGAAAACTCTCATGTGAAAAATGCTTTCCCCTTACCAGGAAAGAAGAAATGTTCTTGTCACTAGAGATGGGGAGCTGAAACCCAGAAAAATCTGTACAAACAGACTTTCTTAAAATAGCTCTTACTTTCCTTTATCCTTCCCATAGATTTTAGTTACTTCCACACGCCTCCCTCTGTTCAGCCTATTATATAAGCATTTAGCTTTGGCCACTTCTTTGGGTCATTTCCTGTGGGGGCTCCCTTGTACTTGTAAAAATCACTGTGCTTTTCTCCTGTTAATCTATCTTATGTCAATTTAATTCTCAGGCCCAGCTGAGACTCTTAGAGGCCAGGAGGTAAAGTTTTGAAACCCCCTACTCTGCCTAAGGCAATATAGAAAATATGGAGGCTGTGAAGAGATTTGTTTGAAGTCTGTTAAATCATGAATATGCTGTCACACCAAATGCTCAATTAGGAAACTTTGAAATTCATGAATGAATAAAAATAAGTATATTAAACAATGAATACTAAATATGAGGAACTCATTGCACAATAACTTACACAAGCCAAAAGTAAAATAATGGCTTAAAAATCACAAATACAATATTCATTCATATTTTAGTGATTAAAATAGTTCCAATCTACTTACCTTCCAGATTCATTCTCTGACATTTTCAGAGTTGTAATGAAAACACGTTTTATCTTTAACTGAGGCTTGCAGATTAAGTGAAAATAGGTGCAAACTCTCTTACTTGGCAAGTAAATATTTTCCTTAGAATGTGATAACATCTCACCTTTCATGCTTTCTTCATAACACACTAAAGCTGATGAAACCACAGCAAGTGATGAAATTGTTAGAGAAGCCGTAGAATACTGTTAAACAATCTTTCCTAGTAAATTATGCTTCATTTTTGTATTGTTTTTCTTCCTTTTCTATGCCTCAATTGGTCAACTACAAATTGTCAGCAATGAGTAAAAATCGTTGTTCTGTATAGCCCCTGGCCAATCTTGGAGCACACAAAAATATAAAAATGAGAGGTAGGAATGACTTAAAATATCAGTTTTCTTAGCAAGCTCTAATCACAGTGATAAAAATGAAATACTTGAAAAACAGTTTAAAGATTTCTCAAAGAACTAAGGGTTGAACTACCATTTGACCCAGCAATATTATTATTGAGTGTATACCCAAAGGACAATAAATCATTCTACCAAAACGACACAAGCACACACACGTATGTTCATTGCAGTGCTATTCCCAATAGCAAAAATATGGGATTAACTGAAGTGCTCATCAACAGTGGAATGGATAAAGAAAATGTGACACTTATACACCTGGAATACTATGCAGCCATAATAATGAATGAGATCATGTCCTCTGCAGCAACGTGGCTGGAGTTGGAGGCCATTATCTTAAGTGCACTAGTGCAGAAACAGAAAACTGAATATCACATAGTCTCACTTATAGGTGGGAGCTAACCATTGGGCACACATGGATATAAAGATGGGAAAAAATAGACACTGGAGATTACTAGAGAAGGAGGGAGGCAAGAGCTAAACACTACTTATTGGATACTATGGTCACTTCCTGGGTGACCAGTTCAATCACACCCCAAACCTCAATATCATGCAATATAGCTTTGTAACAAACCTACAGGTACCCTTGATTCCAAAATAAAATTTGAAAAAGAAAAGTCCAGTTAGATGTCTAACTACAGTTATGTATAATTATATATAATATAGATATCCAACATATAAAGTATAACTATGTTGACATACCATCATTATGAAATTAAGTATTCATTTGGCATGTATTGTTTTATTTCTGAAAAAAAGTATATATCACATGAGTTTGTGTCACCTATTTATTAAACAATATCTTGATATGCTTTTCAAGTTCTTTGAAATCTGACAATGTTGTCCTTTATAAAATGCAAAGAATGTTACTAATATGCTGGGGTCCAAGGTGGACTTTGAGCCGTCCTACTGGTTGATCAACCAAGAGCCACTCCCATGGGACTTGATTCAATTTGTGACCCAGGCCCTCCTCTGGTGAGGTGAAGGGTCCAACCCAAGACTGTGAGAAAGCAACAAGAGTTACAGCTTCCTACTTTGAGTAATACACTTGTATACAGCTTTCATGTAATAACTCATTTAAGCCTCACAATCACTCAGTGAGGTACCTATTATTACTATCCTCATTTTACACATGGAGAAAGAAAGATCTTTGTGTGTTAAGCATGTTGCCAAAAGTTGCTCAGTAAGGACTGATAAACATGGGGGCCACAAGTGAAACCCCTGCAGTCAGAATACAGTGAACACAGCACACACCTTGGTACATGAATCCATACTATCAGTCAATGGTTAACTGAATCCTATCATTGCCCTTGCCATATTTTTCAGGAGAGGAGGACATTAAGTGTATAAGATGGCTTCTTCTAAAAGTGAGGTGTCTGGGATGAGGAGTGGGACACAATTGTGAATGCAGTGTAAGAGCAAGGGGATAATATTTTTTTTTCTGAAAAAAGCATGTACTATTTGAATCTATTTTTGTGAAATTATATACATATTTTTGTGTAAGTATGTATAAAATATAAGGTTTGTGGAAGGATGGTGTTCAAAATGTTAACAGCAGTTACTTCATAAAGTTGCATTCTAGCAAATCTTTTCCTTAATCCTTCCATCTCTGTGAATGGCACAAATGCTTTCCAATGAACACACAGGATTCAAATGATTAGAAAAGAAATAATGCTTATTGTCCAGAGGAAAACGAAAAGAGAAAAAAAGGAAGGAAAGGCAGAAAAAAGATAGAGGGAAGAAGGGTGGGAGGGGAGAAGGTAGGAAGGAAGGAAAGAAGGAAGGAAGGAAGGAGGGAGGGAGGGAGGGAAGGAAAGTGGGAAGGAGGGAGGGACGGAGGGGAAACAGGGAGGGGGGAGGGAGGGAGAAAAAGAAAAAAAATATTTGCTTGGCTGCTTTTATTCTATCTTTTCTCCCCAACAAGTGGCTATATAGTGCCTCAGCTTCCATTTCTTGATAGAGAGTTCCTACAGGCTGTTTTATATCATCATTTTTGATTCTTCCATGATGGGAAGCAATATATTTTGATGGTTAAGAGGATGCACTTAGGAAACAGACTAAAATTTGAATCTCCACATGCAAGATGTATGACCTTGTAGAAGTTATTTATTCTTTCCAAGCCGATATTTTTTTCTATATAAAACAAGGATAATCTCTGCCTCTTAGATTTGTGATGGGAAATAAATTAGATAATGTACTTGGCACATAGTAAGCACGCAATACTTGATAATTATTTTTCCTATAGTCCTTGAGAGCACATGCTGGTATAATCTCCAATGGTGTATACTATTGCATATGGCTGAAAAAAGGATTTTTCACATTTTTGTGCCATGGGTCCTTTTGACTTTCTCCTGAAGCCTGTGAAGACCTTCTCAGGATAATGTCTAAAAATCCCTAAAATAAAACACATACTATTACAAAGAAAACATAAAGAAGTTATAAAGATATTTTTAATTTTGATAAATATGCTTATTTATGAACATATTAAATCATAAGGTCTGGCAGCAGATCTAATTCGTAATAATTATTGGGAAGTAGTGATGAGTATAAATGACATTTTCAGATATCTGCACCAAATATAAGGTAATATGAATATGTATGTGAATTCTATTGGTGATAAAGCTACAGACATTGTTAATTCTAGAGTGGTTTGTTGTCTACATTTATAATTACAGTAATGCTAAATTTCTAAAGATGAAGATGAAATTTTTCCCATTCCGGATTGCAGAATCTGTGAGTTTTGTTTACCAATGTTCTCGGCTTAAAGATCCCTGGGATATAAGATTACTTTTGAAAGAGAATATTCATTTTGGCTTTGCCATCTACAAAACGGGCAATTATTTTGAACTTGGCATCATCCTTGACTCCTCTTGCAAACCAAATCATCAGCAAATCTGTATGCTTTAATTCCAGATATGTGTAGAATCTGACCACTCTCAGGACCTTCATCACCCCATACTGGTCCAAGCTACTATCTTCTCCTACCTGGATTTTTTTTCAACAGCCTTTTGCTTTTACACTTGTTCTAGGATCCACAGTCTATTTTAAATACAAATCAGATAACACGGAATACTCAACATTCTTCTAAAATTTCTCATCTCACTTGAAGAAAAATTCAACAACTTCATTTATCCAACAGCCCCTAAATGATCTCCTCTGGCTCCCCAAGGGTTTTCATTTCATACAACTCCTCCAACCCCACTGCAGCAACTACACTGGTGCTTTGAAAGCTCAGTGACTATTCCAGGCTTG
Organism: Pan paniscus; assembly: GCF_029289425.2. Taxonomy (NCBI): domain Eukaryota; kingdom Metazoa; phylum Chordata; class Mammalia; order Primates; family Hominidae; genus Pan; species Pan paniscus. The sequence continues at coordinate 95,167,997 of NC_073263.2, read as the reverse complement.
CTCCTTCCTCAGGGTCTTTGTACTTACCCTCTCCTCAGTCCAGGATACTGTGGGCTCCAGTGAGTTTCAATGACTTCTCCAGTGAGGCTTCCCTGAGCATCCATTTTTAAATATTACCCTTGCTCCATTTCATTTTTTTACCCCTCCTTGCTTTATTTTCCCTGTGTACTTAGTATTACATGACAAACTTTTTTTTATTATTTCATTGTTTATTTTCCTCCACTGCAATATAGTACCATAACAGCAGATTTTGTCATTATTTTGCTTTTTCTTGTTTTTCCTGCTATAATCCTTAGCACCTAGAATTTACTTCCATAAAAGGAGTTGAATAAACATTGGCTAAGTGAAGGAGTATTTTGATTTAACATATACACTATTTTTGCCATTATGCAAATATTTCTGGAATAAGTAATGACTATCTTAAGGAAATAAAACTTACAACATTATTAACCAGTTATTTTGAGATATTATACTATATATACATGAACTTTATACCTTCTTCCATGGTTTCATGTTAAAAAGACCATTCTCAAGGCATAACTTGTGATTATTCGTTTTTGTATATGGTTATAATGTTGTTGTCATCTTTAATCAACTTTAGCTGTAACTTTGTCTCTTTTTTTCCAATTATAAAGCCTGAAATGCCTATTAGTCTGAGACACAGATGGCAATAAAAGGATCTCGTTAGAGTTATTAAACTAAATGACAGGTATGCCTTGGAAAGAGTTATTGCTGTATGTCCAGACAGATGATTCTATTCATTTTTTAATGAGATACAAACATTTTAATAGTTTTTGTATTTGGAATGCATTTTCAAAATAAAATCTAAATTAAGTGAAAACATAGTTTTGGCTAACAAACTCATATTGATAAATTTTTGCTTTGGTCAACATTTAGGGTTCTGATATATATAAATTTAACAGTCTATTGTCTATATATTTGAAACTTGTTAATTAACCAGCCCTTAACTATCATGAATAGTTAAAATTGCATAAAAGGGCTATGCCTCAGCAGAGTATGCTAATCCCAAGGGAGTTAATATCACCAAATGTCATATCACTAAATGTTATGCCCATTTTGTTGATCTACTTGATGACAACAGTGCAGTTTTACAGCAGTGTGATAAGAACATTCTCATAAAAATCAAACTCAGATGTGTTTTAGCTATAAGCTACAACGTGTCACTGTATTTCCACAGTGTGCATGAAGGTTACATGTTGACTTCATTATTGATCTTTTTTGAAAGCTCAGCAATTTGTGAACTCCGAAAGTTCTAGGTTTTTATAATTTATTATTTTTTATTTTTTAAGGTGAGTACTCCATCTTGCATAATACAAAATGACTTGAGCAATCTGGACACCTTTGGAATGTCCCCATTTGTCATCTCTAATATGACGGCTACATATGGAGGTCATGTTGCCTGAATATTATTCTATTTCTTCAAGAAACTGTTTGTCCTTCCATCATAATCAACCTATTCTAGCAATGCATTTCAGGCTGCAAATTTCACTTTCATACGGCAATATGTGTTAATTTTTAGCAGGCTTCCTTAAAACAAGACAAAGATTTATTCATAGATAGACTGCCTACAAGGACCTTATTATTTAATTATGACTGTACATAAGATTCCCATGGTTAATCTCATCCTAGAGAAATGCACATTTTCTATAGAACATCACCTATAGGAAAGTTCTGAGGCTGTAGCGTTTGGGACACTATCTGAAAATAATCTGTTCCGTATTTCACATGCATAACCTGAGATGATAAATCTTCCCTCAAAGAAGTATAAAAGAAAAGAAAAGTTAGAGAAATTTCAAAAGACCTACATCCCAGAGTTGATGTGAATTAGTCTGGCAAAACATTGTGGCAAGAGACCTCTAGTTATTCATCTCTGCCTTACTAATCACTTTCCTTGCAGTCAGCAATTACCTTAAAAGATTGCAGGGAATGAGGAGGCTCAAATAGTCTTCCAAGGAGCACAAATAATTATAAGATATGCCACACATAATAACATTCAAGTTCAAAAAAGCCATAACAGTTTACTGCACCCTTAAAGCGAGTAAAGTAGGTATATAATCTCTTCTACACATACCTCCCCTTCTCACATTGCCAAGGTTTGCTATGAACCCGATAGTCTTTGTTTTAGAGAATGTTAGCATTGATCATTGAGCTTACACTGTTTATGCCCCCTTTCCCCTCCAAATAAACCAACCAACTTCAAGAATTTTCAAACATTACAAGGAGGAAAAGGCCTAGCATTTTGCACTCCTTTAGTTTTCTTTAAGCTATAACCTAAAAGGTTTCTGCTTTGAATGGTGAAAAATGTGCTCCACTAAGAGGAGAGAGAAAAAAAAACTATACCATTATTCTGTGCTGTTTGAAGGAGTACAGTGGAGGTGATGTCCAATTTTAAAATAACAAAGCATACAAATATCCATATTAGTCAGCTTTGCTGCAGTAACAAATAACCCTAAAATCCCAGGGACTTAAAACAATAAAAATGTATTCTCAGTAATAATTTATCTCTCCCTGATATTTCTGGTGGACTGCCCTGAGTTAGTGTTTTCTGCCCTGCTCCACTGTCTCCTTATTTTGGGGGCCCAGAATGTACAAGGTGATCTTATTTGTGAAATATCAATTTTGTGGCAGACAGAAAGAACAAGAGAGCTGGGAAAATATGCAGTGGCTCTTATAGCTAGCTGCTGGTGGGACACGGCAGATTTCTGATCTCACTTTTCTTTGGCCAAAACAAGTCCAATGTCAATGCAGTGTAGAAATACATTGCTCCCAGAGAAACAGTGCCCCCTCACATGGTAACAGGCAGGGATATGTGATCATGCATTCTACGACAGTTCCTTGTGATTAATTCTGTCACTATAAATACTAGTTTTCTTGCAAATTCCACAACTAGCTTGAAAGGCATTTCCAACAACAGAATTTCAATCAGGGGTTTCAATTGTTTTGTTTTCCATTATTTATTGTTTATTTCATCCCAACAATGCTTTGACCATGGGTGGATTAAATACTCCAATGACGTCTGAGCACAACACCATTGGCTATATAACCTCTACTGTCTTAATTAAAATCTTATATTAGCTTGTGGTTTTAACTTATAAACAAACTCCAGCATTTATTAAAATAAAACAACCTTTACAACACTTTTCCAGCTTTCTGATCTCTCCCTCATCATAGACTAACTTCCTCAAAACATTGCCCATTTTTTTCTATCCTAGGAATATGTCAGTATGTGTGCTCTCTCTCTCTCTCAAGGGTGTTAGAATTATGCAATGTGGAGCCGAGTTTTGTCCTCTCCTTGAAAGAAATCCTTGAATTATTGAGTAGTTAGATTAGTCAATGTAGGGGAATGGGAGCACAGAGCGCTGGAGAAAGGGCAAACTCTTTCTCACACTAGGAACACTACAAACCGCAGGCTCTGTTAGCCCTGGAGCTCATCCACCAAAAAGTGGTAACGTGTCATTTACAGGATGCAGCAAAAATCTGTGGTACTATGAAAAGACATGTTCTGTGCTTTCCCTGTGATATCAAAACTGAAGTAACGTGCTTAGACGGAATCTCACCACATCATGCCAGGAAAATATATGCTGGGCAGATCTCACTGTGGGATTGCTTTGATGCAAGACAGATTGCTGTATTTCCCAGCATTGCTCTGAGTATGCCTTTAATGAACAGAAGGCGAATATTTGAACTACAACTCACACAACAGAACCAAAACCACTCAGGTCTTTGTTCTGGGTATGGATCCAAATCTTTGCTTGCAATTATTATAATGTTTGTAGGTTTTCTTTATTTTTTATACTATTTGCAATGGACTTCTGATATCCATCTTCTACTCTAAATAGGAATTTCTTCCATATCAACACTGGCCTTCCGGTTGTTTTGGGATATTTGCAATGATTGGAGGCTCAATATTTCATGACAAATTTCCTCTTTCATGGGACAGTGCTGGGTATAATGTGTCCACATTACAAAAGGTCTTCAATTTCTGAGTCTTATAGACATACACAATAATGAATTCTCATAAAATAAGACTGTTCCTACAAATTGGTAGTTTTAAATGGCTTCCAGTTTTGTATGAAATATTGGATCAATAAGGAATTTTAGATATAGATAAGTAAAAAAAAAAAAAGCTGTATTATGCCAAATTCATCTAGAATCAAATTTGTGAGAAAACCCAATACGTTTTTAAAATATATACAAAGATACGTGTTTGTCCTTGGATAGGACTTATTAGTGATTATGGGATAATTCTTACTGAGTTAGTGGTGATCTAAGCAGCTTCCCTTCAGCTCTACGCTTCATTATGTTCATGTAGTTCAAACTCTAGGTAGATTTGTGGTGGATTCTAGAGTTTTGCCTACTCAAAGTTGTTCCTATTCATTTTTCTTTCACCTTTCTTTTACTATAAAAAGTTAAAAACTCACACCCTCACACTTGCTGGCCTGCAACTGACCACATAACACTGTTCTGCACAACAAGACATAAGTAGAAGTTCACTAAAAATTCTGGGGAAAGCCTTTGCTTTCCTGATACCGATACTACTTTGTCCTTCTTCCTTCCTTTCCTACTGTGTCTTCCCTCTCCTTCATGCTTCTAGAAACTCAAATGTGATGGCAAATGTTATAGAAGTCATATTGTAGCCATGAATTAAAAATCAAGATAATTACAAACACAGCCACTCAAACATCCCGGAACCACAAAACATATGTCTGGAACTGGATACATTCTGACTTCTTGTTAAAGAAGAAAAATAAAAAAGTCAAATTTGTTTAAACCACCGTTTAATAGGGTTTTCTATAACTTGCATATGAACACAATCTTTATTTATGGTTCTAAGTGATTACAGTAAAAACCTAACCTGGCACCTTTCACTGGGACCCTTGGCCATTTCTAAATTTTAAATGGTTAGTTTTGCTCACCAGATTAGACTAGGTCTTCAGTTGAGGACAGGCAGGAGGTGGTCGAATGCATAAGGCGTCACTAATGTCTGTTCTGGAACAAGGTTACTTTGACATTCTGAGGTTTTTGGAAACCAAAACTAAGTAACAAACATATCAAAATATATTTCATATTCTAAAATCTCTCTGACCTGAAAACATAAAGTGCACATTTAAGATCACACTTATTAATTTAAAAATTAAAACAGGACAGCAGTTTTCATATCCTCTCCGAATGGGATTGAGGGAAGCTGGGGTAAAGTATATGTTCACTGCATCAGTACATTCAAAAGTATACCCAGTAGTATATTAAAGTTATCATGAACAAATAGTAACTTTCATCTTCACTTAAAAACTACTCTTTGATATCTAGAGAAAGCAGTGGGAAACATATGTTTACTATATTGAAATTATGGGGTCTTTCAACTGTAAGGTCCTAACTCCTGATTAGAGACTTCCTGGGATGCAATTCCTTTCTAATACTATAGAAATTAGCAGTGGCAGCTGCTGCAAAATTTCAAAACAAGAATTTAAAATCCTCAAAGGAATGGAAATCATAATCCGATTTTCTATTCTTTCACTTCCTAGTCTCTGCCCTTTCCTTCTATTCTTGCTTTATTTATTTTTAAATTTAGTTTTGTGGCAAAAACTTTGGTTATTTATTTATTTATTTATTTGAGACAGAGTCTCACTCTGTCACCCAGGCTGGAGTACAGTGGCGCCATCTCGGCTCACAGCAACCTCCGCCTGCTGGGTTCAAGCGATTCTCCTGCCTCAGCCTCCAGAGTAGTCCCAGCTACCACCACACCCAGCTAATTTTTGTATTTTTAGTAGAGACGGGTTTTCACCATGTTGGCCAGGCTAGTCTCAAACTCCTGACCTCAAGTGATCCACCTGCCTCGGCCTCCCAAAGTGCTGTGATTACAGGCGTGAGCCACCATGCCTGGCCGCAGTTATTTATTAAAGCTGGGAACTATCTTGCCTCTTCACTGACAAAAGAGCTATCCAGAAAAGTTCTAAAATTTGGGACAAGGAAAGATGAGAATTTTACAATAGTCAGTGTCCCATGATTCTGAACCTAAAAAGACTGTCTTTCTTCTATAAAACTGTTACCTTGAAGTCACATTCTTATTTACTTCCCCATGTAAATTTACTGAGTAATCAGTTTCTCACAAGTATGACCCATGAGAACACATTAAATGCAGAATTCAACAAATGCATAAGAAAAGGGACTTGCCAAATTATAAACTGGAAAAGGAAAATAAATTGGCAGCCATCTGTTTTGAAAAATCAAACTCATTGAAAATTGTCAACAAAATTTGTATTGAATCCAGAAAATGTGTCCCTACTTGATATGACCTGATGGGCTTATTATATTTTTGTTTTCTGACTGATCTAAACTCAGAACTAAATATTTTCAGTGCTAATGTTTATTTTTATAAATAGCCCTTTGAGGTTTGGCTGCTTAAATATGTAAATGATTTTGCATTTAGCCAAGACTAATTTGACACGTGTTTTGGAAAAAGATCCATACCTGTGAGGGAGGTAAAGACATATTGGTGGCAGTGGAAGGGTGTAGTGGTTTTGTGTCTATCATTGTACATAATTTACATATATGTGCATATATGCACAAATAGAAAATGTGGCCATTTGGAAAACAGTTTTTATTTTATTTTATATATATACATATATATGTATATATGTGTATATATATACGTATATATATGTGTATATATATGTATATATGTATATATGTGTATATATGTATATATGTGTATATATATATGTGTGTATATATGTATATATACGTATATATACACATATGTATATATACGTGTATATATACGTATATATACACGTATATATACACATATGTATATATACGTATATATATACGTATATATACACATATGTATATATTTGAGACATGGTTTGGCTCTGTTACCCAGGCTGGAGTGCAGTGGTAGGATCGCAGTTGACTGCAGTCTCGACATACCCAGGCTCAGGTGATCCTTCCACCTCAGCCTCCTGAGGAGTTGGGACTACAGGTACACACCACCATGCTGGGCTAATTTTTGTATTTTTTGTACAGATGAATTTCGCCATGTTGCTCAGCCTCATCTCAAACTCCTGGGCTCAAGCGATCCACCTGCCTGGGCTTCCCAAAGTGCTGGGATTAAAGTGGCTTGAGCCACTGTGCCTGGCCTACTTCTTTACCTCTTATTTCATTACCGTTAATAGTTAAAGACACAGCAACTCTCACATATCCACTGTCAGCACCAATGATATCAAGTGGTCCCATTGTTAAAACTTAGCCATGGATAAAAGATTTTCCAAGACATGGTAAGTTTCTAAGTTGATATCTCTAGATTGGATTTGAGGCAATCCAATGTTTTAAACTTTATAATACCTTCTTTCTTTTAGTCTCAACTTTTCATGAAGGTGGACAACACAAGTACTTTGGAATCTGAAATGCTACATCAGTTTTCAAAAGGACCCAAATCACATTTCAGAATCTTATCCCTTTCCCTCCTTTCACTTCAACAACAATCATCCACAGCAGAGCTCTGCCCAGGAGGTATAACATGATAGAGAAACAAGCTTGCTGATGATGTTTACCCAAGAAAATCCCAAAAGGCACATACTAAACTGAATCATTCCATAAAACTAAAAATTCGTTCTATCTTTAATCCACATCTGTATATGAGTACATAAAATCAATGACAGCATTTATCAAACATCAACTAACTTCTGAGTTTGAGGAAGCATGCTAGATGCCATGGGGAACACATACACTGGTATATAACTACAGATACAGGCAAGGCATGACATGTCCCTTTGGGACTGGTGACCTGTTTGAAGAGAGAAAATTCATGGAAAATATAGAATGAAATACAAATAAAAGGCAACTGTAGGGACCTGACAGACCAGCGTTATCAGGGAAAGCTTTTTAGAAAATATTGGATCTGGACTAATGTTCAGATGAGACATATATTAGTTTGTTAGGGCTGCTATAAAAAATAGTATCACAGAGTCGGTGGCTTCAACAACAAAAATGTATTTCTCGTGGTTCTGGAGGCTGGAAGTCGAAAGTGAACATGTCTACAGGATTAATTTCTCCTGAGGTCTCTCTCCTTGACATGTGGACTGCTGAGACAGCCAAGTGTAAAGAGGTCCCCAGAGAAACTCCAACCGACCTGCACTGGGAGGAGTGCGCACTGGGGTAGAGCCACAGAAGTTCATGCCATTTGCAGCAGGGAGGAGCCTGGCTCCTCCTTTTCCTGGGTTGTACCTGGGATTCAAGCCACAAGGTGGAAAGCACATGTGTAGGGACTGTCCTTGTGGAGAGTCCCTGTTTCACTTTTTTCCTTTTCACCCAGTAAACCCTCCCCTCTTTACCCTTCAAATTGTCTGCGAGCCTAATTTTTCATGACCATGTGACAAGGACCCCTGTCTTACCTGAACTAAGAATCCTACAACACAGCCACCTCTCCGTGTAACTTCACATGGGACTACTGTATGTGTGCAGTATCCTCATTTTCTTTTCTCATGAGGACACTAGTCAGATTGGATTAGGGCCCACTCTAATGACCTAATTTTAATTTAATCACTTCTTTAAAGGGCCTATCTTCAAATACAGTCACATTCTGAGATATGGGGGGGTTGTTAGGACTTTGACATGTGAATATTTCGGGGGAACACACAACTCAGCCCATAACAGAAGGTGAGAAACTCAGAAGGAATTTATGCTAAAAGAAAGTATATAATTTTATCAAAAATTCTTAAAATAAAAGTATACTGTATTTTATTTATTATAATACATTTATTTTAGTTGCTGCTATAGATTATCCATGACTAGTTATAGAAAATACTCTTTCTAATTATATGGACAAAACCAAAAAGTGTCAATTTTTAATACCAAATAAATGGATGTTCCTTAAGTGTACCAAGAAGGATTGGCTCCTGAAGAACTCTTACACTATTTTTCCAGGAAGAAAAACTAATTTTTACAGCTGGAAGTTACTTCATTGCTAGTAGGGTGTGACTATTCAGTCAGCAAACATTTATTAAATACCTACTGTATGCTTGGCAATGTCCTCCATTAAAGGAATTAAAATATGTCTGAAATGTGAACCTTGGCTCATTATTCAGATGAAGAAACTAGAGAAGTTTCAGAAGTGTCCGCAGAAGTTGGACAAGGCTAGAACTAGCGAGCAGCACTGCAGTCTTCACCCACAGCTTGCCTCACCCTCTATATAACGCTGACTCCATGAAAGTTGGTTTCCATGTTAGGATCTGTTGAGAATTATTGAACTGAGAAGATATGCCTAATACTAAGTCTCTTGAGTAATTAAGCTTATGTCATATGCACAGTCAATTAGGCTAATGGCCAATCCAATCACTCAAAAGAACCCAGTAAGTTCTGGACATATAGTAATGATAGTAACACCTAACTTTTTTTCTGTGCTGCCTGTGGCCAAACCTAATGTTGTGTGCTTTACATCCATCACTTGATTTACTTCTCACAATTACCCTTGAGATTAGGTACAATTATCATTGACATTTCTATAGATTAAAAAGCTGAGGCTTACAGCATTTAAGAAAAATACCTAGAAGTCACAGTGGAAGATAATTATGCTTCAGATTTCATATTACCAAATGTAACAGAAGGAAGATATTGCAGAGATAAAGTTGCAATCTCTACTCTTGTCAAGAAAGAAAAAAAGGAATGCTGTGAATTTGTGGTTTATTGTTTTATTTCCATAGACATAAGAGCACAGCTATTCTATAAATGCATTATTCAGCAGAGCAGTATCATGAATTGTTATATTGAAGTAGTAGAACTTACTGAATCTTATCAGTTGGGGTCTTTGGACATAGATATAAAACATGTTTTGTTATATCTTAACCTAATGTCAGGACAATTGGCTGTAAGTCTAAGAGAGTATGTAATGTTTTAGGTTATTTTAATCTTTTCTAACTTTCTATTAACTGAATTGGATCAACTGTATGACCTAATTGTGAATCATAAAGATTTTTAAAAAATAGATCTCACTGAAAATTATTTCAATGGCTTGAACCTAGGCATTGTCTGAGTATCCTTTGAATAAAAAAGATGCACTAGTTTATTGCCATTTTCTAATAATGGTGTTGTTTACAAGTATAATAAGTATAATCATTCAAAAATGTATGCATATGTATTTTTCTACTAGATATAACAGGCCACAAAAAGAGAAATAAGAATTTCAGATGGTATAGGACATCTCAAAATGTCCAAGTATAGCAAGCAATACAGTTCCAATTTTCAATATATTTACCAGACTTAGTATCTACTTAAACAGACTGTGTGTTTAACCTTTTCCTGAAGGCTTTAACTCTGCTAAGCAGAGCTCAGAGACTGTCTAACTGGCCTTAAAAAGTCATTTGAAGTAAATGGATTCTTGGTGATAAATACTAATGACTTTTAAAAGTCAGTTTTTTTTTTTTTTTTTTTTTTTTTTTTCTGGCTAGAAGTACAGTCTTACATCTCATTTTAAGTCCAGTGAATTTTTCTCCTTTAAGAAGAAGGGAAAACATTTCAAAATTGGGTCTAACTTATTTAGTCTTTCTGTCTCTGCTTCTTTCTTGTAATTGTGCCAATAGAATACTCCAATTTTTGGTATTTAAAAAACTAATCGTTGTTTCCATACTTTTTAGTAAAAACTGCTTTGGATATTTTGAATATTTTTACTTGTAAAACATGGGCTTCATTTAAATGATATCTTTAAAATATTTCTACAAAACATCTTATTTAAATATATTAATCCAAAATCCGACACTTCTTCATCATGGTCCTGGGGAAGGCATGGAGACAAATTTCAATAGTGCTAAGAATCCAAGTGGAGTCACTGGCCATAATACTTCACTTAGCTATTTACATAAACTCCAGTGTCATGCAAGTACAACCAATGGACTAACTACAGCTGGTCCCAATTGTACAACCCAATCTCAGTGAACTGGGAAGACTCAGCACTGACCCCAGACCCTCCATCACTGTAGAAATACTTACACAGCTACAAGTGAAACCTCTTCACTGATAGCCCCTTCGAAAGGGTGCATGTTGGCAGACTACAGTCTCCCTGCCCACTTTACCAAGGAATAGGCAATGCACATATGGGCCAGCTGTAATGAGTTCATTAGTTGTGCCTGCATGACAAAGGAGGAATCAGAGTCTCTCCTCCCTGAATTTGAATTGCAAGTGCCATTGCCCTCAGGGATGGAACTGAACCTGGAAAGCCACCACACAGAATGCATCTGGAGAGAATGGACTGTCTGCAAGCTGAGGCTCTGAGGAACAGACAACTAATAAATTGATCAAAGGCACTTCCATTTTCTTTGATACAATCATGCAATCAACTAACTTAATCCCTTGATTTTCTAAGTTTTCTTAAAATAATCTATAATTCCTTGCTGAAATTCTAATCCAGCTCTATGGAGCAAGACTTCTTTGGTGCTTAAGAACAGTCTGATGGGCTGGAAGCAGGTTATTTGAGGTAACCTCAATGTAGATAACAACATTAAAACCTTAGTTTTCCCTAGAATTTTGAACTCTTAAAATGATCCCTACTAAAACTGTTCAGTTAAGTATGAAATTTATGTGTTGAGAGATATCTAATAAAAGTATGTCTTTTCTTCATAATGATAGTCACTTATACTATAACATAAAATATGCATTCTGAAAAAACAAAATAAAACAAAAGACACCACGCTAAGTGGGATTTCACGATAAAAACCATAGAGCTTATGGGAAAATTGGAGCTAGATGCACAGCACTGTAAAAATTTTTATCAGTAACAGAGAAAATAATAGAAACCTAATAACAGCAGCTTAATTTACACATAGGAAATGGTTAATAAATGCATAAGTAATACAATAAATGTGGCACTTCTGAAAAGATCTGAAGCGTACTTATAGAAGTGGTCATCAGAAGGGATGTAGCTTGTGAATTACTGTGAAGCAGCAGTGGAAGGAGGGTTGATAAGTTTTGGATCTGTGACCTGACCTAAATCTCACGTTTAATTGTAATCTCTGGTGTTGGAGGTGACTGGATCATGGGGGCAGTTTCTCATGGTTTAACAACATCTCCCTAGGAGCTGTCCTCATGATAGTGAGGTTAGTGGTGGCACATATACACCATGAAATATTACGCAGCCATAAAAAAGGATGAGTTCATGTCCTTTGCAGGGACATGGATGAAGCTGGAAACCATCATTCTCAGCAAACTAACACAAGAACAGAAAACCAAACACCACATGTTCTCACTCATAAGTGGGAGCTGAATAATGAGAACACATGGACACAGGGAGGGGAACATCACACACCAGGGCCTATTGGGGGGTGGGGGCTAGGGGAGGGTTAGCATTAGGAGAAATACCTAATGTAGGTAATGGGTTGATGGGTGCGGCAAACTACCATGGCATGTGTATACCTATGTAACAAAACTGCATGTTCTGCACATGTACCCCAGAACTTAAAGTATAATAATAATAAAAAAGTGTGTAGCACTTCCCTCTCTCTCTCTTCATCCTGATCCAGCCATGTAAGACATGCCCGCTTCCCCCTTTGCCTTCTACCATGATTGTAAGTTTCCTGAGGCCTCCCCAGTCACGTTTCCTGTGCAGCTTGTGAAAATGTGAGCCAATAGAACCTGTTTTCTTTATAAGTTACCCAGTCTTAGGATTTTTTTTTTTTTTGAGATGCAGTCTCACTCTGTCACCCAGGCTGGAGTGCAGTGGTGTGATCTAGGCTCACTGCAACCTCCGCCTCCCGGGTTCCAGCAATTCTTCTGCCTCAGCCTCCCAAGTAGCTGGGCCTATAGGCGTGTGCCACTATGCCTGGCTAATTTTTGGATTTTTAGTAGAGACGGGGTTTCACCATATTGGCCAGGCTGGTCTCGAACCCCTGACCTCAGGTGATCCACCCACCTCCACCTCCTAAAGTGCTGGGATTACAGGTGTGAGCCACTGAGTCCAGCCAGGAATTTTTTATAGCAGTGAAAGAATGGACTAATACAAGGGTTATCCAAAATTGGCAGAAAAATTGTAACATCTCAAGGAATAGATGGGGTGTGGCTCATAACATAAGCAGCAAACTGAGGAATCTGGAAGATGTTTGAGGGAGAGCTGGCTCCATGGATGTGCACCTTGTGCAGGAACACATGGCCCCATGCTTAGGAGGACACCAAACTTGGTTTAACGCTCTGCTGTGGCCGTCTTGAAATCCTTAATAATCTGAAACAAGACGTCTCATATTTAATATTTTGTATTGAGTCAGGCAAGTCATGTAGCTGGCCCTGCTTTAGGATGTGTGTGTATGTATGCACGTGTGTGTATTTTGTGTTTCCTTACAGGATGCTATTCAGCTAGGTGCAGTTTTCTGCATTATTGCCATAGCGTTTGTAGCAAATGAAATTGTGCATAAGCAAACTCAAACTTCTTATTACGCTCAAATTTCCTCCTAATGTATCAATCATGATGGAACAAAAAAAAATCATGCTTTCTAAACAAGCATTATAGCAGAACTGACTGTACTTGAGTATTAGAAAACTATTATTAATGTGAGGTAAAACAAAGGAGAAAAGGATCCCACAATGAGGACAGCAATGAACTTCCTAAAAATACAGGCTGTTCTTGGCCAGGGAACCCCATGCTCTAAGTGAAGAAAGTCAAAGTATACTAACTCCTCCAAAGAGTAGTCTAGAATTCCCAGGGGAAAGAGCACATTTGCATTAAAAAATGAATCAGCTGTTTACAGTTGGCTGTTCTGATTGTCCTTTCTAAGTCTTTCTCCCAAGCATTTTGGCCTGGGGCCTTGGGAAAAGAGGTAGAAGGAGGGATTTTTAAAATCTTTCAGCCAAACTGCTAGACTGCACAGTGGAGAAGAGAGGGAGGGCATCTCTCACTCTCTTCAAGGACAGGATGGGAGCCCTGTCCTGCGCAGAAGGCTCCAAGCCTACCTGGGTTGACACTTGGAAAACACACAACACAAAGGCCACAACACAATGAATTGATCATTTGGATACTGGGAATCCAAGGAGGTAGGATCTCACCGGTAGCACACAGCTTCCCAGTCCAGCAGGATTTCAGAGTCTGAAGGTCCTGTTTTTCATAGAAGGTGGCCATGCCCAGAAAGCATAGTTTAATTACTTTCTTTTTTATAACTCTCAAGCTAATGTGACAGACTGAACATCCCTATTTTGACATTTCCACTCTTTTATGGAAAATAGGGCAGAAAAATAAAGGGCAGAAGATTAACTTTGATATTGTTAGCTATAGAAGAAATACTATACATCCTTTTTATTAAATTTGTCTCATCCTCATTGTATAAACTCACTCTAAAATAAAAAAAAACCGTCATTCAACACTGGTAGACACTATTTTATCGTCATTCTACAATTTCCAACCAATGTGTTTTACTTCATCTTATTTTTACAGAATAATGAAAATTTGGAGCACAGTAAGCATAAGGTATTTTAACTACAAACCACAAAGGACAAATAATGTCATAGAAAACAATTTGCCAGAAACCACTTTCTCTCAGAGCTTGGTTTTCCTTCCACATATTTCCTAGCTATTTAAATTCTATCACTTAATATCAATCCCAGGACTAAATTTTCTCTCTTGAAACTCCTTGCTTTTAGTTATTCCTTATGAATAGGTTTATCTTCTCTTATACTTAACCAGCTCTTAGCCCTTGGTTTATTTAAAAGTGCTACTTGTCATGATAATGGATACTGATATGTTGATTGACATCTTTTCTTAAAGCATTTATGGCAAGGTTTGGCTTGGTTTTCTACACATCTGGTTATCAGGTGCTATTAAGAGGCCCATTACCATAATTTATTTTTTACATGAGTGTGACTTTACCCATGTGGTTTTCTCCTAAGTGCTACACACCTGCTATTTTGTTTTGTTTTCTAAAAGATTACATTTGCACTTTTAGAGGAAAACCACAAGGATGCTGGTTTTTATCCTTCTTTCTTAATCTTGCATTTCCATTCACAATGAAATAGCTCTTAGTCATTTTAGTGTGAAACCAAGTTTAAGATAACATAGATTGAAATTGAGACATATAAAGCCCTGCTTTTGAAATGAAAATGTTCTTCAATAACACTGCAGCCCCTTCAAACCCACAGTGTTTCAAATGTCTTTTAAAATGAGGCAATCTGTTCATTCCTGTGAGATGGATTATTTTAAGAGAGCTCCTTAGATTTGCTGTGCTGCTAGTTACTGGGTCTGCCATTAGCTTGTCCACTGCCAGCTCTCAGATCATACAAGGCCAGTGGGAGAAAATTCACTATATTGGCCATTTCCCACATTTGCGCTCAGAGAAGCTATGCCTATGTCTGGAAGACAGTGAAGAGGAAAAAAAAAAAAGTTGAAATTTGTTTTACTCCAGTACTAACAAGCAAATATACATGTTAGAATGTATTTCTTATAATATTAATACAAAGCCTTATATTAATAAGATGGGGAAAATATTTCAAACAATGCATTTGACAAGAGGTTAGTATCCAGAATATTCAAGGAACACAAATAACTCAAGGGAGAAAAAAATTCCAGTTAAAAAACGGGCAAAAGACCTGAGAAGGCATTTCTCAGAAAACATACAAATGACCAACAGGTATATGAAAAAATGCTGAACATCACTAATCATCAGGAAAATGCAAATCAAAACCACAAGAAGATATCATCTATTCTGAGTTAAAATGGCTTTATCAAAAAGACCAAAGAGGCCAGGCGCGGTGGCCCACGCCTGTAATCGCAGCACTTTGAGAGGCCAAGGCGGGTGGATCACCAGGTCAGGAGATCAAGACCATCCTGGCTAACATGGTGAAACCCTGCCTCTACTAAAAATACAAAAAATTAGCTGGAAGTGGTGGCGGGTGCCTGTAATTCCAGCTACTTGGGAGGCTGAGGCAGGAGAATTGCTTGAACCCAGGAGGCGGAGCTTGCAGTGAGCTGAGAACGCACCACTGCACTCCAGCCTGGGCGAGAGAGCGAGACTCCGTCTCAAAAAAAAGAAAAAGAAAAAGAAAAGAAAACAACCATTGTCCTGGAAGTAGAGAAAAGGGAACACTTACACACGAGTGGGAGTGTAAATTAGTCCAGCCATTATGCAAAACATTATGGAAGTTCCTCAAAAAATTAAAAAAGTGAAATAACCATGTGATTTAGCAGTCTCACTACTGGGCATTTATCCAAAGGAAATGGAATCAGTATGTCAAGGAGATATCTGCACTCCTATGGTTTTTTATTATTATTTTTTTCAGCACTATTCACAATAGCTAAGATATAGGGTCAACTGAAATATCCATCAATGGATGAATTAATAAAGAAAATGTGGCATGTATACACAATGGAATACTACTCATCCATAAGAAAGAATGAAGTCCTGTTATTTGTGGTGGCATGGATGAACATGGACAATAATATGTTAAATCAAATAAGCCAAGCACAGAAAGACAAATACTACATGATGTCACTCATTTGCAGAATATTAAAAAGCTAATCTCATAGAAGTATGGAGTAGAATAGTAGTTAACAGAGCTGGGGAAAATAGGAGGAAGTGGGGAATGGGGAGAGATTGGTTAATGGGTACAGAATTACAAATAGATAGCAGAAATAAGTTCTGGTACTCTATTTCACAGTAAGGTGACTGTAGTTAATAATGTGGTATTGTATATTTCAAAATAACTAGAAGATATAATTTTGAATGTTCTCACCTCAAATAAATGATATCTTTGAGGTAATAATGTAATTACCCTGATTAGATCATTGTACAATGTATACATGTATTAAAACATTAGATTGTACTCCATAAATATGTACACTTATTACATGTCAATTAAAATAAAATAAAACTAAAAATAAATAAATAGCCTTAGTCCTTGGGGCTAGCAGAGGAAGATCATTAAGAAAAATGTAGCCCTCCAGTCTCTGATTTAAGAAGAGGAAAAGTCTGTTTGTGTGGGTGTGTATATGTTTGAGAGAGAGACTGAAATTGGTTTCATGTATCTTTAACCTATAGAGAAAAGGGAACACTTACACACGTGGTGTTTTAGTATTTTTTCCTTTCTGTTCCCTTGAAAAAAATGTACATACCCTTCCTAAAGCTTGAGTTCCCTTATCTAAAATGCAATGCTCATCAGAGGACCCACTTTGTGAGATGGTAAACATTAAGGTCCTTAGCACAATGCCTAATACATAGTTGAGTTCTCAATGAGCATTAGCAACTTATATCATTTTACATATTTTTGAGCATGGTATTATGATGCAATATGTACAACTGTGTGACACCAGCAAGAGGTTTATATAAGAGTGCAGCTTGACAGAAAGACAAGTGACACATGTTCTCACTCATATATGGGAACTAAAAAAGTTGGAGGAAGAGAATAGACTGATGGATACCAGAAGCTGGGAAGGGTGTCTGGGTGGCAGCTGGGGTGGAAAAAGAGGTTGGTTAATGGGTACAAACATACAGTTAGATAGAAGGAATAAGATCTAAGGTTTGATAGCAGAATAGGGTGACAAATGACAGTGTATTGCATATTTCCAAATGCCAGAAGAGAGGACTGGAAATGTTTCCAACACAGAGAAATGGTAAATATTCAGGGTGATGAACACTTGAAATAACCTGACTTGACCATTACACAGTCTTTGTATGTAACAAAATACCACATATTCCCTATAAATATGTACACATATTTGCATCAAATTCAAGAAAGAGGGTAGCTTCATTTCAGAGTTTGGCAAGATCTCCCATCCTAAGGTCGGACATAGTTATAAAAGTATTTACTTCTCCCTAACTCTATTACTATATTTTTGAACATGCTTATATTGTTTTTTCCAAAGTTGAAGTGTAATATTAATCATATAAGCAACTTGTTAGTAATCCAGATTCCCCGTCCTCCACCCAGGAACTTCTGATTTGGTAAGTTTGGGGTATGGCCAGGGAGTCTCACTTTGGAGAACACACCCAAGTTATTATCAACCAAGTTTGAGAAACATGGCTACCACAAGATTTAATAAAGGATAATACCATTTTTATGGTCTTATTTGAATAAAATTACAAACTACTCAAGGAATGCAGCAAAGACAGGGTGTTCAGAAAACATTCTACATGCCCTCACTTTCTCTCAGCCTCCCTTTAAGTAAGGTGAAGGCCAACAGGTTGCAACAAGTGCCATGGATCACCGCCAGGTCACCATATTGAAACAGGTAGGCAACTTCTTCATTGCTCTTTTCCCTTTCTGAGATGAGCCTTGAGGGCTCTGGCAACCTGGCTCTTGAGTAATTATAGAGAGTAGAGCACCAACCTCACCCTCTTTCCCCTGCACCCATAGTGTTCATGTAGCATAAGCAAGAAATAAATCTTTATTGCAATTCGTCACCACCATAACTGTTACAGTGGACAAATTTTCTATTCATCAAATAGAACCTAAAGAAATAAGCACAGAGAAACTAGCTATTCAATAAACATTCATTGATTATACTGGGGGGAAAAGATATCACAAAAAAGTGCAGCCCAATGAGATGAAAAACAATACTAACTCATCTAAATAGGTGAAGGATGTGGCCTCGTTGGTGGTACATGAAGAAAAGGTCTAAGGTGGCAGAAAGGTTGGGAATGGGGAGACTGGTTAATTTCAAGGGAAACAGATACTAACCCACACAGAGCATTCTGACTAAACCTGTGTTCATCAAAGGGAATTCTGCTTTGTGCAATCAATCAACAGTTGCTCAGAAAACCACAATAAAATGAAGAATCTACCAGATTTTTAGAATTTGGATGTGTGTCTGATTTCCAGAGAGCGGCTTCAAATATTTAAGCTGCTAACATCAGACCAACAATGAACTTAATGGTAATTGAAAACATCTTCGGTATAAATAAGAACACATTTTGCACACTTTATTTAAAAAGTTTACTCATGACTTAGACCAACACAGATGTGGCTTAGAGGCATTCTATAGCTAAAGAAATAGAACTTGATGGGAAAGAATAATACCAGAGAGGAAATGAACTGATATGATTTAAACTACAATATAACTAACATAGTAAATTATGTCAGCCATGGCTGCCTCAAGTAGAACATTACTTGATTTAAAGCCAGACAAGGCCACTGAATTATTTTCAGCTAATTATGAGCTAGCCATATGTTTCAATGAGAACAATGTGTTAATCAGTTACACTGACTCAATGGTGACAAAATAGTTGGTTTTTATTCTGTTGAATAAAGTGTACCTCATGGATTTAAGATTATGAATGCAATATATTTTGGCAGAGAAAATCTTACTAAATGATTTGTGAAAATCCAAAAGCAATATAAAGTCTGGCTATGTATGAGATTCTACGTAAAAGTACATGCTATAGAAAAGGCATAAAGTCCTTCAGAATGACATGATAAGTCAGCAGTTTAGGAAATCTTTAAGTGTGAAACTCATCCTTACGTAGAAATAAATTTAACATCTGATCTGTATTACAGACATAGTGAAAATATTTAGAATGTATTTAATATATAATTGAGCAATTATATAAAACTGCCATTTTCATGCCTTATATCAAAAGAGACCAGTACTCTGCTATACCATGAAAACAAAAAAATAGGAAGTACATTCTAATAATACACTCATACACCAAAACATTGGCTGTATATATAAGCAGAAAACACAAACAATACAAAATTGTAAGATATATTTTTATAAAAACATTTAGGCCGGGCTCATGCCTATAATCCAAGCACTTTGGGAGTTTGAGGAGGGTGGAACACAGGTGTTCTAGACCAGCCTGGGCAACATGAAGAGACTCCGTCTCTCCAAAACATTTCTAAAAACTAGCCAGGCATGATGGGGTGCATCTGGAGTCTTAGCTTCTCAAGTGGCTGAGGCAAGAGGATCATTTGAGTCCAGAGTTGAAGGTTACAGTGAGTTATGATCACGCCACTGAACTCTACCCTGGGTGACAAAGGGAAACCCTGTCTCTAGAGAAAAACAGAACAACAACAAAAAAGTGTAAAGAACATAGACACTTGCTTA
This sequence comes from Pan paniscus, assembly GCF_029289425.2. NCBI lineage: Eukaryota > Metazoa > Chordata > Mammalia > Primates > Hominidae > Pan > Pan paniscus. Next base: position 95,147,968 of record NC_073263.2, on the reverse strand, counting down.
GTTCTGAAATTACCTACTATGAGCATTCAGGTTTACAGCTGTGAAACAGTTCCCTTTTATTTAAAATAATCCATGTAGTCAATGTGAGAAGCAAAACATGAAAGACAAAAATAAAGCTGACTGACTTATTCATAAATTTGGTGCATTTAGGAAAATCCTTAGAAGACAGGATGTCTTCACTGAACTCATCTACCTATGCACAAGTTGTATATGTTATCCTGAAACAAAAACCCCAAACAACTATTCAAAACATCTCTTTCAAAAAGGATGTGCAGATATACAGTCATGTACCACATAATGACTTTTCTGTCATTGACAGATCATATATATGATGGTGTTCCCATGAGACTATGTTTAGAGATCTTTAGATACACAAATATTTACCACAGTATTACAGTTGCCTACAGTATTCAGTACAGTAACATGCTGTACAAGTTTGTAGACTGAGAGCAATAGGCCATACCATACAGCCTAGGTTTGGAGTAGGCTATACCATTTAGGTTTGTAGATGTATACTCAACGATGTTCACACAAGACAAAATCACCTGAGGTGACATTTCTCAAAAGGTATCCCCATCATTAAGCAATGCCATGTCTATAATTAATGGTTTTTTGCTACTGAAACATATAAATCCTTGTATACCTTAATTTTTAAACATATGCTGATGTTTTCCAGTTGATGGAATTAATATTGATACATTTTCAATAAATCACAGTAGAGTTAATTAAAATATCTGAAGCATGATAAATTTGTCAAGTTATTTTAAGATTAATACAGACTTCGAGAGTTCTGCCAGGCATGAATTTTCAACCTTCTTCCAACCAAAGTGTAATTAGAGACATTGAGCTTACTGAGGCTCCTTGGACATCTGTTTTGCTAAGCCCTCTCTTTAAAGCCTTGATCTTTGCCTCCCTAATTACACATTTTATCAAAGCACTGTTGCTCCACTTTCCTAAGCCCTGTACAAATGTGGAGGTGATTCTGATTGAGATGAGTATGTGAGGTTCACTGATTTCATTGAAAAATTCATACTAGGGCAGAAGTGGGTGTACAGTTGCTGATTTATATGATTTTTAATGATCAACTTACTAACCTATCATTTTCTTTTACTAGGATATATACACATTTATGTATATATACTTGCACATGTATATATTTTTGTTTATACACATAAACACATACATACATAAATATACATATGTGTACTTATATATAAAATATTTGATTCCATGCTTAATAAATATTGGTGAAGAAAATTTGGTGACTATGGAAGTCAATCAAATTAGGTAATTTACAAACATTAGCCAGCTTTCTAATACATGGAGGAAAGGTAAATGTTTGCTTTTACATTTTGTACAGTCCTGTATGTATGTCCATGTATATTCTCTACATTATTTTTTCCCTAGAGAACCAGAGCCAGATTAAATTTTTTATGGGAAATACAAATCTCCTTTTAATAATGGATGGGCAGCAAGCTATTTCCTACATTTAAGTACAGTAATCATGATTTGTTTTTAGTATATGTAAGGAATAACACACTTGACTTTTGAAATATTATATATTTTTGTTAGAAGTATAAATTATTAAGGCATGTGTTATAACCATTTAGATTCAGAGCAAATAGGTTATAGAGTATTCTCTTATGATTTGTCTTCCTGAAATAATTTCTCTGAAAACAAAATGGCCCATAAGATTATCATAGAATGTTATTTTCCAACTCCCATAAATACATAGTACCTAGCTACAAAAATATATATTGAAACTTGGGATTCCAGAAGACAGCTTTATTTTCTTATACATAAAATGAGAGAATTAAACCCAGTGATTTTCAAATTGCAGAGCACAGAGTTTCATGTATGTGTGTCCGAGGGGGCTTCTTAACATCCTCAGACAGCTTCTGAGCTACCATGCAGATGGGTCTGCTCATCCTGCTCTGATCAGAAAAATGTTGCTTTATCTATTTAAGTTATATCTCTCTCTTCATTGCTTTCAACACGTATTTGTTGAGCAGTCATTGTACTAAGAGCTTTTCTAGCTGCCAGAAATAGAGAGATGAATGAGGCAGACAAAGGCTCCATTACAGAGTTTAAAGAGTTAATTCTAGATTTACACAACTAAATAAAGAAACTGGAAAACTCCTGGGCTATATATCTAATATTCCTTCTAATTATAAATTTCCTTTAAGTAACAATTGAATAGCAATTATTTGGCAAATCATTAGCAATGGGGAAGTTGTATCACTAAGATCTTCAACAGGACTTTTTCTCCTCTTTGTCTTCCTATCATCATCCTCAATATTACTCCAGTAACCTCTGTGCTCTTCTGGTGTGGCCTAAATATAACTTTAATTCTGGCATGCCTTTCAAACAGTTCCAGTTCTGAACCTAAGATTATTACAATGTTTTTAAAGGTAATGTAGTTTAAAGGAGGTTAAAACATTCAATCCATCTTAGGAGAAAAAACAAACTGTAAAATGTGAAACCTGACAATGATGTGTTATTTCCTTTTGGTTAAGTGATCACACACTAGAGGATATCATAGGCATTTTAGTAAAGTTAATCATTACTTATAATTCAAAAAAAAGGAGCACGTCAATGGTGTTGAATGTTCATAACTAGCTCTACATACCTCATAAATGTGTTCACAGATTGGTTGTGGGAATTGTTTGTGTTTCTTTAATCTATGGGTATTCATAAAATATTATTTTAAGGCAACACTTGCTACTTCAAGAAATGACTGATATATTATTTAGGATGGTTCTTGCCCGAGCATTTTTTAGTTACATTGTAAGGGACCTTCTAACATTGTGTTATTAACAGGAAGTACTTTTTCTTACCCTCTGTGTAACCTGTTTCTTTGACTCTTGCAAATCCAGAGAAAGTATTTAATCATCTAATTGGAACCCTAAACAATGAAACTAAGTTGATTTTTCTACCAGATGTGTTTTACCCCGAATGTAAAGTTTTAAGGTGATTGTTTCTGTTGAAAAAACAAACTGGTATCAATGATCTAATCGCACATATTGTAAGAGATGAAGAACTTCCCTTTGAATGGTAAAGACTGTGAATTTCATAATTTCTCATCTCCAATAAATTTCCATTAAAGTATTCGTACATCCTCTGTTCCCCAAAATTTCATTGTAGTCTTCCTATTTATATTCTGAATTAATAACAATTCAATTTTTTATTTTGAATGTGCTAGTTAGCTGTATTTGTTCTTTAAAAGGAAAAATGAGAATAGAATAGCCTTTCTGAGAGGGATTTTAATACAAATTCTTACCTATTTCCCCAAACAGTGAAAGTAGGACAGACTAAAGAGACAAATTGCTTAGGTAAAGAAAAGCAATTAAAACACATATGTATTCTTACATACGTACAAGTACATATTTACATTGAGAGAATCCTTCTTCAAATACTTAGGTATACAAATGAAGAAATCAGGATTTCGCTGCCTCCCAATTTGTAATTCTTGTTTTAGTTTAGTTACTACTGAGTGAGCAGTATGTGCCAGGCACTACACATTATCCATGTTAGCTCATGTAGTCATTGCAACAGACATATTAAGTATTTTCAGAGAGTTTTAGAATTTTTAGTATCTGAGTTTGGCGATTGGAATTGATAAATGAAAAAGCTTAGAGAGAAAGTGAGGGGACATCGTGGAACCAATGCCAAGTCTGAACTCACAACACCCCGGTAACATTTATAGCTCATACAACAGATCTTGTAAATGGGTGGATTGAGGTCCTTATTCACAAAAAGTTGTTCTAGAAATTTCAAGGAAAATGCCATGTGAATAAATAGTTTAGGTGTTTTCTTTTCCAGGGTAACTATGTTGATGCGTGATCTATGTGAAAGCGTTTGTGTGGCTGCTGCCCAAATAGCCCATTAACAACTGAATAGGTAGGACAAAGGAGGAAAAGGCATGATAGATGTGGTTGATACATAAACTGCCTGGCATCAGTTACCTTTTTCATTGAATATCTATTAAAAATGTAATAAAAAAATCATGGCATGAATCCTCTCGACAAAAGGGATAAACATAAAAACAAACAGATGTTGCAATTCAGAATTTCTTAATAGGATCAAGTAATTTTATAACAGGAAGAGACACTGACTTTGGACAAAGTTATGTTAATTTTAAAACTCTTTGATAATTCATATAATTGTTATTTGTAAATAAAATGATTCTCAGTAGTTTTGAAAGAAAACCTGGTTAGGGTTAAATTCTAGGAAGTATACCAACCAAATTCCACCATAGGAAACTTTTATTGGTCTACACTGATTTCTTAGAAAGTAAACTTTTGAGAAAAAATTTAAAGAAAACAAAAATTGTACAATATTATTAAACATCTGAATCTTTGTTCGGTTTCAGCTGGAGTCTGCACTTGGAAATGTGTGAGGAATCCAGGACCTTATTCATACCCATGATATCATGATGGCTAATACATTAAATTGTACATAGTAAGTAATGAAGTAATGATATAAATAGAAAGCAGATCATCAACCCAAGTATACTCAGAGGAAAAAAAAAAGCAATGAGCGAGATAAAAAATAAAACAAATAGGACAAGATTCCTCACACCATTTAGGAACATATTCTGTCTTTGTTAAATATTTTAACTTTCTAAACAAAACGTGTTATGCTTGAATGAGTGTATTTTTCTTTACTTTTCAGTATTTTACTAAGAGATCTTCTATAGCACCCTTTCCTTTTGGGTAAATAAATAAAAGATAAATATCAAACAATTATATAATTTGAAAAAAAATAGGGGAATTGATAATACTATACTGTTTTAGCTACTATTTGGGGACTTTGGCTATAGCTATTTCATATTAACAAAAACCACATCTCACATTGACTGAGCTCATGCTTACTATGTACCAGCCATGGTTTCTTCACTTCATTTAATCGTCACTACCACCCAAGGAGCTAGTTACTATTACTACACCTGATTTGCAGATGAGAAAACAGAGATACATAGAAGTTAAGTAATTTGCCCTTCCATGTGGTAGAGGAGTCTGCACCTAGACATCTGTAAACCCATGTTCTTAACCATTCAACGACATTGACCATATTAACTTTACCTGAATTGTTTTGGGATACATACATCAAAATGTATACAGATATAACAGAAAGTCTTCTCTGATGGTATACTACTACATTTTATGGCCTAGCGTATTGTCATTTAGTTTTAAAATTTTTTTGAGGAGTAATACACAGTGATTAACTGTATCTAGAAAAATAACATTTATGTTAACATGGTAGTAGAGAATAGTGAGCTTCTGACATGGTTTCCGATAATTTGCTGTCTAATCAAAACATATTTGAGGAGAAAATAAAGTCTACTCCTCCTTGAACATAAATGTACAGTGAGACTGACAGTTTTACAGCATTTGAGGTTTTTGGCCACAGTAACTGCCAAATCAGATTGATGTGTGACCTAGTCAATTGCCCACCAATTGTTCTAAATTGACTGGAATCCAGGCAATTTCTAAATTTTATGGGCCACCATGAAAAGAAACATCATTTCTGCATCCTACTGTAGACTAAGGAACAAAGCCCACATTTTAGGGAGGACTGGCCCTCTACGAAGTGACATCCAGGGTTGTGGGACTTGAAAACACCTTAGTTGAGATCTGAGGCCTGGAAATGAATTGGTAACACATTCCCTCTCCTAAATGTCCTCTGCAAAGACATATTCTTATGTACTCTGAGATGGAGCAAGAAGCAAGTTCATCCAGTGGACTCAATGGAGAGCAATGACAAAGCCATGAACATGAAAAGACTGTGGCCTTTCTAGAGATTCACTGACCAAGGACTGGACAAACAAGTGACATCAATGGAACCTCCACACTTCTGAATGTGTGTGTGTGTGTGTGTTTGTGTGTGTGTGTGTGTTTGCTTGTCTGTCACAGAGAATGATTGAAAGAGATGGTTAATGTGACTAAATGCATATAAAGAGTCTTAAAATGAATGTCACTGCGTGAGAGAAATATTTTCACTATTCAGACTTTGCTGACTCTCAGCTACCTACATCCAATACTCAGAGCCCAGACTGCCCACCACCTTTAGTCCTAATAATCCACAGCAATCACTTAGCCTAGTTTCAGGTATAAATTAAGAATTTATTACAAAATCTGATTATTATTGTTGCTGTTTTACTCATTTCTTTATGCAATGTTTGCAGTGGTTGAGCCAGAGACTAGTGGCATTGGTTGTAAAGGAAGAGATAGTAAAGAGGGGGCCAATGCAACTTTCAGCCTTAATTTTCGTACACCTCTGTTCTTGCCCACTCTTTCTACATATCACTGGCAGCTCCTTTGAAAGCCATTACAAGAACACATATGTCACATAGCAAGTGAGAGTTAAAGTGAACAGGATTCTACTCTTCACAACTGTTAGGTTACACTTAGAAGGCAAAACATTGGCAATGAATTCCAGCATAACAGTCATTTAAAGGTCTGTACAGACCCTGGTATCTAGGAGCAGTTTCCCTCATTTATCTTGTCTTTACCTCAAATATTCCCACCTAAAAATAAGCTGTTAAATGTATAAACAACCAAGTTCAACAATTGACACACATACGAATACCTTTGCTAAGTATGTAAGAGAAAGAATGATGGAAAAATATTCTTTAATCTCCTGATTATCATCTTAAAAATGAATAGACTTTCATCTGAAATTATTTTTTCTTTCCATGTTTCTTCATTACCTATATATTCATTGCAGTTTTGCACTTTCTAATTTACTCCCTATTTGGAGAAGAGAGACTTGAATATTTGTAACCCTCTATTTTAACCTCTGATTTCTAGTAAGTTTTTATTACAGTAGAATTCTAACCAAAACTGCACAAATGCCACATGAAGTTTGTGTGTGTGTGTGTGTGTGTGTGTGTGTTTTTTAGACGGAGTCTCGCACTATCGCCCAGGCTGGAGGGCAGTGGCGCGATCTTGGCTCACTGCAAGCTCCGCCTCCCGGGTTCACGCCATTCTCCTGCCTCAGCCTCCCTAGTAGCTGGGACAACAGGTACGTGCCACCATGCTCGGCTAATTTTTTGTATTTTTAGTAGAGACAGGGTTTCACCATGTTAGCCAGAATGGTCTCGATTTCCTGAACTCGTGATCCGCACGCCTCGGCTTCCCAAAGTGCTGGATTACAGGCGTGAGCCACCGCGCCCAGCCTAACATGAAGTATTTTATAACCTATTTTATTCTATAATAAGGAAACTATAGCAACACAATTCACTTTATGCCGTAAACCATCGTCATTTATTTTTTGGGAGGTATTATATATTTTGCATGTAATTACAATAAACGTGGTTGGAAACATAACAAATTCAGTTATTTAGTACCCTTACTAAGCAGTTTTGGATATTACTTATGTTAAATTTTGAAATATTATGTTTGTAGCTACTCTGGCAATGATGTGTCACCTTTAAAGACAATGACTGTGAGTTTAATTTTATTAGCTATCTGGTTTATCAATAATTAAATTTGCCCTATGTAACCTCATAAAGAATAGATCTAAACAATCATGTCAGAAATTACTGTTTACATAGTTAGCTTTGCATAATTACTTTATTATTAAAAGTAAAAGCACTCACAAATGTGGCATGATAACTTATTTATTATTCTTAGAATAAACATAAAAGCAAAGTTATGTATTATCTGAAAATATCCGCTAAAGGAGATAAACAACAACAAAAAGCCTCTTAAAGCAAAAGTACTACTTTGTTCTACACAACTGATGAATCACTTTATTGATTAGACTGTGGCTTTCATTTTAATATCAACATGGATCTATCCAGATTTATCAAAACTGGGATGAGACTACATTTTGCTAATAAAATGAACAAAGCTTTAGAATTTTAAAAACATTTAAAAATGTCCCCTAAAATGCTAAAATAATTTATGGCTCTGTACTGAGTGCTTTTAAAAATAAAATACATCTGTACTACAATATGGAAAATATGAAAATACATATATAAAATTCTTCTTTTATTAATCTTTAGGTGATATGTACTCTGAAATTTTTCAATGATAGGTATTATAGTTAATTAGATTTAACCTAACCTTAATATGCTACAGTGGAGATATAATTCAGCTGTCAAAGTTGTAACTACCTCACATGCCACAATCTCCAATAAGAAGTCAATATCATTGTCTAAATTTTACCATTGCCTTAATTTCAAAAGTTAAGCCAGAATTTTACCCTATGGAAAGATTTTCCAAAGTTTATATAGTACTCGAGTGAGTAATTTCTTACATAATTGTACTAATAAAAATGTTCACTTCATTTGCAAATGGTGAGATTTTAGACTCTTTTAAACAGGAAAACATGATGAAGATTACAAAATTAAGTTAGTCTGACTCAAAATGAGATGTTTGATAAAATATGGACTTTTGTGCAATAGCTGTGTAGTGTTAATTGTATGGGAATCGTCATAAATTTCTGATATCTCTGTCTGCCCAGTTGTAAAGGTATTGACTACCTGTGGTGATACATTTTATACTTACGAAATGAGTGTTTTCCCGATCATAAGTCTCAGTGAATTGGTGTGTCATAAAATCAATCCAGTCAGTTGCAATCAGCATTTTTTAAATGAAATAGAAAACGGAAGAAAAAAAAATCACAGTGCATTATCCATAGCCAAGGTAAGTATTATTTTATGAAGCTATTTTCAATTACTTATGTAAGTAGGTACATACGTATATAAAATATAAGTGTAATGGATATGTATATTATATAATCATATATAAGTGCACATGTACATATAAACATATAGGTGTATAATATGTGCATGTGTATATATGTATATGCATGTATGTGTGTATATATGTATATCCTCCAACATGATTTACCTTAAGATCACTTATCATCTCCTGATACGCTTCCCTTGTTTATTGTTTATCTCCCCTGACTAGAACATAAGTGCTTATAGTATCACAGTACAAATCATAGTGAGTGCTCAGTGAATGTTCCTTGAATAAATGAATTCATGACTACACATAAACACACCTACGCACACATTCTGGGTTGCGATGTAAAATACATCTTTTTCTGTAAGTTGGTGGCAAAAAATGCTAGAAATATCATTGATCAGAACCAAACTCTGATGTTGAGAGAGTCAGTTGCTTTTAAAACAACTTCTAGCTTCTTTGAATCACTACTGTCCTCCCCTCCATCTAGTTAAAATTGAAACTTACGAAGTTTTTTCCATAAAATCTACAACAGAGTGTAAAGAAATATCCAAAGGGATCACACCACAGGGAAGATATTGTATCTCATGAAATTGGTGGCTCAACCAGGAAGTGCTCAAAATGTAAATGACTTCTTTCAACCATGTCCTCATTCAGCAGCCATATGACAGGGTCACAGGAAGCAGCTGCGGAAGAGAAATGCTTCAGGGGAGCACAGGTAATTAGAAAAGGCAGGGAGGTACTGAATAGAATCTACTACACTATCAGAATCAAAAAGGAAAACCAGACTCCAAGAGTATTGTTGGTTGCTTTATCATAAGACAGTCTTGTGAGTGGGTACAAAAAGAACTGCCACAAGCAGCTTGAGGTGTTCCAATAGCCAAAGGAGGAATGGGTCTATGGAGAGGGGTGAATAGTAGAGGATGAGACAGAAAGAAGAAATGAGATCCATGACAGCCAAGTGAAATAAGAAAATAAGCATAAACTTCCATCTGGTGAGGTTGGGGAAGAGGAGCTACTAGAGAATTTAAGCAGGGTGGGGACAAAAGTCACATAGGAATTTTTAGGAGATCAATCAGGCAGCAAAACCAAAAACAGTGAGGAGGGTTTTCAACACATTGCCAAGCAAATCAGTTAGGATGTTGCTACAGAAACTCAGGTTAGCAGCTGGGCGCGGTGGCTCACACCTGTAATCCCAGCACTGTGAGAGGCCAAGGCCGGTGGATCATTTGAGGCCAGGAGGTCAAGACCAGTCTGGCCAATAGGGTGAAACCTCATCTCTACTAAAAATACAAGCAAAACAAAACAAAACAAAACAAAACAAAAATAGCTGGGTGTGGTGGCGTGTGCTGGTAATCCCAGCTACTTGGGAGGCTGAGGCAGGAGAATTGCTTTAGCCTGGGAGGCAGAGGTTGCAGTGAGCTGAGATTGCACCATTGCACTCCAGCCTGTGCGACAGAACAAGACTCTATCTCAACAACAACAACAACAACAAACTCAGGTTAGAGATGAAGAAAGAATGTAGGTGGCAAAGAGATTACGGAAAAGGCCTGGATCTGAGAGATAATAAGAAAGACGATCATAAGGACCTGGGGACTGATTGGATGGGAGTGGGGTTGAAAGCAAAAATAAAAGTAAATGGGAGAAATCTAGGATTACGCTTTAGTTTGTTGCTTAAGAGCTTGCACCAGTATCTATTTATGTGTCAGCCTTCACCAATAGATACTCAAACATAGACCATAGCATCTTATTCATAATGGTAAAGTTAGCCTGTTACAAAATATGACATAGTAGGTACTCATAAATGCTGGCCTCAGATGAGCTAAAATAGCAGTAGTTTGAATCTCAAAGACCCATATGGAATTAGATATTGGGGACATTTGCAGAATTGACTTCAACGCACTTACTACATTCCTTCTTACTTCTCTGTTTCTTTATAATCCTGTCACACACCACCTCCATCCTCTCCCTGAACGTGGCAGGACAGCAGTTGCACAGAACTTCCTCAGGAATAAGACTTTTCTCTAGGACTTGCCTTCTTTTCTAGGACTATTTATTTAAAAGATGCCATCTGAGGACTGTTGTGGAGAGGGAGAGGTAAGTAATCTTAAGAAGCTTGCTAGAGAGGACCTCAGATAGCTTGGGTCAACATGAAAAGATTGAAAGTGAATGTTAACACTAATTTCAGCAACCATCTTCAAAAACTGGAATGTAAGAAACACATTGCTTAAAATATTTTACATTATATAAATTGTTTAAAATACATAAAAAATAAAGTTTATTCATTTAATTATCCTTTTCTTTGAACTAAATGGTAAACACATATTATTTACTTTTGTATTTTATGCTCTTTAGAATAAGAAATACAACCAATACAAAAATGTGGGAATTAAGGTATAGGAATGAAAAATAATACAACAGTAATTGAATAGTAAATGGAAACACATTTTATAAATATTAACTCAGAAGATGCATTTGTTCTGTAAAAAAAAAAAAAAAAGTTCTGGAAGACATAGTACTTTCAAGGCAATATACTAGACCCTTTAGTGGGACCAAAGAAAGGCAACTTGGACTCTGCCCTCTGAGGCTAAAGGGCTACAGTATTGGGAATCAGTCAAGCTCACTGAAAATTGTAATAAAATATACAATGCCATAAGTGATACTAGAAAAAAAAAAACTCCAAGTGCCACAGGAGTGGCTCCAAAGAGAGAAAAGAATATCACTGAAGAGACCAAATAAGCCTTATAAGGAAGGCAGAATTTGAGTTGTATTTGGAAGGAAAATAGGATGCTGGCAGGTGGCAGCCAGGGTTGCAGGGAGGTGACACTATCCCCAGAAGTTGCAGGGAGGTGACAGTGGGATACTGGTAAGTCCCATTGTGTATAGCAGGGGCCAGAAAGATGGAGCACATGCCCATAATGTTAAAGGAAATGAGGTTTAGAAGAAGTTTGAAGCCACACAGGGCAGTGGTGATGAAGGCTGTGAAAACTGAACGCTATTCTAAAGGGTAAGGCATTATTGGCCCGAAAAGGACTGCATGCAGCTGACCGAGGGATCTTCCTACTGCAACAGGCATTAAACCTTTTTACCTCCACCATCATTCTGCCATGTCTCCCCCAAGGGGATGTGCCCACTGCCTGTTAGAGAGATACTCAGTATTGACGGGGGTGTTTCTGTGCTGCAGGAATACAAGGAAGGAAAATTCAACCTATTGGGTGAAGACCTGCTTAGGGATGTGGGGCAAGGCCCTTTCCAAATCTTCTACAATCCATGGAATGTAAGCTGCATGCAAGCAAGGACCTGGCATTGTTTACTGCTGCTGCACCACCCCCAGAGCTTAGCTGACGGTGCCTCAGCATCATAAGCATTCAGTAAGCAGCTGGCATATGAATAATTTTCCTTATTGCAATTTTTATATCCAGTTATTTTTGCTCCCAAAGCAAATCGTGAAGAACAAAAAACAAATATATTGCGGGTAACAGTCATATAAAAGTAGACATTGTATTCAGATGTCATATCCGAATAAGACTTTATAATACAGATATTTCAAATTTTAAAGCAGTCTGTACTCATAAGAATGGAAGACATGGCTTAATAATTAAGCCAGATTATATCATAGATTTCTAAGACATTCTGTCTGAGAAGGTACAATAAATACAGTGTGGAAAGTCCTCCTGAAAATATTAGGAAATAAAAAAGAAGTAGAAAATATTATATTGCCTGTTTTAAAAAATAAATTATACATTCATTCAAGAAGTATTAAAAAATTAAAGAAATGGCAAAATATCAGTACAAATCTCTAATATTTTTAGGTCCTGCTGGAGTTTGATTTGTTTGTAAAATGGGTCATTTAGAGGATTGACAGTTGGCTTAAATAGGAATGCAAATTCATAGTTTTTTTTTGTTTTTGTTTACAGAGAAGTAGCAGGTAGATCACAAAAGAAACTAAGATTTGGGATTTATTAGATTACATATTATAGATGTAATGATGTACATCTAGTTGATCTTCCTATCCAGTGAATGAATCATTCCTTGCATTGAATCATCATTTTGTATTAAATTGAATATTTCCCATCACATCAACTCATAACTTCAAAGGGCAGACTTTATCACTGGACACCTCAAATACTTTGTGTACTGTCCTATGGTTAACTTAAATGTGCCTCTACTTCACTACAACATATTTAACCTAGATGTGGGCAAACCATATAATTTCTTGTCCAAACAAGAATACCTTTGTCAGTTAAAAACTAATTGATGATTACACAGACATAAAAGATGACTGCCCAGGAAAATGTGAACATATGATTGCCCTCCTTACCTGTATATCTGAGCTATCAAAAACCATCTTTCTTCGGTCTTTCACATGATAGACTTTGAACCGCTTAAATCCTTAGTGCCTATGTGTCTTCTTTCCATCTACCCACATAAAAATTTTCATTCACAAGCATGGCACATGTATACATATGTAACTAACCTGCACAATGTGCACATGTACCCTAAAACTTAAAGTATAAAAAAAAAAATTTTCATTGAAAGTCAGCACATGTTGTGATAGGAACTAGATTCAAATGGAGTCCATTGTCCATGCACTCATTCTACATTCCATTTTATTGATATTCCCCTTAAAATAAGCTGCTTGGAACAAGACCTATTTTAAATTTGACTTGACAAGGACAAAGTAAAATGGAACTTGACTTCCTATGATCTAATGATAATAGCTAATAATAGGTAATATTTACTGGGTGCTTATATATGTTGGGCTCTGTATTAAGTTATATGTATCTGTATATTTCCATCAATCTATGTATTGATCTAGCTGTCCCTCTTAACCCTATGATTATCCTTTTATTTTACAGATCAAAAAATTGAAATAGCAAAAAGTTAAATATCTTGTCAAAAGTCTTGTCCAAAAAATATGGTAATGTAACTTTTTCACTTTTTTTTTTTTTTTTTTTTTTGAGATGGTCTCGCTCTGTCACCCAGGCTGGAGTGCAGTGGCACGATCTCAGCTCACTCCAACCTCCACCTCCTGGGTTCAAGTGATTCTCCCGCCTCAGCCTCCTGAGCAGCTGGGATTAGAGGCACCCATCATCATGACTGGCTTTTTTTTTTGCATTTTTGTAGAGACAGGGTTTCACCATCTTGGCCAGGCTGGTCTCGAACTCCTTGGCCTCCCAAAGTGCTGGGATTACAGGCGTGAGCCACCACGGCGCCCGGCCAGCCTTCACTCTTTCAGTCAAGAAATACTTATTGATCATGGAGAAAAGTGTGTCAAAATTGGTTGAAAATGATCTCCAGGTTATCCTGATATAGAAATCAGCAGATCTACTAGTCTTAAAAGAAAGTCTATCAAAGGAGGAATTAGCTAGTTTTCCTTGTGCAATAACTATTCATCTGTTGGTACTTAAGATATAGGGAAAAATGATGCCTTATTTGGAAGACATTGTTTTAAAACTTACCTCTAACCAGTAACTTACTTATCTACTCTAAATAGTTCTCTCATTTAGTTATAGTTGTAGGATTTGCATTAATATGGTATCAGGAAACCAGATATTAAATTATTAGAGAAGCAGGTTAATAGGTATTTTTCATTACACTATAATCTGTGCAGAAACCAACTGGATGAAGTAAGCTGACTATCTGATATCTAGTTTGTAATTAGAAGGCCCAACACACATGAAATGCATGAAGACAACAGCAACAAAAAAAGGTAGGGATCCATCCTTTAGGATTGCCATTTCTTCTTTTCCCCATGAAGCAATTGCAGCATAGCAGGTAGTAAATCCAGAATTCAAATCCAAGCAGCCTGAGTTCAAAATCCAAGTTTTTGAATTTACAAAACCTCACTGAGTTGAAATATAGCAGCAGCAGTATTCCAAGAACGTCGCCTTACAAACACCTATGTTTATTCATTCACTCACTCTTTTACTAAGTATTTATGTCTACCAGTTACGAGATGGATACTGTGCTACGGCTAGATGCTCGCTAGGCACTGATAAATTCTTAATGAAATATGGATTCCCAAACAGTTGTTTGCTCTTCTCCACATTTGCATATAACTCTTTCGGTGCTTTTATTTTCATTTTTTTAATCGTGCAGAGAGCACACTTCTATTGTTGCTATGTCTTATACTGCGATTTTTCCATAAGGCTGATATTAGTGATGATAGCAGTGATAATGAAAAATATCTGGCCAAGAAAAAAAAAAGGTACCTCACTGTATATTTGCATTAAAGAAGATGATCAACCTCCAAATGTTATGATTTGGACAATAAAGGAGAAGTGTCTCTGCCACTGGGCTGTGACAGAATCTGTAAGCTAAAGATTGTAAGTCTATACCTAGATTTACCTATTCCTACATCTCCTATACCTGGTAGCAAGCAAGGCCTTCCTCATCGAATTCCCATCCCAGCAATCAGAAAGTGTAAGGCCTGGCAAGGAAGAAGCTCAATAGCTATCTGTTGAATGAGTGAATAAATGAATGCTCAGTCACGTATATAACAATGTGAAATCAGCCTATGTAGACTGTGCCATGGCCATTCATATTGCTTGATAATTTGTTACTTTAACAGCTGAGTCCTTTCAGTCCCTTTGCCTTTTCAAAAAGGCAAAGAAAGTACATTTCTGTCCTCAGAGACGTAAACCAAAGACATTAACAGAGAACATGCATCAGTTTTCTTTCAAAGTTTTTAATAATCCATTTGAGGTTCTTGGAAGGGATTGGCACTAAATTTGTTTGTCTATACAGAGTGTACTCCCATTTCCCTATTTGAAAATCAAGAATTTTGTCTGTATTCTCCTGCCATTTTTCCTATTCCAGATTTTTTGCAAAGAAATACAAGTAATGATTTTTGTTATCACTTTGGTTTAAGTATGTTCTAATCAGAGTACATAGATAAATGTCTATTGCATTCTTCTTCTCACTTCACCTGCTTTTGAGAAGACATTAAAAAAAGTATCTGTTTCTCGTATCTAGATATAGAGATATTAGTGTCACCCCTGT
The DNA here is from genome assembly GCF_029289425.2 of Pan paniscus. NCBI lineage: Eukaryota > Metazoa > Chordata > Mammalia > Primates > Hominidae > Pan > Pan paniscus. The sequence continues at coordinate 95,132,264 of NC_073263.2, read as the reverse complement.
AGAATGACTATCTGTCTGTTGGCAGCACCTGAGTTGTAATTTGCCTGTATGCATGTATGCATGCTTAGGTTTGAAAGTCAGTCATGAAATTCAAGGGATAAAATATTAATCTTACTTCACAATTAGTTTTATCCAATTGAGAGATAGAGCAGTGAGATGCTTATGAGCACAGGCCCTGGAGCCTTGATGTGTGACCTCAGAAAAATTATTTAACTTCTCCATGTCTCAGTTTCCTCACCTGCAAAGTGGGGACAACAATACCTATGTAGTTAAATATTATGAAGAGTTAACACATGGAAAGCTGTTAGAAAAGTGACTGGTATATAATATGTACCAAATGTATTAAATAGAGCACCAGATACTTAAAACAACTAATTGAAATACTAAAATATATACATGCATGTCTGAAAGTTTTCTGCTTTAGTGATGCAATATGGCTAACAAGAAATAATACTGACTCAGAGGCTGGGCGTGATTGCTCATGCCTGCAATCCCAGTATTTTGGGAGGCTGAAGTGGGCAGATTGCTTGAATTTAGGAGTTTGAGACCAGCGTACCAACATAGTGAGATCATGTCTCTACAAATAATAAAAAACTAGCTGGGTGTGGTGGTGTGTGCCTGTGGTCCCAGCTACTCAGGATGCCAATGTGGGAAGATCGCTTGAGCCCAGGAGGTCGAGGCTACAGTGAGCTGTGATGGTGCCACTGCACTCCAGCCTGGGTAACATATGGAGAACTTGTCTCAAAAACAAAAAAAGAAAGAAAGAAAAAGAAAAAAGAAAAAGGAAATAATACTGACACTCAGGCCTGTGTAATGCCAGTGGAAAATGTTACCAACAAAGAGTTAAATGTTTGCATGGACTTAGCTGGTGTTAGGTCTATTTCTAAATTTTAGTATCAGATCTACTAGAAACCGAAAATGTATATTTTCTTTCATTTCTTGACATGTAGTGTGTACTTAACAATTATTCTTTGTGACTTTGTCAGTAAAAGAGAAAGTACTAAGTTATAGCATTTAAATAGTGTTTTTAAAATAAAATAATGAAAGAAGTATGCCATGTATGTATTTGGGTCTTGCATCCCTATTTTATATTTTTCATGATTGATTAATACTACTGAAAAATAAGTTTCCTAGAGAAGGTGATGTATTCTCTACAATTCTTTCTATCTCATCTTCCCCCAAGATTATTTATATGAGTAATCATTTAAGATTTTCAGTTTCCCTTACATAAGATGTCAGAAAGTGGCTGTAGAAGAATATGCTGAAAAATAACAGCACCCCCTGGAGCTGGACTTTCCTAGGGTCTTTCACATTCAAGGTTAATGCCAAACTAATTATCCACCCATTCTAAATGGCAATGAGGGATAATCAAACTGCAATTCAGTCATCTTCATTTCAATATTTCATGAAAGTTCAGAAAAGGATCCCTGAAAACATAATGTTTCCTCAATTTGTACCCAAAACAGTATTTGTATTGGTTGTGAAAATGTAAAATTGTTCTCCAGAGCCATGGTGGACTTTTTCTCGCAATAAAAATCTGGTTTTGCCTGAGAGCTCGAAACCATTAGTTTAGAATATTTTATCGTTGTCAAATAGACTAGGAGTATAATCATGATTTGAAAGGATTTCTACAGGCAGAACAAAGACTGACAATGTACCTTTCCCTTTCTATTTATGTATTTTTTAAATGAGGATACATTTTATTCTACAGAATGTCCATTATAGGTGAATCTCATGGGGGCCATTAACTTTCCCAAACCTTACAATCTCAGGATTTAAAGCAAAAAGGAACAAGGAGTCTATATTAAAAATTTCCTCCAGAAAAAGATTAGGCAAAGAGGACCTTAGGCAGTGCAGGAAACGAGAAGACAAAGAGCTGAAATGCAGATACAATTTTTAAAATACAGTTTACTCGGCAGTTCCTGCCATTGCCATGCTCTTTGATAGCACATTTAATTGAGAGAGGAGACTTCTCTCTCAAAAGGAGAAGAAGCCAGATACATATGTGTACGAATACATATACATCTCAATTATTTCACCTACTGGAATATCCCGAGGTCTGGGCATCCAGCTACCCATGGTAGGTACGCAATGAAACACAGTTTAATAAATCTCTAAATTAACCTCAAGCCAAATGAGAACTGCAAAGCTTTTTAGCCTATAGGTGATAACATGAGATGGTTTTATGTCAGGTAATAAGGACTCTGATGGAACAGTGAGAAAGAAGGGATAGTAACTGAATGCTTTTCCTGTTATTAGAATATACAGAGGAGAATCCATTAACTGATGGATTAAATGCTCATCTATTTGAAAGTATGAAGTAAGTGGTCCATATATACTTATTGCCCATGTTTTTATTATTATTATTATTATTATTATTATTACTATTATTTTGAGATAGAGTCTCACTCTGTCACCCAGGCTGGAATGTAGTGGCTTGATCTTGGCTCACTGCAACCTCCACCTCCTCATTCAAGTGATTCTCCTGCCTCAGCCTCCCAAGTAGCTGGGATTTCAGGTGCACACCATCACACCTGGTTAATTTTTGTATTTTCAGTAGAGACGAGGTTTCTCTATGTTGGCCAGGCTCGAACTCCTGACCTTAAGTGATCTGCCTGCCGCAGCGTCCCAAAGTGCTGGGTTCACAGATGTGAGTCACCACTCCCCAACATGTTTTAATTCTTTTAAGCTCCTGTTTTCCCCTCGTCTTTTCCTCTAGTGAAGATCATATCAGTCTAAAGCAAAGCTTCCCTGTGAGGTCAGGTCAGATAGGTGGATATAGAAATCATATCTCCCCCCCCCCCTTTTTTTTTTTTTTTTTGAGACGGAATTTCCCACTGTCGCCCAGGCTGGAGTGCCATGGTGTGATCTCGGCTCACTGCAACCTCTGCCTCCTGGGTTCAAGCAATTCTCCTGCCTCAGCCTCCCGAGTAGCTGGGATTACAGGTGCCCAGCACCACACCTGGCTAATTTTTGTATTTTTAGTAGCTACAGGGTTTCACTATGTTGGCCAGGCTGTGCTCGAACTCCTGACCTCGTGATCCACCCGCCTCGGCCTCCCAAAGTGCTGGGATTACAGGCATGAGCCGAAATCCTACTTTTAAATCATGAATAAAAAAAGGAAGGTTACATAAACCTGCCTAGCAGCACATTTTTCAACTCACCCACTCTCTAACTCACTCACTCAGAGACCTTTCTACCCAGATTGAGTGTCCCCTTTACAACCAGACTCTGCTTATCCTTTGTAACTTTTTTCTGGAGACGTTTTAGATAGAGTATTTCCCCACTCTTAGAAAGTTTAACATAGAATCCTGCTAAAAATGAGTATGAGCTTCCCAGAGTGTAACTTAAGATGCAGCCAAAGACAGTTCCAATTTCTTCTTCACATACAATTCAACAAATGCTTTGACCTGTGGTGAATTTACTGTTCTCTGAAAACCTCAATTGTAATTATATTAGCAACATGCCACTTAGCATTAATTACTTAGCATCTTGTAAATTTCCTCTGCTAGACTGGAATAGAAGGTCCTGTGATCCTTGATGCTTAGTAACTGTATTTTATTTCTTCTTTCTGTTTAGCCCAGACAAGATAAAGAACAGTATTTATTCAATTTAGTACTTGATTATTTGTTATAAGTTACATAGTAGATGGAAGGTGGCTGCTACACTATTATAAGAATGAGAAAGCGTAATTTAAAAATTCATTAAAAATGGCTTTTGGTGATTCTCTCAAACAACCTATCCCTGGAAGTTCAATCTTCTAAAGGTAGTGTTAAGGTGGTGTCTTCCTAAAAGATGCTTTTTTTTTGGAGGGGAGAACACCTGTAGGTTAACATGGAAGGAGCTACTAGGTAGATGAATTGAATTTGCTATGCAGACATTTGTGAAATATTCTTTCTCTTAAGCCCATCCTCCATTTCTCCTTCCTCTGTTTATACTCCTATGAGGATTATTTTTTAAATGGACAGGAGTGATTAGAAAAAGTTGCTAATTATGCTTATACTTTAAGCTAACCCTCATTTTGGCATTTTCATTTTTATCAATCAAAGATAAAAAACAGTAACAGTGAAAAAAATAAAACCTTATGAAGACATTCTTTATCTTCACTACATGGGGCTGGGGAGCTATTTCCCTCTCTGCTTCCCCCCTCCTAAGGCCATCTGTGACCCTACAAGCTGCCATTATAACCTACAAATAACTCAGGCAGGACCATGTAATGGCTTCTTCTTGAACTCACTCCTTTTCCACATTTTTTAGACAAATCACAGAAGCCAGATCAAAAAGAGTAAGCAGAATGTAGTGACTTCAATTCCAACGGGCCCTGAAAATGCTCTCAAATTTCATGCTTCCCTGATCAGCTTTATTTATAAGAAAATAGATCTCTATAAGCAAATAGTTGGATTTGAGCTGCCAACAAATCTCAGCAACATTACTTTTGGTCACTTTATAAAGAATCTGATGTCTCTTTTTTTTTTTTTTTTTTACCAATATTTGGCAGTATCTAAGTAATATCTCAAAATTAAGCTTGAAAAATCAATAAAATATGTATATCTATAAATAGTTCAGGGACCCATTTTTCCAAAGTGCATGTATATTCAGCAAAGATTGCTGGAAGGTATCAAGGAACTTTTCGGTATAATTTCAATAATTGTAAACACAATCAAAACGAAATCACAGTTTAACCTTGTATGTTCTCATGATCATTCTTTGCACTCAAAGATTTCTAAAGCTTTCAAGATTTTTGAAAATTTCTAAGTAAGTGTATGAAGAGTGGAACTGTTGCAAATTGAGGTGTCTCAGACACAGTGGTGACCAAAAATTATGGTGACTTCAGAATCTCAATGTTTATTCTTCATTAGTGAGAAAAAGAATTGGGAACCATATCAAAAACAAAATAACAGAAAGCTATTAACATCTACAGTTTTGAGTCATTAAAATATCAGATTAATTTCATCCTATTTGAATTAGCATTTACTTGTATTAAGGAAAATACAAATGGGTGGCTGGCTGCCAGTTCAGTAGTGGCAATATGGGAAAATCATAGAATGTTGCAGTCATGAGACTTAGTTTAGCTCTGCTACTGAAAGCGCTATGATTTTTTTTTAAGTCACATTTGCTTTAAGCCTCACTTTTCTGCATCTCAAAAGTAGGTTTAATAATGCCATATTCAACCACATAAAATTGCTGCTTTTGTGACTCCACAATGGTCAAGTATCAGCAATTTCATATAATTCACCCCATACCTCACTGAATGATCAAATGTGACAATGTACGTGAAAATACTCATTAAGTGAAAGGCTAATGGAAGCTTAATGTGAAGGCACTCACTTGAAATTAAAGTTGTACTAATTCACCTGAGTCCCATCTCTTAGTTGAATGTAAAGAGGAAGAAGAGTAACAAAGTGAAAGATTTTTAAGGTGGAGATGATTTGAAAAGAGGACACATCCTAAGTATTCATAACAGAGACATCATGATATGCACAGAAAGAAGCCTGGACTCGATGTGTTAACATCACCATTAAGTTTTATAATTGACCCTTGAATAATGTGAGGGTTAGAGATGCCAACCACTTACACAGTAAAAAATCCACATATAACTTTTTTATTTTTATTTATTATTATTATTATTTTGAGATGGAGTCTCACTCTGTTGCCAGGCTGAAGTGCAGTGGCACGATCTCAGCTCACTGCAACCTCTGCCTCCCGGGTTCAAGAGATTCTCCTGCCTCAGCCCCCTGAGTAGCTGGGACTACAGGTGTGCAACACCGCACCAAGATAATATTTGTATTTTTAGTAGAGATGGGGTTTCACCATGTTGGACAGGATGGTCTCGATCTCGTGACCTCCTGGTCCGCCTGCCTCGGCCTCCCAAAGTGTTTGGATTACAGGTGTGAGCCACCACGCCCAGCCCACATATAACTTTTGACTCCCCAGAAGCATAACTATTAATACCCTACTGCTGACTAGAAGCCTTACTGATAAGACGAACAATCAACACTTTTAAAAATTATATGTACTATATTTTCACAATACAGTGAGCTAGAGAAAAGAAATGTTATTACACAAATTATAGAAAAAGAAAATATATTACTTATTCATGAAGTGGAAGTGGACAGTCATAAAGGTCTTCACGCTGAGTAGGCTAAGGAGAGGCAAGAAGAGGGGGTTGGTCTTGCTGTCTTACAGGTGGCAGAGGTGGAAGAAAATTGGTGTTTGAGTGAACCTCTGCAGTTCAAACATATGTTGTTCAAGGGTCAACTGTAATTCATAAATGTTTGACCTCTCAAAGGTAGATGGAAGGGGGCCCAGGTTCCAGTCAGACAGCTTCCTCACCTTCTTAGTTCTTTCAGCTATCCTATCTAATAGAGATGTATTATGACATTTACAGTGCTAATGTGCAACTTCACACCACCATAGGGAAAGGCAGCCTTGAGGAGATTTTATCTGTGGCATTCACTAGGGTCTGCTCTGATATCTCTATAATGATGCTCTGTGATGGTTCATGTGATGTGTCAACTTGGTTAGGACATAGTGTGCCTACGCCTTTGATCCAACATTATTCTGGATTTGTCTATGAGAGTTTTTCTGGATGAGACAAACATTTGAAGGAATAGATTGAGTACAGGAGATTGCCCTTTCTAATACGGGTTGGCTCCATCTACCAGTGGAAGGCCTAGATAGAACCATAAGAGGGAATTCCTACTGCCTGACTACTTGAGCTGAAACACTAGTCTTTTCTTTTTTTCTTTTTTTTTTTGGCAGATTTGAACTAAAATATAAGTTCTTCTTGGGTCTCAAGGCTGCTGGCTTTTGTTTTGGAACCATACCATCAGCTTTGCTGGGTCTCCAGCCTACCAACTGCAGATCTTGGCACTTCTTAGGCTCCATAATCACACAAGCCAATTCTTCATTAAAAATTTTATATATATACAGGCACACATAATTATATATATTTATACACACATCTATATGTATGTACCTGGGTATGTGTGTATATATACACACATACATATATACATATATACATATATATATGCATATACATATATATGCATATACATATATATGCATATGTATACACTTATATAAGTGTATACACACTTACATATGCACAGATATAAGTGTATACACACTTACATATGCACAGATATAAGTGTATACACACTTACATATGCACAGATATAAGTGTATACACACTTACATATGCACAGATATAAGTGTATACACACTTACATAGGCACAGATATAAGTGTATACACACTTACATAGGCACAGATATAAGTGTATACACACTTACATAGGCACAGATATAAGTGTATACACACTTACATAGGCACAGATATAAGTGTATACACACACATAGGCACAGATATAAGTGTATACACACACAGGCACAGATATAAGTGTATACACACACATAGGCACAGATATAAGTGTATACACACACATAGGCACAGATATAAGTGTATACACACACATAGGCACAGATATAAGTGTATACACACATATAGGCACAGATATAAGTGTATACACACATATAGGCACAGATATAAGTGTATACACACACATATAGGCACAGATATAAGTGTATACACACATATAGGCACAGATATAAGTGTATACACACTTATATAGGCACAGATATAAGTGTATACACACTTATATAGGCACAGATATAAGTGTATACACACTTATATATACTTATATACACACTTATATAAGTGTAAACACACATATATGCGTATACACACACATATATATTATATTATATTATATATATATTTCACATCCTTTTGGTTCTGTTCCCCTGGAGAAACTTGTCTAATACATTACTTCAAAGTATAAGAATCAACATTACGTTGTCGAGGATCAACATGGTGTTGGCACTGCCCTTCTCCTTAAATAGTCAGAGAGTGTATCTCCTGTACGATACCAACCCAAACACTAGCTGATACTATGGAATCACTCAATATTCCCCCTAACTCGTCTCATTCCTCCTGCCTGGCCAATTCTCTGAATAGCACTTGCTCTCACCTCCTTGGTCCTTATTCCTTCTTTGCTCTGTATCCTATATTATGTGCCTCTGGCCCATCTGAATTTTGCCAGCACACGAACACTCTATTGAACTTTGGCACTTTTTCTGTGGTCTCTTCCATTGCTCCTCTCAATAAGGATCATGGCATTTAAGCCTCTGGCCTCTGTCCTCTGATCCCATCTCCTAGCCCTGGTCTGCTCTGAGGATTTAGGAGAGAATTGGGCAAATATTAACCCTTGCTAGGGAGCTGAATAATGCAATATCTGTATGATAGACATGGTTTTTAGCAGCCTCAATTAATAGGATGGCTAAAGGAAAACGGTAGATGGTGCTCTTCTACCCTCTGTTTCCAAAAGATTATGCTATTTAGTGAATGTACATATTCAAAAATAGATTTAGTAAGTCTTAATTCTATTAAATATTTATACATCTTTTTAAATTGAGGAACAACTGTATGGTCATCCATCGGAACAGACATGCTGCTGAAAGACAAAAAAATTCTGATGTATAACAATAACATAGATATGTGATGTCACTTAATATTCTCTGCAATATGCCAATCACACATTTTAAAATTACAGCATATTAAAGAACAAAATAATGAATAGATAGGATACTATGTTCACAGTTTGAGAAAGAAAAATAGTTTCATTCCGACACCCATCATCTTTTTATGTACAATCAGAAGAACATTAGATTTTATGGAATGAGACACAGGACAATGACTATACATTCTTTTATACACTGGCAGAAAGAAACAATTCATATGAGCCCTGGAAGTAGTTATTCAGTACAAACCTCCCTCTAGTCTATAGTTCACTGAAATTCAAAAATATATAGTATACCAAATAACAGCCTAGGTTGCAGTAGTATTTGCTAGAATTGTTTCCGAAAGATTATTTTGTGATTAGAAAAGAAATTACACTTTATTTAAAGTGATTAACGTCAAACGGTCAACAAGCGATAAAACTTGCATCTTAATCAACCATCTCTAAATATTTCAAGTACTTGATCAATTCACCACATAGGATTGGGCATATAAGCATTTTTAAAAATTGTAATTCATATAATGCTCTAATATTTTAAATCTTTTTGTTAGTTTTTTCTTAGCTTATCCAACTTAATGAAATCCCCTAATATACATGTAAAAATACAAATTTAACTATCAGGTTTAATATCTATAATATAAATTTAAAAAGATTCCCTGTCTTTCTCTTATGCAGATTCTAAATCTAAAGAGACTCCTAGCAAACTACATAGAACAAGAATGTCAAAACTATGCAATATATTAATTCACCACTTCTTGCTTGATTAAAAAACAAGGCCCTATTGGTTGCTATGGTCTGAATGTTTGTATTCCCTATCCCCAAATTCGTATGTCAAAAACCAATCACCAATGTGATGGTATTTGAAGGTGGTGTATTTTGGAAGATGATTAGGCCATGAGGTTGGAGCCCTCATGAATAGAATAAGTGCACTTCTAAAACAGGCCCAAGGGATCTAGTTTGCCCCTTCCAACTTGTGAGCCTATAGGGAGACAGTGTCACTCCATGAACCAGAGTGTGCATATTAAGCAGACACTGAATCTGCTAGTGCCTTGATATTGGACTTGCCAGCTTCTAGAACCACAAAAAATAAACTTCTGGTATTTATATACTACCCAAATTATGGCATTTTGTTATGGCAACCTGAAATAACTGAGACACTGATCTTTCCCTCTTTTAGCAGGAGAGCATAACCTATTCTCCTTAGGTCTCTGATCTTAGAGCCTGCATAAGCGTAGAGACACAGTGTAGGTGGGTTTCAAATGATTCATATCTTGAATGAATAAGTGGGAAAAATCAGTCACAGTACTTTTAAAGATGTTAAATATAAAAATGAGTTATACTATTATATGATATACATCAAAAAGTATAAAATGGTATAACTCACTTATAAGTGGGAGCTAAATGATGAGGACATATGGACACATAGAGGGGAACAACACACACTGGGGCCTTTCATAGAATAAAGGGTGGGAGGAGGAAGAGGATCAGGAAAAATAACTAATGGGTACTAAGCTTAATACCTGGGGGACGAAATAATCTGTACAACAAACCCCCATAACAGAAGTTTAGTTATGTAACAAACCTGCACTTGTACCCCTGAACTTAAACGTTAAAAATAAAAAGTAAAAACAAAAAATAAAATAAAGTCATATATAGAAAAAAGTATCCTGCTTACCTCTAAGCTCCCATCCTCTCCAATAGGTAAACATTGTAATTTGTTATTTTCCATTTTTAGAGCAATTTCTTATATATAAAAGCCGACACAGATGTGAACACATACATACAAACCCATATATATTTTCCGCTGTCCCTATTTATATGAATGGTAGCCTAATATACATATTTTTCTGCACCCAGTTTTTCACATAACATTTCAGCATACTCCCAAAATAACAATAACAAATATTTCAGTACAGAGAAATCTTTCTTATATTTTTATAGCTATATTTAATTCCACTGCATACATGTAATATAATTTGATAATCTTCCAAAAGATGATCATTATATGATTTAAGATATTTTGATATTTTTAACATGGCCATAATAAATATCACTTGTATATCTGCAAGATAAATTTCAATAAGTATAATTTTGAGTTCAAAGAGTATTCAATAGATACAATGAATAATTGGATATTTTTACCTAGCAGAATATAGCTCAATGTTTCCAGAAATAAGCAATGAAATACAATTATTTTAGTGTTCAATACACATGCACTTTTATCAAACTAGATCTAGTTTATTATTTAAAGAGAACTCTGAAAATCTGGATTTAAAATTTTTAAATCTTTTCCTTCAACTACAGTATGAATAACTTACATTCAACAAATAATTGAAGCTTGAACTGTTAGTTTTGCAGGAAATAAAGTAAGTTTATGCAGTGACATCATGATCCCAATATTACGCAGAAGGTCACTTAACAATATTCATTCATATATCTATCCACAAATATCTGCTGTGTATTCTGGATTCTGGATGCATTTTTTAAACTTATTTGTTTCAGATTAGCTTCCATTTTCATAAATCAATAAAAATACAAAATACAAAATGCAGGACATATTCATCAATTAAAAATAATCAAATTTGCCACCAAATTTACACATAAACTAAAATCTGTTTAACTATTTCTGATTTTAACTATGATATATTAAAATACAGTCATTTTTTCAAATGTTCTCAAAGAAAATTTAGCGGGCATTTATGTATCCATGTCTCAAAGATTATCTCATTTATTTTTGAAACTAAGAACCAACTCTAAGATCTTTTACATTGTTAGCCACTTCTTTTAAAAATTAAATAAATAAAATGATTTATTTAATATCATTTATTTGACCTTATCTGAATTATCTTCAAATCAAGGTTTCCAAAAGTCTGTTTTGTATTAGAATTTAAACTTTAATTATTCTTTAATAAGCATTTCGTAGGAGGTATTTTTATATTCTTAGTTTATCACATCTCCTGGAACAATATTTGACTTCAAATAATCAACGGTTCTATTTATGAAGAACTATCTAATTTTTCCTTATAACAATTACTAAATATGAATTTCTGGTCCCAAATTTGTTATATATTTCTCTACGTTTCTTTAGTTTAATAGGCATTTAGTTTGAAATGATCTCTGGTAAAATTCTCCATGAGAAAAAGGAATCAAACATTTATTTTTAGCAATAATAATACTCATTTGCAATACTAGTATTTTTCAACTTATGAACAACCAAAATTTATGTAAAAACTTGGAGAGGGCCGGGTGTGGCGGCTACACCTGTAATCCCAGCACTTTGGGAGGCTGAGGTGGGTGGATCACTAGGTCAGAAGATTGAGACCACCCTGGCCAACACGGTGAAACCCCGTCTCTACTAAATATATATATATTTATATATTTATATATATTTATATGTTTATATATATATATTTTTATATATATATAGCCAGGCATGGGGGCGCATGCCTGTAATCCCAGCTACTCAGGAGGCTAAAGCATAAGAATCGCTTGAACCCAGGACGCAGAGGTTTCAGTGAGCTAAGATCGTGCCACTGCACTCCAGCCGGGTGACAGAGCAAGACTCCAGTTCAAAAAAACAACTTGCAGGAATTTCCAGATATTTTGAATTCAATTAATTTTAGAAAAAGAAAAAGTTAAGGTAGAGACTCAAATATATTAAACAGAGCTGCAGATTACTCTTATTTTCACTTACTTTAACTGAATGCAGTTAATACATTCATCAGAAACACACATATGTAAAATCCTTTAAAAATATACTGCTTCCTTATATTTAACTTTTGATGTTCAAAGAATATATACTTAATTTAAATAGCTCATTTGAAGAGGCTTTGTAGAACTCAACCCAAAATACAATATGAAATAATTGGCCCATATTTAGTCCTCAATTCTTTATCTACAATTCTAAAATTCAAAAGTTCTGAAAACCAAAAACTTGTATTAATCCAAACTTTATTAACTGATAACTAACTTCCAAACTGATGGGAAGTTACTCATAGTCTTTTTTGATCTCATATAGAGGAAATATCTCTATGTTTTATTGCAGAAATATTAATATGATAGCTTGATCCTGCTAGGGATGTTGTATTACATACAGTACAGGTCCTGAATTAACTTTCTCAGATTATAAACAAATTCTGACTTCTGAAACATACTGAAACAAACATTCAGATTAAACAGCTGTTAATGTGAAACCCCAAGAATATAAAATCATCAGACTATAGTCATTATGGAATGCAAAAGTTACACATTTTATCCTACAATATTGATACGAAACAAGATGATTTCCTTTTTTTTTTTTTTCCTTTGAGACGGAGTCTCGCTCTGTCACCCAGGCTGGAGTGCAGTGGCACGATCTCGATTCACTGCAAGCTCCACCTCCCGGGTTCATACCACTCTCCTGCCTCAGCCTCCCGAGTAGCTGGGACTACAGGCGTCTGCCACCATGCCCGGCTAATTTTTTTGTATTTTTAGTAGAGACAGGGTTTCACCGTGTTAGCCAGGATGGGCTCGATCTCCTGACCTCAGGATCCGCCCACCTCGGCCTCCCGAAGTGCTGGGATTACAGGCATGAGCCACCGCACCCAGCAAGATGATTTCCTTTTTTTTTTTTTTTTTTTTTTTTTTTGCTTTATTAGAAAATTGTTTCATATTTATTTTCAGATGACTGAGAAAGATCAGAAATATTGCAGTTACATTTTATCTGAATTGATTGCTTTTGTAGAGAGCTTGCATTTTCCCTATGACAGAGTAATTCCCATTTTATTTTTATGTCCCAAATCCTTTTTTTTTTATTATTATACTTTAAGTTTTAGGGTACATGTGCACATTGTGCAGGTTAGTTACATATGTATACATGTGCCACGCTGGTGCGCTGCACCCACTAACTCGTCCTTTTTAAAAAACAGTAACTGTTGGTCATGTAAGCATCAGCGTTTCATGAAAAATTGAATGTTATAAATGATACAATTCTGAAGAATTGTAGCCACAAGTTAGTTAAAGGCTTACAAAGTTTAAAGAAAGCTATATTTAACAAAGAAGATAAAGGCTTCCTGGTAACTTTTATGACTTTCTATCAGTCATATCTACTTTCTGGGCTTATCAATAAGTAACTGACATAATTGTATATGCATATCTCTTGAAAATATTTAGTAAGTATTAGTATAAATATGCTTTTTTAAAAAAACTTGTTATCGAAAAGAAATATATAATTTTAAACAATCAATTCACACATTCTTTCATTCAAGATATAGCATATAAGTGAAGAAATGGTACTTTTCAGGCACAATAAGAATTATATTACTAGAATATCTATTTTAAAACAATAGAAAGCTATTATTTGTAGTTATACTTCTTTAAAATATAAGATTTTGTAGCAACACTCTTTTTACATGCAAAAGAGAACCATATTTAAAATAAATGGGAAACTCTCTAGGTGAACATGTTAAGTTCTGCATTCATTAGATAAGACGAACATGAACTGACTATTTAGCTAATAGTTCCTTACTAACACCTTGGGTATTATACAAGGTTCACAAAACTATTAATGGAAAACTCACAGCTCCATGCCTCCTATTTAGCAAACTCCTATCTCTTTACTATAAATTACAAACTCTAGCATAATTGCAAATCTAAATAAATTCCCTGGTGATTACAGATTATAGTCACAAATCCAAAAAGCTACAACACAATATACTTTCTCCAGGAAAATTAATTATTTCAATTCTAGGCAGCTCAATAGTCAGGATTCAGCCACCAGCTGGCTAATATGTACAGTCTGAGCATTTACCAGCAGGCTTCTGCATTAGTAACAGCAAGATTCCATTTCACAGAAGAATACTGCAAATGCTATGTATAAATGATTTGCTCTCAAAGAGTCCTTAAGGCATAAGTGTTTTATCCCCTTAAATGCTCAGGCTAACTTACTCCACATGATGTCATCAGGATTAATTTTGAGCAAAGCAAACAAAAGGTGTAATACAGCTCTCCATGGAATAACCAGAAACAGGAATCCTAAAGTTTAGAATTTCTTGATTTTAGGGTCACAGTAAATGAATTTACTAATCAAAGGGTCAAATGGCCTCATTTCATATTTCTAAAAACTGACATTTACAGAGGTTATGTGATTTTCCCAGACTTCAGTCACTGGACAGCAGGTGCTACAATATAACCTAAGGCATCTAGCTGAGATCAGTCCCCTTTGACAAGATAAGAGGAATTGATCCCCAGAAATGCGCTGCTTCATTAAAATTTACCAAAACGTACAATGATTTCCTGTGATTTGAGCATGGATTAAAATTATTTAATGGATTAATTTTATAGTAAGTAAATTGGTTTATCAATAAAATTGTTTAAAATTAATGGGAAGAGTTAATGGATGGATACATAGATAATTGAATTAATGAAAGATATACAGTAAAATGTTAATGGTAAATTTAGGTAGTGGGTTTAGAGGTACTCAGTGCAAAATTCTTTCAATGTTTTTGTATGTTTGAAAATTTTTTTGAGAAAATGTTGGGGAAAAATGAAAAGGTAATGGGCATCATGTCTGCAACTCCTTCTTAAAAAGAATAAGCTTCAGAAAAAAGCAAAGGTAATAAAATGTTAACTATTAGGGAACCTAGATTAAGGGTATAAAGGAGCTCCTTGTACTCTTTTTCCAACTTTCTGTAAATTTAAAACTATTTCAAAATGAAAATTAACAAGAGGGGACAAACTACTTGGCAGGAGTTTGTATTTTAAGGGTCTTGATTTTATAAGGGAGCTATAGTATCTTAATGTCTTCCTGAGGTATATCCACCACACCATAACCCCCTGTAGCATTCTTCCTCCGAAACAGGTACAGAAGGCTTCTGGTTATTAAATCACAAACAAGGCAAAATAAGAATGAAAAGCAACCTTCACAATCTATGATGGGAGGTGATATACTTTGGATACTTGTCCCCCCCAAAATCTCATGTTGAAATGTAATCTCCAATGTTGGAGGTGGGGCCTGGTGTTTGGGTCATGGGGGCAGATTCCTAGTGGTTTGGTGCTGTCCGCATGATAGTGAGTGCTCATGAAATCTGGTCATTTAAAAGTGTGTGGCATTGCTCTGGCCATGTGATATGCCTGCTCCACCATGATTGCAAGATTACTGAGGTCTCCACAGAAGCCAAAACAGATGCCAGCACCATGCTTCCTGTAAAGCCTGCAGAACTGTAAGTCAATTAAATCTCTTTTTTTCATAAATTACCCAGCCTTAGGTATTTCTTCATAGCTATGCAAGAACAGCCAATACAGGAAGGTAGGTTTATATAAGCAAAATCGATGAATTAGGGCAAAATTTTTAATGGAATGTGGTAAAGTAAATGTAAATAAAAGTAAATAATCAAATACACACACACACACACACACACTTAATAGCCACTCTTGTTTTAAAAGCTGCCTTACATTTTTATTTTGTTTTTGTTTGTTTGTTTTCAAATTTTATTTGGAGATGGGAACTTGAATTTTCCCTTAATGCAAGTTTGTAATTTTTTTTAAACATACGCACACACATACTTCAAGTAGCCTCTTAATACACAAAACTAAAGCAAATATTCTTTTCTGAAACCTACAGACTGAAAACAAAGAAGTGGTCAATGACTCCATACCATAATGTGAAACAATCTCTAGGCTGTAGTTGGAGACTCATCTTCTTCATCTCAGTTTTCTGGAGGTGTTAGGGACAGCTGCCTCTTTCCTGTCTCATTGACTTTAGAAGGGGTTCTGAAATCCCAGTATGGGAGGGAGGCTAAAAGAAGTTCACTTGTGGAAAGCCATACTTTCCAGGTTATGGTGGACTGTAGGCTGGAGAGAGCTCCTGGGAGAAAAACTTCTGATGAGAGTTCATTAATTCTTACCTTGCACCAATTTTAAATTTCGAAACGCATTATGTGTTCCCTAAACTCCTAATCAGCTGTGTAAAGTATTTAAAGCTTGGACTTAGCTGTTTGATGGACATCTGAGTTTGTGTCCACTCTGAGGTTAAAGAGCCCTAGAAAGCCTTTCAGCCTGAGGTTACTTCCTTGGGCTTGAGGCAACAAGAGGCTTGCAAGACAGTCGAGTCGAGTACTGAGAGCAGGACTCCACGGAATTTTTGCCTAAAAGTCTTCCCATGAACCTGAAAAAAGGAGCATTTTGTGGTCAGAGAGCAAGGGGAAGGTGCCTCCTCTGTGCAGGACAGGTCTGTGACACCTGGTGGACCCTGCAAGCAACAACGTGAACCATAACAATCATATTTGGGCCAAGCTAACAAATTGATGTGATTTCCCACCAAAAATATGAAACTATGAGTTTGTCTTTTTAATCCTTCAATTAAATAAAGATATAAAAGCTAGAAGAAGTTTCAGAACCGATCCAGAGAACTACCTCATTTTACAGATGGTAATAGCGGGTAACATGCTTATAGTGTGTATGTGCCTGGCATTGCTCTATGCAGTTTAGAGACATTAACTCTCATAACTTCCAACAATCCTATAATAAGTAATATTATGTCTCTACTTTATTAGGGGTAAATAATATCCCTAAATAATAAAATATTATATAATAAGTAATATTATATCCCTATTTTACAGATGACAAAAAACGAAGGCCCAGAGAAGATAGTGACTTGCCCAAAATTGCACATCTCATATGTCAAAGATAAGAAAGTTGCAGTGCAAGCAATTTAAATCACTAATCTAAGTACATGCAACCTCCTACTAGGGATACAGGCTAAAAACCAGGTCCTTAGACTATGAGACTGATTCTGTCTCAAGTGCCCCATGTAATGCTGATCACATAATGAAAAACACATTAAATAACATTACATATCCAAACCCCCATGATACAAGTTTACCTATGTAACAAACCTGCACGTGTATCCTTGAACTTACAAGTTAAAAAAAAAAGAAACTGACAGTAAAAAATAAAGAAAACTAAAGAGAAAAATATTCATCCTAGACAGTGCCTGCTCTAAGATTCTGGTACAGTAGCAAGAGAAACTCCTTATTTTCCTATAACAAATAACATAGCCATATCTTCATTTTAAAATGAGCTGTTGATGCAGTTTAGGCCTAGTGTGCATTGGCTGACATTTACTCTCCACTGAATGCCCAGCGCCTGTCTTAAATTTACTTCTGTCCTCTAATTTAGAGAAATAAAAAAATAATTTAGAAGTGCCCCCTCAAAAGTCTTGTAAGGTAATGGATGCACATATGTTTCTTAATTCAAGGCCTCAAAATTTCTTTTAAGATTAATTACTGAAGAAGACCAAAATTATTAAGGTATGAAAATGCTAGAAGTGTAAAAGCTAAAATCAAAGTTTACTTTATTATTAGGTTTCTAAGAGGGCAAACAGTTCTCAAACATCTCAGCACTTAGTGATGTAATGTCAGCATTTAAAACACTGTTGATCTACTGAAATGGTAGGTCAAAATGAAAACACTCTATCTAGCTGAATGCTAAGAAAATTCTGAAAAATTCCAATATTAACTATCATTATGGAATTTCAAATTGTGCGTGTGTGTGTGTGTGTGTTTTAACATATACCAGGTAGAATGAAGAAACATTAATAACCCAAACTCTTCTGTAAACCTTTAACCTTCCTGAGAAGAAGAGATTGTTTTTCATAAGAGGAGAAAAGCTGAAAAGCAATTGTCAATTTCTGTTCATGATTTGATTTTGAGCACCCCTAAAAATACTAAAAAGTGCTACTGAAAAACTACATCACATATTGGTTGTCACAACAAGAAAATGTTTTCCTAGCAGCACGAACCAGCATTTGGATGCTAAACCTTGAGCTAAAAAATATTTTCATAAATTTTTAAAAATGTCTTTAATCAAATGACTTGTTAAAGAAATAGGTTGGATTTTAAAGTTTATAAGGTGGCCGGGTACAGTGGCTGACGCCTGTAATCCCATCAATTTGGGAGGCCAAAGTGAGCAGATCCCTTGAGTCCAGGAGTTCAAGACTAGTCTGGGCAATGTGGTGAAACCCAGTATCTACAAAAAAATACAAAAATTAGCTGAACATGGTGGTGCATGCCTGTAGGCCCAGCTACTTTGGAGACTAAGGTTAGAGGATTGTTTGAGCCCAGGAGGTGGAGGTTGCAGTAAGCTGAGATCACACTAATGCACTCCAGCCTGGGCAACAGAGAGACCCTGTCTCAAAAAAAAAAAAGAAAAACTTTCAGAAGGCAACGTGGTAACATGCATTATACTTTAGAATAACCATTTTCAAGCTTTTTAATTATTGGATCTCTTTATACTCTTAAAAATTATCAAGGACCCCAAGAGCTTTTCTTTATGTGGGCTATATCTATAAAACTATTTATCATATTAGAAATTACCACGGAGAAGTGTTTAAACAGATGCATACACAGACACACATTCCATTATCCTTCAAAGTGCTGATGTAGCACACTGCACATTCATGAGAGAATGAGACTGAGAAAAAGCCAACGATGTCCTAGAATTATTACAAATACCACTTTGAGCTCACAAGACCTTGAAAATGGTCTCTGGGACCCCCCCAAAGATACCTGATGAAGACTTTGAGCTTTTACAATATAGAGTAGCATTCCCATTTAAAATCACAGCATTAAAAATAAATTTATTAGTCACCCACCCCAAAATATTTCCACCCTCACAGCACACCACCCTCTTTGATCTTTGTTTCTTCCATGCTGTTATCTCAGAATGTTCCATGGGAATAAGTACTTGACTCCTGAGAAGAAAGGTGAGAGGCTATTGTTGGTCCACCAATATTCATTATTCCCTTTCCTAATAGAACTCCTGAATTTCACTGAGGCACATGCTTGCTCAGGTGGGAAATACATTTCCCAGACCTATTTCCAACTTTATGCGGCCATGTAGCTAAGATGTAGGTACACGGAGTATGAACCACTCCTGATTTTACATGTGAAATGAGTAGGAGGTTTTCTCTGGCCCTTTTCTCTCTTTCCAGTGGTTGAGGGATGAAGATACAGAGACCAAAGGATTAGGATGTCAAAACTGCCCTATCAGTTCTAAATTTCTCACTACGGGGTTTGCTACTTGAGAAGGCACATGAATTTGTTCTCTTTATTAGTCCGTATATAATACACTTTCTTAGCTTCTAACTACTACAAGAATATTCATAGTATTAAAAAGGGGGCCAGGCGTGGTGGTTCACGCATGTAATCCCAGCACTTTGGGAGACAGAGGAGGTGGATCACCTGAGGTCAGGAGCTCGAGACCAGCTTGGCCAACATGGTGAAACTCCATCTCTACTAAAAATATAAAAATCAGCTGGGTGTGGTGGCAGGCGCCTGTACCCAGCTACTCAGGAGGCTGAGTCAGGAGAATCCCTTGAACCTGGGAGGCGGAGGTTGCGGTGAGCCGATATCGCGCCACTGCACTCCAGCATGGGAAACAAAAATGAAACTCTGTCTCAAAGAAAAAAAATAAAATAAAAGAGGTATCTTCAATTAGTAAGGCAGGTTTATTTGTCATACACACACACGCGCGCGCGCGCACGCGCACACACACACAATGTGCATTACTTTTAAAACAAATTCAGAACCAATAAGAAGGGAAGAGATACAGAAGGTTGACTCTTAGGAGGGAGAAGAGGAGACGACTAAATGCTGAGAGACGGTAGCATGAATTTGTCACTTAGGTAATGAATACCTGTGTTCTAAAACTCAACTGAATAACAGCAACACAACCTTTATTTGGGGTCAAGAATACTCTGTCATTCAGTGGGACACTCCTATCAGTTTCTTAAGATTTAGCCATCTCATTTAGCTATCTGGGGTGCTCTTCACTGATCAATAAAGTAAATCACCTGTTAAGGTGAGACTGTGTTAGAGCCTTTTACCTCTGTGTTTTAAGAACACTCTGATATCTCATGTTTTATGGGGAAGAACTCTGCATTATTTTTTGAACATCTACACGGATTCTGAAATACTTTCCAAGGAAAACTGTGCAACTGTCTCTAGGTATAAGCTTGGAGCCTTCTCTGGAAAGTGCATTGGCTACCCTTAAGGCTTAACGACAGGTTTCACTTCGCTTTTCCTAGCACGTTTGACAGTCCACCTGCCTGACAGTCATAGAAATGCAATTCTGTACTAAGGTAAACACAACCTGGTAAGAAGCTACTCCAATCTAACAGAGGCTGGGAGTTACAGTGGAGATTCCCAAATACCAGCATTCTCAATCCATCCCCAAGTACCCAGTTGCCTTAGCAAAATAGAAAAATAAAGATAAAGAGTACTTTATCAAGCTAAATATGTTCAATCTAAAGGTCTGTTCTTTCATCTGAGATTATGTCCCTCCTATGAAATGGGGTTAATAATTTACATTGTAGCCTTTTAATAATCTAGATCATAGATTATGTTCTTCCTATGAAATGGGGTTAATAATCTACATCGTAGCCTTTTAATTTGCTTAACAAAATTTTAAAGAATAGGTGGCACTATGCCAGTTTCCAGATTTTGAAATTGACTTATCTTGGTCATTTATATCTAAACATTTGGGAAACACTGTTCCAGAACATACAGCTTTTTCTTTCTTCCAATTTTTACTCCATGACATAGGCTCTCTGTCTTCTTCTACAACTTCAATTTCTAACTAAAAACCTAACCAAACATGGCATCAAGAGGAATAATGATCATTAATATCTGCATAGAATTTTATTGTTGGCAAAAGATTTTCACTTATATTGTTATTTAAAACTAAAAATAACAAGGAGAGTTCTTCTAAGGGATATTGCTAATTATTTATTCCCCTTCAAAAATTTAGTTTTTAAGTTTTGTTGATTCTGGACCACCAGATAATCCAAAAACTTCTCGTGTGAACCGTCTCTCTCTGCATACCCAGAGGAACTTCTTTCATCTCAGTATAGCATTAAGCTCTTAACAACCCCCGATATCTTATGTAAAAACACCCATCAGGGTGGTTATGGCAACAATTTCATGATACCATGCCTCTCTTCTAGAATTGATATGCCTATTTGCTTCAAAGAAAAAGAAATTATGATACTCAAGAACATCTTTCCCTCAGGCTTCTAGAGAGCAAAGGAGAAGTTAGGAATACAATTGTCGTGGCTCTCCACAACAGATATATTTAATATAACTAATTTTTGTATTGCTGCCTTACAACTGAGATTTTCTTTTTTTCTCTTCAGACAGGTTCTCTCTCTGTTGCCCAGGCTGGAGTGCAGCAGCGCCATCTTCGCTCACTGCGATCTCCTCCCTAGCTCAAGCGATTCTCCCACCTCAGCCTCCCGAGTAGCTAAGACTACAGGAGTGCACCACCATGCATAGCTAATTTTTGTATTTTTGTAGAGATGGGTTTTCACTATGTTTCTCAAGCTGGTCTCAAACTCCTGTACTCAAGCAATCTACCTGCCTTGGCCTCTCAAAGTGTTGGGATTAGGGCATGAGCCACAATACCTGGCGGAGATTTTATTTTAGATAATATTATATATCTGTTGGTTTTGTTAATAAAATTATTTGGGGCTCTAATTCTAAGTTTACAGAAGTGTTTTTCTGATTTCAGTGTTCTTATCTGTTGAAAGGTGTAGCAACAATATGAGGAAAGAAAGATAACTAGCAGATATTGGGCTATTCTCAATACATAATGATACAGCATTCTCTCTGCCTTTCTGAAAGTTAGATGCTGAATATTGACATTGATATGAAGCATGACGTTCACATGTAGATTTGAGAATCAGCCTTTTTAGTTTTTACGATGAGTGACCTTTAGCGTCTTGCAAAATGTCTTTTAGAAGTGAAAACTTTAAAAAGCGGTTATATTTTAGAAATACAATTTAAAAAGCAATTATAATGGCTCAAAATCGCCTATTTTCCTCATCAGAAAACTCCATACTTTTAATGTGACAAATCCTTTTGCTCCGTTAAGTGATTAAAAAAACACTTTTATATTTAATTATACAGTAAGTTATACATTCAGAACAATACATTTTGTAAAAAATGCGATTTTCATATTATGCAATAGATGCTGGCTGGAATGATATTTATTAAAATGCAGATTATTGTTGTAACTTAGAACTCCTCTGACTTGACCATGAATAGGAGATTAAATATGATTTATATTTAATTATAAAGGAAAAATTATATTCCAAGGATAAACTAATTTTGAAGTCAGATAAATGCTAAGTCAGATAATGCTATCTAACCAAGATTAAAATGGCAATGTTTTGTTTGTTCTCAGGAGTAAAATGTGCTAAAATATAAGCTCCATAAAGACACCTATTTTTATGTGTTTTACTTCACAGATGTATCCATAGCACGTGGCACATAATAGGTGCTCAATAAGTATCTGTTACATGAATAAAAGGTTATAAAGAAAAAAGAGAGACAAATAGTTAATGACAATATTATGACACCTGCTATGTGTATAATGTAGTCTTCGGGGTGACTGCATGTGCTCCTTCAGAGTGATAAAAGGTTTTTAAATACAAATCTGTAGGTTATAGAATACATGTTATAAACTAAATGTTTGTTTCCCCCTATAACTCATATGTAAAATCCTAAACTTCAATGTCATGGTATTCATTGGTAGGGCTTTTGGAAGATGAATAGGTCATGAGCCCTCATGAATGAGATTAGTACCCTCATAAAAGAGACCCCAAGAGAGTTATTTTGCTCTTTCCACCAGGTGAGGTCACAGTGAGAAGATGGCCCATGAACCAGGAAGCAGGCCCTCATCAGACTTTGAATCTGCAGGCGCCTTGATCTTGGACTTGCACCAGCCTCCTGAACTGTGAGAGATAAATGACTGTTGTTTACAGGCCACCCAGTCTATGGTACTTTGTTATAGCAGCCTGAAGTGACTAGGACATACAAGGAATGAGAAATAAGCAGAGTACATTTTACTTCTGAATTTTCTACAATATTTTGATAGCCTAAGAAAATGGGCACTTTTTGAAAAGTGTATTATTGGGCAAAGCTTTTTAGGGGTCTATGGATAATGGAAAACTGGAAAGCATGTAAGGAGGGAGCCACACACAGTGAGGGGCTCCATCATTTACTTCCAATCTATTACCAACAAAGATGAGAATCGTCTTTGTGAGTCACCATGCTAATCATGACATATCTCGTCTTATGAGTCCTAAACAATTTAAAATTGCTTCTGAAAATCATATGAAATTTAATTGTAGACTTCAAGCATCTTAATCAAGTCTCCTTTCTCATCTATCCCTCCCAAATTATACTTCAAAATACCAGCAAAATACAAATCACAGAAAGCCCTGTATCTCTGATTGTAATTTCAAGTCTAGTCAGGACAACTTTATAAAATGAAGAAGAATTAACCCTCCTCTCATAGTTCACACACATTAATTTCTCCCATCTGAAAAAAATCTTGTACTACTGCACCTCTTCCTCCTCTTCCACCTTCTCCTCCTCCTTTTTCTCCTCCTTCTTCTTCTTTTCCTATATTTCTGAGCTATTTTTAAAATTTATTTTATTATTTTTTATTGGTACATAACAGATGTCAATATTTTCAGGGTACATGTAAAAATTTGATACACTACTAGAATCAAATTAGGATAATTGGCATATCCATCACCTTCAATATTTATCTTTTCTCTATGCTAGGAACATTTGAATTATTTTCTTCAAGCCATTTTGAAATGTACACTAGAGTAGTATTAACAATAGTGACTCTACTGACCTATCAAACACCAGGTCTTATTTCTTCTATCTAACTGTATATTTATACCCATTAACCTCTTTTCAACTCCTCTCTTCCTCTCCTTCCTAGCCTCTGGTAGCTACCAATCTACTCTCTATCTTCATGAAATCTAGTTTTTTAGGTCCAACATATAAATGAGAACATATAATATGTTCTGTGTTTGACTTATTCACTTATTCACTTAAAATAATGACCTCAAGTTTCATCAACTTTGCTGTAAATAAGAGGATTTCAAAAGAAAATTTTAAAATTTCCGGAAACAAATGAAAATGGAAAAACAATACATCAAAATCTGTTGGATACAGTAAAAGTACTACTGAGAGGGAAGTTTATAACAATAAACACAGACATCAAAAAAAGTAGAAAGACTTCAAATAAATAACCCAAAAATGAACCTCAAGGAAACCATTAAAGCAAGAAAAAATCAAACAGAAAACTCGGAGAAGGAAAAAAAGTAATAAAGATCAGAGCAGAAATAAATGAAATTGAGACTTAAAAATTGCAGAAAAAAAAACAAACCAAATGTAGTTTTTTTGAAAAGATAAACAAAAATCAACAAACTTACAGCTAGACTAAGAAAAAAAGACCCAAATGAAATAAGAAATGAAAATAAGAGACATAAGAACTGAGATCATAGAAATACAAAGAATCATTAGAGACTACTATGAACAATATATGCCAACAAATTTGAAAACTGAGAAGAAAATGAATAAATTCCTAGACGTAAATTCTACCAAGATAGAATATGAAGAAATAGAAAATTTAAACAAACTAATAATAAATAACAAGACTGAAAGGGTAATAAAAGTCTCTCATCAAAGAAAAGCCCAGGAACTGTGGCTTCCCTGCTGAATTCTACCAACATAAAGAGCTAATACCTATTCTACTGAAACTCTTTTTTAAAAAAGTTAAACAGGAGGGAATACTTCCAAATTTATTTTATGAAGCCAGCATTACCCTGATACCAAAACCAGACAAGGACACAACAACAAAAAGAAAACTGCAGGCCAATATTATTGATGAACATAGAAGCAAAAATCCTCAACAAAATACTAGCAAACCAAATTCAGCAGAACATTAAAAACATCATTCACTAGGATCAACTGGGATTCATACCAAGGATGGCTCAACATTTGCAAATCAATGAATATGACACACCACATTAATAGAACCAAGAATGAAAACCATATAATTATTTCAATTGATGCTGAAAAGTATTAGATAAAATTCAACATGCCTTTGTGATAAAAACCCGCAACAAATTTGGTATAGAAGGAACATACCTCAACATAATAAAGGCCTGTTGACAAACCCACAGCCAACATCGTACTGAACATGAAAAACTTGAAAGCCTTTCCTTCAAGTTCTGGAACAAGACAAGGATGTCCACTTTCACCACTCTTATTTAACATAAGATTGGAAGTCCTGGCCAGAGCAATTAGGCAAGAGAAAGAAATAAAGGGTATCCAGATTGGAATTGTTTTCCTTCTGGAAGTCAAATTAGCCTTGTATGCAAACGGCACGACCTTATATTGAGAAAAACCTATAGACTCCACCAAAAAACTGTCAGAATTGATAAATTCAGTAAAGTTGCAGGACACAAAATCAACATACAAAAATCAATAACATTTACATATACCAACAGCAAACAATCTGAAAAAAAATGCTATCTATTTTTTAACAGCAGCAGTAGAGGTGGACTTCCCACAAAGTCAATGTATACTTAAGCCATGGCCTTCACACAAAGAACTAGGAAAAGTCACAGCAGTATGATCACATAGCCATGTGCTTTTGTAAAATTTTCAAAAGTGAGATAATTTATCTGCAGTTACATAAGAATGTTCCCTTTCCCACTCCAACTTCCTCTTACCCACACTTCCCTCTGTGTCAGATGATTTTAGAGAACCCATGGGCATTTTTGGAAGGTAAGCAAAAGGGATTTGACTTGGGAATATTTGTGATTTTGTTTCAGTGAGATATATTTCTGTTGCTCCCCATAACTTTTGTGTAAAGTTAAGTTATTGGTAGTGTTGTTGGTTTAGTAATGGTTTCCTAGAACACTCATACCCAGTGGACTCATGATATGAAAAGTACTAGTCTAGAAATCATGGCATCATCACAAAAACATGTCCCATTGTGCCTGGCACCAAAAGTTTATGGGTAGCATTGAGTGAAAAAATGTATTTCAAATACACGGAGTTAAAGTGCATTTGCATAAAAAGCATTCAATCATAAGACATGATACAAAATTCTAAGTGCAATCTTTTGTCCTTAATGAAGTCTAATCCAAAGCAAGTTCTCTCCTGTCCATAATACACTCAACAATGCAATATATACAATGATAAATGCATTACACATTCTTTCTTGATGGAAATTATATGAAATTATATTCATCAGAATTTGTGTTTTCAAGGCCTAAGCTTGTAGTAGCACTATTAAAAACCGTGAAGGTCATGGGGTAAAATTTTACGTTTTATTGTACCTCAGGAAATTGTACGTTAGCATGACACTATCAATAATGAGCTGTAAAGTTGAAAGAAATTTTTCTGAACTATCAATAATAAAAGGCAAATTTCAATCAACCAAGATAGAGAAAAGACAATATTTACTTTCCATTTTATGCATAAAAATATTAAAAAACCTGTGTCATAGGAAGATACCATCAGAGTACACAGCCAAAAACTAAGGGCAAAAAGAATTATACAGATGTGTCAGGCAGTTAGTAAATAAAAGCTATTCCTCCAAATTGTGTGATCTTTTATTTTTGTTTGATTTCTTATAATTCCTTTCTTCTAAATATTCACTTAATATAAAATTTTGTATTGTGCATAAAATATAATTTTTTGTCTTCTTTTAATTAAAAATTGACTCCCTCTTTCTCCCTTTATATAATCTTCAGCTCTCACAAAACCTGGATCTAACACTGTTCTGTACTGTCTGTAAAACTTTCCTAAATTAATGTTATTCAATTTAAATCTTTTCTCTCACTATAGCAACAAATCTACACACAACAAATAGAAGAGACAATTGCATTCATGTTGTTCTTTCAGTTGGGGTAAATATAAAGGGAAAAGAAGCATACACAAGCAAAGGTAAGTGAATGGTAAGTCTTGATTCCAAAAATAATAATAATTAAGAAAGAAAAAGCATTGTTTATTATAGAGTCAATGAAGACTTGCACAGTCTTGTGCATTTAGGCAACTGGGTACTCAAACTAAATTGTTGGTTGAAAAAAAGAAGAAAAAACATTGCTGGCAACTCTCAGCTTTGTAGATTGGAGACTCCCTTAAAATAGGACAAGTGACTATGATCTTAAGAAGCATGCACCACAGAGATGACATTAAGCTGATTGATTTTTAAATTTTATTCTGCAAAGCAAAAGCTCTTGGCAGATGCAATATTCTTCAGAAGGCACGGATGATAGTTATCAAAACTTAAATACAGCTTTCAAAGATGTACT
Source organism: Pan paniscus (assembly GCF_029289425.2). NCBI lineage: Eukaryota > Metazoa > Chordata > Mammalia > Primates > Hominidae > Pan > Pan paniscus. The sequence continues at coordinate 95,104,516 of NC_073263.2, read as the reverse complement.
TGGACTAGAAGCTACTCTAGGTTAATCTCTTCTACTTATAAGACACTGAGAAGAAGGCAGGAAATGATAGAGATGAGAAATAAAAGAGGCCTAATACTACTAAATTGGCTTTCAATTAATACAGTCATTTTCAAAGGATGCTCCATGGACCAGCAGCATAATCTGGGAGCTTGTTACTCAGGTAAATTCTTGGGTCCCAGCCCAGATCTACTGAATCTGAAACTCTGGAACTGAGGGTCCACAGTGTGTATTCTAACAAGCCCTCCAAGTGATTCTGTAACACACTCCGGTTTTAGAAACACTACATTGAGAAAGGCATGGAATAATATCTCCTTGACTACCCCATCAATAGAGTTTTAAGTCATATGTAATAGACAATTCACCTTTTTTTTTCTTTTTTGAGACAGAGTATCGTTCTATCCCCCAGGCTGGAGTGCAGTGGTATAATCTTGGCTCACTCCAACCTCCGCCTCCCGGGTTCAAGCGATTCTCCTGCCTCAGCCTCCCAAATAGCTGGGACTACAAGCATGTGCCATCACACCCTGCTAATTTTTGTATTTTTAGTAGAGACAGGGTTTCGCCATGTTGCCCAAGCTTGTCTTGAACTCCTGACCTCAGGTGATCCACCAGCCTCGGCCTCCCAAAATGCTGGGATTACAGGCATGAGCCACCGTGCCTGGCCAACAGTTCACCTTTTCATTGAACACTTTCTTTTTGGCCAAAAAAGTACATTAAGCACTTCCCTGGGTTTGTCACTATACATAGATTGTCTTGGGGAAAATTAATTTGACATTAACAAAATAAAAGTCTGATATGGATGAACCTCTAAAACAATATGCTAATTTCAATAAACCAAATAAAACCTGTATGTTTTATAATTCTATTTATATGAAATATTCAGAAAAAGCAAACCTCTAGACAGAACGCACATGAGTTGATGTGTGGGGATAGCAGTAGAGAATAACGGGCATTGACGGCAAACCAACCTGAGAGATTTTTTGGGGGTAATGGAAGTGATCTAAAACTGGATTGTGGTGATGGTTGCACATCTCTGTAAATTACTAAAAATAATTAAATCATACACTTCAAATGGTTGCATTTTTAGTATGTGTAGTCATTTCCTAGGGCTGATGTAACAAAACATGATAAAATGGGCAGCTTAATAGAACAGAAATTTATTGTTTCACAGTTCAGGAGGCTAGGGGTCCAAAATCAAGAGAGTAAGCAGGGCCATACTCCCTCCAAAATATGTAAAGAATAATCCTTCCCTTCTTCTGCCTTGTGTCTAGTGTTTGCCGGCAATCCTTCTCAATCTTGGCTTGTAGACACGATACACCAATCTCTTCCTCTGGCGTCACTTATAGCAGCCTTTTCCCTGTGTGGTTCTATCTTTTCTTATAAAGCTATTAATCAGATTGAATTAAGGATTAACTTTGCTCCAGTATAACCTCATCTTAACTAATTACATCTGCAATAAACTTATTGTCAAATAAGGGTATATTCTGAGAGGTATTACAGGTTAGGACTTTAACATACCTTTTTGGGAGACACAATTCAGCCTCTAACGGTATGCAAATTATATCTCAATAAAATAAAACTCTTACACAAAACTATTACAAGACATCCACACCAAAGTTCGTAGGATACTTGAACATATGCCATTAAAAAACACCTCCCATAAAAACAGCATTATTGGCAATCGGGTGTTATTATGACCAATTTCTTAGAAAGACATCTCATGTCTCTCAACTCAATCCTGTTAGAGGACATTTACGATCTCCTAAAGACAATGGATCACACATCAGTAGATTAATTTCCACAGTTTGCTGTAGAAATGGATGAGCAGAGAAAGGGAAGAAAAAAAAGGCAAAACGTGAAGTCCTTTGTCAAAATTACTTATCAGTATTAATTGGTATATGTGGGTGTGTTGGGGGAAGAAGCTTCCTGTTAAAACACAGCCACCTTTGGCAGCAGGATCCAGAAGCTACATAAAAGAGGCATCTGGCGCTCAAATTTATTAATGAACTAGGTCTCGATTGCTCAATCTTACCCAGTACCTAACCCTTTTTTCTCATTTTATCGACTTACGTGCTTTCCTAGGTGTGTGTTCAAGTTTTGTTTTTGTTGTTACTGTTTGATTGGTTGGTTTTGAAAATCTCTTCTATATAAAAGCCCCATTTCCATTAAAATAAAATTTAATTTTTTTTTTGTAGTTTCCCAGATATTAAAATCCATCAGGTTTGGGGAGTACTGGATGTAGACAGAGCCACCGTACAGTCTACAAATACAACCATTGCTAAAAGTTGCTAAATAAATCTATTCTATTGAAAGAGGGCCTGTCTCATGTGACTTTACACATTATCCATAACATTGCTATTTACGATCTTGGCACCACATTCCCTTTCTGTTTTTTTTAAATATTTCTTCCATAATGCTATCAATTTCTAATGTATATTATAATTTACCTATTTATAGTGTTCATCACATACCATCTGTATCCCTGAATATAATATAACCTATCCAAGCAGGGATCTTTGTCTTTTTTTCCCACTGATAAATGTCTCAAGTGCCTAGAAAATTGTATGGCATACAATATGCACTCAATAGATATCTACTGACTTTTTACAGAACATTCTTGCTATTATGACTTGAAATACTCTAACCTTTTCCCCTGCCTCCTTCACCACTTCAGTTGATATCTGATTCTGACCTGATGTGCCCAGGACAATTTCATCTTAACTGACCTGCTATCTTTCTAATGTTGTGGGCTCTCTTTTATGAAGTTCTATGCCAATTTAGTTCTTCTTCTATAGTCATGAGATACAAGGAATTTAACATGAAAGAAAAAGCAAAAAGAAACTTTTTTGTGATCATAGTTCAAGCACAGAGCAAAACTGTTCTGAAAATATAAAGTTCTGGCTTAACAAAGAGTATATTGAGATCTAAAGGTTCGTTCTGTGAGAAAAAATACAAAAGACTGCTTATTCAACTAATCTTCACAAACCAATTAGGTATACTATCTCTGAGAATTTATATCCTTCTATAGTTTTTATTTTTCTATGGAATAATATAAGTTTCTAAATACTCCTTGAAGCTTAAGAATTCTATAGCAATGTTTGTCAAACTGTCACCTGCATCAAAATCATTAGACTTGTCACATCACAGATTGCGGGGTCATACCCTTAGGAGTATCTGTTTAGCAGATCTGGGATGGGGCCCAAGAACAGGTACTTCTAACAAGCTACCTGTGATGTGGATGCTGCTGATCTGGGAACCACAGTTTGAGGACCACTGGTATACATCATTCCGAGTTCTCATTTGTTTCATTTTATCCCCAAGGGTCCCCTACATTTCTGATGTGAAAGGGTACATATATGATGGTTCCGAAATCATGAATTAACTCTCCCACAAGTTAAAAATAAAAAGCACCACAAATGCATAACAGTCATAAACTCCCAACCTATATCCTTTAGTAGCACACAGAAGACTGCTCAAAGGGCTTCCTGAAAGTCTACAGGTACTGTGCTTCCTCAGTTTCCTTGAATTGAACCTGGTACACATTTATGATGAACAAATGGTGTAAGTCTGGGACAACAGTGAGCCAGTGAAAGGAGGCTTAGATGTAAGCTCAGATTGAGTTTCTTGGCCCAGCTATAGTTTGAAGATTGAATTATCTCGATTCTAAAATGACAAAAATAATGCCACTTTGCAGAGTTATAATGAAGGTAAAACTAGATCATGTCTTTTAAAATATGAAATCATTTTTTGAAAAGTAGTATCAAATGTGAGACCAGCAAATCAATAATATTCTGAAGTTTAATTTGTGAATAAAATGGATCATTGTGCTCGTTCACCAGAAAATTATCTAGTCATCCAAAACCTCTGTTCCCTTTCCCATCTAAAACATGAAGAAAATACCTATATAAGCAAAGGCAGTGAAAAACTGTGGATGAGAGGTTATCATGACCTTCAAATTATATTCCATGTGAAGGGCTTAGAGAAAAACAATGTGTTAATCAGCAATTAGAGTTTGCATCTCTTTATTAAGACTTTAAAAAATGAATTTTAGTCACATCATTAAATCAAAATAGTTAAATCCTTCCCTGTGGTCTTAGTTCCTTCATGCAGATTCTGTTACAACTACAATATCACATCTTGAAACAGTCATTGTAAAGTAAATGGATTTCTGAAGTTATAAATTTGTAAGAGGCATAAAATTATATAAAACAAATTCCTGATAATGATTTTCTGGTATATTACAATCTTAAGTGAACCAATTTCAGCTGAGATAATGAAAACAAGATTTCCCTCCATGCAAATTTACCCTAAATGAAAACATTCTAAATTTAATTCTCATGTATGAATAGTTAATCAGCAGAATCAGAGCTTTCAAACTAGGGCAGCCTTAAGTAGTGTGCATGTATGTATGTGCACATGTGTACATGTATGCCTGTTTGCGCATTGAGAGCTAGGCTTGGGACGAGAATGTTAGAGAAAGTTGGCAGTGATGAGCCAAATCTAGATCTCCCTGTTACCTCTTCCACTCAATACAGGGCAGGACTTCTTTCTGCTATGCTGATATTAGAACAATATTCCAGGACTTCATAGGTGACTCAAATGCTTGATTAGAATTTCACAATTAAAAAAAATATATATATGTAATAAGACAAACACTACACCCACTGAAAAATGTTAAATCCCAGATTTTAACATACTGGAGACCAACATCAAGACTCTCGTCAAACCAATAATTGAATTACGAGTAAGTAAATTATTGTTAATAGTAATTATAAGATAAATTTATATTTATGTTCTATTGTTTCTCTCAGTATTAGAGATTGGATTTTTGTGTAATATTCCATTTGAAAGAATTGTTTCATTTTGCAAATAATCTGAAAACTACTGCTTTAAAACATACCTGAAAAACAAATGTAGCTTCTTTGTAAATGCGTCCAATGTTGGCAAATTCAGAATTCCCAAAGGCAGCTCTAACTGTGTGAAAAAGTTCTTTGTTATATGTAGAAATCTTACTTCCTGTGATATCTACTCACTCAACTCTGTTTCTGCTTTACCTACTCCACAGAGCAGAACAGAAAACATTCACTTTTCTAATACAGTGCTTGATGCCTAGTATATGCTCTCTCTGTCTCTCATCTTCACATTTTCACATTCAAAAATGACTATTTATATAACATCGAATGGCATGGCCATTAGCATTGCCTTTTGTAAGTCGATATAATAACTCTGCATAATACATAAACATCAGTGCCATAATGCTGGTGTTTTTCCATGTATTGATGAACAAGCAGTAGATTTACTTAAGGTAGGTATTCACTAGTGGGTACTGATAACAACAAAGGAATAAATAAGTAATTAAATTCAACCCATTACAACCAAGAACATCAGCATTCATGTGCATACATTTAACCTTGGGTCAATAATTAATACAGAAGTATAGACATTTATGCTTCATATTCTACTGCACATTACTTCTTTCAGACATAACTGCTATTGCAAGGATATATGGTTAATGGCAATATCTTTCTTTAGGATGAGCTGAAGTACAATGGAAACTTAAATATGCATGAAAGGCAAGCTTTCTCTAAAACTCTGGCAGTTATTTGACATTGGAACAGCACCATCAAAATATTCAGTGACATTAAATAATGTGGTATATTTACAAAAATAAATCTTCTTAAGATAGTCAAGAGATTAACAATGAGTAATGACCGATTCAATTAATATCATGGGTAGTCCTTATTGTGTCCAACAGGTATAAAGATACTTTATATTTTGAAGGTAATTCAAACACACGCACTTACACAAGATATCTTAATTTATTTTCACACAAATTCTGAATAGGATATTTTTATTATAATTGGTAACTTTATCACCTATATTTTTTGAAATTATTCATAAGGCATATTGTCATGTTCAAAAAGTATACAAATATAATAACATTTAACAAAGAAAAGAGATTTTTCTCTTTTCTTCTTGATGTTAATGAGTTATTAATATGCTATTAATATTAGTTATTAAGATAACTAAGTTATGAAGATAACTTAGTTTTCTTAGGGAAACAAATTGCTAGATCCTAGGACAGTGACCTACAACCATAGAGAATGAGATGTTCATTCGCTCCTGGTGGTTGCCTATTCTTGCTTACTTTACTTTGAGCAGTGAAGTTTTAAAAATGAGGATTTCTATGTTTTCTCAAGTTCAATCTTATCAGTGATCAGATCAAGAATGAGGAAGTTGATTGAAATTCTCTTTAATGCCACATAGATGAATTCCTTTATATGTATTAACATTATCCCCAAGTGACAAGTGTGGAAACTAAGGCTCAAATAAGTTAAATGACTTCTTAAGGTCATGTGATTAAGTGCAAGAGCCAAATGACTTATGAATCAGACAAGTGCTGTTACATTGTGTTAACCCTCTTTTTTATTGTTGACTAGTGTTCTAGTCCATTAATGATCCCACAGTTAATTATAATCTTATTTATCTTCAGGAATAAAGACTATTGTATCATGTTCAGGTCTACAATTATGGTAGGTTCAAAATCCATTCTATGTAAATGAAGGTATCAAAATATTTCAAACAAAACTAGCCTTAAGATCTTTGAAAAAAGTCTTGTGTTAGGCTCTAGCCATATGCTAAAGCGTTCTTTGTAGATGCACATCAGGACTGGAGGTAGTGACAGTTATGCCTGGACTTGATACAAGGTCCTTTCCCTATCTTTGCAACTCTCCAATCCTCTATCTACCTCCAATAAGTAGGCTGGGATGCATAGATAAAACTAAAACATGAAAAGGCAAAGAAACACAGGAGCAAGCAGATTCTAGTCTAAAGGTGGTAATAATCAGTTAATGAAGAGAATCATTAGTTTTAGAAATACTGATGAAATCAATGTCTTAAAATCGTAGTATATGATTAAACTGGATGGGTCATCTTCTTTTAGTATGCCAGACAGAGACAGCCTCAGGTTACTTTAAGTTGTAGATATTTGTTTTAAGGATGTGCAGAGGTCTCACACCGAGCTAGATTTTCATGGCAGTACAGCTCAGCTCTCAACTCTGGATATCTTCCCTTTTATTCACTGCCTTATTTTTGTGGTTTCTGCCCCAGTGACTGTTTCCTTTAACTTTCTCCCCTCTTTGTTCCTCATGGTATGTGTACAGAACAGTCGCATAAATTCTGTCTTTCTCTTCCCTTCTACCTCACCATCTATTGCTCTTGAGCTCGACATCTCCAAGGGAGATATTTGCGCACCAGTTCAATATAATCAGTATTAAGGAATCAAAATCATGTTGGGCATGTACTCTGCTCATCAAAATCAAAAGTTTTGTGGGACCGAGAGCATGCCTGAACATAACAATTAAAAAGAGAGATATACTTGTTATCTTTCCCTAGTTAATAAGATTTAATATTAATCTCATAGTTACAAAAAGGCACAATGAATACTTCTAAAAGTGGAATAAAAATGTAGGCAGCCTATTACTTGGTAAGTGGAGGTAACTAGTACATCTTTGGAGGGAGTATCTGAATCCCTTCAAAGTTTAGAAGATGCATCTTGAAAGACACACTCAAATGGATGCATCTTCTCAGTTAAATGCCATTCACTTATAGAAAGTTTCCATTGTCCTTATGCTGATGAACTAAACCATACCACCTATAAATAGCACTATCAAGGAATCTGTATTATTGGTTTCTCTTAGAACATCAAGTTGCTATTCTTGGGTCATGGTGGGGTAAAACTATGAGCTTGGCATGTTATGGACTGCCAAAGGAACAATGAGTCTATGTATGACCATGGTGAGCCACCAAACCAGCTGAACCACTAATTTCTATAGAATAACTAGGTCTAAAAAGCCTAATTTCTGTGCTTATAAAGCAAATATCTGTTGACCAATCTAAGATGACAGTTTTATTCTAACAATAAATAGGGTAAAATTTAACTGGTATTTCAAGTTTATCTCAGAAGCAATGTACTGAAATATAAATTTCTAATCTAAAAGAAGTGTAGTGTATTCAAAATGTTTTGAATATAAAATATCTCCTAAACAGTGTTTCAATAGGCCGGGTGCAGAGGCTCACACCTGTAATCCCAGTGCTTTGGGAGGCCGAGGCGGGCAGATCATGAGGTCAGGAGATCGAGACCATCCTGGCTAAGATGGTGACACCCTGTCTCTACTAAAAAAAGAAAAATACAAAAAAAAAGTTTCAATAGAACAATAGGCTAACAAGATTATTTTATGTCTAATAAAATGTTGTAGGGGCCAAATGTATTTAAAAATTTTTACATATTTTATCCCTTATGCGCTACTTCGAATAATCTTTAACTCCTAGTAAATTGCTATTCTCATGCTAAAATTCAATAGAGTCCATCAGCTCTGCTAAGAACTCCTTTGACTCAAACAAACAAGGTAGTCACTCCATCTTCATTGTTTCCAGAATATGGCCTGTGTGTCTATTACAGCACATATTGTATTATTATTGTAATTGTTAATATGACTGTTGATGGAAGTGTAAATTAGTTCAACCATTGTGGAAGACAGCGTGGCAATTCCTCAAGGATCTAGAACTAGAAATATCGTTTGACCCAGTGATCCCATTACTGGGTATATACCCAAAGGATTATAAATCATTCTACTATAAAGACACATGCACACGTATGGTTATTACAGCACTGTTCACAATAACAAAGACTTGGAACCAACCCAAATGCCCATCAATGATAGACCGGATAAAGAAAATGTGGCACGTATACACCATGGAATACTATGCAGCCATAAAAAAGAATGAGTTCATGCTCTTTTCAGAGACATGGATGAAGCCTGAAACCATCATTCTCAGCAAACTAACACAGGAACAGAAAACCAAACAGTACATGTTCTCACTCCTAACTGGGAGTTGAACAATGAGAACATATGAGTACAGGGAAGGGAACATCACACACCAGGGCCTGTCAGGGGGAGGGGGCAAGGGGAGGGATAGCTTTAGGAGAAATACCTAATGTAGATGACGGGTTGATGGTGGCAGCAAACCACCATGGCACATGCTTACCTATGTAACAAACCTGCATGTTCTGCACATGTATCCCTGAAATTAAAGTATAATAACAAAAAGAAAAAAAAGTCATAAAAAAAACCAAGCCAAAAAAAAAAAACTTTCTCCAACTTGACAACTAGATTTTTCATTTTGTTGCATTCACCTTACACATGCATCTCTGAAGAGAAGGAGGGATTCCCTAAACATGCTGAATTACTAATTACTTTCTAAAAGTGTTATCAGTGGAGCACTATCATATTTAATAGAGTGAAATTTATTTGACATTGTCATTAAAAATGCTTTTTATATAAAAACACTAACAATATTCAACATGTTTCATTAGCACATGTTTAAGGACTTAACTTTGAAAGAATAGTACCTATCAAAACATCTTCATAAGCTACTGAATGACATTTAGGTAGTAACTGCTCTTGCAGTTATCAGTGGCTTGCAGCATGATTATTACAAGGAAACATAAAAATTTTGCAGCATATCTCTGCCTCTTCATTTCTCCAATCTCTTAAATGCAGATGGCAGTGCCTTATGTTCAGGTAGGAGTTGCTTACTATCAGTTTATGGTCTTAGTTCAGCCATAAGGCCACGTATCATCAAAAGGTAATTCACTCACTATATTTTTTTGTTGTTCGTTTCTCTCTTAATTCACTGAAGCAACTATAGTGACCAGATGTTTTTTTTTTCTTTTTGTTTGTTTGTTTGTTTGTTTTGAGATGGAGTCTCGCCCTGTCGCCCAGGCTGGAATGCAGTGGTGTGATCTCAGCTCACTGCAACCTCTGCCTCCCGGGTTCAAGTGATTCTCCTGCCCCAGCCTCCCAAGTAGCTGGGATTACAGGCGCGTGCCACTAAGCCCAGCTAATTTTTGTATTTTTAGTAGAGATGGGGTTTTACTATGTTGGTCAGGCTTGTCTTGAACTCTTGACCTTGTGATCCGCCTGCTTTAGCCTCCCAAAGTGCTGGGATTACAGGTGTGAGCCACCGTGCCCAGCTGACCAGATGTGTTTTTAAGGAGTCTATATTTGTAAAGATGCTGAGGGTGCTTAGATAAAAAGAAATACCAACATACTTTTTCAAAGCCCAATTGAGGAATGACATCCTTGAGAATCAAGAAAGCAGACACTTCCTAATGAAGAAACGATCAAGATACTCTCAATTATTGGAAAAGGCAAAGAGTTGAGTGAGAAGTTTAAATTTGTTAATCCAAAGAATATATATTCCTTTATCCAAGAAATAAGTTTATTGTTAAAATGTTGCCATATAAGCAATGAACCAGACCCCACACATTTCTTTCTATGTTTTCCTTGCACGCTTCTCATTTCCCCAATTGCAGTGGGGCCAACACCTGCTGAGGTGGAGCAGGTACATAATTGAAGTCGAAAATTACAGAATGTTACACTGAGTGCTGCTTCTCCCCCCTTTCAACAGATAAAGGGAGGGCAGAAATGGAGACACAGGTCCATGGAAGTTAAAGGCACTGAAGTCAGGTTCACAGTCTGTGAAGTTGGGGGCAAGTGGGAGAAAAAAATAAAACTGAATATAAAGACAGAGACTTGCAGGCAAATTACAATGAAATCCAACATTTTGACAATGTTGAAAAAGGGAAATTGACAAAAATGCTACATTCTGAGGGAATGTTTTTTGTTTTCTTTTTTACTATCTAAGGTTTCAGGTTAAGAAAAACTAAGTTTATATTTTGAAATGGCACAGAAAAGGATAGGGAAATTTGTAAATATTTAAAACAACAGCAGAGAATTAACAAATAGACTTAGGGTATTAATAACAGGGGTGAGGAGTGGGCAATTCCTAAGAGGTCTGTTTTAGTTATTTTGTATGAAAAATCTTTAAACATTGAACTGACCTTTTCCTGGAAGTAATTCATGTACAAAATATACTTAACAAGAAACTCTGCAACATCCAAATGTCACAGTCATTCACTTCATAGAAGGTAAAAAGTGTTCTTCAGAAGAAGGGAAAAAAAATTATTTCACTGAAATTAGAAGTGCTTTAACATTGGTTTTGACGTGAACATGGTCACTTTTAAATTGAAAGTGGGGTGTAGAAAAGCAAAAGACTTTCACAACCTGCTTCTAGCGTCTTGTAAAGAACTGAATTTGAAGATTTTCAGTTTTCTTTAGCATTGCTGCATTGTTCTTCTTTAAAATATTTTAATAGGTAATTCAATTCATATATATTATCAAATATTCAAAAGGTACAAAAGGACTTTTCTCTTATTGCTGCTCCCAAAGACTATTTTCATTCCCCAAATCAAATACCATTACCAGTTACCTATATATATGACTCCTTCATGTATGTATAAATACAATATCTGCTGACATTTAAAGCAAGATTTGAGTAAACAGAAAGTTTACATGATATTTACTAGGATTAGGAAAAAAAGTTAAATATTAATGAAATAAAGGTTACTCTTTTTTAAGGTTTTACAGAATCTTTACAAGTTTTAACTATTTCATCCTTAGTCTTAATGGAAACGTTATCATGTATTATACCATTTCCTTTATGAGTTAAAGTATAAAATATCTGATAAAATTTTGTGTGAAAAATGTGAGCTAAAGTATGAAATATAACGAAATATATCTCAAAGTTTTATATTAAAAAAGACTACTCATTGGGTACAGGGTATAGTGCTTCAGTGAAGGGTGCACGACAATCTCAGAAATCACCACTGAAGAACTTATTCATGTAACCAAACACTACCTGTTCCCCAAAAACCTATTGAAATAAAAAAAATTATACATTAGAATATAACTCTGGCAACTTGCAAGTCTATCCATGCTACAGAGTTTTTATAATTTCCTAAGAATAGACAAACCACGAATTTTCTGCTGGCAGGATTAGTCTTTTTTTTTTTTTTCTTTCATTCTCAGACTCCCATCTTCAGGTACAGCCCAGGCTCCAGACGTTTTTCTTGACATTACCAAGGAATGACTCAAGAATTTCTACTTTCAAATGCCATACTTGCTACTCTTTAGTTGCAACCTTAAGTGCTGGTTCCAGCTGGTCCCGTCTCGTTTATTGTGTCTGAGATCTCATCTTCATACATGTTACATACATCAAGCTACAGATGTGAGCTCTGATTCCCTGTTAAACTGGGATCCTGCCTCTGCGCCCAGGGTTGTTTTGTTTGTTTGTTTTTCCCACCCCCTCCCCAAGGGTCATTTGTATCTGTGTGCATATTTGCATATCATTTTTGTCTGCATCTCCAGTGCTGGAACTCTGGATATTGGTAGATACTACTGTTAACTTTACAAGGATATGGGTTGCTTGGTTGGATCGCTGTTGGTGGCTATATCTCCCAAATACTGTTTCCCACTCCCCATCCCTCCCACCATGATTTACTTGTGGCATCTATAACTAGGTCTATCTTGATGTGGACAGGTCAAGCTTAAGGTTTTCATTTTTTTTAATAATTAAGTGGATCATATCCAATATTGTCGAAGTGAGAATGCCAAAACAAAGACTTATTCACAAAATAACATTTATCACTTATTAGTATAAATTCGTCTACCCACTAGAGACTCCAGGAAATCGAAAAAGCCATAATGGTAGAGTTGCCTGAGAATCCCATTGCTGAAAGACTATTTAATTTCAGAAACAAAGCTCAAATACTTCATTCCAAGGTAATTAGATTTGTTTTCCTTATGGAGAAAGTAGGGTTTGGTAACAGGTATAGACTGGATTAATTCCTACCTCTGTCTCTAATATGTGACCTCAGGCAAATTCCTAATGTTTCTAAGTAAGAACTTCCTTAAGTATGAAACAGAAAAAGTAATGATGTCATCCACCTCATGGGATTTTTGTAATGGCTGAAGGGGATAACACATGTAAAGCACCTAAAATAGGGCCTGGCACATAGTATTACTTAACAAATATTATCTACAAGAATTTGAATATTAGGAATTTTCATATTTATTGGGCAAGAAAATTAATTTTCTTCTGAGAAATGAACCAAGGAAACAAAGAAGCTTTTTCTTTATCAGAAAACCCTTATAAAAGTGATATGAGTGGGGTGAAAATAGTAAAAGCAAATTGTGTGTCAAAGATGATAGTAAGTGCTTTATGTATATTATCTCATTTAATTCACAATAACTCTCCATGGTAGAATTTAATTTTTAATCTTTGAGACAGAGAAACTGGAGTTTCATCAGGTTGCTATATGCAATGAAGTTAAGATCTAGTTGTCTTTCTAAACTTTTCTCATGATAGTATCCTGTTTCAATTTCAAAGGCAAATGTGTATTGAAATTGCTAAATTTCATGTTATACTTTTAAAATTTTATATTTGTTTCAAATATCTTGCATAAAGGGATCTAGGTTTGAAATTCTAAAAATGTGAGTAAGGCCAAATTACAAGGCAGCAAAGCCCACGCCCGGCTCTGTAACTACTGCATTCTCTCCTGCTTGAGTCTGGTAACGGCACTAAATAAGGCCTTTCTTCATTTTATTATGCATCACAGGGGAAAGGCTCCATCACAAACTATGGTTTAGCAGGAAAATAAACTTGGATTCAGCAAATTAACTTTCAGCATAGTTTTCAATGACTAGGGTCTCAGACTATTAAATTTTGAATTTCAGAAACACGCTCTAGCAAAGAACAACAGCTGCTGCTGAATCCCAATCCGCAAAGCAACAGCAGTTGCAGCATCTGGACCAACAGCTACTAAAGCTATATCAGTAAATAAGGTGAAAGTCCCCATGCAATTTGACCCTTCAAAATCTTCTCCCCAAGCCTGCAATGGGTGGCTCAAAGGTATCTTCACAAGGAAGGCAAATGGCATATTTTTTAAAATGTCTGCTCAGGCAGGAGCCTGTGACCTTTGCTCTCTGTCGGTAGAATGGATACTAACGTTGCCAGCTGGAAGTAAATGGATATTTTAATTGAAACACATATGACTATCTCCAACTGGGGGTTGGGGGAAAGCAAACTAGAGAGTCTTTCTAAGTTATCTAATGAGCACCCAGCATGACTTAGCTTCCTACAAATGATCCTCCATTAGCCTGGGCTTGTTTTGCAAACAGATACTCAAATAGAAAACTGCTCGGCTCTTGTATATTTGGCACTGTTTCCCAATACCAGCCCTATTAGCAGATGTGAAATATAAAGTGTAATTTAGGATCATGTTCATTTTTGTTTCCTGGGGAAAATGGAAAAGAAAACAGTATTAGAATACAAGAACTGCAACAAATATATATATATATATATATATATATATATATATATATATATATATCTCTCGATAGGGGTATAGTAGGCAATTATTGATATAAATGTGTATCAATCTTACTAAAAATTATTTTTTCATAGATGCAACTTTCTCTTCACTTCCAATGTTTAAAATATGTGATATTTTCCCAGAACTTATTATTCCAGTGAAATAAATTAATTAGTCTTTAAATTTACTATTATCACTTAGGATAAAGGAAAGAGTTCTTCACTGAATGTGAAATGTTGGCTATCTATCAATATGGTTTACTCCACATGCAGATGTTTGTTTAAATGGCAAGAAATATTTTGTGAAGACAAAAAAGATCATTAGTCATTACCACTCAAGTTATTTAGCCTTTCTAAAGATTACCGGTGCTTACTTGCTTTCATTATATTCCTTATTTTAAAGAGATGTCACATGTGCGGTTAAGGTATTTCACAACAACGTTATTTTTCTTGATTGTTGTTCAAATACATAAGAAAGAGGCTTAAAAATGAAGTTACTGGAGAAGAGAGCAGAAAACACTGCCAAATTTAAGGTTTGACATGCGCAAGAAGACAAACAGCTGATTTTTCTGCTTTGTTATCAAAGTAGCTTTTATTATGTTCCCACAAAATTAACAGGGTTATGCTGGATATTGAGCAAAATTCTTTTTTTTTTTTTTTTTTTTTGGAGGCAGAGTCTCGCTCTGTCGCCCAGGCTGGAGTGCAGTGTCATGATCTCGGCTCATAATTTTTTGTATTTTTAGTAGAGACGCGGTTTCACAGTGTTAGCCAGGATGTTCTCGATCTCCTGACCTCGCGATCCGCCCGCCTCGGCCTCTCAAAGTGCTGGGATTACAGGCATGAGCCACCGCGCCCGGCCAAGGTATTAAGCAAAACTCTAACAAGGAAGGCAATATATTTTGTTTGCTGGACACAGGGTCTCACTCTGTTGCCCAGGCTACAGTGCAGTGGTGTCATCATGGGTCACCGCAGCCTGGACCTCCTGGGCTGAAGTGATCCTCCCCACTCAGCCTACAGAGTAACTGGGACTACAGGACAGGCACACACCACAACACTTGGTTAATTTTTTTTTTTTTTTTTTTGGTAGAGATACGGTTTTGCTGTGTTGTTCAGGCTGGTCTCAAATTCCTGGGCTCAAGTGATCCATCTACCTTGGCCTCCCAAAGTGCTGGGATTAAAGGAGTGAGCCTAACTGCAAATACATTATTTTTTTCCTTTTTTAAAATACTTTCCTCAACTTCATCTAAAATGAATGGCCCTTAAAATATGTTTCATTCAGATGAGGAAAGGAAGAGAAAAGAAGCGGATTAATCCAATAAAGAGACCTTAATACAAACTCAATCAGAAGATTGTTGCACTGTTTTTATTGAGTTCTGACATTTTCTGTGTAGACTGTGCAGCGAAGGCACAGCATTACTCATTGGCAATAAATCCATTTAGGTGTGCAGGTGATACCCAGATGATGTTTATTCTAAGGAATCTTAATGTCCTGGCCTCTTCAAAAACTGCACAAATAAACTTGGCTCAATATTAACCACAGTTAGTGAACCTTAGGATAAAGAAATGGGATTAGTCATCCGGTGATGCATTCTGCATTCACCCGTGGCATCATGCCAAGGGTACCCCATGCTACTGTGTATTCACTCCATTCTTAATAACTTGAAAAAATGGAGATGTTAGCTGCCTTTAAGAATTATGCATTTTCTATGAGGATTTAAGGTTGCTGAGAAGGCAACTATGAACAATCAATAGCTACTTAATAAACGCTGTATAAATGTATAGTAAGTAAATATTCATGTCTTTTTATAAAGTAGACTTCAACAGAGCTCTAGAGGCTCTGGGATTTTCAGTGATCTGAAAAAATTGAGTGCAGAATTTGTTTGTATTCATCCATCCCTAGTGATCCATATACTAAGTCAATTGTGTACTAAATTGTTACTGAGAAAATTCAATTCATTACATGTACTGGGCAATTATCATTAATTATGTGCCCAGCACTGTTGTTGGTTAGAATATACACAGTAGGATCCTTGTCCTATATATTTGTGTATAATACTGTGGGGAAAAACTTTATGCAAGATATTTGAAAGAAATATAACATTTTACAAGTATAACACATGAAATTTAGCAATTTCAATAGACATTTGCCTTTGAAATTGGAACAGTATATTATCATGAGAAAATTTTAGAAAGACAACTGATTTCACATACTGAGATGTGGTATACACAGCACGGCCTTCTGAGAGATATCAACTTAATGTTCATTTTCATAATCAGATGAAGCACCTACCCATTTTTGGGATAACATAGTTCATATTCACTTTGGCAAGAAATCTGAAAAGTAGAATAGCATAGGACAAGAAAAGTCTACTCTTGAACCTACCGCTCCCCACAACCACTGCTGAATGTTTGTTGCATGAGCTTTGAAGGGAGGGCCACTACTGTAGTGGCCACATATAAAAATTCTCATACATAGACCATATAAAAATCTAACTCAGTGATAGACTCTCAGGAGCACACTGTTTATTTAAAAATAGTGTTATACAGACACACACACTAAAGGATATATGGAACCACCTGAGCACATTTTGCTCTCTAAACCACATGCCTGCTGTCAGCCATCAATTAAACACAACAAACCCCACAGTGTAAACCTGTTAGTTGTTGTTCAACAGGGATTTAAATTTTTGTCTCCATAACTTCAAACTCCACAGTCAATTCAGTTATTTAAATGAAAATAAACAAGCACTGCCATTGATTTTCAGAGAACAGACTTAATTTTCTACTTTTGAAACATATTCAAGGACCTTAATAATGGATACCCTTCACTTTGGTTCAAGCTTTCTTTGTTTCATCATGGAAACAAAGTATCCTCTGTATCACTGTATCACTAGTAATTCCCCATCTCCATGCCTTCAATCCTATTTCCATGTTTCGAATCCTTCCTAACCTTCAAGACGGTTTACATTCTGTCTTTTCACAAAGCCATTTATAGTCTTCTTGTCAAGAAATAATTTCATTCTCTTCCATGATTTTATCTGCATTTTAATTCATGGTACCGATCAGCATTCCAGTTATTTATGCTCTTATCTAAGTGGCTCTATGGGACTGTCAGCTCCTTATAGGTAAGAAAGTGAGCACCATGACAGTGATGAGGATGAAGAGCAGAGGTGAACCCTCATATATTACAAGCGCACTCTTTGCTAAACTTATGCTAGGCTTTTTATGTATATCATAGTTTCAAAACAGGTATTATTATACTTATTTTACAAATGAAAAACTAAATTTTTTTCCCAGAGAGTTTAAGAAACTTACAAGATCATTTTGTCAATACAACGCACCTCCTATACTTGAAACACATTCTGTGAAGATCCAAGGCCTGTGCTATTTACATGGCTAAAATTTTTCTAAATAAAACTTGACATAATGTCATAGATAAAGACCCTTCCCCAACTATGGAGAATGAATGAAGAAAAGACTGTAGACTGTTTAAGGCATCTAGAATCTACATGGGAAAAAATAAGAAATGCCTGATTTAGAATTAGAAAGCAGAAAAATAATCTCAGCCATTGGAAGAAAAAAAATACCAATACATTTTGGGAATGTGGCTAGTAATTTAAAAATATATAAAACTTATATTAGTTAAAACTGGCCCCCAAACTTCTTCAGTTTCAGAATATGTTTTGGAGTTCTATGGGCCAGACAGAAGCTAAGTTGTGGAACTAACGGAAGGTTTTGACTGATTGCTAATCTGCTATTTGTAAGGGGACTTGGAACACTCAAGGCCTGAAGATATTCTTAGAAGCTACTTCTCTTAGTAAAAGGTTTTCAGCCACTGCCCAGAGAATGAGAACAATCCTGGCTGGTCTAATGATCAAGGGAACAAAGTCAGTAAACCTTGGACTAGTGGTCAAGGAGAACATTTTAAACAGTTCTTATTATATGTTTTTATTTTCCTTAAATCTCTACTTTGCTTAAATCATTACTTAATGGAAGAATTTATGTAAGTACTTCCTTAACCTATTTTTTTAACATCAATCATAATATATTACACAGATCTTCAGATTTATATTGCTGTAGGCTTCTACTTGTACTCTAAATAGAGACAACCACCTCAATTATGGAAAAAGCAGTCCGAAGTTGTACTGACAAAATATCATAAAGTATGTGTGGAGGGAATATTATACCCAGAAAATAGGAAATTCCCTCATGCTCACAGTGACTGTATTCTACTTTTCATTTTATAATTATAAACTATTTAACACAGGAATTAAGACTTCCAATTTATTTTATTTTTTCAGAAGTTATTTGAACAAAGTTTCATGACACCAAATATTAATAATTTTACATTACATCCTTATCACAGATTCCTTAGAGATCAGGCACTTTTCCTTCAATTAGGCATAAAGTCATTTTAATCCCTTAACACATTAAAGTTAAATTATACAAGTTTTCAACAATAACCATACCTTATGTTTGAATCAAAGTGTGCTATGAAAAAATATAGTTACACAATGGAGTACTATTCAGCCATAAAAAGAATGAGATCCAGTCATTTGCAATAATATGGATGGAACTGAAGATCATTATGTTCAGTGAAATAAGCCAGGCGCAGAAAGACAAACATCATATGTTCTCATTCATTTGTAGGATCTAAAAATAAATACAATTGAACTAATGGACATAGTAGAAGGGTGGTTACCAGAGGTTGGGAAGGGGAGTGACGGGCAGTGAGTGAGTGGTGGAGAGGTGGGGCTGGCTAACAGGTTAAAAAAAAAAATTATTATAGAAAGAATAAATAAAACCTACTATTTGATAGCACAACAGAGTGACTATAGTCAACTGTAACTTAACTGTGTATTTTAAAATAACTTACAGTGTAACTGGACTGCCTGTAACTCAAAGAATAAATGCTTGAGGGGATGGATACTCCATTCTCCATGATGTGCTTATTTCACACTGCATGCCTGTATCAAAACATCTCATGCACCCCCAAAATATATATATACATATACATACACACACACACACACACAATTTACCCACAAAAATTAAAAATAAAAAAATAAAATAAGATACTGCGCTTCAAAAAATATCATCCTAGCAAAAAAAAAGTAACCCAAAAATTAAAAAGTATTTTACCAATTGTGAAAAATAAACACACATTAGGCCCTTATGAACTAGAAAATAAATGGAAAAAGGAAAATAATTGTGTAGTTCATAAACTTAAAAATGCAAAAATCCACAGTATACATCTGCAAAAGTTAAAATGAGTTGTTGATCTTGGGTATAATTGTATAATTCACTGTCAAAATTGAAAAGAAAAAGGGGTAACTTAGTTAACACATAAAAGTCATTATTTGACGCGCAACAGGTTCTTGAATGCCACCTTAGATATGGAGGCCTGTTACTGGCTGACCTTAATATGTCAGAAGAAAGATTCAAAAACTTCTGTCAAATTTCTCTGCCCCAGCTCTACATCCTGCTAACTAACCTCTCAATTCCACATAAGCCAGTGTTAAGTGTGGTGGAGCAGAGAACACTCGCTTCAGAACAGGAGATCCTTTCTGAGTTCAGTCCAGACCAAAGAATGATCATCTCTGGTGTTGAACCCAGCAATCTGTATATTAACTGATTCTCCAGGAAATTCATGGACATCTTAAACATTTCTTATTTACGCCTGTGTGTGTGACTGTGCATATGTGCATACTTGCAATGGAGAAAAACACGTTTATCCTGTTTTTTATGATAAGAACCTCTACTTGCTTTACTCTAAGTAAAGGCAATCTTTGTCCAGGGAATTTAAAATTAGTTCCATTAAATCCACTGGAACCAATGCTGCTGATATCACATATGAATTCCAGGTTTATGGACCCTAAGAGTTAATGGATAATGAGAATTCAAGGTTCCCTATTTTCTTCTGTCATAATTATTATAGAAATATAAGTAATTCATTTAACTGGTCTGTGCCCTTGAGACTGCACAGGTTGCTACCATTGTCAGACAACACTGCAGCATTATTAAATATGCTTCATATTAAGTCAGGTATAGGAAGATAAAATAGAAAGAGGGGACCTAATCTCTGAACTTAATGAGCTTAGACTTCAACAGGGAATATGCAATGGATCATAGTTTTTAGAAGAATACTATTACAAGAACACTAAATAAGTGAAAATGATAAAATGTCAACTCTAGAAGGATTAAGGAGAAAAAGACAGGAAGACTGAGAGAACTAAATCCTGTAATGACCACAGAACTATTCTTTCAAAAGGAGAAAACATGCAAATAAATTTAAAAAAATAAAACAAAATATGTGGAGAAATCCAATTTCTTCCAACATTCAAAGGCCTTGGAGCCCCGATTTCCTGCTATTTTACTTCAAAGTTTGCTTTTCATGTTCAAGTCGTTTATATTCTATTGGACTGCTAGGAAGGGAGGAAACAGTATGAAGACCGTAAACTACTATATATAGTTATCCCAAGAATATTTGTTCGTTTAATGAATATAGCAAACCTTTTGCAAGAATAACAAATGGCACATTCTGAAACTGTGATGAGTGATTTTTAAAAATTTATCTGAGCACTGTGGACCATGCACAATTATTCTTAGCTGGGCACTGGTTCTTCCTTCACATTTGGGTTCAGGATCCTTTTCTTGTCTAAGGGAATGCTTGGAATGATAGAAAACAGCTTAGGCCAGCTACCTCTTTTTTTACATTTGCTAAAATGCCAAACCCCAGGAGCTCATGTCAATGTTGGTCATTCAGTGAAAAATCACCGAGTGACTACTGAATGATATGGAAATGTTATTTGTAATGCATTTGATAATAAACACTTTACACTGTCATTTGAATCTTGCCAAAGTTCGGGTTTGGATATTTTCCTTATTTTGATGTCCATATGGCTTACAAACAAAAGTTTAACAAATTCAATCACACTTACCAAGGAGATTTAAAGATTAAGCCTCATTTTAACAGGCCTGTTCATGTGGATAGATTAGAGATGTCATTTCCAGCGCAATAATAATAGAATATTGGATGGCAGCATAAGCTAAGTAGCCTGGAATTGAGTCAAAATCCTATAGGTTGTGTTCAGGTTTGCAATTTGAAAATGACGTGCTCTGTATAATTTACTGTTGAATATACAAAAATTGAGAGCAGTAACAACCGCTGACATTGTTCCGTATGTACAATGGATTCACAGTCTGGATATCTTCAGTCCTGTGTACGTTCAAGTCAGCTCTCTTTTTTTTTTTTTTTTTTTTTGACAGAGTCTCACTCTGTTGCCCAGGCTGGAGTGCTGTGGCACAATCTTGGCCCACTGCAACCTCCATCTTCTGGGTTCAAGCGATTCTGGTGCCTCAGCCTCCTGAGTAGCTGGGATTACAGGCCTGCACCACTACACCCGGCTAATTTTTGTATTTTTTTTTTTTTTTAGTAGAGACGGAGTTTTACCATGTTGTCCAGGCTGGTCTCAAACTCCTGACCTCAGGTGATCCGCCCACCTTAGCCTCCCAAAGTGTGGGATTACAGGCACGAGGCACTGTGCTGGCCAACTCTCTTTCTCTCTCTCTTTTAATCTCTTTATTATGGAAATTCAGAAACTATACACAACCCAGAATAGTCTATGAACTCCCTAAAGACTCATCAACCAGCTTCAACAATGATCATCTTTCTGCCCATCTCATTCCTCTCCTTTTTTTTTTTTTTTTTTTTTTTTTTTTTTGAGATGGAGTCTCGCTTTGTCACCCAGGCTGGAGTGCAATGGCACGATCTCAGCTCACTGCAACCTCTGCCTCCCGGGTACAAGTGATCCTCCTGCCTCAGCCTCCCGAGTAGCTGGGATTACAGGCGCATGCCCCCATGCCCAGCTAATTTTTTGTATTTTTTTTAGTAGAGACGGGGTTTCACCATGCGGGCCAGGCTGGTCTTGAACTCCTGACCTTCTGATCTGCCAGCCTCGGCCTCCTAAAGTGCTGGGATTACAGGTGTAAGCCACTGCACCTGGCCCATCTCATTCCCTTCTACCTGCCCATCTCAGTATTCCATCAGGACATGGTTATATCCTTTCAGATAAAGGTTCACTGAAATTATTTTTCTCATATTCTTAGAATACAAAAAGCATACAAGTGCTGTTCTTATGGCTTTACTATCTTATTTGTTTTGGAAAAAAAAAGGAAATCTTACACTGGCTCAGTGGAAGAAGAAAGAATAATTTTTTATCCCTATTACTTATCACTAAGGAACATAAAGAATCTGCTGGTACCAAATCCCAGAGACAGTGAGTGGTTTCTACTCCATTTCCCACTGTCCCACTGAAGATCAGGCCTCACTGGAGATCATGAGTTTGCTGGTGTTAAGCACACTATGCAGTTGAACCAGTCTACTGAGCTACTGTGTTCTCCAGTCAGAAGACAAAAATGTTTCCAGGGAGCTGTAATTTACATCCCCATTAAATATTTTTTCTTGATTTTCATTAAAATAAGAAAATAAGTTTTCTCTACTTAGTGGCAGATCAATTTAACTTAAATAAAATTTCTCCTGTAATTCACCCATACTTACTCAAAGGATTAGTGAGCCTCTGTCAGAGAAAGGATACTTGTCTGCTCATTAACATTCATGACCAAGAATCCTTCTGGTAGAACTGGTTTCAGAGTCTGATAGAGCAATACTTAAAAGAAATTGGCTTGTCTGTGAAACAGCTGCTCAGCAAAGCCACCATGCAAGGGAATTGGTGATAATAAGATGATAATATTACAACCACACTGGGAGCATAATGTATTTCAAGTTACTTTGAGGTGTGTGGTAGGGGTCTTAGAATTAGAAAAAGATTGGAAGTTCATCACTGAAGCCAGAGCTGATGATCAGCAGTGTGTAGCCTTAGTTTTGAAAGATCTGTCAAAGTTCAAAGAAAGAAAGAGAGAGAGAGAGAGACAGAGAGACAGAGAAAGGAGGAGGAGGAGGAGGAGGAGGAGGAGGAGGAGGAGGAGAGAAGGAAGGCATATTCTAGTTGTACAAAGATCTGGGTTCTACATGCACCACATTTAAAGGACCCCCTACCAGGATCTTCTCTTTCAGCATTGTAAAAACGAAAGGCTTGAAAGGCGTTTGTGATTTACAAACCTGTTCAATAGCTCTGTCAAAGCCAAAATCTCTAATTGGACGATTTTTATTTTTGGAAGATCTGCCCTTTGGGAAATTGGCAGATTACTTTCCCATGCCAGTGAGACTGCTTCTCTAATTTCTAAAACTCAGTTCAGCGCATTCTGATTTCAAGAAGAGTGTCCTTCAGATGGAATACATGTCGCTGAGCTGGTAGCCTAGCAAATGTACAGAAGGCATTCAGCTAATTACTTCCTAGAATGATTAACATTATAAGCCCTATGAATTGCAGTTACCTATAATTCTGTGCAATGATTTAGGACAGCCGCAGCACAATACATGGAAATATTACATCTATTTATCTGTATAAAATTAATAACATCATAGAGGGGTGTGTGTTGTAGTGTTTGTGTGTATATGATTATACATGTATTTGTTTGTGTGTTAGGATATTGGGGGTAGTAAGACAATTGTGTCTGTCTTGCTGTGATTTATTTAGAAAATAAGTATTGTTCTTGAATTCCTAGGGAATCTATTTTTTAAAAGTCAATGTGATTAGTAAAACATTGGGAAGTAGCAAGAGGCAGTCACTTGAGGACTATGGTAGATTATGATACAGAAATAATCATTCCTTTCCCCACCTCCACTTCCTTGGGAGTAGTATAATCTCTTGTCCCACTAATGTTGGAAATTGCCATGAGATTTCCTTTGGCTTATGAACCTTAGGAAGACAGTGTGGCAATTC
Source organism: Pan paniscus (assembly GCF_029289425.2). Taxonomy (NCBI): domain Eukaryota; kingdom Metazoa; phylum Chordata; class Mammalia; order Primates; family Hominidae; genus Pan; species Pan paniscus. Next base: position 95,080,376 of record NC_073263.2, on the reverse strand, counting down.
TAGTTTAGACTTTAAGGAGCATTCTGCCTCCACCTGTCGATATTAGCATCTCCAAACTCCACTAAGAGAAGAACAAGCTTAAGACAGAGTACTGCTTTCAAAGGAATAACCTACGTGTAGACCAGACCAGAACAAAATGACTCTAAATGCATAGTTTAGAGTCAAGCCTGCATGAGCACATCTTAGAACAGCCAATCTCTAGTCAACCCAAAGATGTACTACGGAAAAATAAACACTTCTTGTTTATGCCCTGAAATTGTGTTTTTTTTGTTGTTGTTGTTAGAAAACAGTAGCAGGCTGGTGCAAGGAATAAAACATTGTGATAGAATATCTATCTAACAGATATATGCTAAATGTCAATACATAAACATTGTTGAAAATAAAATCAATAGTAAACTATTTACAATATGTCTGACAGACTTTGTGGACTTGCATACAAAATCTTTGATTCATTTTGTCTCGTCCTGGCACTTCTTTAATTATCATAATCTTAGACATTCTTTGAATACTGAACTGCAAGCTCTTCCAAAAAGTCTTCTTGGATGCCACTACATAGAAAACTTTCCTCCCTCCTCTTTGCAATGGACTTCTACTTTAGGATACAAGTAATTCTGCCTTTCTTACTCTTAGGTTTATACTTATGTCTCCCCCAAAACGTAAACTCCTTGACAGGCAATGACCAAATTTTAGTCATTATTAGTCATTTTTTAATCTACAACAATACTTGGTTAAGTGCCTTCTCTATGGTAGGCTCTAAATGAATGTTTTCAAATAGAAATCACACACACATACAAAAAATATCACCCTTGTGACAAGAAATATGAAAGATGCTATCACCATATGGAAACCTATTTAGGGTTTTTTCCTTTTCAAATAAGTGTATTCTCTGAGAAAATTAGGCCATATATTTAAAAAATCATTATGTTATTGCCACCTCTACAGTATATAGATGAGAAATGATACTTAAAAACAAAACACAAGCAGATTTGCAGTGTAAAAATATTATGTCATTGTATATAAATTATTTCTGCGTCCAGTTCAATGGGTAGTCTGCAGGTGTTACTATAGAATAAGTTCTTCATAAGGATAGAACTTACTGTTCAATATTTTTATTTTGCTTTTAAAAATGTACTGGCTGCCAAAATTTCTGGACATATGTATATCATTAACATACATTAATAAAAGCCAGGAAGGAAAGTAAAATAATAAGACCAAGAACACATAAACAAAAAACTTCATATGGAGCTCCAAATGTGAATATATTTCAGCTCAAATAAATCCAAAGGAAAAAGAACCTAAACAAAATATCCCTTCAATTAAATTCTCCTGCCTCTGAATAATCCATATTCCACAGACATTCTTGGAGGATAGGGTGTTAGTGCCTACATCAAGACAGAAATCACTAGGCTTTGTGAGGTAAATAATAATAATAAGAATACATCTTCATTGATTCAACAAAGGCTTTTACAAAAAACACCCATTCCTCTTTAATTTAGGGACAAATTCCAATTTAATACTGTTCCTGCCTTTCGCAAAGATACGGGTAGATTCTTTACCCACCAATATTTCTACTGCCCTTTTAAAGAAATATCAATACTTTTTCAACAGTATCCATTCAAAAGAAATAGAAATTGAGAATTTCAACCAAGTATTGACTTCCTATATATAACATGACTATTTCTAATTCTGATTCAAGTATTAGTTTGCAGTCTTGGATTCATCATTCTTAGTGGAAACTTGGCAAGTCATTTACCCTGTCAAATCTCCAGATTCCTTGAGGGCTGGACTATATTTAGGTGGGTAATTTTTTTTTTGTAGGAGTTAAAAACAAATCTTCCACTTTTCCTTGACAGTCATTTCCACATCCTCCCCACAGTAACTAGGACAGAACAGGCCCAGCAGGGTGAGATAGAGGGATAGGCGGTGTTGACCACAAGACGCCAGCACATCTGGGAACTGGAAAGCACTGGAGAGATGATGTGGTAGGTGGCTCAGAGCAGAGATCCAGGAGTGCTCAGCCTGGGATGGAATCCTGACTCTGCCATTTATTATAACATCTGCGTGACTGCACTGCAGTTTGCCTCAAATACCTAGGGTTAAAAATCCACGAAGAGCAGGGAACAGGGTCAGATGTTGCCTCTTATGACTACTACTACTAGCTGAATATTTGCCTGTTCTCCATTTCCTCTTACACGTGAGCTACTTGGTAGCCAACGGCAAAAGAGGACTTAAACAAAAACGCCAATTTGACAGGGTAGTCACTAAACACAAAAATACTAAAAATGAGTGAGTACACAAAGATGACTCTCCCCTTGTCTACGTTTTAATATGCTTTTGTTAATTGTTGCCTGGGGTGTTTGGCAGAGGAGAGGAAGGTGAGAAGGAAGGGAGTAATGTGATCATTCTGCCTGATGTACTAGATTGGGTCTTCATCCATCCAAAATTTTAATCCTGGGGAGCAACAGAAAAGCTGGGCTTGGCTACAGAGCATATTGAGAACATCCCTGCATAGTTCAGGGAGAACTTCTGCAGTGGCCAGGACCCAGACCAAAGGATAAGAGGCTTACAGGGATGTGTAATGAGAGCCAGAAATTGAGATTTGGCTGGAGAAATAAGAAAAAAAGCAAAACAACAAATACCTTGTCAGACCCTTGGAGAAGCAATGTCAAGAAACCTCTATTACATAGACTTTTATCATGACATTTTAATTCTATATTCAAAAACTTAAAAAAGATATACAGCTATAAGAAAATTCTCTGCCAAAGAATTAAAATTTCTGGAATTGATATCATATATTTCTAAAATTTGTTGCCTCTCAGGTATGAATGCTAGGCTAATCCTGGAGCTAAGCATAGAAACTTAGGAAGGTTGGGTAATAACTCGTACTGATTCCACTTTAACTTCCTACCATCCGATGAGTATTTATAATTTTACAAATTATAAAATTATAGTGTCTCTTCTAAATGTTATCAAAATATCAATTTAAAAAAGACAGAGAAAGTAAGACAATAAATAGAATACGGTTTTAGGTTAACAGTATTGGAATCTCAAATTTTCAAAACAGTCACCACTGCCACAAAATAAAAAGTTAAATGGAATCAAAGCATTTCTCATACAGTAAGAAAAGTGATAACCAGAGATTAATCATTACCAGTGATTGACTTCAGCCTCTCTGAATATATCTTGGACTGGATCACATGTATGCAATTTAAATTGCTGCTGTACTTAATAAAAATAGAAAGAAAAGTCATCAACCTTTCTTAATTTTAATTAAGCAGTGGTTTTTCATAAAGAGTGTATAGCCAACAAAGACATACACAATCCAAATGACAAATTAAGACCTCTGAGAAAGCAGAAACAGAGGAAGAACCTCAAAATAGACAAGATGGAGGAAGAGACTCCAGCAATGATGCAAAATGACTAACCAAATAGGAAGTTACTAAAAATAAACTCAAAGTCCTTCATAGTACCATTGGTTTTATGTGGGAAAATAAAACTCAAAGAGGGTAACATTCCATAACTGAACCTAGATAGTTCTTTTGTGCTCACATCAAACTGACATTCATCAAAAAGTGACATGAGAGAGTATTTGGGAGGAAGAAAGGAACAAATGGAAAACTACCCACATGAATGCACAATCACTCATGGAAGGTGACTTAGCAGGCTCACCTTTGAGACAAAAGAAAATAAATCATACCAGTGTATAACTGACCCTCATGAATCTGCCCAGAGAAAATAGCAGAAATTGTGACAGTGACTTTTTAATTGATGATGATGATTATTATTATTATTAAGTCTAAGTGCTTCAGGAGTTGAGATTATTAGAATCACATTTAGATTCTCTCTTTTTTTTTTTCCACTCTGGCTGAAAGCCTCCAAAAAAAACAAAATCATAATTTCTCTCCCATCCAACTCAATGCAACTGCAATAAGATGAATGGTTGCTAAAGAATTCATCCTCCCTTAGGTCAGATCTAATCTTAGCAAAATCAATGTCCTGTCAAACTGATTGACATCATACCCTTAGGCACATTAGAACAATTCAAAGTATACCTATATACCTATAGGGAGGGAGTAAGTGAGAGAGTGGAGAGAGGTTTCTTTAATAAGACAAACCAGATGTGGGATTAGAAACTATAGATGCAAAGATATTAAAAGTTATTGATATAATACAAGAAGTAAGTATAAGGCTCATCTTGTTTTGTTTTGTTGGTTTTGTTTTTGTTGTTTGTTTTGAGACAGAGTCTCACTCTGTTGCCCAGGCTGGAGTGTACTGGCATGATCTCGGCTCACTGCAACCTCCACCTCCCAGGTTCAAGTGAGTCTCCTGCCTTGGCCTCCCCAGTAGCTGGGACTACAGGCACCTGGCACCACGCCCAGCTAATTTTTTTTTTTTTTTTGTATTTTTAGTAGAGACGGGGTTTCACCATGTTGGCCAGGATGGCCTCAATCTCTTGACCTCATGATCCACCCGCCTCGGCCTCCCAAAGTGCTGGGATTACAGGCATGAGCCACCACGCCTGGCTGGCTCAGTCTTGTTGAATGGCTTTACTTGTTTTAAAAATGTCAACTCTCCATAAAGCTACCTAATATTTAATATTTTTTTGTTAAAGAATATATATCATCTACCATGAATACTGTCCTGGAATTATTTTAACATCACTTTGGAGTACAGCTTTATAAACGCAGTAGAGGTTCTTTCTTGTTTGTTTGTTTGTTTGTTTTCCCAGAGACACAAGTCAAAATCACTGGCAACAGATCATTATCACCTGCTTTATGTAACAAATGACAAAACAGCTCAATTTGCTGTAGCTTGAAGTGATAGAGTGTAGTCCTCCAAACACAGAGTCCTATCAGGGGCTTCTGAATGTCACTGGATTTGTAACCTATAATCAAGAGTAACCCCTAAGTACTCCCTAGCTGCATTTAAGGGAACAACATTCACTGCATCACCGCTAAATAAAAATTATTTTCATATACATCCACATATAGTTATACACAAGGGAGAGCCAAAGACAGAATGTGAGGATGTTGAAACAAACTTGCAGAAAGATGAAACTCCAGTCACTTACACAGAAAACGTCACATCATTTGTACTGAAAATACCAGGTAGACCTGTCTTCCGTAACTTTGAGAACCAATTTGAAAAAGCTCAGTGTTGCTGTAATAGTTTAAAACAGCAATAAAATGGAACATTTTACCTACTACACAGGAAAGAAAAAAGAAACATAAAAACTTTGGCCAACCTTTCCTAAACTGGCTCTGCTGTGCATTGACTGAACTGAGAGAAGAAAATTAATAGCAGCTCTTTTGCTCTAGGGTAATGTTGTAGGACCAACGGAGCCAAAAGAAGGTTCACCACAAGGTGCAAGTCTGGTTTACAAGAAATCATGGTAAGGTACATTCATTTCTTAGAGCACTAAAGACAACACACCTTCTAAAAATACTAAATTTATTGTTATCATTGTTGATACTGCTTATAAAGAATCAAACTACTTTTGAATATTTTCAAACTATTCAGGCTCTAATGCGAAAATTCAATGCTGAAATTTCAGTCGTAATTTGTAATATAAAAATGTTTATTTAACAAATAGAATATAGAAATAACATTGACTGCTTATAATCAGGATATCAAAAGAGGGTCTAAACCTTATACAGAATGCATAACTGCAATGTAAAATGTGCTATATGATTGCAATGGCAAAGTCTAAAATAAAGGAATCTGTGTCGCTGACATTTAAAACAAGCCTTTCCTCTTCAAATGTGATGTTATATTTCAAATAATCTTAAATTACGCTTATTTTTTAAGAAGAATCCCCATATGAAAACTAGACAAGCTGCAGTATAACAAAACCTGAATTATAATTCCTCTAATAATGAAAACTTGAGCTAAATCTTTACAATAAATCTCACAGGCAAAGCACAAATGCAAAACAGCTCTTTGTTAAACCAGGTTTTACCAAGATATTACTAAAAAAAAAAAATTACTGTCAAGAAAACTCATGCTTTTTCTAAAAATAGACAATGCTATAAATATTTAAGAGGGATAGAAAAGCTCCCTTTTTAAAAAAAATTTTTCATATGATACCAAGATTCTCATAGAAAAGTGCACCTATAACAAAGTGAAGTGAAAACCATTTCACCTACCGTCAAATTTCTTATGCCTGGACACAAAAGTGGTGCGCACAAAATGGCTTGTCTCTTCCACAAGGTTTTCAAATTCGAGTTTGCTTTGTTGGCTTAACTTGTCTTCCATTTCTGTGGTGCAGCATGTATATTCCTGAGGACAGATTCTTAAGTGTTCCCCTGCAATGAGAAGTTAAATGTCACTATTGCATTCTAAGGACTTTTGGTAGACGTTATAAATTTCACTTCTCTAACACTTTGCTCAAATCTCTGGGTGCTTGTTCCATCTACTTCTCCAGCCATCCCCATGAACTCTATCTGGGCCACAGCACATCAGTGTATCTAACATTCCAAACATGTGGTGGACTTAAGTTGAACCCGATATTTAGTCTCTGTTCCTCATCATGTAAGTGAAGGTGCATTAAAACTTCAAAATACTGTGGCATTTTTTCCTGGCTTTTATTTTTAATACATCAAGTAAACATCAGGTGATACAACGACACAAGATGTAATACAGCTATGTATGCTTTTCTCGGGAAACTTCAAGTAAGGCAAAAGACACTTAGTCCCATCACCAAAAGCAAGAAAAGATGATAACTGTCCCTTGGGTTCTCTTTCTGCAAGTCTGTCCCTGGGTATGCATCAGCTTTTCTCTAAGTCCAAGTGAGTGTGTTTTTAATGGTAGGTCTCATTCGCTAAGTTGACATTTCTTGTCAGACAGAAAACATTCTCCAGAAAGAAGGAAGTCACTGATGGGTTTAATTAATGCTTACGTTATAAGGAAATGTAGAATAAAAGGAATGAAAGCCTTGTATTTAATTCAACAGATCTATCTACTGCTTTCGACAACACTGCTTTCTTTAGTGCTATTTGCAAGTAGAAGCCAATCCTTTGCTTCATGAAATTAAAATGGCCTGTTATTGCATAAAATGTGAATTTCCAATTGAAGCAGCTCAGTTAGTGTCAAAAATCTTTCTCACAGCCTGTGGAGGGAAGAATGGAAATCCACCCAATGTCTTGCTAAATAAAACCAACAAATTGCTCCTGCTATTAAAGTCACCGTAGGACACTGAAAACAAATGAACAAAGTGCTTGACTCTGTGATTAAAATTCATTTATAATGTTTAATAGTACTTATAAAAGTATGTCCTATGACCTTGTGTGAAGTATAGGGTGTCTCATGATTCTTCGTGTAGTTTAATGCTTAAGCTCCTACTTAAAACAACAGCAGAATAAAAAAAAGTTTACAAGTACATATTAACGTTAGGTCTTTTGCTGTTTTGAAGTGATTTTTTTTTTCTTTTTTTACTGTTAAGGTGTTTGAGTTCCTAACTAAAAGACACTCAAATGTCCAACAATTACAAGAAAAAAAAGGCTCACCATGACTAATCATCCGGGAAATGCAAATCAAAATCACTGTGATGTATCATCTCACCCCAGTTAGGATGGTTTTTATCAGAAAGATAAAAAATAACAAATGCTGGGGAGAATTCAGGGAAAAGGAAACTCATATACTGTCAGTGGGAACATAAACTATGATAGTGTCTATGGAGAACAGTATGGAGGTTCCTCAAAAGACTACAAATAGTATCCAGCAACCCACTCCTGGACATTTATCTGAAGAGAAGGAAATCAGTACATCAAAGAGACATTTGCATCCCATGTTTACTGGAACACTATGCACAATAGCCAAGATATGGAATCAGTCTAGGTGCCCAAAAACAAACGAACAGATAAAGGAAATGTGGCATAAGTACACAATGGAATAGTACTCAGCTTTAAAAAGGATGATATCCCGATGGATTCACAGCCGAATTCTACCACAGGTACAAGGAGGAACTGGTACCATTCCTTCTGAAACTATTCCAATCAATAGAAAAAGAGGGAATCCTCCCTAACTCATTTTATGAGGCCAGCATCATTCTGATACCAAAGCCGGGCAGACACACAAACAAAAAAGAGAATTTTAGACCAATATCCTTGATGAACATTGATGCAAAAATCCTCAATAAAATACTGGCAAACCAAATCCAGCAGCACATCAAAAAGCTTATCCACCATGATCAAGTGGGCTTCATCCCTGGGATGCAAGGCTGGTTCAATATATGCAAATCAATAAATGTAATCCAGCATATAAACAGAACCAAACACAAAAACCACATGATTATCTCAATAGAGGCAGAAAAGGCCTTTGACAAAATTCAACGATGCTTCATGCTAAAAACTCTCAATAAATTAGGTATTGATGGGACGTATCTCAAAATAATAAGAGCTCTCTATGACAAACCCACAGCCAATATCATACAGAATGGGCAAAAACTGGAAGCATTCCCTTTGAAAACTGGCACAAGACAGGGATGCCCTCTCTCACACTCCTATTCAACATAGTGTCGGAAGTTCTGGCCACGGTGATCAGGCAGCAGAAGGAAATAAAGGGTATTCAATTAGGAAAAGAGGAAGTCAAATTGTCCCTGTTTGCAGAAGACATGACTGTATATCTAGAAAACCCCATCGTCTCAGCCCAAAATCTCCTTAAGCTGATAAGCAACATCAGCAAAGTCTCAGGATACAAAATCAATGTAGAAAAATCACAAGCATTCTTATACACCAACAACAGACAAACAGAGAGCCAAATCATGAGTGAACTCCCATTCACAATTGCTTCAAAGAGAATAAAATACCTAGGAATCCAACTTACAAGGGACGTGATGGACCTCTTCAAGGAGAACTACAAATCACTGCTCAATAAAATAAAAGAGGATACAAACAAATGGAAGAACATTCCATGCTCATGGGTAGGAAGAATCAATATGGTGAAAATGGCCATACTGCCCAAGATAATTTATAGATTCAATGCCATCCCCATCAAGCTACCAATGACTTTCTTCACAGAATTGGAAAAAACTACTTTAAAGTTCATATGGAACCAAAAAGGAGCCCGCATCACCAAGTCAATCCTAAGCCAAAAGAACAAAGCTGGAGGCATCACGCTACCTGACTTCAAACTATACTACAAGGCTACAGTAACCAAAACAGCATGGTACTGGTACCAAAACAGAGATATAGATCAATGGTACAGAACAGAGCCCTCAGAAATAATGCCGCATATCTACAACTATCTGATCTTTGACAAACCTGACAAAAACAAGCAATGGGGAAAGGATTCCCTATTTAGTAAATGGTGCTGGGAAAACTGGCTAGCCATATGTAGAAAGCTGAAACTGGATCCCTTCCTTACACCTTAAACAAAAATTAATTCAAGATGGATTAAAGACTTAAACGTTAGACCTAAAACCATAAAAACCCTAGAAGAAAACCTAGGCATTAGCATTCAGGACATAGGCATGGGCAAGGACTTCATGTCTAAAACACCAAAAGCAATGGCAACAAAAGACAAAATTGACAAATGGGATCTAATTAAACTAAAGAGCTTCTCCACAGCAAAAGAAGCTATCAGCAGAGTGAACAGGCAACCTACAAGATGGGAAAAAATTTTCGCAACCTACTCATCTGACAAAGGGCTAATATCCAGAATCTACAATGAACTCAAACAAATTTACAAGAAAAAAACAACCCCATCAAAAAGTGGGCAAAGGACATGAACAGACACTTCTCAAAAGAAGACATTTACGCAGCCAAAAAACACATGAAAAAATGCTCACCATCACTGGCCATCAGAGAAATGCAAATCAAAACCACAATGAGATACCATCTCACACCAGTTAGAATGGCAGTCATTAAAAAGTCAGGAAACAACAGGTGCTGGAGAGGATGTGGAGAAATAGGAACACTTTTACACTGTTGGTGGGACTGTAAACTAGTTCAACCATTGTGGAAGTCAGTGTGGCGATTCCTCAGGGATCTAGAACTAGAAATACCATTTGACCCAGCCATCCCATTACTGGGTATATACCCAAAGGACTATAAATCATGTTGCTATAAAGACACATGCACACGTATGTTTATTGCAGCACTATTCACAATAGCAAGACTTGGAACCAACCCAAATGTCCAACAATGATAGACTGGATTAAGAAAATGTGGCACATATCCACCATGGAATACTATGCAGCCATAAAAAATGATGAGTTCATGTCCTTTGTAGGGACATGGATGAAATTGGAAATCATCATTCTCAGTAAACTATCACAAGAACAAAAAAACCAAACGCCGCATATTCTCACTCATAGGCGGGAATTGAACAATGAGAACACATGGACACAGGAAGGGGAACATCACACTCTGGGGACTGTTGTGGGGTGGGGGGAGGGGGGAGGGATAGCTTTAGGAGATATACCTAATGCTAAATGACGAGTTAGTGGGTGCAGCACACCAGCATGGCACATGTATACATATGTAACTAACGTGCACATTGTGCACATGTTCCCTAAAACTTAAAGTATAATAATAAAAAAAAAAAGGATGATATCCCATCATTCACTGCAACATGGATGAAACTGGAAGACATTATGTTAAGCGACATAGTGAAGAAGAGAAAGATAAACATTGCATGTTCTCATTCATATGTGGAAGCTAAAAAAAGGATCTCTTGGAAGTTGAAAGCAGAACAGAGGATACTAGAGGCTGGGAAGGGTAGAGGAAAGTAAGAGGTCTGTGATAAGGAGATTTGTTAAAGGATACAAAATTATAGCTAATAGGAGGAATAAGTTCTAGTGTGCTACACCACTGTAGGATGACTATAGTTAACGATAATATGTTACATAGTTTCAAAATGCTAGAAAGAGGATATTGAATGTTCCCAGCACAAAGAAATGATAAATGTTTAAGATGATAGACATGCTAATCCCCCTATCTGATCACTAAACATTTTATGTATCAAAGATCACTATGTACCTTCCATAAATATGTATAATTGTATAATTATTTTATGCCAATTAAAACAAAATAAAAATAAAGGTATATCTTATTAAATTTCTAGAAAAGGAGACAAAAAATAAATATATATGTATTTTTAAAAGAAGAGGAAATGCATTATTCTTGAAAATGATAAACATCAAATTCAAGTTAATAATTCGCTCCTAGGAAGGATTAGGATTTCAGAGAAATACTCCAATACTTTTATCTATAATCATTTATTTCTTAAGCTGCTTGATGGATATATGGTACTTAATACATTATCTTTACTTTTTCTGTATGATAAAAATATTTTGTAACAAAAACTGGGAAATAGGTTATTAAAGCTTAGTAGTCACTACAGTTTTGCTAGAGAGGAGGTCAGAGGGTAGCTGTGAAGAATGAAAAAACAAGCAGCCCTTGACCTTTAGAAGCCAGCCTGGCATTCATTCTGCTGTTACACGTAAGCATTCTCACAGAATACCAACCTCAGACAAGACTACTCTGAGACCACAAAAAAAATCGACCAAGTAAGGCCACTTCATAGTTTTGTCTAAGCACAGAAAACAAGGTTACTGTGCCATTCAAAAAGTACCAAGCGGCTGGGCGCGGTGCCTCACGCCTGTAATCCCAGCACTTTGGAAGGCCAAGGCAGGCAGATCACCTGAGGTCAGTAGTTTGAGACCAGCCTGACCAACATGGAGAAACTCTGTCTCCACTAAAAATACAAAATTAGCCGGGAGTGGTGACGCATGCTTGTAATCCCAGCTACTTGGGAGGCTGAGGCAGGAGAATTGCTTCAACCTGGGAGGCTGAGGCTGCAGTGAGCTGAGGTCACGTCATTGCACTCTAGCCTGGACAACAAGAGCAAAACTCTGTCTCAAAAAAAAAAAAAAAAAAAGTACCAAGCACTTCCTCTCTTGGCTAATATGATGGACTTCTTTACTAATCACAGATTTATCCTTGTGCTAGTCTTCCATTTTGTCAGCAAGACTTATTGAAATGCCTTATTAGAGAATTACCTTATTATAGAATTAACTCTGCTTTCTGACAGCATCCAATTCCGCGTGAGCCCCTGACTCTATGGACCCTCCCCTAAAACACATAACCAAAACCCATATCCTATAATAAATTCTTTCCGAGATCCTCTTACTGAGACATGGTTCTCCGTGATATATGCTTGGTCTTGCAATAAATTATAACTAAACCTGTTCAACTACAAGGGTATTCCCGATCATCTTTCACGTGATGATTTCGACAACACCAAAATGGAACACTGCGAGTTGTGAAATTCTTCCCAAAGTGATTATGATACCCACATCCCACTGAGAAGCATGGTTCTAGAGCTAAAGACCCTAGGATAGAATAAGTTGACTATCAAAAGCAAATGGTCCATCAATCACTAATTTTCTTTTTAATAAGATATCAAGCCCAAATTATAAGGACAAAAATCAAATATCCACAATCAAAATCTCTAAGTGTTTTAATGACTTTTATATTGTCATTTGTTATTTTTCTTAATAACAAAAGAATATTATAATAAATGATCATGTTCTCTTTTTTCAGACCCATGAGTATTTAAAAAAATAGAACATTCAGTGGAGTTATGGTTTATGGTGAAATAGATGTTAAGGGCAGTGCATAAAGAGAAAATCTTTCCTGAAGGAAACATACTAAATTCATCAGTAGAGTACCCAATACAGGGTTTTGTGAATATCACCCAGAGAGTAGGTGACTTTCTCAGTCAGTTCCTTTAACTCTACTTTGATTGATGTTTTTCTGTGGCTCTCAGTTAATTTCATCATCTCTTTCTTAGGAATATGGCAGAAGCCCTCCCACTTCTTTGCGTGACTATTTGAATACTATTTTCAGTTTCAATCACCTTAAGAAAGTTAAGGCAGCAAAACGCTGATCCTGGCCAAGTTTTATTCATGGCCTGGGGCATGTGAGCACAATTGTCAGTGATTTAAATTATCTTGCTGTCTCTTCACTTTCTCTCTCCATACTTATCTCTCTATTCTCCATCTCCTCATCTCTCTAGGTTTCTTACTCCCAGGAATACATATAAACATAAAGAAATGAGCTGACCTCTTAAGAACATTTCCAGTTCTATGAACAATCTAATACTGCACTGAATTAGTAAGGCAGCTTCTTACATATATCTCCATGACTCTAAACTTCTACACACATGGAGAAAAATCTCTGGGAAATTTTTATCTACTACTACTTAGAAGAAAAATTTAAGTATCTAGACATCAAGGTTACCCTGACAGCTTAACAATGAACCAGAAACATGGCCACTACATTTTTTTTTTTTTTTCCCACATAAACCCAGAAAGGGCTTGTAGTTCCAGCTTATGTTTCCACTTGGGCTGGGTGTCCCTTAAACTGCAATGATTTCATGTCCAAAAATACAGACAACCTTTCATCCTGCAAGATACCATGATTTGCTCTTCCTTCACTCAATATGAAAGTGCTATTCATTTTTGAAAATTTTTTGTATTATATTTTTTGAGATTTTAAAAATAACAAGTCTTCCTGATATTTTCAGTTCTTTAATTTCTTATTTCTAGTGTGATATCTAAGTAACAATTACATTAATATGGGTATTAAAAGGTGACATTGTAATTTGACCTTACCACTTACTAACTATATGAAGTGAGAAGGAAATGCTTAACAACTCAATTCCTCATCTGTAAGAATGGAAATGATGATAACAGGCTAGGAGATAAAATAGGGAAAAGGTTTAGCTCAGAGCTTAGCAAATTTTCATTAAAGTAGATATTTTAATTTTATAAACTATAATATGAAATATATCTAAGTAATGATTTAAAAATGTTGCTATGAGGATATCAAAAGTTTTTCTTTACTATTATAATTTCTAATAAGTGAAAATACAAAAACTCCACATGTGTAAACACACAAAATGACTAGATAAGAGGAAATAGGTTTCTTCAAAATAATCAATCTATTATTATCTAATTATTATTGGAATTGATAACTGATTGATGTCAACAAAGAATAATTCATTGCACATTTATTTTCTCTTAATTCTTTTTAAATTTAAGTGAATAAATACAAACTAAGTATAGTAGATGCAAGATAGTTTTCACCATTTTCAAAATTTTTCCAGACATAAAAGTTAAATTAACAAGAACTATCCATCTATTGGAAGGTGGTACAACCTCCTCATATCATGGCAAAAAGAGTAAAGGTTTAGCAAGATCAAGTAATTAACAGTTGCTAATGTCTCTAAGCTATGTCTGATCATCTAATGTTGCTAAGTTATGACAACAGCAAACTTACGAAAATTTTTCTGGGAGGAAAAGAGACATAGATATTTGGGGCGCGGGTGATGGAGTTATCTTCAGGAAACTTTCACATCACAAAGTCTAAGCAGGCACCACTCATTATTATCCCTCATTCAGAAGAGACCAGTAGCTTAACAGTTAACTCTTGTGGAATATTTTCAAATTGTTTAGGGAATAACAAACAAATTGACAAAATGAAAATGTTGTTGCCTGTGTAATACTGCCTTGAGTTATTTACTTTAAAAGGCTTCCGTATAAACACTGGTATGCATGTGTGTATATAAACTTTAATCTATACCTTTAGGAACAGTTACCATTTACAGTACTTCAAACAGGAATCTACACACTTGGGGTGGCTATGGCAAGCTTTCAAAAAGTATTAACTAAATCAATATGAGGATTTACTAATGGGCAGAAGAGATGTTAAAAATAAATGTTCATAGGTGAAATTGGTGTTGTTCAAGCTATGGGATTGGCAGCATTATTCACAATAACCAAAAGGTTGAAACAACCAAAACACCCATCCACAGGTGAAAAGATAAACAACTTCTAGTATACACATACAATGGACTATTATTTCCCCATAAAAAGCAATGCAGCGCTAACACATACTACAACATGGACATTATGTTAAGCAAAATAAGCCAATCACAAGAGGACAAAGACAACATGATTCCACTTATATGAGGTGCCCGAAGTAGATGAAATCATGCAGATAGAAAGTAGAATGGTGGTTACCTGGGGCTGGGGGGCAGGAGAAAATGGAGAGTTACTGTTAAACGATTATAGAATTTCAGTTTGGGAAGATGAAAAAGTTCTAGAGATGGATAACGGTGAAGATTACACAATACAAATGCACTTGATGGCATTAAACATACTCTGTAAAATGGTTAAAATGGTAAATTTTATATTATATATATTTTACCAATTTTTAAAAAGTAAAAAATTTAAAAAGTGAATTTGGCCCAAAAGGTTATATAGTCTCTCCTCCCACTGCATGAATGAGACTTGAGAATCACAGAGGCATGGCAACCTAATTCCTTGATCTGGGATGCTAGTCCCGTGTTCCCACACCACCCAGGGGAAACTCTGCTCACAGACATCGCTGGAACTTTGAAGCATCCCGATGTTGGAAGATCACTGTGTCAGCCTTGGAGTAAATCTTTCATGCAAAGTGCTTGTTAGAGCATGAGGGAGAGAGTACTGTGACATTCCCAAACATACAGGCTCATCACTGAGGTCTACTAGCCAGTAAATGTCTGAATGTGTGGCTGAATTCAGTCTGAGCCTTGCTTTCTTTGTAACATGTTACTAGATAGGAAGAAGGCTGTGGGATAACTGAAAGATTGAAGTGTAGCTCTTCTCTTCCACTGATCTGAGCCTGCCGATATTCCTTAAAATTCTGACAATTATGAATGATCAGAGAAGCTAAGGAAAATCAGTTCTCCTTGGTTTTTTTTTTTTTTTTTCCTAAAAAAGTATCTGCAAATGGTGGCTGATGGGTCAAACACAGTCCATCACCTATTTTTCTGGGATCAGTGAGCCATGGTTGGGGAAAACATATCGTAAGACTCTTTTGACCATGTGAGAGTTTAATGCAATTCAAATTTAGGTGTAAAGTTTCATAATGACACAGCCACACTTATTCATTCATGGATTGTCTATGACCACTTTGGCATTACAACAGCAGAGCAGTTATGGCAGAGACCATGTGACCAGCAGTGCCTGAAATATTTACTTGGTGAAATCATGGCAGCTACTTCACTGCATGAAGAATCCAACTCCATCCCTTTCTGTTTAAATTTCTCCAAACAGCAAGAATTCCTATTCTCAGCAGAACTACCTTCTGACACCTACAAGTATTTCATATAACAATGAAATTATTCCAAAGTTATAACTTTTGAAGAAGGAGAAAGTGCAATCCTTTTATGAGTTTCCCACTCATATTCCTTTCTCAAATTGCCAAAGGTTCTTCATAATATGTCTAATATATAATTAGACACAACACTTAGCTCAACTGAAAAGGAGCCAGACACTCCCAGGACCACTAATAATAAAATCAGGATAAGAGACCAAAAATGCAGAACATGAAAAGCTGAAACTACAATAGCTATACCCTTATTCATCAAATCTTTATTGGAAAGTTTCTATGGGCAAATCATTATGGTAGGTTCATGTCATACAAAAGCAGACACAGGGCCACATAACCACGATTACACAGGTTGATGCTTTCTTAGGGCACTTGAAGTGAATGCCAGTGAGTTCCTTGGGTCCCCACCTTTTTACAGAGCTCTTCACAAGCTCTAAAATAAAAAAGAGAAACTGTAAATGTGAAAGAAGGGAGTTCTACCAGGAAGTTGCAGAATGAGCTCAAGGACATATGATCAGACCATAAATTGTCATCTGTTTTCCAAAGAAGAGATGAGGCTGCTCCTCACTCTGCATGCCTCTTTCAACTTACGTGTTGCTCTTCACAAGATATTTTCCCAAATGCTTGCCCAGATGTTCATTTTCACTACAAGATGCTGAGGTGACAGCAGAAATGTGATTCTGCCAGATCCCACTCCCTCCAGGGATGACCTTGAGCCTGAAAATGGCCAGGAATAGACCTGGTGAGTGGCGTGGTGGGAAAGAGGAGGAGACAGGAGGGCCTCGTTAACCCCACAAGCAAGCCTCTGCAGGTCTGCTACAGCAAGCTCTCCGCCCTCAGAGGTGACACTCAGGGACCTTGCGATGCACATCCCAAACAAACAGACAAACAACAGAAATGAAGTGCCCAGAGTGAGTCACATTTCACAGACTTCAGCCAACTAACTTTTGGCTTTTATAGAGCTCTGGAGTGCAGAGGGAAGTTACTATTTTTGTCCTTCCTAGGAAGTAGATAGAAAGTAAAAATCTACAAAGCTGAAAGGTGATGGCAAGACTGCTACTAACAAACTCCTCCTTGGAAAAATATTTCTTTTTCTTGAGTTTGGAGAAAGAGAGAGATGGGCCTTCCATTCCATTCTCCTGAGGAGCCTCCTAGAGCTTCTGCTTTTACTTATTTTGGGTTTTTCACCCATCTCCTCATACTCCTTCAGAATACTACTGCTGTTTTCTGCAGATGCAAGGCCAAGCAGAGCCAGTCATTTCTTTCCCTTCATTAAGGCTTCTTCTCCTGTTTCTCCAGCTTCCTACTGATCTCAGCAGCCACTTCCTCTGTTTGAACCATTGCTTCCCAATAGGGTGAAATCATCCCCCAAGGAGGAAACAGTTAGTGATCCTGAAGGGGCAAGCAACAGGATGTCTCCAAGAAAAAGTAAGTTCTTGGACGAATCCTTGGAAGATTTCTCTCTCAAGCAGGAGATGGTCAGCAGTGGACCTAAAGAGGTGGCTGACAGCAAGAGCAACTTCAAGAAGAAGAAATAGTTCCATCAACTACCCCAGGAAGATTAGAATGTGTAAGGCATGCCATACACCAAGGTGACATTTCCTACCCCGTGTCCTACACCCCAATAAAAACCAGTTCACACCAAAAAAGAAGATGGCAAGATCTCACAAAACAGAGAGCTTCAGTTTCTGAAACACCAAATTCCAATTGATCAGAGGGCAATATTTATTTCAGAGTTGGCCCTCTTCAGAGTATACAGTCTATGTCAGAGTTCTTTCATCCTAGAATTATTGAAATTCCCACAGTCAACAAGCACATCTGGTGCCAAGTAACAGTGTTCTCATCATTCGACATGTCTCCTCAAATAAACATACAGTTTGTTCATCTGGTGCCAAGGATGTTAAGGAATTTAACCACACCTAAGGAAACAGGTGGAGGGAAGTGAAATACTTTAGAATACTTTAGAATTTAGCTAGAGTTTCTGATAGCTAAGATAATTTAAACTGGAGTTAATAGACCTGGACTGTTTTTCGTCTCATACATTTCCTATACAACCTAATTGGGAATGGCAGAATGTAGGGAAGCCACATTTTTAAAATGTGTGTTCCAGTTCATTTCCTTAAGTTCAAATATCCTAAACCTCCAAATAAGCACTTTTCAACATTTTACAGTGTAAAGAGGTATTATAAATGATCCTTTCATATCTCTCAGGGCTGCTCTTGTTTAGTGAAGTTGCTCAACACAATAATCAGAAATCTTCCAACTTTCACACAGGTTTTAGGAAATTCAATTAACATTCTACTTTAGGGGACCTTATCATTCAAACTACCTGTATTATTGTCATCCTTTGCTGATGTCAATTTCCTGATAAAAACTTTAAATGCTAATTCTTGTAGTTCTAAAATTTTCACTCTGCAAAAAATAGCTCCTTTAAATGGGACCAATTAGCTAATTGTTTAAATCAGGTCCAATGGTTATGCAGACAGAATTTAAACATGCTACTCTAGATGACACAGAAGAAACTTCTTAGTTCTTCTGCCAGTGTTTCTGGCCCTTACCATTTGGTTGACTTTCCTGTTTCAGAGAAGCTGAACTGTTTAGGGGTGAGGATGAGCATAGAAGAAGGTGTGATCAGAATAATCAAGGGATAAAGCGTATGGGAGGTGAGGAGTGGGCAGTGTGGGAAGGCAAAGCAGTCTTAGAAAGCAGAAAGCATCTGGAGTGAGAAAAGCTATCTTTTCTTTTTCTCACATCTAACCTTGGCCTTGGTATGTTATAAAATCATTAAACTTGTAAATTACTTGGTTATTTGTAAATAAAGGAAGTTTCTGCCTGTTTTAACTATATATACAATTTATTCAATTTATACCGATAAAATTTTTAGACATTTTAAAGCGCTGTCTCAACACAAAAGATAATCAGGAATTTGTATGCACAACTACACACATATACACACACACTCACATTACACACACACAGAGAGATTTCATTGTATTTCTCAGCACCAATTTTTAAAAGATAATGAATAGAAAGATCTTGAGAGAAAATCTGAATGCTGCAACTTTTCTTACTATATGCAAACAGTCCAGGAAAACTGTGGTTATGCATTACAGAGCTGACGACAAAACATGGGAGCATTTTGATTCTATTATGCGAAGTACAAAATATCCTCGTATTCACTGTGACAGGGCTCACTTGGGCAAAACAGGAAGCTTTTGGAAGCACCATGAGATTTAAAATTTTCAAGGGAAATTTGACATCTGTAGAAAAGTGCAGAAACTACTTGGAGGTAGTCCACAGTTTCAACATTAAATAGTACTACCGTCCTTTTAATAGCATCATATCATTGCAAAGCAGCATTTTTCCTTACTTTCCATTTCCCTAGCAGCAGATGAAAATCATGTGGAGCAGGAAATGAGGGTGGTGGTATCCAACTTTATTCTAGGGCTTGAGAAGTTGTGTGCTATCCATTAGTAAATAATTGTGACTATGTATGAAATAAATTTTTACAACGTATATGTATTATGTTTTCAAATGGTCACTAAGATTTTAGGATACAAATAGTGAATTGTTTGGACTTAATAAATAAAATGTTTAGTATTTCTTCTGGTTTAGGATGCCACAGAAAAATTAGTAGGACACTGTAATAGATTTGAGCCAGCACGGCTAGGTCATAGCACCCAGTAATGTAATCAAACACTAATGTAGGTGTTGCTGTAGAGGTAGTTTGTAGATGTGGTTAACATCCACAATCTGATGATTTTAAGTAAAGGAGATCACCCTCCATAACGTGGGCAGGCCTAACCTAATCAGTTGAAAGGTTTTATACGCAAAAACTGAGGCATCCTGGAGAAGAAACTCTTCCTCAACACTGCAGCATCAACTCTTGCATAAGGTTTGAGTCTGCCAGTCTGCCCTGCAGATTTCAGACTTGCCAGTCTCACAGTCTTACACCACATGAGCCAATTCCTTAAAACAAAGCCTTTTCTCCCTCTATCATATATATTATATATCATTATAATATATAAATGTAAATATATATGTAAAATATATATGTTCTTACATATAATTGGTCCTGTTTTTCTGGAGAACCTTGGCTGATACAGACACTTGGGACTCCATGAACAGAATACTTGGGAACCTCTGCACTAGCTCTGTCATCTTCCAGTAGGTCTACAATGGCACTCATCATGACTGCCTATGATTATCCATTTAACCCAACGTTTAGGACCTTTGCATATTATTTTTATTCCCTTTTCAGTATCCGTCAATGTCAGTATCTGAGATATTATAAATGGAGTCAGTATTGTGTTAACCAACTCTCCAGTTCTGAGGGAAATTCTTAATTTAAAATGGATGTATTCTCCAATATAATTCCCAAATTATACCAATTTCCATGACATAAATACTCCCAACACAGCTGATTTCTAGCTGCCAAAATTGTGTCATGAATGTTGAAGTGGGGAGAGATTTGCATAGTATCTTCTATGTAGTATTTCCTCCAGGCAGGTATGACAGACATCAAGAGTATAACTATTAATAAAATAATTAGAAACTGACGGTATTTTGGGGTCCACCACTTTTATTTTAACGTAATTTATTTAATTGTAAATTTATGCATTTTATTTTTAATAATTGCTGTTCTTAGGAAGAGATTCAAAAATTCCTGAAATTTTAACAATCGGTTCTCACAAACCAATATGCGCCGGTTCTAGCATGCCACTCCTCGGAGCTAAGAGTACTATATATTATTGATTGGCTCCTTCTTTCACTTAATTGAGTCCCAAATCTAATAGAAAAGCCCCTAGACCAAGAGAGTCCGCATTTCCACTACCCACATAGATCTGCAGGGCAAAAACCTATTTGCCTCAAAGGAAAATCAGTTCCTCACATTTCTGACTGCCAAAGTACAGTAATGAATTACCTGGAGAGAAATGAGGAGGAGCAGAATAGGGTAGTTATTTTAAGAATGGTGGACAGTGGGGACTATGGTTCTACTATGTGCTTAAAATCACCACCTGTCACAAGAAGGGTTATCATCACGACAAGGTGAACCAAGGTAACTGATCCAGGTTTTGCAATTTTCAGTCCCAGACTGTTGCTTCTATTTCAGAACACAGAGCCAAAGCCAAGTAGGAAGCTGTTACTCTATGCTACTGTTATGAAAGACCTAAGGTTCCATATTCCTTAGCCATCTGCTCATACCACTGCTATTACACCCCAAACTAGTAATTATGAACTGTGTCTTGTTTACTTTTGCAGTGCTCACTGCTTTAGCATAGGTCACCACAGAAGTTCTGCAATAAAAGTTAAATGGAATGCATCTGATTCTTCTCATGTTCTTCTCACCTTCTTCGTTTATTTATTCATTCATTCATTCATTTGTTTAATTTCCACTCAATAACACACAAGCAATGGGTTAGGTATAATGCCTGGTGCTGCAGAAGAATAAGCAGAGACTTTGTGCTTAAGAATCTCAGAGTCAGCCAGGCGCGGTGGCTCATGCCTGTAATCCCAGCACTTTGGGAGGCTGAGGTGGGTGGATCACGAGGTCAGGAGTTTGAGACCAGCCTGGCCAAGGTGGTAAAAACCTGTCTCTACTAAAAATACAAAAATTAGATGGGCGTGGTGGCGGGCACCTGTAATCCCAGCTACTGGGGAGGCTGAGGCAGGAGAATTGCTTGAACCAGGGAGGTGGAGGTTGCAGTGAGCCGAGATGGTGCCACTACACTCCAGCTGGGGTGACAGAGTGAGACTCCATCTCAAAAAAAAAAAAAAAAAAAAAAAAAAGAATCTCAGAGTCCACTATGGAAGGAAGCATCTATGTTTTGAGGTGCATTCTACAGATAAGCACAAGCTGTATAAGACCACATAATTCTGGACATCCACCCACCTATTCTTTGATGCCTTTTATAAGGACAGCATTGATTTCAGGGTCTTTTTAATTGTAATTCTGCCTACTTGATTTCTTAGCCAGTGTTAGTAGTATTACCAATCTCTTTGAGGTTCAATACCAGGGAAGAACATCGAAGTGGAGGTTTCACCTGTTTCACTTCACCCCAGCTCAACCATCTTTCAAACTGCAGGACCTAACATCAGTTAGCATCAGTGTTCAAGCTTAAAATACAACAGAGTATTTCAGAGCTCATCATATGAAGTAAAAAATATTTCTTGTATATATTGTATATGCATTGGATGCAATATATATGTCTTATGGTAGGTTGTGGGCAAAATATTTGAAATTCAACAATTGATATTGTGTGTAAGCAGTGATAGAAAGTATCACTTTGTGATACTTTCCACAGTATGTGGACTGTGATAGACAGTCCACATACTAATGCATGGTTATGAACCCATAAATAGCCTATGCTCATTTAGATAGGTTTAGCTGATTTTATGCATGCTTTCTTTTTCAGTGATATCAAGATGTCCTCCTTGAAAGTACTTTTAAGTATATCTACATCTCAACCACTGTTTCTAAAACATATTTATACAGGCTCATTTTCCATTTGTGTTTCATAAATATATTGTCTTCGTATCCAAAAGAAAGGCTAATCACTAACTCAAGACAGGGAAATGTAAATAGTATTTATAAATATGTTGCAAATTTCAGACCTGCTCACAACTCATTTGCCATATTTACCTTAGAAGATGCCAAAAACTTCATATTCAAATATCCAAAGATGTTTTTAGTCCTAGAGCCTGAACGGTATCTTATCTGAATAATATTTTTCCTTTTTGCATGTGTCATCTTTATGGACAAGTTTGGTTAGATCTCATTAAGCAGCTTCAACACTGCTTGCCAAACCATGGCAAACAGTAATTCACCACCTCCCAGTGACCTTCTGCAACTCAGCTGACCAGAGATGCTGATTTCCATCTTTCACTCTCTCTGACTCTTAATGCATAAATCAAACCAACTACCATCTATAAATTCACCCACAAACAATCAATTTCAAGTTTATTGCAGTTGCAGTCCCACGGCCCTCTTTGCTTACTCAAAGTTAGCCACTTTACTATTGAATTTGGTGATTCTGGGGTGATATACAATAAACTAATTTTCAAAGTGCTTGTTTTTGCTCCTGATAGCAGCAGATCAGCATTCTTACTAAACTATATGACAGCTGACATTAGAATTTTAAGATTTACTGTTCAAAGCCCAAGAGCTGTAAACTAGTTCAGACCAATTCAGTAAAAGGGCCAAGTCTAGGTGAGAGTGATTAAGAACATAATCAAATTGAACTGCCTGTAAGACTTCATGAAAAATTATTTTTCTTCCCTATAAAATAGTGCAATTTCAGTAGGCATCTGTAAAAGCATGACTACAACACTGATCATATCACATAGAGTAAAACGATGAAAGGCAAAGTGGCTAGAAATGTCACAAGATCTATGGTACAGTCTATAAGTGTATATTTCTTTAATTGCCTCCCTCCATGACAATGGAACTCCATAATATCTAACCTTTTATAACTCACACAGCCATTAATTTATAATAATTACTTTAATTCCCACTAATCATTTAAGATGGATGCCCATAGGTAAATATCACCCAGTCTCTATTTCACAGATGGGGGATGCGAGGCCAACAAAAAGGAGACAGCCCTTTTCCCCTGGCATCACTTTTTCAATTAATAAAGGGCAAGAGGTCTCTTTCTAAAATTTGTGTATAGGGACCTAAATATTAAAATGATACCACTTCAAATGATATAATAAATTCTAGCATCCTTTCCAACCTAGGGCTTTAAAATGTCAGTGTTCAGGTGACAGCAGTACAGTCAAGCATTATCATTAAATAATTTGTGTGATTAAAGCTCAGCCATGGTTTTAAACCAAAAGGAGTTCAGAATCTCTGAAGAGGGAGAAACAAAGACTCATGAAATTTAAGCACATACCCCATATCTCTAAAAAAGTAGTGAAACGCTAAACTGAGTTTTAAGGAATACACTGCATAAGGAGGAAGAGTGAAAAATGTCTTTACATCGAACGTAATGTTTTTGAACATGGAGACTATAGGTAATAATATTACACTGTATACAGGAAGTTTGCTGAGATAGATGTTAGGTGCTCTTACCACACACACACAAAAGGTAACTATGGTAGGCGATGGATATGTTAATTTGTTTGACTGCTAATGATAAGTTGCTTGACTGCAGTAATCATTTCATTCTGTATATGTATATCAAAATAACATTGTTTTAAAATTAAAAAAAACTCTAAATAATTCCTTTACAGAAAGCTTTTTAAAAAAAAAAACTTAAAATGTCTCAGTAGGAATAAAAACACAATGCTTAGGGCACACTAAGAATAATCACAGCTTTTCCTTCATGTTTATAATCTCTTTATTTGGGATAAAGTTCTTAGACTGCCAACAAAACAGGCAGAATAAACAGTTGCACACATCCTATGATACTGCTGGAAGCCACATGTATCCCTGCTTTTACCTAGCATTTAAATCAAAATATGCAAAATAACAATCTGATTAAATCAATATCATTTAACCTAAGAACATACTTAATTTATCAGATTGGCTCTTTCAAAGTAAGACATTAATGGAAAAGGGTCTTGAACTGAGACTTTTTAATGCAAGGGCTAGAGTGGGATGACATTCAATCTTTGAAGGGCAAATGTTGCTTCAGAAAAGTTAACTTCAGCCTATGTCATTGCATCTCCTAATCGTTATTTGAAATTGCCAGTTACATACTCTGTGGTTTAGCCTCCTATATTAAATGTTACTGTACTCGGGGAAGAGAAAATATATAAGGATATTTGCAGGCAATTAATAGTACACAAGGAAGATATTGATAGCATTTAACCCAATTTATAATATGTCTGTTACTTCTGTGATCTGGATTACTAAGTTTGCCTTCTCAGGGCTCCTGCACAATTCCTTGCATAATAAGTATTCGGGGTCTACATCTTTAATCCCTGAAAAGTGCTCCAAATTTAAATAATTTCTCCTCAAAGAAACTTACACTGATCACCTTAGTTGACATTCGTCTACATGTCCCACATAACTGAATTACCTTTGGTCTGTGCATCTATTACAGTGTTCATTCTAATGCACCCTGATGTATGGTGATTTATGGAAAAGCCCATATTTCCATATTTTATTTTGATAGAAAAGTGGACTTAGGTTCTAGGCTCATTTCATCGCAAACAGAATTTTTAGCTATCAGAGTATGGGACAGAATATTTAAAAGTTGTGCTGGATGCTGAACAAGTGTCTTCATCTTGCAGAAAGATATAATTCATGGCAAGATATCATACATCTTTGTTAACTACCTAATAATTGTCAAGGTTAAACAAACAATGAACTTTTAAACTCTAGGATCCTACAATGTTGTGCATTCTCCTTCTAAACATAAGATGTGTATAGCAAATACATAAGGGTCTTGTGTGAGTACGTTGTGAGCCACTGGGCTGAAACCATTGGTTCTTTATTAATTCATTTATTCACAATCACTTTACATTTCTCTACTCATTCTTTCAGTCATATATTGAATGCCTACTATTATAAGGAGATAGCTCTGGCACCTATAAATAATTAACCATCTCAGAAACTTAGCCTTGTGCTCTAGTTTGAAAATCCATTGACTGACCTCAAGCTCAACCATCATCCCAGGCCTTTTTTTGTTAAGTACTTTAAGGTTGGTGAATAAAAAGAATGGCTCCTGAACAAATCAAAAATTAGTTCAGTTTTTCCACTTCGAGTGCTCAGAAGAGTCTATTCTGTTGTACTTTATAAAAGTTTCAATTTCCAGGAGAAATTCCCAGAAATAAGGCAAGGAGTCAGAGGTGAGTGAACCTGTATAAACCTATTAGAAGAAAACCTGACAGTTTTCCCAGATAAAATCCTAGAAGCTATTCTATTTCACTGACACTCAGGTTTATTTTCTTTTCCAAACACATGCTCTTAGACAATTGGGTTTTGATAGCACATTTTGTGAGAATGATCTTTAGTTACCTCTTGGGGGGCATGTTCCTGACACTTTGCCCAAAGCACAGTGGAGAGCAAATGAAATCCAAGGATTTGTTTCATCACTTTGCTGTGCAAATGGCTGTAATTTGCAAGTTCAAAGCGTGCAGTCTCTTGGGATTCAGAGTAAATTCTCTTTTCTTCTCCTTTCAAATTAATTTTGCTTTTCATGATTGCCCTGCCAAAGGATATAGACATGGTATGTACAAGGAGTGGTGGAATCTAGCCATGCTTGCAGCTTCCATGGGATTCATCCCTAAACAAATATTAGTAGGAGTCTATAGCTTCCGTTAGAGTCAACGACCAAATACGGATTTTACTATGAAGAAGGTCTTGACCATTTACAACAAAATAGTGACTTTTAATTGCTAATTTCTGATTCCTTCTGAAGAAGATCTCCCGCAGAATTATCGCCCTCTGCAGAATTATTACAGCTAAATTTGCAGCAACACATGGCGAGGTACATACACACATTCAGTGCTGGCTTTTGGCACTTCATGCTATGGGAAAAAGAATTAAAGATATGGGCTTTGGTACTTGAAAGATTGTAATAGCATCAGCCCAACTACATTTCACAGAAAGCACATGTAGCTGAGTGCATTCTCTCTTCCAGCTTCAAACATAACGATGAATCTTTCTCTAAAATAACCTTTGGGTACAGAAGTCTCAATGTTGACAATAGTGTCTCAAAAACTAAGAATTATATTTGGATGACTTAAGTGACTTGAATAAAGGGTGTGTACATGTATGAGAGAGGCAAACATGGATCTCCTTGTCCATATTAGAGGTGGACCAGTGTAAACTTTCTTGTCCAAGGCTACGTCCTGTGGGGAGAGGATGACATAAGGACTGAAGCAGTCAAATGAAATAAATTCAGTCTGCAAGCTCCCCTCATTTGACCCTCAAGTTATGCTCTATGGCAGGTTTTATTGTACCTATTTATTCATCTCTAGAGGTGAAGCAACTTACTTCCAATGTTCACCCCTTCTTGAAGCTGGCCTCACTTAGGAAGCATACTACTGTTTGTCTTTGATTGCATGCCTGTTTCTAGTGATTTGTGGTTAAGGAGGTGAGTGGTGATTCTGAGTGTTGGACAAAGTCAAACCTCTCAAAGTTACCCTTTAGTGCATTTACTGGTATTTCAGCTCCTCCTTGCCTGAAAGAGTTGGGTATTTTTGTCTTTAAGTTTTACTAGTTGAAGAAAGTCAGGTTCAAGGAAACACAGCCCTCACTAGTGAGCCCCAAATTTACATGCAATTTGTTTGAACTCACATAGGAATGCTCCAGTATACATGACTTTCCCCCCTCTCTTTCCACTGAAATCTAATGTGAGGATGTCTCTCTAATTTTTTTGAGTTCCCACCCTGTTTTTCCCAGGTTGCCACAGGCTTATTCTAGACTCACACTGGTCTGCATCCACACTCTCCTCCCAACCCCTCAAATCTTCCAGTGCACCTGGTCTATGGGGAGATGTGGATTCCCATATAGATTTTAACAAAAGCTATTCAAAATGAGAGAAAAGCAGAAAGCTTTCGGAAGTTAATTCTGATAGAAAGCAAAAAAGAACAAAGAAAAAAATTCCAAACAAATGGAAAAGTTAGCAAAGCAACATCGAGACTTTTGATTTGGGGGATCATGGAGACATACATTTGAATCTTTGTCTTTCAACTTAGGAGCTGTGTAAAATGTAAAATCAGGCATAACAAAATACCCATAATCACAGCACTGTGAGGAAGATGACATATTGCAGCAAATGAGGAAGTGCGTAACTTATAGTTGGTATATAATGACATTTTACACACACACACACACATATGTATATACACATATATGTATGTGTATGTGTGTGTAAAATGTCATTATATGTGTGTGTGTAAAATGTCATACACCAACTGTAAGGATATTTAAAAGAGGATATATATATACACATACATACATATACATATACACACAAATATACATGTGTTTATATACATATACACATATGCATATATATATCCTCTTTTAAATATTATCCTTATAATGTATATGTTATTTACACACACACATATGTATATATGTACACATATATACATATACACAATATTATCCATATATGTGTATATGTACATATGTGTATATATGTACCCATATGTACATATACACAATATTATCCATATTTGTGTATATGTATGTGTATATATGTACATATATGGGTAATATTGTGTATATGTATATATGGGTACATATATACACACGTGTGTGTAAAATGTCATACACCAACTATGTTACAGACTTATATATGTATATATATACACACATATGTGTGTGTGTGTATGTATGTGTGTATATATATATTTTTTTTTTCCGTCTTTCTTTTTGATCCAAAGACATAGATGATATTGGAGAAATAACTTTCTGACATCAAACTGCTTTTTCCTTCCTCTTCCCTCCACCTTTGCCTCCTTCAGATGCTAAACAAAATCACTGAAATGTGCAACCAAGTAGCAATTCAGATAGAGCCACCAGCACTTCTCTTTCAACCTCTTCCATGGCAAAGAAAAGACTTGCTTCCAATCTGCTGCTAAGTTTGAATTTGATAGCCAAAAAAATGCCTCCGGATTTTAGCCTATCTGCAGAGCAGCGGGAAGGAATCAGTGAGAGCCAAAGTTACTCACACTGGCTACATCCACTGTTTTGTTTTGTCTTTGACGACTTAGCTCATCTCCTCTGAAGCATGATCTTTTTGGAAGCCAGATTCTCAGGATTCATCTAGCATGACCGGAGCATAAGTATATAATAAAACACATCTCCAACATTTCTGCCATAAAGGGAATATTGTTAAAGGATAATATTTAACAGAGGATATAATCATAGTCCATACATATGTAAGATAAACATTTGTCAGGGATGTTATTTAACTAATTAATGGGAAAATAAGTAAGAAGTTACAACCAGTTCAATGGTGAATTCAAAAAACCACAAAAATGTTAGCAAAACTTAATGATGAAATGAATTACACATGAACACAAAACTGGATTATTCCACGAAGCGGAATGGGGTGAGATTGGAAGCTAAAAATCAGTGGTGTTTCTATGGGACAAAATTAATTTGCATGTCTACAGACAAGAATCATTTGCATTGCTATCAATTATCTCTAACCAACAGAGTTGTAAAATAGCTCAAAGATAATGAGGCACAGAGACCCCATATAATCAGATAACCCAGAGGGTGTGCCTAGAAACTGCTTAGTTTTCCACCAAAGATACCCAGCAATCATTTTGACTTGTTTCAAAGTCTGTCACACTTTTATCTAAAATATAAATTTAAGATAAAATGAAACAGCACAATAGAAAGTAATTGATACTTATTTTAAAAGGAAAGCTAAGGATAAAGGTGACTTAAATAAAACCTAGTCTTTCTATGTGTATCTAGAAAAGATTAACAAATTAGAAAAGGAAAAAGAAAGTCTATACCTGAAACCTAGCATATGATAAAATAAACTGCACTTATTGTCTTCTTCCCAAATTTTGGAGTTTTCCCATCATTAAAAGCTACCTGAAAATACACCCTCAACTATGTCATTATTTTAAACACATAGCTGGGGAATGAGCCCAATACCACTGGAGAACTTAATGTTAGCACATGAAATGATGCCTTGCCACCAATCACCTCATATAAGTATGTTACAGTATATTATCTTAGTATTTGTCACAACCTGTTAGCATTTTTCAAGAGCAGTCATGCTGTATGAAGAGCCATGGAAGCCCATGGGGCACCCTCCTTCAGAAATAAGGCAGGCATGGTAGACAGTTCAAAGTAAAAGTGATAACTGTAAAAGCAATGGCTAATCAGCCTGCACCAGCGTTCACAAGCACCTGCCAACATAAGACAAGTAAGTTCTGAAGCATTAATAGGTCCAGAATAGTAGCACTGCTGGAAATCCCAGTGGCTGTCACATTTAAGTGATGAAATTAGTATATCAAGTAGCTTTACCAAGTATACTGGTCTATTGCATCAAGATAATTTCATTTAGTACATATATCACTTTCACCTTAAAAAAAAAGAGAAAAGAAATCTTCCCCTGGAGTTAATTCTTAGACTTCTGTAACTCTCTTAGAAAGAAAATGCAATATTATTCCAGTTTAAGACTCTAGAATAAATTATCTCAACAGATTCCTAAAATCTGTTCAACTAGATGCTTTATAGGTGATGGTTTTCAGAGACAGTAGTATTCCACTAAAAGATTTCCTTATATTCCCTTAAATTTCAAGTACTAATGAAATTACTTCTTAAATACAAAATCTAACATATACGTGTACATTTCCATTGATAATCACAATTAGATTACTAAAGTTCTTATATTTTAAATGTGAAAGATAATGTAGAGATTACTTAATGTGACCTCCACACTCTATAGATGAAACTCTTTGGCTCACCTCATCAGTTCCGAGACAGAAGTAAAAAGGTGGGTTTCTGAACTCCAATATCATGTCATCTCCATGCCTGTATAGTTTGTCTATAAGTATATATAGTTTGTCTATATAGTTTGTCTATTGTTTGTCTATAGTATAGTTTGTCTATAGTTTGTCATCTCCATGCCTGTATAGTTTGTCTATAAGTATATATAGTATAGTTTGTCTATATAGTTTGTCTATAGTTTGTCTATAGTATAGTTTGTCATCTCCATGCCGGTATAGTTTGTCTATAGTTTGTCTATAAGTTTATTATGTCATCTCCATGCCTGTATAGTTTGCCCATGTAAGTTATCTACTATGAAAAACAGTCCAAATTTATTATGTTTTCTACTTTATGTATACTCCATAAATGCTATTCACAGAAAATCACCAAAAGAACATGCTATTAAAGAATTAAAACACAGATAATCTTTACATGTTAATTATATTTTTAAAAGACTTGTTTCAAAATTTTCCAACACTCTTAAAAATCTTCAAGTGTTTTTTTTTAAAAAAGTCTATTTCAGCAACTTGGCTTGTGAGGATACTTACTGATTCCTTTAAAGCAAAACTAATACTTATTAAAATGTTGCTCATTTGGAACTGGTCCTTTGGTTGAAAAACATTAATGCATTTTTTTTGAGAAAGTGACTTGTTAATAGGTCAATTTGTCACCTGGCAAAGAATTTAAGGAATCTGTAACTCACATGCTAATGTTCAATAACAAGCCTAGGGCAGCAAGTAAAATTTGTAGTCAACCAGTGCTCCTCAAATCAAGGAAGATGGACCATCTGGTACCTCCATTGGACAATGCTATAATTTCGCACAGTCACCAGTAATATATCCGCTGCACTTTCCAAGTTGGTGGTATTCTGATAATATTTTAACTTGCTTCTAACAGCTGCAAATCAAAGCTTTTTAAGGTTCTTGAAAAGGAAAACTAGAGCCAACCCAGTTGGCCTAATGTGTCTTAATCATTCATCACAAGTTTATATGCTGAAGTTTAGTAAAATCTATGATGAATGAACAGCTGACACTTTCTATGTTAGAATAGGCAAGAAAATTAAGATGTCAAATAAGTCTTGCAGAGAATAGCTACACTGTTTCATTACAAAATTCAATTTAATACAATTCTTAGCTGATGACAAAATTCGTTTCAGTTTTTATAAAAAACCATAGCAAAGCATTCTTTTAAAGACGTTGAATTTTCACATTTTCTGTTTCACAAAGAATATAGAGTAACTTAGAAATATAACTTTTAGATTTTTCTTTTAATTACAGTCTGAGCCAGGCATGAAAGAGCCTCATCTATTTAGGTTCTATTGAATGGTTACCTGTTTCTCTAAGAGGGGAGTGTCATCCGCCTCCCAGAACCCAGCAGACCGGAATGCAATTAAACTCAAACATTGACTGTGATGCTAAGATGTGCTTTGGTGAGTGTTTTATTTTAACTGTCATAATCACATCAGAAAAAAATAATCTACTCAAGTGCAAATTAAAGTGTATCCCTTTTATTTTTTCCCTTCATCAACTCAGACATTATTATGCAGAAAGTGATTTTCAGGTTGAAGATCAGATTTTGTTTAGTGTTTCTATCTTGGCCTTGGACTAGGAAAATGTAGTTTAAGCTTTTTGTACATTGCTAATGTGTGGAAATTGCCCCACTTTTACGGGAGAATGTGTATGTATGTGTGTGTAACAGAAACACACAGATGTGCATGTTTGCATATGTAACATCTTCTATAATTTGTTTAAAGTTCATTAAACTAATAAATGTCAAATGAGATAAAATTCTAAAACCTATTCTATAAATTGGAGGATGGTCAGTTTGAATGTAGAAGAATACAGAAAAGTTACACCAGTTTTGGTAGGTGCCTTAGGCAGAAGTAAGCAAACTTTTCTGCAAAAGGCCAGATAGTTTAAGCTTTAAATTTTAAAAAAATACTTTAGGCTTTTAATATTTTTAACTATTTCAGTCTTTGCGGTACATAAGATCTCTATCACAACTACTCAACTCTGCCTGTGTAGCTGAAATGACAGCAGCCATACACAATACATAAATGAATTAGTGTGGCTATGTTCCAATAAAACCTTATTTACTAATACTGTGTGCAAATTAGGTACGGCCTACTGACCTTAGTTTGCTAATCCCTGATTTAGCCTAGAAATCCTGTTCTTTTATATTGATGTCTTACACTTTATTAACTATCAACACAGTCCTGCATAATAAACACAATTTATATTGCTACTTGGGAAACAAAGTGCTTTTAAATCTTAATCATATTTAAGAATTACAGTAATTCTTTGAGAAAGGCCCTATTGCATTTACCATTTGCAGAGAAGAAAAAGGCTCACAGAGGCTTAACTACTGGCCCAAGAGAGTCCCAAAGCAAGTGTTATCTTCCCTCTGCTGGCATTATTTTGTAGCTCACTATGAGAAAACTTGATGTTTACTAAGATAACAGTTAAGGAACTTTGATTTCCCTAACGAAATGTTCAATTTATACATATTTTAAATATCAGAATATGAATTAGGATGTCAAAGGCTCTGTTTTCAAGAAGTGAAGCTAAGGATGAGAGAGGTGTCAAAGATGGTAGTAGGGTTTGCCTCCAGGTGTCTGATAGAGGTGTGACTAACAGATTGGAAAAATGGAGAAGCAAGAAGAGTTGACAGAACTAGATTATGGCCCATCTGTGCTCAGAAAAAGAGGCACACTTATAGGTTTACATTTGAATGTATCCACATAAAGAAAATAATTAAGGAAGCCAGGAAGTCTCCAAAACAGGATATAGATAATGATCAAAACTCTGTCTAGATAAGTTTTCAGAGAGGAAGTAGCATTTAACCACCATTTTCTCTTCCATAGACATAAAATTCAGGATTCTGTGAGCTCCTGTGCTCTGAGGCTCCTTTAAAAGAATCAACTTTGTATCCCAAACAAAACTGAAAAACTGTTTGATAAATGAATAAATTTGACATTCAAAACTCCAAGAAGCTACTACCTGGATGTAAGTATCATCTTACAGTTTTACTACATATACCCCTAAAAATAATAATAATAATATTAATAAGCAATTTCTTCCCTGAATTTTACTATAACTAAAATTAGAAGAGAGATTTGCTGAAAAGGAAAAATAGCCACTGATTTTAAGCATTGAATAGATTTAAATTGCTGACTTATGTGCTTTTTAAATGTGAACCTTATCTAATATGAAGGCATTTTCATGGCACTCCTTGTCACTCTACCCAAAGAAAGATTTGTATTCCCTCACTGGAGTTATTAAGAGCTCTTGCTCTAGTACATGCCAAGATAGGTTAACACCCACAATATACTGATGCTAGAAACAAACCTATGAAATGGTCATTTTTAAGTGATGTTCTGGGCAGATCTGACTAAAAAAATTACAACAGCCACTGAAGTCTAGTTGGAGTTAATTTCTCTCCAAATTAATTTCCCAAATAAAACATAAAGAACATAAAAATGCAAAGAGCACCAAATGTGAATGAATTAATTATGGCGAATGGAAAAAGAATCTAATTTCAAACAAATAACAAACAAAACCTCCACTGAGTGATTCACATCATCTGAAAATTACAGCCATGAACTTCAAGAATTAAAGCAATTAAATTTTAAAAATGAATAATTTTTCCAAGTTAGCATATGAAAATGTAGCACTTCTTATTATCTGGTTGCCTGAAAAGGAGACTTGGCCTTGAAAACACATTATCCCCAAAGGGCCATGGAAATTAAATATGAGGCAAGGAATCATATTATCTTACATTTGTTCTTCCTAAGTACATCTTCCTTAGATACTCCATCATTCCTGTGATGAAAGGTGTTTCTGAGACACAAGGTACAAGAGGAAAAGTATCAGGTGATTCTTGTTGCCTTATTAAACCTCATATTTCTCTTTAACGTTTGGTGACAATAGTACACAGTAATTCTCTCTGTCTATGAATGCATCTAAAAATAACAAGTGAGTTCGAAATAATTTTCCCTTAAAATCCACATCTTGCTTTTCTAGCAAGAGAGAGCTACATAATGCCTCACATAGAACATGTATTCAAAGTCTCTTTGTACTATTGGTTAGCTTTGGCCCCACCACATACAGTCCTGACCGAGCTACTGATGGTAATGATCTTTCTAATTCAAAGAAACTGCTGCAAAACCTAGCTAACTGCATATCCACCCAACTCAAAAGCTGGAGGTGATTTTATAGTTTAAAGATTCAGAGGAGCCCACAGGCAGCTAAGCTACCAATTTCCTTCATCCCACATATATGTTCTTATACACCTGTTGCTCACAGAGCATAATATAAATGCAAAATAAATACCTTTTTGGTTTTGTTTTGCTTTGTGCATAGATAGGATATCCCATGTTGTTCTATCTTGAAAGGTTTCTTCTTTTCCTACTTTTATAAGTAATTTTTTTTTATTTCCCATTAAAACTTAACTTACATTGATTTTTGGTTTTGTTCAGAAACCTTTTACTGGTGTTGAAAACCTATGCCTGTCTCTTGAAAAATGTATTCACAGCTTGTTTCCAATTGTACCTGTGCCCCACTTCCTGGCAAAACTCTCCTGGTAAATTGGCAGTATGGGAGCTCCACAATTCTGGGCATTCTTCCCTGCATATTCCAGAATGTTCTAACCCCAAGACCATATTTGATGAATAGATTGGGCTTGGCGACTTCATTAATAAGGACTCCTTTCAAGCATTCCATGTTAAGATATAAGGTTGCTAATGACACATGAAAAAGTGAGTGCAACATAGAAAATTGCACATCTGGAGAGAATTGATAACATCGGTGCTGTGAAGATTTCTCCTTTGATGTGAACCTTTTACTCTACTCTTCTTACTGCTGGGCTAGCCACTCCTCTAAAACACACACTGGCTTTTAAGATTTCAAACTTGCTGCTAATGAATTTTTCACATGCAAGCTTCTACAGTAACAGAGTTCTGAAAGAGCTTTCACCAATGTTGCAAGAAAAGCTGTTGATCTCTAAATGGATTTTGATAAAACAAGTTAAAAAAATACCTTGGGAATTTTTTAGGAAATGACTTACATAAGCCACTATTTGAGTTTTGCTAGATATTTACTATTTTCCTTGGCTTTCTGCATGTGTGCCTAGAGCTCAAAATTTCTATAGAATTTTTCTATAGATATGACTTTTTCTGAGATTTCAAGTACTTCATTTATGGATCCTTACTAGTGAGTTTCACTTTGTATTTTATTTATGGTTAATTGTGTGTCTAAATACTCTACTACAAGATACTTGAGAGCAAGAGCATTTATTTAACATGATACATCACCAGTCAGTATTTAAAGGACAGACTAGTAAGAATGGACATATTTTCAGTATTCATTTTGCCTTTGGAATTTTACTGGGTGACTTACATACAATTAATCATTTCATTTTTAGGACAAACCTATGAGGTAAGTGGTATTGCCATCATTTGCAATTGAAGAAACATAAGGCTCACAAAACTTAAATAATTTGCCCAAGTTTCTGAAGTTAGTAATTGGTGGAGGCAAAATCCAAGCCCCAATCCATCTCCAAAAGAAATTGCTGAATAGACATCTATTAAATGTATTATAAAAACATATTTGATTATCCCTACATAGCATGCATTACTTCATGCAATTTAAAAGAGCTATAAAAACAAATAAATGGTAACAGTCCAGATTAATGTCTTAGTTCAGGCTGCTGTAACAAGAAGATCATAGGCTGGGTGGCTTAAATAACTGAAATGTGTGTCTTAAAGTTCTGGAGGCTGAAAACTCCAAGACACAGGTGCCAGCAGATTTGGCATCTAGTGAGGACCCTTCGCCTGATTTAAAGATGACCATCTTCTTACCGTATACTCACTCACATGGCAGAGAGAGGACAAAAGCGAGAGTGGGAGCAAAGACAGGCAGTGGAGATAGCAAGAGAGAAAGGAGACAAGCTCTCTGTTTTCTTGTAGGGGCACACAGATACTACCATGAGCCTCCACCCTCATCACCTGGTTACCCCACAAAGGCCCCCTCTCTAAATACCATCACACTGGGGATGCGAGCTTCAATGCATGAATTTTGGGAGACACACAAATATTCAGCCCATAGCAATGAGTTATGTAATTTTCATATAACAAGCAATGCCAAATGTGTTTTTGTTTGTTTGTTTTGTTTGTTTGTTTGTTTCCTCACGAAAACTCTACGTCCAATACAGGTTGGTAGGGGATTCTGTCCCTCATGAACCCTCAATAATTCAGGCTAACTCATTCCCTTCTCTGGACAAATCCCAGTCTGACTTTTAAAGCCTCCATCTGGAAACGAGACAGTTCATTTGTACTCACATTTCATAGAAAAATAAATCATGTAGCCATACCTAACTTAAAAGGGAATAGTGAAATAAAATTCTAACACGTGACCATATGCAGGAGAATCTGTATATGTGGGAGTAGTTCCAATGACCATTGCATATGCCTACCAAGGATGTGAGATGCTCTGAAAAGATAAATTATACTCACTGTGTATTTACAATACAGCCTCAAAGTTATCTGTTCCAAGGAGCTTCTGGCCCCATGTAGAGTTTTGCCCTAACATTTTTGGAGTCCATATTTATTCTTGTTCCTTAATGTTATTGAGTGGTTGTGAGTCTTATTTTCCCTTGAGAGAATATTATGAGAAAAGGTAAAATAGACCGCGAAACTGCTAACAGTTGACTCTTCTTGTATTCTGGGATTGAGTGCACTAAGGCTCTCTAAACCAACAGAGCACCTATGGCTTCACTCCTGCCACACAGACGTCTGTTCAGCCAACCAACTTCTCAAATAATCCAAGTCTTTCTGGTTACTAGTGAAAAGATGAATGTGACCAGGAGTGGTGGCTCACACCTGTAATCCCAGCATTTTGGGAGGCTGAGGCGGGTGGATCACTGAGGTCAGGAGTTTGAGACCAGCCTGGCCAACACGGTGAAACTCTGTTTCTACTAAAAATACAAAAATTAGCTGGACGTGGTGGTGGGTGCCTGTAATCCCACCTACTTGGGAGGCTGAGGCAGGACAATCGCTTCAACCTGGGAGGTGGAGGTTGCAGTGAGCCAAGATTGCTCCATTGCACTCCAGCCTGGGCAACGAGAGTGAAACACCGAAAAAAAAAAAAAAAAAGCCATCATTCAGCAAAGGATTCGTTCATGGGATTTCATGCCACTGGTGTTTGGGAAAATCATCAGAGAGGCTGATTCTCAGCACTTACAACCCAAGGACTTTAATGAAGGGCTATAAAAATATTCAGTCTGCATAAAGTAGAGGTTTAGTCAGACAAGTCTGGCATCACAGAAATCGTGCAATCGTGCAATAGCTGTGTCCTTTGAGTGACTACCAAGAGACTGCAAAAGGGCAGGAGGAGTTATTGAGTAATTGCCTAAATCCCAAATCCAGGCTTTTATTTTAGAATATCTCTGGTGCATTATAATGAACACCACAAGGCAGAAGAACATGATAAGATTCACTTTGAGAATACCAACATTTACTAATTACCAGACACAAAGGTAAAACCTAGAATCATAGTCAAACAATATAAGGTGACAATAGTAAAATTACAATGAATTTTCAGGGCAAAGATCACCAATTTGATTTGGCTAGGTTTATGTTGAACACATGTATTTTACAATTACACAATTGAAAGAAGGCAGAAAATGAAAAGAAAACAAAAGGTCAATTGTAACTGTCATTGGTTTATCATCCCAGGGGCATCCGGGGACTGAGGTGAGGTGGTAAGAATGATTCTATCGATGAGAGTAAAACGTAGATTTAAAGTCTGAGCTGTAATAAAAAGGTGGAAACTACTACACAAAGTGTTCATCTTTCTCCTGCTTGATTCCCAACAGAAGCTACACTGGAGAGAGAACCAGTGAAAAGCAAAGATTAATTCCAGGGACTCAAGTTTTTAATCCAGTTTACAGCAATGGCTCAGTTTTTCAAGGACAATAGCTAACAAAGTCAAGTCCTCCTAGCATATGATACAGATCAGCCATGAATATCTAGCATAGCTAATTTACTCAAGTTAAATGGACACCTTGCACTGTAGTAGCCTTTTTAAATCTGATTTTCATATATACTTTAGAAAAAGTAGTTTTATCATTCTCAGTTCTATAATATCTCTGATATTATAGTTACCTGCTTTTGTGTATAGAAAATCCTTTTAGCATAGTATTGTTTAATATCTAGATAATGCCAGTTTTTGAAACAACCTACCATTTAGCTACAAAATTTTATCCTAAAATCAACCCACTTGCAGTTACCACATAACCTCACAGATAACTAGTATCTTCTTCCTTCTCCTAACCAAATTTTTCCCAACTCATTTAATGAGGCCAGCATCACCCTGATAACCAATATCAGATGACACAACAAAAAAAGAAAACTCCTTGCCAATATCCCTAATGAACATAGATGTAAAAATCCTCCATAAAATATAAGCAAACTGAATCCAACAGCAAATCAAGAAGATGATACACCATGATCAAGTAGGATTTATAGCAGGACTGCAAGGATGATTCAAGATACACAAATCAATTAAGCTGATACATCATGTCAATAGAATGAAAGAAAAAACGATTTCAACTGACACACAAAAAACATTTTATATAATTCAATATCCCTTTAGGATTAAAAACAAACTAAGCATAGACAGAACACACCTCAATATAACAAAGGCCATATATGACAAACACACAACTAACAGCATACTAAATGGGGAAAAGTTGAAATCCTTTCCTGTCAGAACTGGAACAAGTCAAGGATGCTCACATTCACTACTTTTATTCAGTATAGCCCTGGAAGTCTTAGCCAGAGCAATCAGAAAGAAATAAAATGCATCCAAATTGGAAAAGGAGAGGTCAAATTGTCCATTTTTGCTGATGATATGACCTCATATTTAGGAAAGCCTGAAGATTCCACCAAAATATCTCTTAGATTTGATAAATGAATTCAGTAAAGTTGTAGAATACAAAAGCAATGTACAAAAATTTGTAGCATTTCTATACACCAATAATGATCTAGTTAACAAAGAAATCAAGCAGGCAATCCCATTTAAAATAGCTACAAAAACAAACAAACAAAAAAACCCCAAAGCCTTGGAATACATTAAACAAAAGGGGAAAGATCTATACAAGGCAAACTACAAAACTTGGGTGAAAGAAATTGAAAAAACACAAACAAATGGCAAAATATCCCATGCTCATGGATGGGAAGAATCAATATCATTAAAATGACCATATTGCCCAAAGCAATCTACAGATTCAATGCAATCTCTATCAAAATAACAATGTCATTCTTCAAAGAATTAGAAAAAACGATCCTAAAATTCATATGGAACCAGACTCCAAATAGCCAAAGCAATCCTTAGCAAAAAGAACAAAGCTGGAAGTATTCCATTACATCACTTCAAAAATTACTACAAGGCTAAAGTAGCCAAGACATCACAGTATTGGAAAAAAGTAGATACACAGACCAATGAAACATAATAGAGAACCCAGAAATAAAGCCACATATTTAGAGCCAACTAATCTTTGACAAAGCCAACAAAAATTTATATTGGGGAAAGGACACCACCTTCAATAAATGGGAAAATTGAATATCCATACACAGAAGAATGAAACTAGACCTCTATTTCTCACTGTACAAAAATCAACTCAAAATAAAGACTTAAATATAAGACCTGAAACTATAAAAATACTAGTAGAAAACCTAAGGAAACCCCTCCTGTATATTGTTCTAGACAAAGAACTTATGACTAAGACCTTAAAAGATCAGACAATAAAATCTAGGAGACAAAAGGGACTTAATTTTTAAAATGCTTCTGCACAGCAAAAGAAATAATAAACAGAGTAAAGAGACAACCTGTTGAATGGGGGAAAATATTTGCAAACTATTCATCCGACAGGGGACTAACATCCAGAATATTCAAGGAACTCAAAAAACTCAACAGGAAAAAAAAACAAATAATCTCATTAAAAAATGGCCAAAGGACACGAATATATATATATATATATATATATATATATATATATACACACACATATATATATATACACACATATATATATACACATATATATATACACATATATATACACATATATATATACACATATATATATACACATATATATATATATACACATATATATATATATATTTCTCAAAAGAAAACATACAAATGGCCAAGAGGTATACAAAAAAACTGCTCAACATCACTTATGATCAGGGAAATGGAAACCAAAACCACAATGAGATATCATCTTACCCCGGTCAGAATAGCTAGTCTTAGAAAGACAAAATAACATGTTGGTGAGGATGTAGAGAAAAGAAAAAGCTTATACGCTGTTAGTGGTAACACGCTAGTAGAAAACAGTGTGGAGATTATTCAAAAAATGACAAACACAATTACCATTCAATCCAGGAATCCCACTACTGGGTATATACTCAAAGGAAATGAAACCAAAACATCAAAGGATACCTGCATTTGCATGTTTGTTGCAGCACTATTCACAATAGCAAAGATAA
This sequence comes from Pan paniscus, assembly GCF_029289425.2. Taxonomy (NCBI): domain Eukaryota; kingdom Metazoa; phylum Chordata; class Mammalia; order Primates; family Hominidae; genus Pan; species Pan paniscus. The sequence continues at coordinate 95,039,245 of NC_073263.2, read as the reverse complement.
GGAATCAAACTGTCTATTAACAGATGAATGAAGAAAATGTGGTATATATACACAATGGAATACTCTTCAGCAATTAAAAAGTATAAAATCACGTCATTTGCAGCAACATGGATGGAACTTAAGGTCATTAACTTGAGTGAATAAGCCAGGCACAAAAAAGACAAATATTGCATGCTCTCACTTACAGGTGGGAACTAAAAATGTTGATCACATGGAGGTAGAGAGTGGAAAGATAGATAACAGAGACTGAGAAGGCTGATTTGGGGGAAAGGGAAGATGAAGGGAAGTGGGTAGAAGGATACAAACATATAGTTAGAAGGAACAAATTCAATGTTTGATAGCAGACTAGGGTGACCATATTAACAAAAATGTATTGTACTCAAGAGATAGACATCCTAAATATCCTGCCTTGATCACTACACATTACATGTAACAAAATTTCACAAAAACCCATAAAATTATGCCAAAATTGGTTTGAGGGCATAAAATATTAGAGAGACAGACATAATGTTTCATTTCAGGAGTGCTGAAGAGAAAAAAACATTCAGAAGAACCCAGTTTATTAACAAAAATATGCCTTAAAGTATAAATTACCTTCTCATGAAAGAAATTCAATTTATGATTCAACAGAAAAATCTGTGTGCTAGGTATCTGAGAAATCTGCATCTGCACTGGCGCCTAAGAATCAGAAACCAAGCAGAGCTGTGGTAACTATTATGCAAAACAAAAATGAATAACAAAGTAGGCAATTTCCTAAAGTAAATTAAAATGCAATAGCAGGCACTTCATGAATATTTGAGAGTTTTCTTTTTCTCAATGATAAGCACCTGCATGTCTTTTACTACTTTTGCTGTTCAAAACACATGGAACAAATGGTGTTAAATCCATACTTCAAAGAGCCTGTGGAACTCGGTGAGGGCTCTCATGTTTGAGGCAAGTTGCTTTGGTATGTCCACAGATATTAACATTTAGACAGAAGCTTTAAGAAAATAATCATCATTATGAATAAGCAAATACTCTTCAAGGGCATTCTAAGACTATCAATGGAAGGCATTTGGTTTACTCATTATATTGTTCTAAGATTTCACAAGGCTTGTTCTCAGACCCTGTGCTGAGTTAAATGAAGATGTACCGTTTCTTTGAGTCAAGAAGAGCAGCAACAAATGAGCCTTTGAATCCATGTCAACCATGACGTGTTATTGGAGAGGAAGGCAGCCCAATTCTTTCATACTATTAAGGCATAACTACTACATTCATTTGATATTTATACTACATGGAGAATGTAATTCATTTTGGAAACAGCTTTTAACATGTCATCACCTGACTTGTTGCCTGATAAAATGGCCATCAATAAATCTTTACATTGGAAGGTGCACAATTTCAATGAACTTGGTAGCATGATGTGCTTTTAGTTTTAAAGGATAACTCAAATGATTTTAAGTCTAACTCAAATGCACCTATTAATTTTGCCTCTTCTGTTCACCCCAACTGGTATGTGCTCAAGTCACTGGAACCACTGCTTCCCTCACTACTCTGAAGGCTTGCTCTGCCATCAATCACCCTCCATCTTCCCAGTGGAGTCACCTCTCAACAGGTGACCGACCATACGCTCCCCTGCTTACAGGTCTTCAGGGGCTTCCAACCATTAGCAAGATGAAGCCTAATTCTTCAGAAGGACATACAGATACATTTTCCAGGCTCAACACATACCACTGCCAGTCTTTTCACTTTACAGTATACCACTGCTCACTTCCTCTTAGCTCAGCTTTCTCCCCTACCTGCAATGTCTTCCCTCCACCCTTTCCCTAGAAAAGATCCACATTTCCTCTAAAGCCCTGCTCCGACTGTACTGATGCCTAGGAAGACACTACCTCTCTACCTTTAGGAACAGAATGAATTCACCATCCGTCTGCCACCTGTGCTGGACATGTAATACTGAACACTTTTTCTACAATATATTCTCAGCACAGTAGTCTGAGTAAACCTTTTGTTAATACATAAGTAAAATCATGTCTGTCCTTCACTCAAAACTTTCAAAGGTATTCTAGCTCTCTCAGAATAAAATCCAGCCTTTGTGGCCCAAGATGATTTCAGCCTCTGCTTCTTCTCTGCCTTCATTTTGTAGTATCTTCCCTTTTCTGTTTCCTTTGGCCACACCAGCCTCACCTTGCTTAAACATGCTGGGTGTAGTCCCACCTCAGGGATTTTGCACTCTGTATTCCCTTTGTCAGGAAGGTTCTTCTCCCAGACAGTTGGTGACTTGCTTTCCATTTCCCTAATTCCTGTTCACACATCCCCTAAAAAGGAGGCCTTCTATAACTGCCTAATTTTAAAGAACAAATCAGAGTAGCCTATTCCCAGTCATTTTCCAGTGGACTATCCCTTGTAAAATACAACCTTGACTATCCCTCCTAAAATAAACCTCTCATCACTCTTTATCCCTTTACCCTGCTTAGTTTTCCTTATAATATTTGTTGCCAGATTATAGTTCTTTACAACTTGCTTAATTAAATCTTCTCTCCCTCTACTAGAAAGAAGTGTTTAAGTCCAGAAGCTATATCCCCAGCATGTAAAACAGTGCCTGGGACGTGGGAGCCACTCAATGCCTATTTGTTGAATAAATAAATATTAGATTTCTTAAGTTTTTTAACTCTCTAGTAAATCTCTTAGACTTTTAAATCACAGAGGACTTTTTTTTTTCATATGCTTAGCGGTAAGCACAATAGTTGGTAGAGACAAGCTAATCAATGTGTTTATTAAACAGAAAAACATTCATATCTTGCTCCTCATACCCTCCCGTCAATAAAGAGAAAAGTGATAACTTTCCACCTACCTCGAAAAACATTCTGTATGTCAGGACAGGAAAAATAATTTTTTGAGAATTTTTTATACCCTACTGACTCATGTCACTCACGTCGATATTGGTGAACCAAAAAAGAAAAACATAAAAAGACAAATTATCTATAATACGATCTATGTCTATAACACTTAGATATTTGATGCCTATATCATTATCCATAATAATGAAGTTCCATGGACTGAAGCTGCTCATTGGAATTAAAGTAGTGCGCTGACCTATAGATCTTTTTCTATAAATAGCTATTTTAAATGTGTTTTGTAATAATATCAAGTGTTTTACTAGATTTGGGGGAAGGGAGGAGTTAGTTTCATCTTCGTTGATTAAAAGATTTGAAGAGTTGATGGTATCTAAGCTCTGCTGTGGAACAGGAAGAGTAAAGAAACTGTCACCAAATTAAAGAATGATAAATGGAGAGAGAAAGGAGAGAGAAGGTAGGTTCTAGTCCAGTCTTCTCGATGTGATCTATGAAGTCTGATGAATTCGGCCGAAGCTTCAGGTAGATAACGGCAGAGCTGCTCCTAGACTTCCTGTTTTCCACTTTCCTACTTTCCTGTTTATCTTTCACAGGGATGCTCCACACAAAGCAAGTAAGCTGACCAGTCCTTGTCTGAGTGTGAATATACTCCGGGCTTTTGAGACGGAGTCTCGCTCTGTCGCCCAGGCTGTAGTGCAGTGGCACGATCTCGGTTCACTGCAAGCTCCGCCTCCCTCCCGGGTTCACACCATTTTGTCTCAGCCTCCCGAGTAGCTGGGACTACAGGCGCCCGCCGCCACGCCTGGCTAATTTTTTTTTTTTTTTTTTGTATTTTCTTTTGTTTTTTAGTAGAAACAGGGTTTCACCGTGTTAGCCAGGATGGATTTGATCTCCTGACATCGCGATCCGCCCACCTCGGCCTCCCAAAGTGCCGGGATTACAGGTGTGAGCCACCACGCCCGGCCTACTCCGGGCTTTTTAAAGTACATTCCTTATAGTCTGAAAGAAGAGAGAAAGTTTAGAGCCAGGATATTCAAATAGAAACCACCATGCTTATAAAGTGGGTTATGGAACCATTAATTGTCTGCTTAGAGCCTCAATTATAAGACCTCTAGGGTACCATTTCAAAAATTAAAGTTCTGAGATGCACTGGTAGCCTGGAAGAGTTTATAGCCTCCAGAAATGCCTAGCCCTCCCACAGGGAAAGGAAAGTACATATTGGTAAGTCAGCCTCATATGGAAGAGTTATCTTTTACCTCTTCCTTTTGACTTCCGGACATGCTAGTATAATGATCATTTGAGTAATATCCTAATAGCTACCAAGTTAGTGAACTCTCAGTTTTTCTTACTGGAATAAAGCACGGGAAACATTTCCCAAGATAAAATGGTTAATTTCTTATTGGCTAGCTGAAAGTGCATGAAACAATCCACCAAGTACACAGCCCCCCTCAAATTTTGCAAATCCTCTAAACAAATGAATCCACCTTAGAATACATTCTGTGGGTTTAATGGAGAGCTCCTAACCTCTCTCTCACTTCATTAATGATAGAAGTGGGGTGGAGTGGGCTCTGAACTGTGCAGATATGCTAACATACCAAACCAGACCCAATAAACAACTTTCTCCTATCTGAAGAAATGGCTTACAGCAAACAAAGCCTAGTGGTCACAGGACATAACCTCGGCAGCAATAACTGTATCCAATGACAACAACAGGAGAAGAATGAGATAAAGTAGAAAAACGCACATAGCCCAAATCTTAGGAATGGGAATAACGAGTCTATTTATAATAGATACACAGGCAGTCCTCAATGTTTTCAGGTCCTGTTTTGCAAATCTTCTTATTCACTACAATTTATTCCTATGTCCCAAAGTAATACTCACAGCACTTTCATAGTCATTCACTAACCTGTGCAGAGCAGCAAGCAGTTTGAGTCATCTGATACACATGTTCCCAGCTGAGGACAAACAAAGCAACGCTTTGCCTTGTTTCAATTGTCACACTTAAACAAGTGCCCCTTTCATGGTCTATTTAGTGCCATATATAAATTCTTTTGCATTTTTGTGCTTTTCCTTGGTAATTTCACTGTTTAAAATGGCCCCCAGCTGTAGTGCTGAACTGCTGTCTAATGTCCCTAAGCAGAAGGCAGTGATGAGCCTTATAAGAAAATATGCATGTCAGATAAGCTTCACTCAGACGAGTTAGAGTGTTGGTTGAGTGCCACTGGCTGTAAGTGCAATGTTAATCTCTCTTTCTCTCTCTCTCTCTCTGTCTCTGTGTGTGTGTGTGTGTGTGTGTGTGCGCACGCGCGTGTGAGAGAGAGAGGGAGAATGAGAGTTTTTAAACAGTAACACACATAAAACAAGGCTGTATGCTAATAAGCTAATGAAAATAGTGTAACTAGAGACTTACAGGGGACCTAACCATGTATTTCCCCCAGGAGCAAAAGTTCAATATTTGGCAATCCAGTGTGCAGCTAGTTTACAGATCATAACTACTGCAAAAAATGAGGCTAAAGCAAGGCCAAGGGCTTCTCTTAGGCCCCTGCTAATATGACATTTTGACTAATATACTACTATATTAATTGTATCACCATAACATGGCTGTAAATATTATGCTATGTTTAATGCAATCTGAACTCCAGATCAACTACCTTTGTATTCCTTTCACATCCGTTTCCATCAAATATGTCTCAAAATAAACTACAGCAACACAACATATTATTACATTGGCCCATTATTTTGTTAAACTGTCATGGTTTGTTTCACACTCAAAGAGGTACAGATTTGTACTGTATAAGAGAACAGCACTAGGGTTAGACATAACTTTGACTTGTACCTGGCTATATATTTACTAGTAATATGAACAGGAACAAATAACTTTACCTTTCTGATGCTCAGTTTCCTGAGGTTGTCAGAGGACTAAACACCATACAGAAAATTTCTTTGGCATGTGAATGGCAGATAGTAGGAACTCAATGTTGTTGTTTTTTTTTTAGATAATTATTGGTAATTATTTTATTATACTATTGGAAATGTTATTTTTCTTTTTAAGAATAATTATTATCACCTCAAGATTTCTGACCTTTATCCTTCCCTCTAGCTATTTGAGCCAATGCATTCATTCATTTAATACTAATAAAGTACCTTTACTGCAACAAAATATGGGCTTATCACTAAAGATACAATGATGAATAAGACCCAGGTTTCACCCCAAAAAAGGTTACAATCCAGTGAGGGAAAGCAGAAAAAAAAAAAAAAAAAAAACTATGTTGTTTTTATTTTTATAATGTGTTGGCAGAATATGCAGGATGCTCTGTAAATCATACAGAAGTGGGGAGAAGGGGTTGAGAGAACCCAAGGTATGTGTCATATATTATATATGTTTAAGATGTTGTTGGTATAAGTATGTCCTGTTCAATATTTGGAACTCATATTTAATCAGGCATCCTATATTCTTATTTGCTAATTCTAATAACTTTTGAAGGGAAAATCAACTTTTAAACCATATATCAAAATAACATCTGTCTTTAACACATTCCACATCTTTAATTTTAATCTAACAGGATTATTGAATCAAAGGTGTTATGTTTTGCAGTTGAATTGATCATTTTCTCTCTCCTACTCAAAACCCGCCAGTACCTTAATATTGTACTCTTTCTTTATAGTTTGAAAAGTAAGTAAAATGCACTTTTTGTAACTTTTCCTTAGGCATTTAATCAAAAAACAATCAAAAAGGCAAAATATCAAACTTTTTTTCTCGGAAGAATGTTGTATTAGAAAGGAAGGTGCCAAATCTAAAGGGTTTATCTTATTTCTCAAAAATTACAAGTGATTATATACTATATCTCATATTGTCTAAATATGAAAATGTCAATGTCATCCACCAAAAATGTCACAACCTCTCTGTAACTGGTTCTATTTTAAAACATTATACTTAACACAAAGTAGCTGAGGTTATGAGCATTCACTTTTCTCTTTCTGATAGAGATGACAGCTTCCGTCAATGCTGTACCACTCAAGCCCTAGAATTCTTACTATGGCTTTCTCTCATCTAGTCCCCCCACCACATAAGATTCCATTGCTACAGCTTCCAGTAGTAGATTCCGATATACACACAAATGGAATATCCAGCAATAACAGGCATTATCACCATTCACCAATGTCCATGTTGAGGACTGCTATCTAAGAGCAGGAGTCAGCAAACACTGACCTAGAGGAAAAATCCCTCTTGCAGCCTGTTTTCTGTGGCCCACCAGCTAAAAATGGTGTTTACATTTTGAAAAGTGAAATATGAAAATAACTGCTATCCCTGCAGCGAGATTATTGCTCAATGTTGCCCTTTGGCTAGCAATGCTTAAAATATTTACTGTCTGGTCCTTTATAGAAAATTGTGCTAACTGCTGCCCTAAAGATTCACCCAGACCCACAGCAACAAATAACTTGTGTGAGCAAGAAATAAACTTGTGTGAGACAACAAAGATGTGCAGTATTTGTCATAGCTGTAATTTAGAACTTGGTAGCAATAAGCTTCCCTGAGACTCAACTTTCCTGTTATAAAATGGGTGCGCATTAAATGAGATGATGTATATGAATTGATAACTAGTAGTCCTAAATGATACAGGATGGTATGCCCATGGTGAGGATGTACGGAAGGGAGGTAAAACAATGAATGGATTACAAAAATATTTTCTATCTACTTCTTAGTTTTGCCAAAGTGCAACCTTATCTACAATAAATTAGTTGGCAAATGTTTAAACTCTTCTTTTTTTAAAATTTTAAACTTTTTTCATAATTATTTTAGTATATTTTATTATTACCTATGCTTTTGAAGTTAGTTACATCTATAGTATCTGGTAGAAATATTATATAATAATGTGCTACACGCAGCCCTTCCTAATTCTACATACAGTGACATCACATTGCTAACTTGAAGCTAACCGTGGTAGAAGCATTTACCCCATGGAAATTGGCAAATATTACAAATCAGGGCTTTGTTTATTGTTTTGCTGATTGTCTAGACTAAGAAGCAGAAAGCATGATAATAATACAGAAAAACGTTAAAACATACTATCTCTATAGCTGTCACGCTGTGAATAGCATAAAAAATGTTGAAGAAATATTCTTCCAGTGTTCCAAAACTATTATCCAATTCAGCAGTTACTCACATCACTGATGAACAAATGAAGTTCCAACACATCTTGGTAATTTCACATTTGTCTTTCTCATTAATGTAAACAAAAACATCAACCAACATTCAAACTACACTTGTTAGTCAATTAAAACCACAGGTTGGGTATAGATGTAAGAGTTTGGCAAAAATTGAAGAACACATTCTGTAAGAGTCCATTGGCTATATGGAATTTATATTTAAAATATTGTTATTTACAAAGTATGTGGGGCATATTCATTACATTAGTGAAATTTCTCTCTCTCTCTCTTTCTCGCTCTCTCGCTCTCACTCTCTTTCTCCCTGTCCCTCTCACTCTCTTTTTCTGGAGAACTGATTTATTTTTGTTTGTTTTGTTTTTGTCCTGTTTTGTGTTTATGTTTAAGAACTGTTAACCAGGGCTTTTGGGATCTACATTGTTACCTTGAAAAGTAACAATTTCTCACAACTGAACATATTGCTACTTAATGAACTAGATATACAGAAAGCCTGCAGATTTTAAATGTGCCTGGGTCTATTACTTTAGATTGAGGAAGAAACATTTTAAAAGACCAATATATATTCTAGCATAAAATCTCTGATCTTCAAGTTAACACTCTTTAATATATACTATTCTACATTCTACTAGAAGTTAGCATTTCAAATTATTAAACGTGGATATAATGTTGCTTTAGTTATCTGAAAACTGTAAAAAAGAATTATGTGAAAAGACTACTACTATGGTTAAGTAATTTCTGGTTTATATGAAACATTTGTAAAGATATGAAGTCAAGGCAGTAATTTAGATATTTCAAACTGGTGGTCCACAAGCCGAATTGAAACCACAGGTTTGTTTGTGTTTCAGCTTATTTTGCTTCCATTTATGTGGAGACGAACTCAGTGTCTCACATGAAATGTGAAGATGCAGTAAACTCTTCTTTTTGTCACTTCTTAATTTTTCTAATACATATTTCAGTTAATATTTGGAAGGCACTCTATCAGTTTTGTGGTTCAACACCCACATTTCTGAATGGATAAAGTTGTGCAAAATTTCAAACAAACAAAGAAAACAAAACAAAAAACTATTACTCATTTTTATGTCAACTTTGACAGTCTGAAATTTAGGGAAGATTTCATAGAAAATTTTGCAAAGTAATTTCTGTTCTAGAAATAAGCATATGGGACCTCAAGCCCTGATTCCTTCACAGAAGGAAGTTTTCTCACCACTTCTGGTTCTCTACCTTATTTAAGGTGAGAGATTTTCTAATAGGTATAGTTCTTGGGGCTGATTATTTCCCCAGAGTGCTATTTCTCTTTAGAGGAGTCTGAATCAAATTGGTACCCAGAAGTGTGAGATTTAAGCATTTTAGAAAATGTCCTCTATGACTTCAAAACCCACTACCAACTATCTTTATGTTTTCAGGCTTAGCAATCCTCCTTAATTAAACAATGTATTGGTTACAGGAAACAATACAAGTGTTTTTCATCTTATTTATAATAATTGACTGACTGCAGGTGGAAAATTTACAAATATTTAGAATAAAGTTCTCGTGTGTGGATAAGATACTGGCGTCTCTCAGATAGTACAGAAAATGTGCATAAAGTAACAAAAAGTTCTTGTTAACACAACAGTGCATCACAGACCTAGACTGAGGTCATTGCCATTTTCAGGTGTAATTTCTAACACATCCACATGGATTAATGTCTTGAGTGTGACATGTTGTACAAGGCTTTCCTGTGGGAGAGATTGGGCAACAGTTTTGGAAGAAACAGCTTAGAATTGCTGTTACAAACTTAATGTTCTTAGCGCTCATTGTCTATTTTTAAGCATAACGCTTTCTACACTCCTTAAAAAATGATTATATGGAAGCCCTCTCATGGTGCAAGAACAAGATTTTCATTATGGAAAACTGATATTTAAACAGAGCTGTTTAAAAACTTTAAAAAACATTTCTATCATGCATTGATTTGGTTCCAAATAAAACATACGAGTTAATGTTGAAGAAGAGCTTTGAGGATGTAAAATAGATATATGCTCGTGGGATATTAAGTAATATGCAATTATTTTTTTGCAGTTTGGATGCCTTTCATATAGAAATGAGTTTTTTCACTGCTTCATAGAAGCACAAATGAAAATGTTCTCCTACTAGCTGGCCCTGGCATAGCTTGCCGGCTCCAACTGTTCCTCAAATGCTCTTTTATTCCAACGATCTGAAGCTCTAAATTTATTCACTAGCCCAACCTCGACATCATCCAGGTCTCTACACCCTCTTTTCAAAATTCTAAGTGTTTTGCTTTCTTATTCCTTACCAAGTTCTTACAGGAATCATCAGATAAATCCGTTAGTCCCACAGTTACTCTTCTGCCAGCACTTAAGACTTCCTGTTTCCATGCCCTCCCTCCCTGTAGCTCACACCAAATGCCAACCTGGAATTGCTTACAGCATCTGTCCTATCTGCTCGTGGTGGGTTTAAGTATGCCAAAGAATGCCAAAAAATAAGAGGATTCAGCACTGAGAAACAGAGGGAATGACAAGCAGGAAGCGCCGTAAGCACTGAAGAGTGATGACTTTCCACGGCAGAAACGGGCCAAGGCTTCCTCTGGAAGTGAGCCTTGAAGAGTGTGTAAGATTGTCATTCACAGATGAAGTTGGGAAGATATAAGCAAAAGCCTCCACAGACACTCATCCTAAGGCATACCTTGAAATTTAAAAGCAGTTACAATTTACCATACTAAAAGCTCAGTCAAGCCACATCTAACTTTGTAACACAAGAAAGGCAACTCGTGGCTGTCACAGTCAAACATCAACAAATCTAAGGAAAGAATCATAAATAATGAGAGATATATTCATTTCTCTACTGAGGTTTGAAAGAGCTAGATCTTAGTTGCAGTTTGCAAGGAAGTGCCAGAAATCAGCATGTCGTCCACTCAGCATCCGCCTCCCTATTCTATTTCCTAACTTTGTCCAGATTTTCATTCAGGTGTTCACTCCTCCCACATGCAGGAGAAGCCAGCCCATGAATTAATCAGTACAATCCATGCCATTGCCTAGTCTATGACTGGCATATGAAGTCAGAGAGGACAAGTGCCCTAACTCAGTCCCGTTCCAGGACACGCTCAGAGACGAGGATGGCAGTTCTTTCTCATGAAGTGAATGCCAATATGAAAAATGGAAACCCCAGTGGCAGCAGGAGCTGACTGATGACTTTGACAGAATGTTCAAGTGTCTAAATGTCCTCTAAGGACTTTGCCTTGTCCTAACAAACTCCCTTTTATGACAACAGAAACTCTTGAGTTTAGGGTGAATTTGGATCTCTGACAACTAAGAAGATGTGGAAACAAATTGTTTTTTAATCTTAAAACCAATAATCCATATCCTTAATAATTCCATAAGAACCACATGGATAGTCAGCTGAATTTGCTCACAAGTAGACTTTACTGTAAACCGTGGCTGCCTTTGCCCTCAAAACATGTGTGTGTGTGTTTCTGTGTGTGTGTGTGTGTGTGTGTGACAATTAAGGATTATGGATATACTATGTTAATTTTTGTTTCCTTACTCAAATACATTTCCAGAATCAATAAATAAATGCTGAATGAATACACAAATGAATTCATAGAAATAAAATTAAAACACAAGGTTTTCTATATAGGCACGTTAGATCCTCTACCCTGCATTCTATTATGCTGACAAATAATCCAATTCATGGGAGAACTATGAGAAGATTAAAATAACTAGGATTTTGAGAAAAAGTCTCCGGATGGCAATGAAATTAAAAAACAGATCAAGTAATACCATAAAGAACATGGCACACATATATTTACAAATGGGACAATATATTAGTTCATTTTAATGCTGCTGATAATGACATAACCGAAACTGGGAACAAAAAAGAGGTTTAATTGAACTTACAGTTCCACGTGGCTGGGGAGGCCTCAGAATCATGGTGGGAAGTGAAAAGTACCTCTTACATAGCAGCAGCAAGGGGAAAAATGAGGAAGAAGCAAAAGCAGAAACCCCTGATAAACCCATCAGATCTCATGAGACTTACTCACTATCATGAGAATAGCACGAGAAAGACCAACCTCCATGATTCAATTCCTCCCACAACACATGGGAATTCTGGGAGACACAATTCAAGTTGAGATTTGGGTGGGGACACAGCCAAACCATGTCAGACAATAAGATGTTTTAAATGCCATCCTCAGGTGTTTGTAGGTATATGTAAGAAATCAGACAGTTCACCGTCAATTAAAAGGGTATCATGACTGTTGTATTTAAGCATGTACTGAGTGACGGCTCTAATGGCAGGGACAAAAGCAGCCCAAGTGACTAGCAGGAAAGGACCAGAAGCTGGGAAAGACATCCAAAGGCCAGAGCTGGACAATATTTGATCATTAGCTGCACAGGCTGTCTAGTGGCTTCTAAGAACTCACCAGGAGCAGAAAGAACAGGAGAAACAAATTGGCAAATTAGGAGGAAGCATGGCAGCCAGCTTATGGTATTCCATATCTTGAAGCTATCCTTAAGGTACGTCCACCTGGGGCAACTGGTCAAAGCTTTTCAGTGACTCAAGAAAGCATTAGGAGTATAGAAGATGACACCCTTCTTTCTAACCAGTATTACAAAGTTAGAAATATTTGAGCACAGTCTACCCCAACACATCTCAGACAATAGGTTTAACTGCATTTTACCCTCCAATACACCTTCTTTAGGCAGAAGTTGATTTGAACTACAAGATTTCCCCAAGGACAGCCCTGGCTCTCTGGAACACTAAGGGGGCTTCTGGAATGCATTTGATTTATTTATTTGTCATGATCATCATTACTGGTTCTATGGTTCAGTTAATACAGAGTACAAACTAAGTTTATGCGAGACTTAGTCCACAAAGATGCCAGTTCTGTTTCTCAACTATTTTAACTTGAATAATTTAAAGACCTGATATGTTATCAATTGTCCTTCAGCTTCAAACTGTATCAACATTGTGTTCTTTCACATAAAAGTTTCTTTTTAGCCTTCCATTTTCTGTGATAAATGGCCATACATCCCTGTTAACTGACCGGGATTACCCAGCATATGGAATGCCAGACCTTCCCTCTTTGAAATACAATTTCCTTTTGGCTTTTTGCCCAAACACCGTTAAGTGGTATTAGCTCCCCAGGCAGACCTCATCGTCTTTGAGTTAAATACAGTAAGAAGTGCTGATGCTTCTCTTTCACTAATATCTTTGCTCTGTAATCCTTTATTTTATGACCTGCCCCTGGCTGCTCCCTGAGCTAAGAATTTGCTGTTCATAAAGCGGGGTGACAAGTCTCAACACCTTATGATAAAGAAAGTGGTGTTACTTTAGCTTTCACATGAGCAATCAGGACACAATGTGAATGCAGATGCTCTAGGCTACTATCTGATCCAATGTGAAAGTAAAACATTATGCTTTCATGAAACCTGAGGAAAAAAATCTAGATTTTTGTTGTTTTAATCTTTTACTCCTAAAGTGATGCAGACAGAATCAACCACAGAGAGTCAGGTTGCAGCAGCACGAGGGCATCAGTGTCATCATCTCACAAGCCATTGCAACCTTCCTCAGATTAACGCATCGAAAGCAGGTTGACAAGAAATGCAACTTGGGTTGGTGTTCATAATCCTCCAATTGCCTAGCAATGTTTAGATCAGGAAGGAAAAAAAATTATAAATCTGTATTTTTCATCCTAGAAGACTCAATCTTGTATATATTATGTTTAACACAGACTATTTATAAAATAAGTCCTCTGTGTCAGGCACATTTTAAAGCACTTCACAAATATTAACTTATTAAATCATCATGATAACTGTATAGAATAGGTTCTAAATTACCACAGTTTTTACAGATGAAGAAGCTGAAGCACAGAGAGATTAAGTAAGTTGCCCAAGGTCACAGAGCTTGTAAATGGCAGAGCCAGACAATCTGGCTCCAAAGTCTATATGGTCCTCCACTGCAATATGTTGTCTGTCTCTATAAAGCAGTGTTGAATGTAAACCCCAGACTTTAAAATTTTTGATTAACACTAGTTAAGTTTTGTTAAGAAATAATAATAGTGGACCAACTTCAAAATGTGTATTAAAAATAGTGTGTATATGTAAGTACATAATATATATGTTATAGATTTTATTTTTATTAATTTGTAAAAGCCGTGGCAGTGTGATAAGGTAGAGAAGACAGATTATAGTACTTTGTCTCTAAAATTTTCAGTAAATATAACAGATTCTAAACAATTTAATTTTAATTTGGTAAACAGAACCAAAGACAAAAACCACATGATTATCTCAATAGAGGCAGAAAAGGTCTTTGACAAAATTCAACAGCCCTTCGTGCTAAAAACTCTCAATAAATTAGGTATTGATGGGACGTATCTCAAAATAATAAGAGCTATTTATGACACACCCACAGCCAATATCATACTGAATGGGCAAAAACTGGAAGCATTCCCTTTGAAAACTGGCACAAGACAGGGATGCCCTCTCTCACCACTCCTACTTAACATAGTGTTTGGAAGTTCTGGCCAGGGCAATCAGGCAGGAGAAAGAAATAAAGGGTATTCAATTAGGAAAAGAGGAAGTCAAATTGTCCCTGTTTGCGGATGACATGATTGTATATTAAGAAAACCCCATCATCTCAGCCCAAAATCTCCTTAAGCTGATAAGCAACTCCAGCAAAGTCTCAGGATACAAAATCAATGTGCAAAAATCACAAGCATTCTTATACACCAATAACAGACAAACAGAGAGCCAAATCATGAGTGAACTCCATTCACAATTGCTTCAAAGAGAATAAAATACCTAGGAATCCAACTTACAAGGGACATGAAGGACCTCTTCAAGGAGAACTACAAACCACTGCTGAACGAAATAAAAGAGGACACAAACAAATGGAAGAACATTCCATGCTCATGGATAGGAAGAATCAATATTGTGAAAATGGCCATACTGCCCAAGGTAATTTATAGATTCAATGCCATCCCCATCAAACTACCAACGACTTTCTTCACAGAATTGGAAAAAACTACTTTAAAGTTCATATGAAACAAAAAAAGAGCCCACATTGCCAAGACAATCCTAAGCCAAAAGAACAAAGCTGGAGGCATCCCACTACCTGTCTTTAAACTATACTCCAATGCTACAGTAACCAAAACAGCATGGTACTGGTACCAAAACAGAGATATAGACCAATGGAACAGAACAGAGCCCTCAGAAATAATACCACACATCTACAACCATCTGATCTTTGACAAACCTGACAAAAACAAGAAATAGGGAAAGGATTCCCTATTTAATAAATGGTACTGGGAAAACTGGCTAGCCATATGTAGAAAGCTGAAACTGGATCCCTTCCTTACACCTTATACAAAAATTAATTCAAGATGGATTACAGACTTAAATGTTAGACCTAAAACCATAAAAACCCTAGAAGAAAACCTAGGCAATACCATTCAGGACATAGGCATAGGCAAGGACTTCATGACTAAAACACCAAAAGCAATGGCAACAAAAGCCAAAATTGACAAATGATATCTAATTAAACTAAAGAGCTTCTGCACAGCAAAAGAAACTACCATCAGAGGGAACAGGCAACCTACAGAATGGGAGAAAATTTTTGCAATCTACTCATCTGACAAAGGTCTAATATCCAGAATCTACAAAGAATTCAAACAAACGTACAAGAAAAAAACAAACAACCCCATCAAAAAGTGGGCAAGGTATATGAACAGATACTTCTCAAAAGAAGATATTTATGCAGCCAAAAGACGCATGAAAAAATGCTCATCATCACTGGCCATCAGAGAAATGCAAATCAAAACCACAATGAGATACCATCTCACACCAGTTAGAATGGCGATCATTAAAAAGTCAGGAAACAACAGGTGCTGGAGAGGATGTGGAGAAATAGGAACACTTTTACACTGTTGGTGGGACTGTAAACTAGTTCAACCATTGTGGAAGACAGTGTGGCGACTCCTCAAGGATCTAAAACTAGAAATACCATTTGACCCAGCCATCCCATTACTGGGTATATACCCAAAGGATTATAAATCATGCTGCTATCAAGACACGTGCACACGTATGTTTATTGCAGCACTATTCACAATAGCAAAGACTTGGATCCAACCCAAATGTCCATCAATGATAGACTAGACTAAGAAAATGTGGCACATATACACCATGGAACACTATGCAGCCATAAAGAAGGATGAGTTCACATCCTTTGTAGGGACATGGATGAAGCTGGAAACCATCATTATGAGCAAACTATTGCAAGGACAAAAAACCAAACTCCACATGTTCTCACTCATAGGTGGGATTTGAACAATGAGAACACTTGGACACAGGAAGGGGAACATCACACACCAGGGCCTGTTGTGGGGTGAAGGGAGGGGGCAGGGATAGCATTAGGCGATATACCTGATGTAAATGACGAGTTAATGGGTGCAGCACACCAACTTGGCACATGTATACATATGTAACAAACCTGCACATTGTGCACATGTACCCTAGAACTTAAAGTATAATAAAATAGTGTGTATATGTAAATACATAATATATATGTTATAGATTTTGTTTATTTTTATTGTTTAACTTGTAAAAGCCTTGGCAGTACGATGAGGTAGAGAAGACAGATGATAGTACTTTGTCTCTAAAATTTTCAGTAAATAAAACAGATTCAAAACAATTTTAATTTTAATTCGGTTTTGATAAGCTTAAGTGACTACTATTATTTCCCCTAGAACATGCGGATTTCATGTTACTGCTTCTACAAAATGAAGAAAGAAAAATATCATGTTTTTAAATGTCATCCTACTTCTTTCCTGAACAGCACAGTGTTCCAATACGAATGATGTGGCCAAGTAAAAGCAACAAGGGGTATGGACAGGGAATATACATGATCAACCCTCAATCCAAAACTGTTCTTTTTCAACTTTCTGTGTCTTCTTTACCCCCTCGTTCCTCCTCCAAATATAGCTCTACACTCATGTTACCCAAGGGTTTCTTAAAGGTATTCCTTCAGATAATAACAGCAATAATATTAAGAAATTATTAATAACACACGTTTACTAGCAGGCGCTATGTTAATGAACACACAGAGGAGAAAATACACATTGGGGCCTGTCTGAGGGTAGAGGTTGGGAGAAGGGAGAAGATTAGGAAAAATAACTAGGCTTAATACCTGGGTGATGAAAACAGTCTGTACAACAAAATCCTATGACATACGTTTACCTATGTAGCAAACCTGGACATATATCCCTGAACTTAAAATAAAAGTTAAAAAAAAAATTTAAAAATTTAAAAGAATCTTGCAATAATGACCTCTTTCAATACTCATATTTGGACTGTGATGTTATGAAAATGACAGTCAAGATATTTAACACTAGTTAGAATGGCCTCTGGCCACAAACAATGAATAAGGGAGTGAGCAAACTGTGAGGTATCAGCCCTGCTGTAAGTGTGTGTATATTATTTTCATCACACCAGTTTATGCTTGACTTTGAGATGGTCTCTTTGTTTTTTTGGTTTTTTGGTTTTGTTTTTTTTTTTTTTTTTTGAGATGGAGTCTCGCTCTGTCGCCAGGCTGGAGTATGGTGGCACGATCTCAGCTTACTGCAACCTCCAACTCCCTGGTTCAAGCTATTCTCCTGCCTCAGGCTCCCAAATAGCTGGGATTACAGGCGCATGCCACCACACCCAGCTAATTTTTGTATTTTTAGTAGAGATGGGTTTTCACCATGTTGGCCAGGATGGTCTCGATCTCCTGACCTCGTGATCCACCCGCCTTAGCCTCCCAAAGTGCTGGGATTACAGGTGTGAGCCACCGTGCCCGGCCAAGATGGTCTCTTACACTATGGAGTTAATAGATTTGTTTTGGAAAAGAGCAGTCAGTTGCCAAAATGTTTAGAAATCACTGCATATTGTTTTTCCTATTTTGGATATAAACAAATGTTTATTAGCACATTAATGGCTGCTGAGAAACTAATGGATGTTCAGAAATCTCTTTTACTTGATTAAATCCAGAGTTTTTGTGACTTCATTGGTTAGAAAACAAATTCTTCATGTATCACCTGTTAACAGTATTCCAAAAACACAGTTTGGGAATTGTGCACTATAAAAATATTTATGTTTCTTAAAAATAAAATCTTCCTTGACCACTGCAGGCCATGAACATTTGGAGCTACATATGTCTCTTCCTTGTCATATATAATTCCTCAGAATATAATCTACCTTCACTGTGACATTTGCTCACCTCCCATCCTCTCCTGAGTTCAGTTCTACCCAACTGAAATGATTCCTGTTGAGCCACCAACACCACATTATTGACACATCCCACAGATTACTTTAGATTCTTTTCTTACCACTTGTCTCTACTACACTGAGGGATATCTTCATTTTTGAAATTCTCTTTCTTGGTCACATTCATGCCACAATTTTCTTGCTTGGCTTATTATTTTCTCCGCCTTTTATGCCTATTCTTCCTCCACCTACCCTAAAGTGTACATATTTCCCAGGTTTCCATAGTTAGTCATTTTCTCTTCTTAATTCCAAGTTTATCCAAGAAAGATAACAGATTATAATGATCTTGCCGATATAATAATCTGTCTTAAGTCTGAATTCCATTCCAGATATCTTCCCTGAGCTTCAGAATCATATACCCCATCATTACCTGGACAAATATATATGAAGAACTGCAAAAATCTCAAACCTGACAGGTACAACAGCTACAAGAATAAACTAACCATTACTTTACCCCACCTCCTGCCTGAACCCCATCAAACCGCCTCACCTGTTTTCACTAGTGGCATCACTGCCCACCTGGTGGATTGTACCAGGAATCTGAGGGTCATTTTGCTTTCTCAACACTCAATTAAACTTATTCATAAACAAATTTGGAACATGTCCAAGGCAACTATATAAATTATCTACGAAATCAAGAAACTTTGGGGGACTGAAGGAGTGTACAGAGAGCTATTAATAATGAAAATGAAGTAAATAGCATAAACAAGACTATGTCCAGCATCTGAGATGAATGGTCATGTAATATTTTCCATCTTCTCAAGAGCCCGAAATCTGTCCCTTACTACGACTCCTGACTGGTCATCAGATCTAATGGGATCCTCCCAACTCTATCTAACATGAGCTATCAGAATGGGTCTACTGAACCTCAAGTTTGGCTGGATTATGCTTTTGGCTAGAACAAAATCTTATGATGCCATCGCCTGTCCCAGATAAGCTTTTTTTCCACCTGTGCTTTCATACCTATGGGACTCCTCTTTCTGCTAGAATGTCCTTCTCTTCCTTCCCATAAATTCATTATTTGGTTAATTTTAGTCATATTTGAAAACTTAGTCTAAGAATTAATTCCTTTAAAAAGCCTTCCATTACTGTTGTTCTTCTCCAGGTAGAACATCTCCAGGGGGGCTAACTGCCCCTTCTTTGTGTTATCACATCAAGCTGTAAATACCTCTTTGCCTTTACCATACTGCTGTTTAATAATTCCTGACTTGGAAACTATAAGAAAATTTGTGTTTATTACATATGCTGTATGTATATTTTAATTTATTTATTTATTGAAGAATAACTCTACAAATTCATTAGATCTTTGAAAGTAATGCACAATTAATGTTTCTTAAATATTGATGAGTGCTTTAAAATGAAAGTACATTTCCCCAATATTTCTGTCATAGCAATAATCATCGCTAACACAGAATTGACAAATTCAAAGAATTTTTGAGTTACTAAGCTATAATTATCTGTATTTCATTATCATTTAATTTATTATATACATACATTCAATTTAATAGACTACAAGAAATTAAGCAATATTTCAAGTTTGACATTGTTTTCAAAGGCAAAGATTCAAATGTATTTTAAATAAAATGGTAATTCAAAAAAGTATAACTACTAATATAAAACCTGCAAAAAAGAGAAAA
Source organism: Pan paniscus (assembly GCF_029289425.2). Taxonomy (NCBI): domain Eukaryota; kingdom Metazoa; phylum Chordata; class Mammalia; order Primates; family Hominidae; genus Pan; species Pan paniscus. Next base: position 95,019,313 of record NC_073263.2, on the reverse strand, counting down.
TGGTTATGATAATACGCAAGGAAGTATTATCCTAACATGGAAACAGTTAAGGATATATTATTCTAAGCAGAAAATTATAATATTCCCAAAAGAGGTTCACAGCATACTCGGGATTAGAGACAAAAATCTTTCAGAATATACAGCCTTTTGTCAAATTGATTTCTGTGAGATTACAAACAAATACCAGTGAGACAATTTGCATAAGGTATACTGACATACCTGATTTACCTAGGGTATCTGTTTCATAACAATTAATTATAGATTCTTGGAGAACTAAAAACAGTTTCACTTCCTAAACTGATGAAAATATCCTACGGAAAATGATATCTGTTATTAAAACAAGGATGATAATGTAAAGAATGAACTACATTTTACATCAAGTAGTGAGAGAATAACCCAAAAAAACTGTTGCTATGGCAGATGCTGAAGGAGATAACACACCCTGGATCCATAAGCACCACATTTTCTGAAATATTTACAAAATTTTAATACTTTTTTTGTACAAAAGTGCATCTTTTCCCAGGATTAAGTTAAAACCAATTTGCTCTAAGAGTCTAAACAAGGAAAATAGTTAAATGATTCAAAACCCACTGTAAAGAATACACCTTGGTGAGTGTTCTGTTTTCTACACAAGTAAGTCTTGTGACATTCAAATACAGGGCACACAATATGTAGCTAATTTCCAAATAAGTGATTCCAGCATTAGCTGTGTTAGGGAGAAATGTGGTCTAATATAATTTTAGTCACACTGACAATTGAAACAACACTCTGTGGGCTAACAGCACAATGCAGCCACCATTTAGAAACACTGTTTCTACCATGAGCCGCATTCTTATTGCCGAATGATTAATTAAAACATAAAACCATATATGAATAAACATTATTTTAGGGCTCTTTTTATTACTAAATTACACTACAAACATATACGCTATCACATTTGGGAATAGCAAGTCAATTTTAAAATATAATAATTTAAGTTAGAATTATTGCAGGATAGCATAAAGCCTGCAAATCGATTGGAAGTTTATTATTAAAAGTATCTTAGATATAATTGAATAGATGACTGAATGGATAGAAATAATCAGATATTGGTAAAAACTAGAAAATTAACATTCTAATTTCTATATAATAACTAATGATTTATTACTTTTTACAACACAAATTATATCAAACCAGTAAGTACTTATCTAGTTCAAAGCATCTCTGCTACATGATTATTGACTGATAAGTTTCACAACAGTAATCATATCAGTTAACTAAAAAAGCACAGTGATTTCAATATATTGGTTTAATTGAGAACCTAAAGTTTTTTGTCCAATTTCTAATAAAATGATACATCAGTGAAAGGTGGGACTCCAGGATTTAATTATGAGAAATCAAACTACGTATGTCTCCATGCCCTTGCTAAAATGAAAATGAAGATTATGCATTAAAGAAATATTTAATAAAACAATTGCCAGTATTGTAACATGCACGTACGAAGTGATCAAAGTCAGAAAATCTCCACCTGGCTATCAGGATGAGTGCCTGTCTGTCATGGGTAACACTGAGCCAAGTCCTTAGGCTCTTGGTCACATTTACGGTCTCCTAAGGAAAACCAGCTATGCACTCTTGTACTCTAAAACGCAAGCAGACTTACAGACCACAAAGCACGTTTCAAAAATGCACGTAACAAAGACATCTTAAATAGATTTAGAAAACCTCCATATGGTAAATTGCGCAAAATGAAAATAAATACTATTTGATTATTACAAACGCACTTGCTACAGAACTGCTTCATACATCTCAATTTGGGGTCTATAATTTCCTGTAACAAAAAGGAAAATACAAAATATATGAATCTCAGTATATTTTAAACATTCCATGCCACCTGGTGCTTTTGTTTCTTTTCTTTTATTTTCTGTGGTTTTGCCTTCTATTCCTGAGCAAGAGATTTCTTACCCATTAACTTAGGCCTACGAATCAAGTAGAATGCAACTAATATACCTCTAAATTTAACTTTATTTCTTCATGATAGATTACTTTTGATTTGATTAATATAAACTGCATTGTGCTATATTTTAGGATCCTCTATGAACAGATTCTCAAATTAACTGTAGTAAAATGTAGGAGAAACAACGAATTAGTTGGCATTTTATCTTTGGTGAATTAATTCTTGTTTTTAATTAGACCCTCAGAAGGGCAATTAAGCAAGGAAAAGAAATTAAAAAGCATCCAGTTTGGAAAGGAAGAAATAAAGATACAATATTCAGAGATGTATAATCTTGTATATAGAAAATCCTTAAAATTTGTTAACTATATAATTAATAAATGAGTTTAGCAAGGCTGTTAATTCTGAAATTAACAGAAGAAAAGCACTTGTGTTCCTACACACTAACAAAGAGGAACCTGAAAATGAAATTAGGAATAAAATACCTAGGAATAAATGTAATGAAAGAAGCGTAAGAGGTGTACGCTGAAATTTACAAAATATTATTGAACTAAATTAAAGACCTAAATAAGTGTAAAGATATCTCATGATCATGGATCACAAGACTAAATAGTGTTAAGGTGGCAACACTCCAAAATTGATCCAAAGATTGAATACAATTTCTGTCAAAATCTCAGCCACCCTTTAAAAAAATTGACAAGCTCATTATAACATTGGTTTGGAAATGCAAGGGAACGCAAATAGTCAAAATGATCTTGTAAAAGAAGAACAAATTTGCAAGACTCACTCCTCAATTTCAAGTCTTAATACAAAATGGTAGTAACCAAGGCACTGTACTACTAGCATGAGCATAAACAGACAATAATAGAATTGAGAGTCCAGAAATAAATCCTTGTCTGTATGGCTAAGGGTGCCATGGCCATTCAATGGAGGAAATTACAGTGTATTCAACAAATGATTCTGCCACAACTGAGTATCTACGTACAAAAAATGAAGCTGGATCCCTACTTCACAAAATATACAAAAATTATCACCAAAAAAATAAGGCTACAGGATCTGAGACCTAAATGTAAGAGCTAAAACTATAAACACTCATATAAGAAAACATAAGAGTAAAGATCCATAATCTTGGATTCTTAGCTATAACACCAAAGAAACAAGCGACAAATGAAAAAAGATAAATCAACAACTTCAACAAAATGTTAAAAATTTTGTGCATCAAAGGACAGCATCAAGAAAGTGAAAAGACAACACACAGAATGAGAGAACATATTTGCAAATTACATATTGACTAAAGGGCCCATATTCCAAATATATAAATACTCCTTACAATACACCAATAAAAAGATGAATCACCTCATTTAAAAATGAATAAGAAATCTGAATAGACATTTCAAAAGAGATATACAGACAATCAGCTCCTACAAAGAGCTAATGCTCAAAATCGTTAGCCATCAGGAAAATACAAACCAAAACCACAATGAGATACCACTTTATGACCACTGCGATGACTATAATCAAAGGGACAAATAGCAAGTATTGTTGAGGATGTGGAGAACTGGAACCCTCATGCATTGCTAGTAGCACTGAAAAATGACACAGATGCTTCAGGAAACAATCTGGATGTTTCTCAAACAGTCAAATATGGAACTACCGTATGATCCACTCCTAGGTATTCACCCACTAAAAATGAAGACATATGTCCCTCACATAAAAACATATAAGCAAATGTTCATAACAGCATTAGTGATAATATGCAAAGAGCAGAAACAACTCAAATGTCTATCAAATGATGAACAGATAAACAAAAAGTGGCATGTTCACACAATAGAAAATTATTAGGCAATAAAAAGGAATGGCATTCTTCCATGTGCTACAGTGTAGATGACCCTTGAACATACTACACTAAGTAAAGAAATATACAAATCTATAGAGACAGAAGGTAGATTAGTAGTTGCCAAGGGATAGGGAACCAGGGCAATACGGAGTGACCACTAGTGGATACAGGGTTTCTTTGGGAGTGATACTAAAATGTTCAAGAAATCGAGAGTGGTGATCAAAGCACAACTTTATTAATATATTAAAACCACAGTACTGTAAATTCAAGATGGTGAGCTTCATTGTGTGTAAATTATAACATGATAAAGCTGTTATTTTTTCCAAAAATCACGTTCTTGTCCCCCTACCTGGTTTTTAAACTCATCTTATAAAATAGCAAAATAAATAATTCTGTTGCAAAACTTCTGTTCATAGTATCAAGCTTATATTTCATCCATTTCAACCGTTTGAAAAGAGAAAATATAACTAAATTTTTTTATTTAATTCAAAAGGTTACCCTTTAAAGAAATGTAAGTAAAGGAATCACCTGGATAATTTTCTACAATGCATTGAGAAGAATATTAAAGAAACATATTTCCCCTAAATCAATGTGTATATTACAGTTTAAAATGTTAATTAGTTTTCATTTAAGCATTAATGTCCCTTGGAGACACAGAGACAAAAGCCACAGGTGGGAATTAAAGTAACACTGCTTATCAGAAATAAAGAATAATGTCTATGTTGCCAAAGTAACAAAACTGTCTCATGTATGATTTGACATTCACTTATCAATGTTTCTAAAATGCAACTCTTATCTTGCCTTTGTTGTAAATTTCATTTCCCAGCAATGATTTCAGATTCCCCTCTATATGCATGTCTCATTTATTTGTTTCCAGAATGAATTAAACCATAGAGATATGGCCAGGGCTGTTTCTGTCTCACTCTCCATGAGAAATAAATCATTGTTTTAATCCAGAAGACTACACTGTATGATTATTACTCACAATTTTCAGCCTTCTATATGAACTCTCTCTTCTAATGATCCCCAAATCACAACATTGCTGATGGCAAGTGATCCTAAAGGTAATATAGATCACAGTACAATGTAGATGATCCATAAATGTTTGCTGAATTAAATCTTCTAACTTTTGATAGCATACCACCACACCTAGCTAATTTTTTTATTTTTAGTAGAGATGGGGGGGCTCTCACCACGTTGGCTGGGCTGGTCTCGAACTCCTGACCTAAGGTGATCTGCCCGCCTTGGCCTCCCAAAGTTCTGAGTTTACAAGCATGAGCCACCACGTCGAGCCCTTCATCCCATGCTGAACAGCGCTAATTGTTAGATACTTCTCCTAACTTTAACTTCTCAGATCATCTTTGTGTCCTCTGTAGCTACATACAATCCTGCTTTTATGCTTTCCCTATGGATATTTTGAAATGTTTATCATGCTTGATGTTGCTCAGCCTGTTTTTTGCTTGTAGGTTTGCTTCCAAGCTCAGAAATTTTATACTTGTACAATTGTCAAATCGAGCTTGCCCTTCAAATTTAAATCTATAGTTTTTGGATCTGGTTCTTAGTTCCTTTTTAGGAACTATCCTAAAAAGAGATAAATGCTAAATTCACATTTTTTGAATTGGTAATAGTTTCCCAAGACATAATGCTATTCCACCCATCTTCCAAGCAGGTGTGCTCCTTTTAACAAAGATGTAGCTTTATTCTGGTTGCAAGGCCTATCCTTCAAAATCTAGATGTCATCTGGTTCAACAAGCCTCCAGCAAACAATTCTTTATGGTTTGTTCACTCCGGTAGCTTAAGCTACAGCCTGCATGGAAAATTTCCCTTTCTGAGTACACCCATGTAGCCAGCTACAGGACTTTGTAAATATCTCCCTCTCTCTCAAAAGGTCCAACATGCCTATAATATAGTAGTCTTCAGAGCTATTTCCAAAATTAATTCTGACAGTATTATTTGTCCTTTAAAGTACCAGTAAAATAGGTTGGGTGTGTAGTTTTGGTAAGTTTGGGAGGTTATCTTCCAAAGTTCAGGTACACTTCATAGAGACACATCATATACTGACTGACCATTTCATAGGGATGTAACATGATTTCCTTAAGTTTTACTAGTAACATGTCCCTCACATCATCACTGCCATAACAATGATCACATTGCTCCCAGTGCCAAAACCAGGTGATCTCACTCTGAAATTCTCCTTCATGTGCTATGGATCCAGAAGATTCAGATAAATACTCTGAAGGAGGCGGATGTATTTGAAACAACTGCACCTCACCTCCAGAATTTGCTTATAGAACCATGATAATTTCAGGAATTTTTTTCTGGTAAATTATACCTGTGTTGGTGCCACTTGTTGATGTCAGGGTGACAATTTACACAGATACAGTTTACCAAAAACTATACTGTCTGGTGAAGACATTCTGAGAAATCTACTCTGTATCAGACCAATTTGTAAATGGGGATTTCAGGTAGTCATTTATTCAACCTGTACTTCTCAAGCACATTTAGGCATTATTTGGCCTAAAGAGAAGAACTAAAGAAAAAAATGGCTGTGAGACCTGGGCCATGTCTTACTGATGACTTTTTTCACTGGAGACTAGAACTATGTTATAACTCATAGATGAAAACACTGAGCCTGGGCATCTAACATTTCTAGTTTGTTCTATGATTTCTAGGCTGAATTTTCTAAAGAGAGAAATCATTGCTTGACCAGATTTAAAACTTCCCAATAGACATCTCATAGTAAATGTCCCCAAAATGCCCAATGACCAGGCTCTAGCTACTCTAAAAGCCTCCATTTAAACAGATGTAATAAGACAAAAAAAATTGCCAAGAGATAATCCAAGTACCATTAACTATCTTATATATTAATAACTCTAAATAAGCAGCTCATATGCGGTACTATGTTAAGATTAAAAGCCTTCATACATTTGTTCTTATATTAAAATGAACACCTGCTGTTAAGTCTGTACTCACTCTGCACATAAGAAACAAATAGTTAAGGAAGCAGTAATTAAAGGAACTCTCAAATACTAGCCTCTTTGGAGAAAAAATAATTTTATGTAGCCAGATTTTACTGATATGTGCACTCTTAGCTCAATATATGAGAATTATCCTTAAAAGAGTACCAACTCTCAATTCTGTAAGTTATATGCACATCTTCAAATATGGCTCTGATTACATCCTCCTTTTTTTAAGAAAATAAACTATTTATTTGTGAACTGTTTGCTAATGATAGTTAAATTAACTGAGTTTTGGCAGTTCTCTAATCTACTTCAAGATTTTACTAATCCAGTCATTCTCTTCAGTTTTCCTTGGAAGCATGAAAACTTGTTTAAACATCATAAAAATGTTACTATCAGCCCAAACCAGAGGAATGTTGCAAAAGAAAAATTGTAGAGCAATGCCTCTAGCATGTGAAGGCAGCTCTAACATCCATAAAGTCAAGAGGAATCTTCCTTTCTCTCATTCATGGAAAAAACAGTTTATATGCTTTAAGAATTCAGGTAACTACACAATTTGAATTTACAAAAATTGTCTTTAATTCTATGAATTTGTAAAAACCTGTTTTTTCTCCTAAATTAAATAAATATTTTAAAATCTGGGATACTCTAAAATATCACTTTTGTTTTTCATAAATAAAAAAATTTAAATATAAATAATGTTAAACATGAAACCACTGGGAATGCATCACCCATTCCCCAATAGTATTTATAACTAGTCAGAGAAAAATGGAGGTGTTTTTCATCAAAACTTTCCTCAGAATATCTACATGCGGTTCTTATAGCTATTATAAAATAATGAACACTGATATCAGCTCATTTAGAAAGCGGATTATAACATAATGTTTTTAAGTGGATTATAACATAATGTTAACAGGAAAATGTTTAAATTCTAAAATTTTCCCTAAATTATTGGAATAGGCTTCAAGAAAATAATCATGTTTCATAGTCATATATTAATATTTGTACATAGCATATTTTAATCATGTTTATACACCCCAATATTTTATTTATAAAATAGTGTGACCAAAATAAAAGGTATGCCATCTTACAAAAAAAAGTCATTTAATATTGGATAAATAGTTCTAAGGGCAGAAAATGCTGAAGCAAAGGCAGTAACCAACATGCCTTGAAAAATTACTTCTACTTTTTACATGTTAGCTATTTAGTGATAGAAATGCGAAAGTTTAGAAAAGCACTTACAGTAATCAACAATTACGTATTAAGAACTCTATCCACCAAAATAATTCAAGTACGATGTAGCAAAAACTTATGGATAAGTTTTTTGTAAATAGTGTTTACTGATGAACTGAGGTGGCATGCAGAACCCCGCAGTTGGATTGTTATTTGAAACAAGTTGGTCAACTTTTCATTGCTTGTTGCTACCATAAAAAAGCTACTGACATGCCAATGGATGACTAAGACTGGAGAGAAGTCAAGAGAGGAGCATTCTTTTGAAGACCAGTGGCTACGTTTATATTATTTAGTTGTGTGCGCGTGCACACACACACACACACAGACACACACAATAGGAATAGCAAGTCATACTAATTTCTATTGCAGAAAATCTGAATAAAAATGTTCAGAGGGACATCCTTCCAACACTTATTTTCCTGTTACATCAATAGTTTAAAATGTACTGCTGACTTCTCATGCTGTTGAAGGTAGCAAAATTCACATTAATATTCTCATTTGAATGGATTTTCCCATAAAATATAGGGAGACCATACTAATACGAAAAAATCAGTCAGCTGACTGTCCCATATAGTTTAACAGTACTCATATATATTTAAGAGGACATGAACAAGGGAATACTCTCTCATTAAAAAAAAAAAAAATCCCAGTCATTCTCAAAAGCGTAACAAATAATTCTCCTAGACTATCTTATTAGCAATATCATGAATTATACAACAGAAACGCTTGTTCAAATGTTTTTTCTGATAAGAAACACTGCATTTTAAAAAGCAACCTCTATTTTAATATTTAATACCTCAGCCTATCTAGAGCTCCAAAAGTAGCAAGCTATTTCAGAAAGAAGTGCACTTCTAGTAATGTTAAAAGCATTTCTGGCATTTTATATTATCTGCTTTTTAATGACTGTATTTTCCTAGCATTAAAAATGAATTAATCTCTTTCTCCCTAAGTACTCTCTTGAACATATAGTGAAAGAAATAGTTCAACAGGTTATTTTCCCTTGCTAAAGCCACATAGATCATTGCCTCTCTTTGCATATCTGGTTTAAAAGCAAAACATCTTACTGTGCATCCAACTCAAAGCTCATCACCTGTATACAGTTTCAGATATAGAAAGTTTTATTATTTTCTATAGAAAATAGAAAAAGTACTGATTTTAGGCTAGAGTATTGAAATACAAATGAAACGTAATTAAGGTACTATCTATACAGTTTCATTCAGCAAGAAAGTTGGTTATTTTTACTCTACAGTGTAAAAATAAAATCATTTTAAGTAATTAACATTAATAATTTGGAATAGTCTATAAGAAATGCAAGCAATTGCCTCCCATCAATTCTGCAAAATTATATTACAGTTATTAAATAGAGGTGTTCTTGCTTTTGCATTCTGACATGTTTCAATCATCATAGTGGTTGCTGTGTGTGTTTGTGTGTGTGTGTGTGTGTGTGTGTATTTATTTATTTATCTAAGGATTCAGGTCTCACCGTGTCACCCAGACTGGAGTGTCCTGGCATGATCATAGCTCAGTGTAGCCTTGAACTCCTAGAATCAATCGTCTGGCCACAGCCTCCTGAGTAGCTGCAATTATAGGCACATGCCACCACACCTGCCTAATTATTTTATTTTTTTAGAGGCTGGGTCTTGCAATGTTGAAGTTCTGACCTCCAGCAATCCTCCTGCCTCAACCACCTGAGTTGTTGGAATTATAAGCATAGCCACCATCCCTGGCACTAAGTATTAATTTAAATCACACTGATGGGACAATAGCATTATAATTACTTTAAAAAATGGAATAAAAAAGTTTCGACCCCAGGTGAGATGGGAGTGATCACCTTCCAACATGACTCTCACTGAAGACAGCCACAAAACCCGGACAGACTGCAAGGACCAGCTATTTGAAGACTTTGAAAAGTACACAGTATATGGAAGAGTAGAGAAGAAGATCAGAATTCAAAATACCATTAATCCAATAATGAGTTTGGAATTTTTTCCCTCCAGTATATCCTGGGCTGAACTCAACACACTGGGGTTCCAGAAGGTAGGACCAACTATGTTTTTTCTCTGCCCTCCCAAAACTTGGCCCTGGGTGCTGGCACAGTTACAGAAGGTCATGGTAAACAGTGGTAACTAAAGTCTCAGCATTCTGCTTGGGGGAAAAAGAAGGCTCAGACAACTGGAAAATTCCAGAGAATAATGGCAGAGAAAATGTTGAGAAAGTAACCGCAAACATTTTTATAAACACCTGGGCTCATCTACAGCTCCCTAAATGTAGACTTGATCCTATTCAGCACACTAAAAACCTTGAGAAGTGAATCCATATATAGCCTACCACCCAGGACTCAAGTTGGACCCTGGAAGGTACAAACAAGAAACAGATCCAAGTAACACTGTGAAGACTTGAAAACTTATCTGACATCAGGACTACAACCTACAGAAGGCAAGTTGAAAGTTGTGGCCTAAACTCAGCCAGCTTAACTGACCACTAAAAACATAAATATCAACAGTTTCCACAGCATTTAAACAAGACAGAGTCTCATGTAATAATGATGTCAGCTACAGGCAATCCGGAGCAGCTGCTGCCATGGTGCTGGCTGCAGTGGGGAGATGTGAGTGATGGCAGCAGGGGGAACTGAAGAAGCAGCAGTGGCAGCAGTGGGTCTCTTTGCCCCACATACCCAAGGCAGCCGACTACACAGCCAACCACACCACCCCCACCTTCACATAGCCAGGTGGGACCTACCCAGAGGCCCAGACTATAAAATCCATGGCTTGGGATTCGGCCCTGTGTCGCCACTCTTGCCTGATGCTGCTGTGGGGAGGACACAGGGAGGAGGTGGAGCTGGGCCTGGGATGGTGCCACATTCCATGGAGACACCATGATGGGGCCAGGCCAAGCCATCTGCCAGTAGGGGAGCAGCATGGTCAGGCACAGAGGAGTGGGCAAAGAGGGGCCCAGTGAGGACCTGAAGTCCCCAAATCAGGCTGTGAGGAGGCACAACTGGTGCTGCCTGTATGCTCTACCAAGTGCATATGCATGCGCTCCACTGTCTTCCCATGTGCAGGTCCCAGGCATCTCTGGATTCTGCACCCTCAGGGGTCTGGGAAGGCCCTCCTGACCCCACAGGCTTGGTGGTGCCTGCTCTCACTTCCTGGCCTTTCCCCATTCCCAGTGCCTGCTCCGATCTTGTAGTGGGGTTGGGTCCAAGCATGGGTGCTATCACAGCCCAGCCAGGTGTGTGCATGCTCCAGCAGTGCTGACACATCATCCCCCTGCACCCTGGCCTGCTCCATACTTTGGGCACCAAAGAGTGGGTGGGAGAAACAAGTAGGGGCTTAGGGCAGTTCAACACTGACCTATAGGTGCCCCTTGGTGAGAGCAGCCTGGGCCCATGGACGGCAGCAGGAGGCAGACAGGCTCCTGGACAAAAGGGGGCAGGTCCCTGGTGAGGCCCTACCTTCAGGCCAGGCTGCCAGTCCCACTCACTGAAGTGGGAATTGTAGTGACTTTTCTGGGCCCACCCATGGCCACCCATGGACCAATTGGTGCACATTTCCTCCCATGCGAGGCCCATAAAAGCCCCAGGCTCAGCCACAGCTGAGCAGATCATGGGTCAACTAGCTAGAGGGAGGAGCTACCCTCTCTCCTGTGAGTAAGCACATGGGACAATCTGTCTGCAGAGAAGAGCTACCCTCTCTGCTAGGAGCTAAGGAGCTTTCTCCCTGTGGGAGACTGAGGTGTTCTGTTGCTCAGTAAAGCTCCTCTTGTCTTGCTTACCCTTCACTTGTCTGTGTACCTCATTCTTCCTGGTTGCAGGATAAGAACTCGGACCTACTGAATGGCAAAGCTAAAAGGGCTGTAACACAAACAGGGCAGAAAGATGCCCCTTTCTCACCACATTGCAAAGAGAAGGAGAGGAGAGAAGAAAAGAAGGAGTTTGTGGCCCTTCTAGGAGCCCAAACTTGGGAGCTCCACATGCCAGACCAGGCCTGTGACTCCCTCTTTGGGGCCCTGCAGTTCCTGGCATCTCCAAGCTTCCGGGCACCCCCACATTTTCCAGTGCCAGGCAGGGAAGCTGTTTGCAGTAACGCCTGGTCCAATCACAGCCTCTTGGAGAGCCGGCGCCCATGCCGGCACCTGGAGCTGCCCACTCTACTGCAGCAGCCAGCGTGTCTACAGCACAGTGGCCGGACCCCACACTTGCTCACACACCCCTCACCACTCCACACCTCCATGACTTACAGTCTCCCTTGGAGGCATGTGATCCATACCAATAGCATGAGCTGAGTGCAGCCTGCTAGGCCAAGAGGATGGAATGGGCCCTGTGGGCCCTAGGAAAATGCGGAAAAGGCACCAGCAGCCACAGGTTTCTGGCCAGAAAAATAACATCCCAAAGATCAGTAAAAATAAAATGTTCAAGATAATATAAAAAATTACTCAGCATATAAAGAACAGGAAAAATCTCGATTGCACAGGAAAGGACATTAAAAAGATACCATTACACTATGGTCAAGTGGCCAAGAAGACATAACCATCTTAGTTGTGTATGCACCAAAATCAGAACTAAATCCACAAATCTAAAACCAACAATTCTGAAAATAGAAATAGACAAAGCTACAAATATAGTGTAGGACTTCAATACTTCTCTCTTGGTAACAGATAGAACACATAGATAAAGAGCCAGCAAGAACTGAGAAGCACTGAACATTTCCATAAGTCAACTGAATCTAATTGACATTTATAGGTTACTCTGCCCAACAACAGCAGAATATACATTCTATGCACATGCATCTGGAATATTCCCCAGGATAGACCATATCCTGGGTCATAAAACTAACAACAATGCACTTGAAGTCATTAAAAGCATACACAGCGTGTTCTCTGTAACTGAATTAAATCAGAAAACATTAACAAAAAAACATAAAATTCCCATTAAACACTTGAAAACTAACAACACACTTCTAAATAATCTATGGGTCAAAAAGAAAATTTCAAGAGAAATTATAAAATATTTTAAACTGAATGAAAATACAGTGACAGTTTATAAAATGAAGCTAAATATAGGAGAAAATTTGCTTTTTTTTCTTTTGAGATGGAGTCTCGCTCTGCCGCCCAGTGTGGAGTGCAGTGGCAAGATCTGCAAGCTCTGCCTCCCAGGTTCACGCCATTCTCCTGCCTCAGCCTCTCAAGTAGCTGGGACTACAGGCACCCGCCACCACGCCTGGCTAATTTTTTTTTTTTTTTTGGTATTTTTAGAAGAGACAGGGTTTCACCACGTTAGCCAGGATGGTCTTGATCTCCTGACCTCGTGATCTGCCTGCCTTGGCCTCCCAAAGTGCTGGGATTACAGGCATGAGCCACTGCACCCAGCCTAAATGCTTATATAAGAAAAGAAGAGAGACCTCAAAATTTCCATCTTAACTAGCTAGGAAAAAAGGAGCAAAATAAACACAAAGCAAGTAGAAGCAAGAAAATAAGAATATGAAAAGCCAAAATCAATGGAATTGAAAAATCAAAAGCAATTGAGAATATCAGTAACAACAAAAACTGATTTTTAAAAAATCAACAAAATTGGTAAACCTTTAGGAGACACAGATTACCAATGAAAAGAATCAAAGAGAACATATTATTATAGACCCTACAGACATTAAATGGATAATAAAGCAATATATGAACAACTCTATGAACATAAATCCAACATTTTAGTTGAAAAGGACCAATTCCTCTAAATCTGCAAATTGCAAAAATGACTGATGATGAAATGGATAACATTTATCATCCTATTTAAAAGAAATTGATTTTGAAAAAAAAGGAAATTTTGAAAAAGAAATCTCAATTTCCATATAGTTTAACTGGCAGATTCTACTAAATATTTAAAGAAAAAATAACACCAATTTTATAAAATTTATTTCAGAAAAAAAAGAGAAGGGAATACTTCTCCAAATCATTTATAAGGATGTCATTACTATGATATCAAGTCCAGAGAAAAACAGTACCAAAGAAAAAGAAAACAAAAACAAAAAAGTAAACTATATTCTAATATCCCTCATTCACATAAGTGCAAAAAATCCTCAAAAACATATTTGCAAATCGAATCCAACAATATATAAAAAGGATAAAAACCACAATTCAGGGGGATTTATCCAGGTAATGCAAGGCCAGACCAATATTTGAAAATCAACCTATAAAAGCCATTATATTAACAGTCCGAAAAGAAATCCCTTATGATTTTACCAACTGATGCAGAAAAATAATATGAAGAAGTTAATGCTCATTAACGATTTAAAAAATTATTGCAGCAAACTAGAAATAAAAATAATTTTTCCTAACCTATTAAATGACATTCACAAAAACACTACACCTATAATGTCATTTAATGAAGAAAGACTGAACATTGTCCTGAGTAATCCTAGCCACTTCAATAAGACAAGAAAAAAAATCTCTATGGGAATATAGTTTGTCAGTATAGACAAGCTGATTTTAAAATTTATATGGGAAGGCAAAAGATCTAGAATCACCAAAAAAATGGCAAAAGAAAACAGTTGGAGAAATTACACTATCCAATTTCAAGTCTTCCTGTAAAACTAATCAAAACTATACAGAATTGGTGGGAGGATATACACATTGACCAACTGAATAGAAAATAAGGAACACAGAAATAAACATACTCCCCCAATATGGTCATTAAATTTCAACAAAAACAGAAAAGCAATTCAAAAGAAAAAAGATTGCCTTTTCAGTAAATGGTGTTCATACCATTCAACATCCACATGCAGAACAAAAAGTAACACCACCACCAACAACAACAAAAAACCTAGTGTAAATTTCATACTTCCTACAAAAGTTTTAACTTAAAATGGATCACAGATCTAAACATAGAATCCATAACCATAAAACCTTTAGAGGAACAGATAGAAGATCTTTGTCATCTGGAGTTATGACACCAAAAGCATGACCCACAGAAAGCCTGGTAAATGAACATTGGTGCTGATGAGTCCAAACATAATTTCTTTCATTGCAACCATGGTCGTTTCATTCATATTCCTATCATGGCCACTCCAATCTGGAGTTATGACACCAAATGCATAATCCATAGTAATAAACTTGGCTTTATAAAATTGAAGTTTTTTTCTGTGATACATTGTTAATAGAACGAAAGGATGGGGTAACAGATTGAGAAAAATATTAATATCTGCAATGAACTTATTTATCCAGCAAAGGACTTTTATCTTGTATCATATCCTGAATATAATGATGTTTACCAAATCTATAAAGGTGTTAAAATTAATAGACCTGTGCAACAACAATGAAAAAAACCACTTGAAGTAGACAGTTATTTAAAAATATAAGAAATAATTGAATACAATACAATTTTATTGAATTTCAATAATTCATTCAAAATTATCGAATTTTGAAGTGGGATTTCAAAATTTCATTTATCATACATTTATTTATTGCTAAAAATACATAATATTCAGCTTCATTATGATATTTTTGTTAAGGTCTGAGGTAAAGCTGCAAAGCACAAAATCTAGCCATTTTTGCATTTTCTCAGATGCACTTAAGAATGATCTTAATTACGCTGGTGATTAGTATCAGAAAGGAACTAAATTGAAGTGGAGAACTAAGCCTAAGAACTCTGTCCTCTGAGAAAGCAAGAACCAAAAAACAAACAAACAAACAAAAAACCCACAGTCAAATTAGTGTCATTTGCAATAAAATATTGAGGTAGTTAAATGTTACAGTGGTTTTCTTTGACAAATTATAACAATCAAGCCAAACTTTTATTTTTGTTTAACCTATTGAAACTGCCCCATCCTTGCACAGTGCAATTGCATTCATTAGAAATTGCCCCAGTTAGTTTACCTTAGATATTCCTTCTTCTGTTAGTTTATCTGAAAGTGATTTTTCTGTTGGCCTGAATATTATGCATGCTCTTCTCTAGGGCTGTGTGCATTGCTGAATATCACACTTGTGGCTTTGTTTGTTCTGATTGCTGTGAATGTAAGCCTCACTTTCTATGTATATATTAAATGCACAGTACTCTGGAAAGCTAATTAACTCTTAAAAATATTTTTAAAGTATTTCTTTTAAACTCCAGTCCCCAGCCCCGAATTATAATTTGCTTCTTTATTACAATAAGATATATAAGCAAATTAAATCTTCAGACTTCATGAGGATGCTTTACACAATGAATTTGGAACTCTTTTTTATCAAAGAAATGACATTCAATAGTCTCATGTGGAGCATAGGGATAAGTGGAGAAACTGTCTCATTTTAAGGCATAAACTTCATTAAAATAAGTGAACTAATCTGTGGAATATCTTTGAATTCAAAGCCCAAATTCATTCATTACAGGGTAATGGCCATTAAGATCAAGACCAGTAATTGAAGATATTCGTGTATATGTGGAAATAAAATGAAAAATTTTACTTTCTATGACTCTACTAAAGAGTTTTCAGGTTCAATTAACATTCAAGCTCACAAAATTCAAAGCCCAAATTCATTAATTACAGGACAATGGCCATTAAGATCAAGACAAATGATTGAAGATATTTGTTTATCTGTGGATAAAAAAATCAAAAATTGTACTTGCTACGACTCTACCCAAGAGTTTTCAGGTTCAGCTAAACATTCAAGCTCACAAGGCCACCACAAGTCTCACCTGGCATCAAACACTTAGAAGGTTACAGGACAAGAATCACCGCTTGGCTGGGCACAGTGGCTCACACCTGTAATCTCAACACTTTGGGAGGCCTTGGCAGGAAAATCACTTCAGCCTAGGAATTCGAGACCAGCCTGTGCAAGATAAGGAGAAACTGTCTCTACAAAAAAATAAAAATAAAAAATAAGCTGGTCATGGTGGTGCATGCCGGTGGTCCCAACAAGTTAGGAGGCTGAAGTGGGAGGATGGCTTGGGTCCAGGAGCTCGAGACTGCAGTGAGTCATTGTGATCACAACACTGCACTCCAGCCTAGGTGACAGGGTGAGACCCTGTCTCAAAAAAAAAAAAAAAAAAAATGAAGAATCACAGCTTGCCGGCAGGGTAGCATCAGGTATTATTCTGCAGAATTATCAGGAGCAATCCACACTGTTCCTCAGGTGCAAGAAGACAAGATACATACCAGTGGGTATGACAGTCATCCTGGTTACAAGCCTCACGCTCCATGAGGAGTCCATATGTACTAAATTAATCCCACGGACATAGCTTTCAGGACCACCCTCCTGGTGCATACCATTTTTAAGTCACCATACTCAGGAAGCACAACATTACGGCAGCACCATCTGGTATGTGTAATTCATTTATAATTCTTCCCAGTATATATGCAAATTATCAATCAGGGGTCATGACATAGCAACCTTGCTTAGTAACTTGGTTGGTGTACCACTTTTATAAGGTGATCAGATCAGAGGCAGGGAGTTAACTAAAGGTCAAATTATTATGCAGAAAGAAAAAACATTTTGTTAACATTTTGCTTATAAAGGGGGTAGAAAGAAGAAAGGCAACGTTGTATACAGAGAAATATTTAAGACTTGGATTTAGAAAACATGGGGCTGAACCCCTGACTGCATCTTGACAACTATGTATCATTAAGAAAATTATTTTACCTCATAGACTCCCCTTTCTTTGTCAGTAAATTTAGGATAATACTTGTTCTCAAGCATTTATTTTGAGGATAATATCACAGGTCAGATTTGGACTGAGTGTCCCAGAATTATAACTCAATTAATAGTGAAGAACAGATTGTAACTGATGAGACAGCAAATTTACTGTTATCATATCCATAGTAGTACTCCACCAGCATATGAGAATAAAAGCATAGCTTTGAGCCTCCACCATTTGTCTTTCGTAATCTTTCATTGACTCTTCCATACACATGCCAAATTATATACTAGATCGCGTATTCTTTGAGAAACAAGGACCCTGTCCATCACTTTAAAAATCCCCCATGGCAGCCAGCTAGTTGCTCAATACATTTTTGTTAAACAATCACACTCAACTAAAACCACTGGAAAGCCAAAATATACTATTTTTTAAAATTAACTCTTCTGTAACCTAAACAATACAGATGATCACAATTCCTCGACTCATTCAATAAATATTTACTGACCATTACCACATATCAAGGATAGTGTTAAGTGCTAGAAATGTAACTCTTTAACAGGTTAGCAAAATTTTCTATGTTTGCAGAGAGCTTACATAACAGCTGAGAAGACTGTTAAAAATGAGTAAATATTCAGAAAATAATTATACATCACGTGATATACGTGACGAAAACAAATGAGTGAATCAAAGAATATCTAGATGAATCACTTTATACAGGCATGCTTCATTTTATTGTACTTCACTTCATTGTTCTTCACAGATACTGTTTTTTTTTTTACAATTTGAAAGTTTGTGGCAACCCTGCATCAAGAAAGTATATCAGCACCATTATTCACACAGTATGTGCTCATGGCATGTCTATGTGTCACATTCTGGTTAATTCTCCCAATATTTCAAACTTTTCCTTATTACTATATTTGTTATGGTGATCTGTGATTAGTAATCTTTGATGCTATTATTGTAATTATTTTAACAATTTCTGTGTTCTGACTGATCTGTCAACCAGCCATTCCCCCCATCTCTGTCTGTCTCCTTAGACCTTCCTGTTTCCTGAAACACAGTGATATTATTAGGCAAATTGATAATCTGGCAATGGCCTCTAAGTATTCAAGTACAAAAAAGAGTAGTACCTCTTTCATTTTAAGGAAAAAGCTAAAAGTTATTAAGCTTAGCGATTAAGGCACATTGAAAGCTGAGAAAGGCCAAAAGGCTAGGCCTCTTGTGCCAGTTAGCCAAGCTGTGAATGCAAGGGAGAGTTCTTGAAGAAAATTAAAAGTGTTACTCCAATGCACACACGAATAATAACAAACTGAAACAGCCTTCATGCTGATATGGAGGAACTATTAGTGCTCTACATAGAAGATCAAACCAGCCACAACATTCTCATAAGCCAAAGCCTTGATTAGGCCCTAACTCCCTTCATCTCTATGAAAGTTGAGAGAGGTGAGGAAGCTGCAGGAAAAAAGTTTGAATCTAGCAAAGGTTGATTCATATGGTTGAAGCAAAGACGCTTTCTCCATAAAATAAAAGTGCAAGGTGAAGCAGCAAGTGCTAATGGAACACTGCGAGAAGTTTATCTGGATGATCTAGCTTAAAAAAGAATTGATGACAGTGACTACACTAAACACATTTACCATGTAGATAAAACACCCTTCCAGTGGAATAAGATGCCATGTAGGACTTTTATAGCTAAAAAGGAGAAAATAAGTAACTGAATTTAAATCCTCAAAGGACAAGTTGACTCTCTTTTTAGAGGCTAATGCAGCTGGTGACTTCAAGTTGAAGCCAATGCTCATTTGCCATTTCAAAAATCATAGGTACCTTAGGAATTATACTAAATGTACTCTGATGGTGCTCTGTAAACAGAACAATCGAGCCTGGATGACAGCATATCTGTTTTACAGCACAGTTTACTGAATATTTTAAACTCACCCTTGAGATGTACTGTTCAGAAAAACAACAGATTCTTTTCAAAATATTACTTCTCATTGACAATTCACCTGGTCTCCCAAGAGTTTTGATGGAGATGGACAGAGAGGTACATGTTGTTTTGATTCCTGCTAACAAAATATCCATTCTGCAGCCCAAAGATCAATGAGTCATTTCAACTTTCAAGTCTTATTATTTAAGAAATACATTTCATAAGGCTATAACTTCCATAGATAGTGATTCCTCTGATGGATCTGGCCAAAGTCAATTGAAAACCTCCTGGAAATGATTCACCATTCCAGATGCCATAAAGAACATTTGTGATCCATGAGAGGAAATCAAAATACCAACATTAACAGTTGTTTGGAAGAATTTGATTCCAACCCTCATAGATGACTTGGAGGGGTCCAAGAATTCAATGGAGAAAATCACCAGAGACATGGTATAAAGAGCAAGAAAACTAGAAACATGGTATAAAGAGCAAGAAAACTAGAAATAGAAGTGGAGCCTGAAGATGTGACTGAATTGCTGCAATCTCATGATCAAACAAACAAATGAGGAGTTGCTTCTTATGAGTGAGCAAAAATGTCAGTTTCTTGAGATGGAACGCACTCCTGATGAAGATGCTGTGACCATCTTTGAGATGACAACAAAATATTTAGAACATTACATAACTGAGTTGATAAAGCTGCAGCAGGGTCTGAAAGAATTGACTTCACTTGTGAGAGAAGTTCTACCATGGCTACAATGTTATCACATAGGATCACATGCTACAGGGAAATACTTCACCAAAGAAAGAGCCAATCAATGCAACAAACTTCACTGTTGTCTTATTTAAGGCAATTGCCACATTCACCCCAACTTTCAGCAACTACCCTCCTGATCAATCAGCAGCCAATAACATGGAGTCAAGTTGTGGCACTAACAAAAAGATTAGGATTTACTGAAGGATCAGACGATCATTATCATTTTTTTAGCAATAAAGTATTTCTAAATTAAGATATGTACCGGTTGTAGACACAACACTATTGAATACTCAGAGTACAGTATAGTGTAAACTTAAGTTTTATGCACTGGGAAACTAAAAAATTTGTGTGACTTAATTATTTTGATAATTGCTTTATTGCTGTGGTCTGGTACTGAATCCACCATACCTCAGAGATATGCCTTTATAAGGTAGTCAGGGATCATTACAATTAAGCAGAAATTTGAGGACTTACGTAAGCAAAGAAGAGCAGGGTGGAAAATAAATCAAGCAAATGCCATAAGTCAGAACAACAACAACAACATGGTTGGTGTGCTTGAGGATAGATAGGAAACTGTCTTTGTATGAAAAAAGAAAAAAAAAGAAGTGGAGCCATTTACTTACAAGGCAACAATATGTCAAAAGGCGTTCCAGAATGTGGTTCAGGTTAATTAGGGAAGTTGTCATTCAGGTCCTAACATGGTCTCTAATTCAACTGATAAAGTTCAACATTGGTACACAGTGGCATGCTAAAAATTACTAATGAGATGCCTACAATAAACTCCGATGGAGGTTTCCTGTCAAAAACAAACCACAGCTCTCAAACATGGCAGAGACCTGGGCTACACAAGAACTCTTTAAGTGGATCTAGTACTTGAATCACACTAAGAACAGTGCTTCACATCCAAATTGAAACCAGAACAACTGAAGAGCCAGATGTCCAGCTCTGGCAAGATTTAATATAAGTCACGTCCACCTGGTCTTCTGGTCTACCAGATGAGTTGTGACAGCCATTTTCACAAACGTCCATGAAACACAGATCTTTAGATGTTATTTCTTTATTTTCTTCAATTAAGCACCCATGCAGGGGCCAAATACTGTGGCTACCTAATAAAACATTTATATTTCAAGCAGGAGAAATTCATGCATTTGCCAAAAATAATTATAGATTATACCACAAGTAATTTCATTCCTTATCTAAAAGTTGCCCCAAATGAGATGGCTGGAGGGATTTACACAACATAATATTCAGGTTGTGGTACAATGTATTTTTCATAAGCACCTGAAATTGGAGCACAATTTATTCTACTTCCAACAAAAAAGATTGCCCTAATTCTTAAATAAAATGATTCATACACAAACTGTCCTACGTCTAGAAGGCTTTAGAAATGTGTTTAGCAGTATTTTGAAGCCTTAGGAGGCAAATAGCAAGAAAGTAGAGCAGAAGCGGGGCAGAGGGCAGGGCACGGGAAAAGGAAGGACACAGGTGATGCAGAGACACTGCCAGGACCAAAGAAGTCGCTTTGTGGAGCTTCCCCTTTGATTCTTTTCATCTTACATACACAGTAGGCTTGATTACTTCTGCTTGAACCCAGGAGAGTTTATTAAGTTAGGTGACCTCTTTACTATAATGTTTTACTCAAGTTGTTCTTTTGCTCTTTCATTTATATGTTCTTGGCATTTCTTTTTTATTCCTTAGTTGTTTTTTTTTTCAATTTTTACAAAATTTAAGTGGATTTTTTTTTCTTCCAATCTTTACAGAAGCTAGAATCCACTGACAAACTTCAGTTTCTTAGCTTTTTCATCTTTAAGGTTAAATTCTTAACATGGGGAAGAATGACTGCTTTTTAAAAACATAATTTTAAAATCTGCCTTCCAATCCTAATGTAACATTGGAGAAAAGTAATTCAAGTCTTATCTATACCCAGGGCTTCTGGAGGTCAGTGAGATGTCTGTGTTTAAAAGTGTCGTGTCGGTAGAAAATTTGCATTTTTTACTGGTAATTTGATGTGATAGGTGGGCAATCCTGATTAGAGTCTGTCATTTTGAAGCAGCTGAACATCATCATTCTCCGTCTGCTTTCTATATACTCTATGAGTTCTGAAAGATCTTTTCAAGGATGATGAAGGATGGAATCTTTCTTAAAGTATATTTTGAATCTCATCCAACAGATATGACATAATAAATCTTCAAGCTATTTTTGACCATATGTCACAACTCCTGAAAGCAAATGAAGGCTTTCACAGCTTTAAGGGATTATTTAACATTGACAGCTGTTGAGGCATTTATCCTGATTTTTCTTCTTTCTTTCCATCAAAAGTATCTACATAAGTATGGCATGGCTTGTGGGTTGGATGAGATATAAAATGCTTGATGTATTATGTGATACCATATAAATTTCTTATGTTCCTTCATGTTAATCCAGTTAAGTTCAACTACAAATAGCTGCACCAACTGTGTGCCCAGGCCTTGGGAATGTAAGAATGAGATAATGTAAGGAGGGAAATGCAAAGAAGAGATTTTTAAAAAGGCATGATATGAGGTTATGAATGAATGATTTTTTAAAATCAGCATTGCATCAGAGCACAGAATGTTGACTTTGGGAACAATAGGCTGGTAACAAAGATGTCTAGATTTTAACAAGTGTGACTTAGAGCAAATCATCAGCACCCCCCCCAACCCCCCCGCCGGGACCTAGTGTCTTCGGCTATGAAACATATGGCTTGAACTAGCTGATTTTTTAGATTTCCTATGGTTTAGAAAGTTCCCTATATTGTTTCAGAAGACAATGGTAGTCAATGGTAGACGGACTCTACTATGTGCTATACTTATATAGTGAAACAGTATGTAGGTACCCTTTTGGAAATCAGTGAATTGTAAAGTTATTTAACTAAATTATTTAAGCTTTTAAAAGAATAATACTTTACTTGTAAATGCAGTTTAAAATTTTAGAAAGTTGAGAAATTTTAGATGCTTTTCATATCTAAAATTTCAGAAGGAAAAACTTGATTGCTGATTCTCATTGCCCTTATGAAAACCATATTCCTAAATAATTTGTTAAAGAAATACAATACTGGTTAAATTCAGGTCTTACTTGAAATTTTTTAGTAGCAGGACCAAAACTAGTATTTAGTTTCTGCTGGTTATTAAGCTGTAGACTACTATATGTTCTAATAAAAATAAAATTTGTGGCACTAGTATTATACATTTTACGATAAAAAATATTGGAGAACAACAACAAAAAACCCATCAAACAAAAACAAAACACACACATATGGCTTTGAATCCAGCACTGCAAGATTCATTCATCAAGTTTTACTAAGTATTTACTCCTTACCAATGCTAGATGAGAATGGAATAGCTGATGGAGCCCTCATTTTACAAAGTTTTCTATACAACTAATTTCAATCATAAGTTTATATACACATTATTATATTAAAACCAGTAATAAGTACATTGGTGTGCAAGATACATATAATTTATTTTTAAAACCTTGTTACTCAAAACTGCCTATGTAAGGAATATAACACTAATAATCAATTGCAGAAAGGTGCAACATATCACAATAAGGGGGGGTAATATTAGTTATTTGGTTTGTCTGATCAATATAGAAAACCACTAATGCAATATTTGCCTCGAAGTATGGTTTTGGCCATAAACTTCCAGAGAAATATTGACTCATCACTTTCATGTCTAGATAATTATTAATATTTTCATTACGTTTTTCAATACATCAAGAGTTCTTTTCACTGAAAAACTTACATGTTAATTCTGCTAATATTAATTTATATTAGTGCTATGTTATGGTATTTCATCAAGTAGAAAATGATTTTTAAATAATTGTCATCATCATTAAATACAGTATTAAATGCAGTAAATGTGTTCCGTAAATTTAAATGTTTGTGGAATTCTTAACCTAACTTTATTGTATAAAATTCAGTAGAAAAGCATGTGAATTTAGGCCTTTAATTGAAAATATTATGGCAAAAGTTTCCCCATTTCCAAACTGTCAACTACAAAAACTGATAATACTGCCAGAGTTTTCCCCAAGGTTGAAGAACCAGCAGTAATTAAAGACCATTTATCCAGTCAAAAAACAGAGACACAAAATACAGTATGATATCAGCTTGGCTGCCACAGCCTCAAGGGCAGGAAATCCATCACAGTGACAACAGTTCATAACCAGAAACTGGGCAGAATGACTTTAAATGAGTAGAAGCAAAGACAGAATTTTGTATGGAAGCCAACTAGATATTACTGTCAGAAAGGTGCCACCAGAAGTTATTTCAGCCTCACAATGGAGAAAGACAACCATAAGGTAGATAATGGTGAACACACACCCTAGAAGCCAAAAGAACAGAGTTAGCCTTGAGAAGGGCAGCTTAACATGTGAACAGATGTCATTGATTTAGAAGGCTCAATGTGGCTTGCCTCTCACACTCTTGGCCATCTAAACCTAATTTTAGATACCACATGCCACAAATTCAGGGGATGCCATTTACCTAGAATGCAGTGTGTTGATATCTTATTAAAATCCAGTAGCACTAATTCTAAAATTATAAAGCTAAAGCTTGAACCTTAACTGTGTCGGGAAATTTTAAGACAATAGCCAAGAAACAGGTTCTAAATGAAAAATTAGGGGAGAATCGAGAGCACACAAAATCTCCAAAAAATGACATTGTGGCATAATTTTACATTAAAAGTGAAGACACACTGATACTTACAGATTAGAATACCCTGGGACCCATACTTTCTCTGAACTCGTCTATGTAAGAAAAGCAATAGTGCATGGAGATCCTTGGGTTGTACTGCAAATACAGGTCTACTGTTAAAGTCGGTTGTTTTCATTTAGACCACCAATGAATCCTTTTATAATTATTTCAATTACAACTGATGATTTTAAAAAAATATAAGCAAAAAAAATGCTTTTGTCTTTTGTGGTTAAACAGCAAATAAAACTCAGATCTTTCCTTAAAGAGGATTATTTTAGGCCAGACATGTTGGCTCACGCCTGTAATCCCAGAACTTTGCGAAGTCAAGGTGGGAGGACTGTTTGAAGCCAGGAGTTTGAGATCAACCTGGCCAACATAGTGAGGCCCTGGCTCTACAAAAAATTGGAAAATATAAAATTGGCTGGGTGTGGTGGCCCATGCCTGTAGTCCCAGCTACTGAGAAGGTAGAAGCGGGAGGATTGCTTGAATCCAGGAGGTTAAGACTGCGGTGAGCTATGATGGCACCACTGCACTCCAGCCTGAGCAACAGAGCAAGGCCCTGTCTCAAAAATAATAATAATAAAATACAAATATGATTTTAATCAAAGCGTGTTCCCTTAAAATTATATGAAGAACGTCTCCATTACGGTATTATCAGTAATAAAATTAACCACTTAAGGTAATTTAGGAAAGAATCATTTTACTTAATGGCTTCTGTCCAAATTCATTTACCTCAAATTACCCTACAAATACAGTAAGGACAAGTTTCAAATCATGCGCCCTGTGCAACAACTCCGCTGTGAGTGGATGGTATATATTTTTGAACATAAAATATATTGTTTTCAGAAAATAAGATAAATGAATATAATTTGATAATAAATAGTATGTTGTCCAAAGAGACCTCAGGAGAAATATACATACCATGGAGTCTAGGAAAGAAAAATAAGTTGTTTTGGAAACATTAGAAATATTTACCTTGTAAGCTTCTAGTTCCCAAAACCTAGACTTTAACAGCGACCAAATATTTTCCCCAATTTTCTACGTTCCATCATTAAGACATTATTTTTAATGTAATACTTATTACATCTATTCAATCTATCCATTATTTGCTTCAGTATCAGGCAGATATTTTTCTCAATGCTGGAGTATCCGTGAGAAACAGAGATAGGCAATGTATTGGGCGTGAAAGGGAACTTATATGGGGGGGTAGGGAGGAGGATGTTAAAGTGCAGGGAAGGTAAGAAACAAGCAAGCAAATAAATACAAAAATGGCTGTGTGATCAATGCTACTAAGGACATAAGACAGGATGATACAATGAAGAGTACTAGGGGAGGACATTTTCACAAGGAGGAGGGTTAAATAAGATATTTCCTCTGGAATTCCTTCAAGCTAAAGACCATATAGAAAGTTACTGTGTAACTGTGTCTCTCCTGAGCACTATGTGTGATCACAGTCCTATTGTGTTACCTTTAAGATTCTCCTTTCTACAAAACAAATAAATTAGATCTGAGAAAGACCCATACACATGTTCTTTCAGCCTTGTACCATGGTTATCTGTGCATGGGAATTGCCATAGTATATCCAACAAATACTCCCCACAATATAAACTAGAGTAGCTTTTACTCACAAAGATGCACCTTCCATTTTCATTTCAGGAATGAATCCTCCCTGAGTGAGGGAGAGGCAGAAAGGAAAACTAATTAATGGCTCAACATTTCAAGTCCTAGGAAAACAACCTTATTTAGCTAGACAGCTACAAATCTTGTCAAGACTTCGAAATAGATGTCTAGTTTTCTTTTTTTTTAATATTGATCGACAGATACATGGATGAAGGTATACTCCTTCTCATTAGTATCTCTGGTTCTCCTCTTTCTTGCCACATAGGATGAACTGCGTTTCTCTACTTCTTTGAATTTAAGTGAGGAATGTGATACATTTCAGTCAATAAAATTTTAGTACAAGACATGCATCACTTTCCAGTACAATTTTTTTTTTTTGCTGGTCCTAAACCTTTTGGAGCTTTCTTCCCTTACTTTGGAGATAATGGAAGCAGGTGCTACATGAAGGCTCAACACTGAACCACAGCTTGCAAGATGATAGAAGAAGTACCAAGAACCCCACTGAAATTTAAGAAAGAAACATACCTTTGTGGTTCTAAGACACTGGAATTTTGGAGTCATCTGTTATCACAGAATAACCTACTTTATCTGTTGAGGGTTGAATTTTGTCTCTCCAAAATTCATATGTTGACATCCTACCCCACAGTAGCTCAGAATGTGACCTTATTTGGAAATATGTCACTCCAAATGTAATTAGTTGGGTAAAGATAAGGTCATAGTGGAGTAGGGTGGTCCCTTAATCCAATAAGAACTAGTGTCTTTATAAAAAGGGGAAAGTTGGACACAGACACACATAGAGGGAGAAGGCCATATGAAGTGTATTAGTCCATTCTCATGCTACTAATGAAGACATACCTGAGACTGGTAATTTAGAAAGAAAAGAAGTTTAATTGACTCACAGTTCTACATGACTGGGGAGGCCTCAGGAAACTTAGAATCATGGCAGAAGGTGCCTCTTCACAGGGTGGCAGGAGAGAGAATGAGAGCGGAGTGAAGGAGGAAACCCCTTGTAAAATCATCGGATCTGGTGAGAACCCACTTACTTATCATGAGAACAGGATGGGGGAAACCACTGCCATGATTCAATTATTTCCACCTGATCCCACCCTTGACATGTGGGGATTATTACAATTCAAGGTGAGATTCGGGTGGGGACACAGCCAAACCATATCATGAAGATAAAGGCAGAGAGTAGGATGATGGAGCAGAAGCCAGTGAACACCAGAAATTGCCCACAAACCACCAGAAGCTACAAGATGCTAAAACAGATCACAGCCCTAAAAGGGAACCCTGCTGACACCCTTATTCCTTACGTCTCTATTCTTTTCCATATATTATCTTTCTCCTGGGGAGACAGGCAGGTGACATACAAATCTGAGACTTTCAGCCTCCAGAACTGTGAGACTATAATTTCTGCTAAGTCACCCAGTTTGCGGTTCTTTGTAACTACAGCCCCAGCAAATGAATACACTATTCTAATACAACTATCTATTGTTTCAAGCAGAAGATAATGTATGTTAGGGGACAGGAGGGAACAACTAATAGTTACAGTAAGTAACAAGGACATACAATCTGTTTTCCTGAAATTACCTACTTGTCATTTAAAATTTCTTTCATTATCATCTTAACAATAGGGATAATTTTATACCTGATTTCTATAACTAAGAAAATATGCTTCTGTTCAAAATTAAAGTGTCCACAACTTAAATAAAGAAAACGAGAAAGTTCATTCAACTTTCTCGGAGGCCATTTTCATATTTACATGATCCTGTTCTGTTGTCTCTTAATTATGAATGCTGAAGCTTTTAGCTTTAGAGGATCCAATATGTTTGCAATGAATGATTAAGGGTTCATAAAGTTTTTACCAGCACATTAATCTCCAGGTGCAGAGAAAGTCAAGACACCTGTTACAATTCTCTAGCCCTCGCACAAGGTTGCCTCAGGAAATGTGGTAAACAGCTACAATGCTGGCTCCCTGAGATAGCACCTAAACACATCAACTTCAAAGAAATGCCGTCTAAAAAAATAAGTATTCTACTTTTAGTTAGTTGGCCTAGTAAATAAAGAGAACTTTATTTTACAAGACTCTTTCTTTCTGAAATGAAACACTCCATGAGCAGCAGTTCATGACGCAGAACTTAGAAAAGCGGTAGATGCTTGATATTTGAGAGGGTTGTGTCTTTAGTCCCCTGCACAGAGTACTAGGGGTCTCGAGGGAGAATACTTGCAGACTAACAGGATGAATGGAGAAAAGAGACACAATGAAACATGCCTGTTAGGCCAGCAACTAGGACCTTCCACCAGCCTCACTTCAACCAATTCAACCATAATAATTCCTTTCTCTTAGAAATCCCACGCCCCATGGCTTTTTAGATAATAACTATCATTTTCTTGCCATCTTTTTGCCTCCATCTTGGGTTTTCTTTCCTGGCTCTTGATTTTTGAGTCTACCTTCTAAAGAGTGATTTCTCCAAGGCTTATTCCTTACCTCTCTATTCTTTTCCATATATTACTTTTCTCTTGGGGAGACAGGCAGGTGACATGGAAAAACTGCAGGTTTTAAAGCCAAACATACCCAAGCTGAAGGCAGGCTCCAGATTTGTTAGTTGATCAAAACATCAACCTCCTTGAGTTTCTTTTCCTTCGTTTGGAAATAATCATACTGAGAGGTGACAGCGTGCTGGCAGTCCTCACAGCCCTCGCTCGCTCTGGGCGCCTCCTCTGCCTGGGCTCCCACTTTGGCGGCACTTGAGGAGCCCTTCAGCCCACCGCTGCACTGTGGGAGCCCCTTTCTGGTCTGGCCAAGGCCGGAGCCGGCTCCCTCAGATTGCAGGGAGGTGTGGAGGGAGAGGCGCAAGCGGGAACCGGGGCTGCGTGCGCCGCTTGCGGGCCAGCTGGAGTTCCGGGTGGGCGTGGGCTTGGCGGGCCCTGCACTCGGAGCAGACGGCCGGCCCTGCCGGCTCCGGGCAATAAGGGGCTTAGCACCCGGGCCAGAGGCTGCGGAGGGTGTACTGGGTCCCCCAGCAGTGCCAACCCACCGGCGCTGCGCTCGATTTCTCACCAGGCCTTGGCTGCCTTCCTGCGGGGCAGGGCTCGGGACCTGCAGCCCGCCATGCCTGAGCCTCCCACCCCCTCCATGGGCTCCTGTGCGGCCCAAGCCTCCTCGACAGCTCCTCCCCCTGCTCCAGGGCGCCCAGTCCCATCGACCACTCAAGGGCCGAGGAGTGCAGGCGCAGGGCGCGGGACTGGCAGGCAGTTCCACCTGCAGCCCGGGTGCGGGATCCACTGGGTGAAGCCAGCTGGGCTCCTGAGTGTGGTGGGGCCTTGGAGAACCTTTATGTCTAGCTCAGGGATTGTAAATACACCAATGAGCACTCTGTCTCTAGCTCAAGGTTTGTAAACACACCACTCAGCACCCTGTGTCTAGCTCAGGGTTTGTGAATGCACCAGTAGACACTCTGTATCTAGCTACTCTGGTGGGGCCTTGGAGAACCTTTATGTCTAGCTCAGGGATTGTAAATACACCAATCTGCACTCTGTCTCTAGCTCAAGGTTTGTAAACACACCAATCAGCACCCTGTGTCTAGCTCAGGGTTTGTGAGTGCACCAATCGACACTATCTAGCTACTCTGGTGGGGCCTTGGAGAACATTTATGTCTAGCTCAAAGGGTTTGTGAGTACACCAATGGACACTCTGTATCTAGCTACTCTGGTGGGGCCTTGGAGAACCTTTATGTCTAGCTCAGGTATTGTAAATACACCAATTGGCACTCTGTATCTAGTGCAAGGTTTGTAAACACACCAATCAGCACCCTGTGTCTAGCTCAGGGTTTGTGAATGCACCAATCCAGACTCTGTATCTAGCTACTCTGGTGGGGCCTTGGAGAACCTTTGTGTGGATACTCTGTATCTAACTAATCTGGTGGGGACATGGAGAACCTTTATGTCTAGCTCAGGAATTGTAAATGCACCAATCAGCGCCCTGTCAAAACAGACCACTCCGCTCTACCAATCAGCAGGATGTGGGTGGGGCCAGATAAGAGAATAAAAGCAGGCTGGGAGCCAGCAGTGGCAGCCCGCTCAGGTCCCCTTCCACGCTGTGGAGGCTTTGTTCTTTCGCTCTTTGCAATAACTCTTGCTACTGCTCACTGTTGGGGTCCACGCTGCTTTTATGAGCTGTAACAATCACTGCAAAGGTCTGCAGCTTCACTCCTCAAGTCAGCCAGACCACGAGCCCACCGGGAGGAACGAACAACTCCAGACGCACTGCCTTAAGAGCTGTAACACACACCGCGAAGGTCTGCAGCTTCACTCCTGAGCCAGTGAGACCGCGAACCCACGAGAAGGAAGAAACTCCGAACACATCCGAACATCAGAAGGAACAAACTCCAGAAGCGCGAGGGTCCGCGGCTTCATTCTTGAAGTCAGTGAGACCAAGAACCCACCAATTCCAGACACAATACTTCCCTTAAAAGTTACTTATGAGATTTACATAAACTCAACTTCAACTTGTGTAAAGTGCACAGTACATGGTAAGCACTCCACAAAGTCTAATGCCTGACTCTTGATGATCTCACTCAATGTTCTAATTTCAACTTGCTTTCACACCATAAACTGGGAAGGCTAGTCAAAAGAAAGGTAGGAATGGAAAGCCACATTAAACACAGGGGCATATTGAATGAAAGTGGGGGGAGAGGAAGGATTTTAGAACTAGAGAAAGCAGATTTTAGAACCAGAGAATGCAATTCAGGAATGACTTGGGTCTTCAACGCCATCAGTAGTTAATAATTCAAGAATCAGGCAATGTCCAAGGCTGAAGAGTTTTCACAAAATAATCCTCAAATGTTTTGAAGGCTCCATGGTTTTATTAAGCCCATGCAAATAGAGCTTATCATTTAAGAATCACTCAAAGTAGTCTCAAAACACAAGTAGGGTACATGAGTTAAGCTTACAAAGCTAATTCATATGTGCAAAGGTATGTCATGCTGGAGGGAAAGGTTGGCACATTACAGGAATTGGGGAAATGAACCAGTGACATAAACGGCAAGAGTTTTGGATTAGGAAACCATCATTAGCCCATATGTAATATACACCAATGCTTCTCAATATCTACTTTAATCCATGTTCTTTTTGAGTTTTGGATTAGGAAACCATCATTAGCCCGTATGTAATATACACCAATGCTTCTCAATATCTACTTTAATCCATGTTCTGTTTGAATAAACACAAATATGTCTTAGTTGTTCAAATTTTATTTAAAATCTCAATGTAAATAAATTGGTAAGACTAAAAGAAGCAAAACAATGGGCCAAAGTGCCACTACATTTGATCATTAGTATAAACAAAAAGACGAGTTGTATAGCTTCCACTTGAGGCTTACTATTTCATGGTAAAAAGAGTTAATACTCATAGACATCTTATAATTATGACCGTCATGTAAATATGATAGTAATTCTCAAAGAAGCGCTGAAGCAAAAGATATCATATTTTAAAACAGATGTCAATTGACTCAAGTGTTTCCAAATCAAAGGGTAATGCTTATTAGATCAGCTATTGTTAATTGGCTGAGGAATACATTTCTAATATACTTTAAAATATTTTATATCACTTTAAGCAAACTGAACAAGTGAATATACAATGCCTTGCTTTGTATGCAGTAGAAAAATCTGTCTCATAGTATCAAGGCTTACTTATAATCCTGAAAATAGTATGAGATGCTACTTGAAAAATAGTTATTACTATGGTTGGCTGGATAAAGTTATTTTTTTCTAAAAGCAAATAGGCTGAAGCATGACTGCAAACCAATTTCAGCTATAACAGCTACCATGTAGCACATAGCATCACCTCACTACCTAACACATTCTAATAAAGTTTACTGTAACATAAAATATTGCTGTATTGTTAATGATACTGCAACTTGAAGCGACCCAGAGAAAGCATTTGCTATTATTATTTTTTATTGTTAGCATAAAGATAAACCCAGCTAAGATGGCATCTAAATTTTTTCTTCCACCTAGATTAACTACATCTTTTCTGAAATACACTGCTCTGGTATCATAGATATTAGAAAAAGTCAATAGTAATTAAATGCATTAACGAGTTTTACATTGGAGCATCTGGTGGCTGACACAGCTTATAAATCTGAAAACCCAAAAGTACCTGATCCCTCAACTAGAATGCTATTGAATTTTTAAAAAGAATTTTGTTTTAAATTTAGCATCATCAAATTCGAGAATGAGACAATCATTTAGTAAGGATTGGAAAACATTTTTGTAGAGGGTCAGTTAGCATAAATGTTAGGCATTGTAATAAGGTCCCTGCTGCAACTACTCAACTCTGTGGCTATTACACACAAGCTTCCATGTACAACATGTACATGAATGGGCATGATGGTGTTCCAACACAATTTTATGTATGAAAACTGAAATTTAAATATTATATAATTTCCACTTGTCAGGAAATATTCTTTAAAACATTCCCCTCCCCCAACCATTTAAAAACGTAAAAGCCATTATTAACTTGTGGGCCACACAAAACCAGACAGCAGGGCACATTTAGCCCACAGGCCATAGTCTGCCAAACTCTATTTTAATACAACATCTAAATGAATGAACTAGGAAAAGATCTAGATGAGGAACTACACATAGAGCAGAAGTTTTCTCAGCTCAAAGATTTGCAATACATTTTTAACTGGAGAAAAAGTTAAAGCTTTAATTTTGTGAGTAATAGAAATTATTTTTAAAGACAAACTCATTTCCTTGCTCCAATAACCTGGTCCTCTCCACATGCTCTCTATCTCAATGATACACCCAGTTGCCCAGCCCTTCAATTAGACATTATCTTTGATTCTTTTCTCTCTCTCTTAAACTTATCCAATCACTTGCTCCTGCCAGATCTTGCCCTTAAATAACTTTCAAAATTATCTGTAATGTATTATCCTGTTATAGACCACCATCCCTTCAAGCTTAGATTATTTTAACAACCTTTTCACTGGTCTAGATGCCTTCAGGCTTACTGGACTCCAGTCCATTATCTTCATTGCAGCTGGAGCTTTCTATTTTTCCATGACAAATTGATCATATTAACTCTTCTATGTATGCCAATGACTTCATATGTCCTCAGGATAAAATACAAATTCCTTGTCATGGCTTACAAGATCTTTCATAAATAAACTATTTCCTAAAGGTTCATCCTTACCTTAAACTGTATTTTATGAAATACAGCCAGTAAAAAGTGGGAAGTGTTGGAGCTCCTAGCAGCTTCTACTCCTTCCACAGAAGTACGCATTCTTCAGGGAAATGCAGAAGTTGAGGGAACTATTATATCTCTTCTATGCAAAGTGCAGATGCATCAGAAAGAAACACCTTTGACCAGTCCCCACAGCTGCAAAGAAGAGAGTGGTATTGTGTGGGAGTGGGAGGTTCTTGCAGCAACAAGTACTGAAGTTTTTCTAAGTTCACACTTGTTGAATGACAACAACTTTCCTTACTCATAAAATAAGAATGAGCACTTATGGCTCAATTCCAAATTGACATAAAATATCTGCAAAGCACTTTGGGATTACAGATGAGGAGGCTCACATAATTAAAACATGTGATGAGATTATATCAGGAAGCCAGTGTATTGCTAAGAAGAAGAAATTAACAAAAGGCTGACTTGTTATTTCAGTGTCCTCCCTGGAATTGTTAACTTTTTATGTTACTTTCTCTGTCTTGCTCAACTGTAAATATTTGGCTCTTGTGATAAAAATGCACAAACATAAAGTCTGAGAAGCTACTAACTGGAAGTGAGAAAAAAAACTCCAGTGGTGGATAAAACAAATAATGAACACTAGAGAACTATGACCAAGAGTGGAACCTGGCCAGGCACGGTGGCTCACGCCTGTAATCGCACACAGCACTTTGGGAGACTGAGGCAGGCAGGTCACGAGGTCAAGAGATCGAGACCATCCTGGCCAACATGGTGAAATCCCATCTCTACTAAAAATAGAGTGAGACACCGTCTCAAAGAAAAAAAAAAAGAGTGGAACATGATTAAGTGGATGAAGTTCATCAAAGCAGGGAACTTCTTTTTGGAAAACTGGATCTACTCTGCAATTTTTATACTTTACTCTTTTTTTTTTTTGACTGAGTCTCTATTGCCCAGGCTGGAGTGCAGTGGCACCATCTCAGCTCACTGCAACCTCTGCCTCCCAGGTTCAAGCAATTCTTCTGCCTCAGCCTCCCGAGTAGCTGGGATTACAGGTGCCCACCACCACGCCTGGCTAATTTTTGTATTTTTAGTAGAGATGAGGTTTCACCATGTTGGCCAAGCTGGTTTCGAACTCCTGACCTCAGGTAATCCGCCCACCTCGGCCTCCCAAAGTGTTGGGATTACGTGCGTGAGCACCGCGCCCTGCCTACAGTCCCTTTTTTTATTTAAAGAGGGTGTTAATAAAAGAGGGTGTTATTATTTGTATCCATGGAGTGCAGAAGAAAGAATTTCTGCTAAGGAGACTAACCCAGCCAACAATCATCATCCAGGTGAATAAATAAAACTCAGTTCAATCTCTGACCATCAGGACCTCCATGACAGGGTGCCCACCTGCGTTTCACACCTTAATTCTAGACAGCCTCTGTTTCATACTTGATGTCCCGGCAATACCACAATGCCTGTAATTCCTAACCCATCCCTTAATGTGTGGTGGTTGACTTCCTCCTTTTCCTAGTCTTTCCTTATACTTCATCTCGGACCCTTCCTTATGGATTAAGGAACCTTCCTCATCTGTACTTTTATCACAACATGCATGGGCATCCTTACATTGTGCTTTGTTCACTCATTTCACAAATATTTATTAAGTGCCTATTCTATATCTATCCCTGCTCTCAGTCATGGGTATTTGGCTCAAGAATTCAATGTCTTGTGTCTTTACACAGTACAGTGCCCTTAGCTACTTGAAGATGAGAATTCTGAATTATGTTTCTTGTACCTTTCTATATGTAGTAGACAATCAATAAATGTTCACTTAATAAAGAAGCAGATTAACTAATGAATGAAGAGATGCTCAAAGAAGTTTTATTTTGTTTTTATTGTTGTTGTTGTCATTTTAAGTATCTGGAAGTTTGAAAGCAGGAATGTCTTCTGAGGCTTGATAAAGGAGGATTCCTCATTGAATCTTATACAAGACATTTATTACTGGATGGGACAAAATAATTGTGATAAAAACACTGTTTCACATATAATAAAACAGTTCCACTTAGATATGGAAAACAGAATAAAATCAAATGTTAATGCAAGTATCCAGATTACGTTACTCAGTCTTGTTTGACAATATTTACAGAGGCAAGTCTCCCATTTATATTCTTATTTAATTAGTATCTGAATAATAGTCCTTTGTGAGTTTTTGATCATGGTGATTTTCATATGGAAAACATCCTCCATGAAAGTACTTCAACTTACACTATGCCTTTCTAAGAAGCTCAAAATTCACGCGTAGTCATACATCACTTAATGACAGGGACATATTCTGAAAAATGAGTGTTAAGAGATTTCACTGCTGTGCAAACCTCACAGAGTGTACTTACATAAATCTAGATGGCATAGCATACTGTACGCCCAGGCTATATGGTATAGTCTTTTGCTCTTAGGCTACAAACCTATGCAGTATGTTATTCTATTGAATAATGTAAGGAAATTATACCACAATGATAAGTATTTCACAACAGGAATTTTAAAGCTATATTACAATCATCTGGGACCATCATCACATATGTGGTTCATCCTTGACCAAAACATCATTATGAAGCACATGTCTGTAATTATCAATTCATTGTTAATTAAGTCTAACTCCACTCTAAGGAAGTTGGTTATAACTAAAGCCATCATACAGATACTTCAGAAAGACACAGAGAAAAGTATACAGCATAGGTGTTGTTGCCTTGGCCCTATGTGCAGAATCATGTACAAGATTAAAGGGAAAAAAAACTCGACATCTAGTTTAACTCAGCAATGAATAGACATTATTTATGAACAGCGGCATGCACATGCCTGATTAAATCTATTTTTGGTTTAGTTCATTAATGCTCAGGCTATCAGACTTAACTCTTTTCTGAAAAACCCTTTGATAATGATGAGAGGTTCATTGAAACAATGAAAAGCTATTATACAAACAGGCATTGAACTCCTCCAAGGCAACTCGATGAAAATTGTACAGAGAAATGTATAACCAAGATCCAGGTTATCAAGACATAAACTCATCTGATAATTGAAAGGACTGATAATTTAGTTTATATAACAATTTCATGTATATGAACTAAAGACTTAAGTTTTGCATGATCATTTTAAGTTTGAGTTTTGAATATTTAATAGAAAAGCTCATTTGGGGAATAGGGCCAATTAGAATGTCTTGATCAAAAGTAATGTGTGCATCCTTATCTAGAAAAGGGATTGATTTCCTCATCACGTAACTTTGGTGAGATGGAGCAGAATGGACAGAGGGAATTAACCTATGGTCTAATGTGCCAAACCAATCTGTGGAAGAAGGTATTTTACTCTAAAAAATTTCTGTGCACATGCTGATGATGGGCAAAATCAGAAAAAAAGGTTAACACAATCTCTCCTAAACATGTGATGAGAACGTTTGCATGTTTTTGCTTTAATTTGGTTTTGAACCTGAATATCTAAAATGTAAATGTTACAGCTAAAAGAAGAGAAATTCCATATAAAGAAGCAACAAATTCTCAACTTTATACTGTAACTGTTTTGCCACTAACATAAGAATTTGATAAAGTCATGAGTTAATGACAATGACAGCTAGAATCAAGTTTCAGTGGCCCCTTATATAGCAAAGCAGTCTGCAGCCATGATGCATTTGGCTAAATGAATGGATTTTAGATTCAGTCTCCTACTTAATTCTTGCATACTCTGTGATGTAAGGCAGGTTACTGGCCTTTCAAACCAGAGAACCTGACACAGCAAGCACCACCACCCACCCCCCAAAAAAATTAGTAAAATACTTTATATTTCTGCTAATGGCATTGATTTTTTAAAAAAATCCTTTTTTTATTTTCATAAATCTGAAACTTATCAAACAAAAAATAAAAAAGTAATGACATTCACAAAAAATAAATTTCAACAGTTTAAAAAATAAAGCTACAGAAGTACCTTATTAACATTAACCTCGTTCAAGTTCATATGTTCAAAGAAAAAGCAAACATCGAATCTAACAGCAAGAGACAATTTCTACATATCTTTCAGTCACATTGTTACCTCAATCGAACAATTCATCTTTTATACTACTACAGACAAAATAACAGAGGAGAATCAAGAAAATGGGTTGTAGTCCTCATGCTATGTCTAATTATTCCTGTAGACATGCCACTTCTGCTGCTTTTTCATGTGTACAAAGAGTGGTTTGTAATGGGTCATAAAAACCCAACTTGGCTGTAAAAACCTATTCTAGCTAAATTGATGATTCTAGCAGCTACTAATACCCTCCTATCTAGAGTCACTGCAAAATAATTTGTGATTGCAGTATTTTTGAATGAGTGCTCAAATTACCTAACAAAGATGATCTCAGTGGTGCAACAAGACACGTGGGATGCTGAATTTTCAGGCCAAAGACCTAGACAAAGGAAGTCTGCTCTAGGATGAAAAACTGGGGGTTCTAATCACATCTCTGAGCACTTTTGAGTGAAAGCAGCTTGCAGGAGCTAGGATGGAATGCATTCCAAACTAGCTACAACATCCCTATACTCTTACTCTTGACCTTGGAAGGTTTAACCTTAGGAAGTTTAAAAAATATATGTACAATTGAATTTTAAAAAGTGAACAAGTAGGTGTCTGGTTTAGTCATAAACCCAAGAAGATTTCTTTCAATCATTCCTATTATCTCCCATTATTTTAGCATAATTACTAAAAACACTATCTGTCCTTATTCTGATAGACAACATTTTTATCCGTTTCCTTCACCCTCTCTGCCATCTTTGCCTATGAAGGTGTATTTCCTCTGTCTCAAAGCCCAGTGGAAATTTCTTTAAAAACAATAGCTTTCCTGAAGAGTTCTTTGTATAACCATTAATATTTGTTTAAAATCAAAGTGTAGTAAATAAAATTCCTGACATTCATATATTTGTAGCCTGTCTTTGATTTTTCCATCATTCATTCATTCAATAAGGATTTATTTAAAGCCCACTGTGTCCTTGACAATATGCTAGGCACTAGAAAAGCTGAATAAGATCCCATTAACAAGTTCACATCCAGAATGGATGACATAACATTACAGAATTAAATGCAAGTTAGTGTAATTAGCATTACTAGAGATGGTAGGAACATGGTGAAAGCAATAATTTGCTCTGCAGATTGCTGCAGGAGATATGAAGAAGACAGTGAAGAATTGACAGACTCCATTTCTCTTAAAATAGAGAAGTTTGAGCCTCTTGAATACTGATTTGAATTATGGTTCACTTTGAAAACATCAGAACTGAGTTAGATGTTCCCAATATTACCTTTCACCTAGAATTGCAATTTAGTTTAATACGGACATCACACACAAAAATGATGCTTAAGAGCCCTGACTATGACAGTATTAGGAAGTAGGATATGCTCTTCATCCATAACCTCCCATTATAGAAAATGAGGTTACATGCACTCAGATAACTACTCTGTAAAGATAATGATATCACATTCACTATGACCTAAACATAGGCTGGTTACGAAACGAAAAAAAGGAAACATAAAAATCCCTTACTACTCCAGACGTCGGTACAGTATATTTTTCCAACTCCTCTAATACCCTCTAACTCTATTCAGTAAGAAACTATAAACTGAAATAACATTTAGGACTATAGCAGAAATGTTTGCTTCCAACTCACCATAAACAAAGACCAAGTAACAATGATATAAAGAGTTGGTGTAGCTTATAATAAAAAGTAAGTTACATATTTTGAGGATGAAAGACTGAACATACTACTGTCTCCTATTTTAAAAGAAAATGCTAAGTTCTATACTCAGTGAAATAAGAATACCAAATTCTTCATTTGTACACTACTTCGAAAAACAATTATACTACCAAAATATTAGACATATTTGGAAATAATACAATGTATGTGAAATGAACTGCATATGACATATACAAAGTAGGAAAAGTATTAAAAGGAAATAATTATGTTGGCTGTCAGAACCACAATGTGATATTCCAAGCTTTGAATTACATTTTTATGAGAGTTTGTGTCCTGATGAGAGGGCATTTTAAAAGAATTGAAGTAAAAACATATTTCTTTGTTTGCTTTACATGCATGGCATGTTTTTATTGTTGTTGTTTTTGTTGTTGTTGTTGTTTGTTTTGAGATGGAGTCTCGCTCTGTCACCCAGGCTGGAGTGCAGTGGCGCGATCTCAGCTTACTGCAACCTCCGCTTCCCAGGTTCAAGCGATTCTTCTGCCACAGTGTCCCGCGTAGCTGGGACTACAGGCTTGTGCCACCACACCCGGCTAATTTTTGTATTTTTAGTAGGGACGAAGTTTCATCATATTAGGCAGGCTGGTCTCAAACCTCTGACCTCGTGATCCACCCACCTCGGCCTCCCAAAGTGCTGGGATTCCAGGCGTGAGACACGGCGCCAGGGTAGCGTGATGATGAGTTAATTTTTCAATTTCTTGTCTCTTAGTAAAATGAACCTTGAAAATTTAATAGAAAAACAGTTCCCTTGCTCTCATCCCCACTTAATACCAATTTACCAAAGGAAAAAAAAAAAAGAAGAAGAATTGCATTTTGACTTTTTACTAGAAATTTTTTGCTGTGGATACTTTTAATAGTATATTTTGATAACATTTTTCAACAATTGAACATAATCAATAAACAGATTCACTAATAAATGTTGATAATTATCTGCTGGAATCTTGAGAATACAAAATATAGTGAAGTAATGAATTGATTCTCTCTGTTCATGGAATAAAAATAAAATCCCATAATCTCTCCCAAGCAGATATAATGGTTATTGCTATTCTAAATGATTTCTATTTTTACACTGGTGAAAGCACTGTTTTACAAAGCAGTTATTTATGGCTCTGATGTCATAAAGTATCTTCCTTGATCAAACATCACAGATACTTTTCTAATGTCTTCAGAATCAAGTTCACACTCCTTAGATCATGATTAAGGCCATTCATTGTTCAGGCCCAATCTTCAGTCCTAGATTTCTAACCTGCTTCTCTCTTCTATTGGACACCTTACATAACAGTCCCAGAAACACCAAGTATTTGTGAAATCAATAACCTCAGACTAACGTATCCTTGATCTTTTATGATCCCACCACGGAAAATTTCACTCTCGTTTTAAACTATGTGCTGTTGTATTCCCAAGTCTGACTTCCATTAAATATGTTGTGAATATGCCTGGTCTTCTCAAGGGCTATACATTCCATAAGATATTCCATAAAAATTACACACTTCTTGCTACCCAATTACAAGCATTGTGCTTAGCCCCTACCAAGGTGCTTAACAAAATGTGCTTAAATAAATTCAGTAAAAATTTATTACCTAATCAATCCAGTTAACATAGCCAGACTCCTCATTCAGCTACTTATTTTGCTATCATTTGGCCAATTAGCTTCTCAAAATATTTTAATGTTAGCAAAGACCAGAAAAAAAATTTATTCATAAGAATTGGTCCCTAGCAGTGACTCATACATCAAATATGACTTATATCATTAAAGTTTCTGAACATCTGATAAAATCCTGAAATAGTTTCACATTATTAAAATTGATATTTTACCATTGTTTGCACTTATAAATAGTATAGGCAAAGAAGAAAATGGGCAAGTTATCTAAGGATAAACAGTTGAACTTTGAGAAGATTGCAGATAGGTGTTAGGTTCTCTAAGAAGCAAAAGTGCTCATCAAGTTATGCACATATAGATATTAATATAAAGGCTTCTACTTGTTTTCTAGAAAGAAAACAAGACCTAGAAAACTCTTAAAGCAATCTTCAAAAGACAAGCACACATGGATGTAAGATAACTAGTAGCTAAAACTGAAATGCTGGTATAATGTTAT
This sequence comes from Pan paniscus, assembly GCF_029289425.2. Classification (NCBI taxonomy): domain Eukaryota; kingdom Metazoa; phylum Chordata; class Mammalia; order Primates; family Hominidae; genus Pan; species Pan paniscus. The sequence goes on along the minus strand of NC_073263.2, from coordinate 94,977,712 downwards.
ATTATAAATTACCAATCAGTATCTACTTTCTAAATAGGTATAGTTAGGGGATAAAAAACTGAGAATGTCCCTCTGATTTTTTCAATAATAAATATATATATATACTTAGCAGGCAGTTAAATATCCAAAAAGAAAAAGCTCAAACTTTGTTAAATCAAAGATTGTCTTAATCTGCCATATTTTCCCAGGAAAAATGTATATAGCTGGCTTGTTTATAATATGTTTGGGGATAAGAAATGAAAGACATTCGTAGCCATCGCTGTGCATATCCATCTTGGAAGATACTGAAACACATGGACTTAAGCTCCTAGTGGAAGAATACTGAACAAACTTATTCTTATAAGACTCATGCTTCCTTAGAATTTATTTGTATAGTTTCTGGGGGATGGGAGGTGGCAGAAGGATGATATAAAATTGTATATAGTAAAGAGATTGTTATTCTGAGGAACATTCATTCATTTCAGGTACACACGTAATCTTCAAAACACACAGAGTTTGATAAATCAGACCCTTTTCTCCTTTCTACCAGCATCACCCTAGTATGGGATCCCATCACTTTAAACCAGGAGGCTGCAGTAGCAATTTCACTGGTTTCTTTGCTTAGAGTCTTTCTCGCTCCAATTCCACCTGCACAATGCTGCTAGAAAATCTTCCTAAACTCCTTTTCATTATGTCTTTACTCTACTTAGGAGCCTCTGGTGGATCCTTTTCACTGATCAGATTAGATGTACTCTTCTCAGGCTGGATATCAGGGCCCTCCATTAACCTTTCCCTTTGCTCCAAAAGACCCTTTACTTCCTTTCTCTAAAGTCAAAGTGAATTCATGTCTTTATTTATTATCTATCTTCTTTTGTTCTCAAATGCCCATCCTTTCCTGTTTAAAATCCAGATCGTTCTATCCAGCAGAGAACCATCATGTCCCCAGCTAGCTGTCCTGGATTGATTCCATCCCTCCTACTCTTTCTTCCCAGAGGAAAGGTTTATGTCCAATGCCCATAACTTGTCTTCACTGGTTTCCTTAAAATTGCCTCCCTGTCAAGGCTGCAGTGAGCTGTGATCATGCCACTGCACTTCAGCCTGAGTGACAGAGTGAGAACCTAGGCAATACCATTCAGGACACAGGCATGGGCAAGGACGTCATGGCTAAAACACCAAAAGTAATGACAACAAAAGCCAAAATTGACAAACGGGATCTAATTAAACTAAAGAGCTTTTGCACAACAAAAGAAACTACCATCAGAGTGAACAGGCAACCTACAGAATGGAAGAAAATTTTTACAATCTACCCATCTGACAAAGGGCTAATATCCAGAATCTACAAAGAACTCAAACAAATTTACAAGAAAAAATCAAACAACCCCATCAAAAAATAGGTGAAGGATAGGAACAGAGACTTCTCAAAAGAAGACATTTATGCAGCCAACAGACACATGAAAAAATGCTCATCATCACTGGCCATCAGAGAAATGCAAATCAAAACCACAATGAGATACCATCTCACACCAGTTAGAATGCAGATCATTAAAAAGTCAGGAAACAACGGGTGCTGGAGAGGATGTGGAAAAATAGGAACACTTTTACACTGGTGGTGGGACAGTAAACTAGTTCAACCATTGTGGAAGACAGGGTGGTGGTTCCTCAAGGATCTAGAACTGGAAATACCATTTGACCCAGCCATCCCATTACTGGGTATATACGTAAAGGATTATAAATCATGCTGCTATAAAGACACGTGCACACATATGTTTATTGTGGCACTATTCACAATAGCAAAGACTTGGAACCAACCCAAATGTCCATCAATGATAGACTGGATTAAGAAAATGTGGCACATATACACCATGGAATACTATGCAGCCATAAAAAATGATGAGTTCATGTCCTTTGTAGGGACATGGATGAAGCTAGAAACCATCATTCTCAGCAAACTATCACAAGGACAAAAAACCAAATACCGCATGTTCTCACTCATAGGTGGGAATTGAACAATGAGAACACTTGGACATGGGGTGGGGAACATCACACACTGGGGCCTGTTGTGGGGTGGGGGCAGCAGGGAGGGATAGCATTAGGAGACATACCTGATGTAAATGACCAGTTAATGGGTGCAGCACACCAACATTGCACATGTATACATATGTAACAAACCTGCACGTTGTGCACATGTACCCTAGAACTTAAAGTATAATAAAAAAAATCAGTGTATACTTAAAAAAATACATAAATAAACGCAAGACTTGCATGCAGTAAAAATAAATAAATAAATAAATAAATAAAATGCCTCCCTGATCTCCACCTAGTTCTTCAGCCTAACTGGAAGCTCCACAAGCCAGGTGGGTGATCTTTTTGACACCCTTCCTAATACCTAGCAGGTGCCTGGGTACTTGGTAAAACATTAAGGAATAAATGGTTTCTACTTTCCAACTTGTATTGCACTTGGTTCAGCTTTTCCTGCAAGAAAACTGTGAAATTTGATTAGCCATAACAATAAAGAAAAACAAACAAAATAATAAAACCCACAGATGAAAACCATCACTGCCATCTGCTTCTCCACTAAGGCATCTCTGCACAAGTGACCAAGTGGCAGAAACTCAGGAGGTAACAAAACTCTCGCCTGTAATTGCCCAACTTGTGACAGGGAGTTCCAGAAATCATGGAAATATCCAAGTGGTTGAAGAAATAACATCTGTGAAGAAGACTGATAATCAGAAGTTGATTATGAGAAAATTTTTTATATGATACTCTTGGCCTTGATTATCAGGTCTCAAGATATTACATGGCCATAAAATTACAGTCTAAATTATTTGTTTATTAACTCACTTATTGATTCCGCAGCACTTGTTCTACTATACTGTAATAATGATAAAGTAAGATATGGGTATTGTTGATTGTCTGTGCCACACACTGTACTAAGCAGTTCTGGAGTTTTCAGTTATTAAACATTTACAATAAAACTATTAATTATTTTGTGCCATTGTCATATGACAGAGGATAAAACTAAGGCTTAGAGAGGTTAAACAATGCTTTTAAGGACACATACTTAGGAAATGATGACAAGAAGGTACAAACAAGATGCATAGAAGAGGAAGATATCTGAAGTCTGTAGAAAAGCCTTATTCAGCCATGTATTAGTCAGTTCTCATGCTGCTAATAAAGACACACCTGAAGCTTGGTGTTTTATTTTATTTTATTTTATTTTATTTTATTTTATTTTATTTTATTTGAGATGTACTTCCACTTTTGTCGCCCAGGCTAGAATGTAATGGTGCAATCTTGGCTCACTGCAATGTCCACCTCCGGGGTTCAAGTGATTCTCATGAGGCTGGGTAATTTATAAAAGAAAGAGGATTAATTGCCTCACAGTTCGACATAGCTGGGAAGGCCTCACAATCACGGCAGAAGAGCAAGGAATGTCTTACATGGTGGCAAGCAAGAGAAAGAACTTGCACAGGGAAACTCCCCTTTATAAAATCATCAAATCTTATGAGACTTATTGACTATCATGAGAACAGCACATGAGAACTCCCCATGATTCAATTACCCCCCACCAGATACCTCCCACTGGGTCCCTCCCACAACATGTGGGAATTGTGGGAGCTCCAATTCAGGATGAGATTTGGGTGGGGACAATGCCAAACCATATCAAGGCATAACTGGTAGATATTGTAGGTTCAGTTCTAGACCATTGCAATAAAACGAATATTACAACAAAGTGAGTCACACAATTTTTTTGGTTTCTCAATGCATGTAAGATATGTTTATAATATTCTGTAGTCCATTAAATGTGCAATAGCATTATGTCTAAAAAACAATGTACATACCTTAATTTAAAATATTTTATTGCTAGAAAATGTTAATGATCATCTCAGCTTTCAGTGAGTCATTAATCTTTTTGCTGGTGGAAAATCTTGCTTCAATGTTGATGGCTGCTGATGGATCAGGGAAGTGGTTGCTGGACATTGAGGTGGCTGTGGCATCTTCTTAAAATAGGACAACAATAAAATGTGTCATATCAATTGAATCTTCTCTTCATTAAACAGTTTCCTGTAGCATGCTATCCTATTTGACAGCATTGTACCCACAGTAGAACTTCTTTCACAATTGGAGTCAATCTTCTCAGACCCTGCTGCTGCTTTCTCAACTAACTTATGTAATATTGTATATCTTTTGTTGTCATCTCAACAATATTCATAGCATCCTCAATAGAAGTAGATTCCATCTCAAGAAACTGTTTTCTTCACTTATCCTTAAGAAGCAACTCCTCATTTCTTCATATTTTATCATGAGATTGCAGCAATTCATTCACATCTTCAGATTACCCTTCTATTTCTCATTCTCTTGCTATTCCCACCACGTATGCAGCAACTTTCTCCACTGAAGCCTTGAATGCCTAAGTCATCCATGAGGGTTGGAATCAACTTCTTCCAAACTCCTGTTAATATTGATCATTTGACTCTTCCCATAAATCACTAATGTTCTTAACGGAACCTAGAATGGTGAATACCTTCCTAAAGGTTTTCAATTGACTTTGCCCAGATGCCTCATAGAAATCACCCTCTATGGAAACTATAGCTTTATGACATGTATTTCTAAAATAATAAGATTTGAAAGTCGAAATGACTCCTTGATCTATGGGCTGCAGAATGGGTATCGTGTTAGCAGGAATGAAAACAACATGAATCTCCTTGTACATCTCCATCAGAGCTCTTGGGTGACCAGGTGCATTGTCAATGAGCAGTAATACTTTGAAAATAATACTTTTTTCTGAGCAGTAGGTCTCAGGAATAGGTGTCAAATATTCCTTATACCATGCTGTAAACAGGTGCACTGTCAATCCAGGTTTGGTTCTTCCACTTATAGAACACAGTCAGAATGGATTTATCATAATTCTTAATGGCCCTAGGATTTTCAGAATGGTAAATGATCACTGGCCTCAATTTAAAGTCACCAGCTGCATTAGCCCCTAACAAATGAGTCAGCCTGTCCTTTGAAGCTTTGAAGCCAGGCATTAACTTCTCTCTAAATATGAAAGTCTTACATGGTATTTTCTTCTAATAGAGGGCTGTTTCATCTATATTGAAAATCTGTTGTTTAGTGTAGCCATCTTCATCAGTTATCTTAGTTCTATTTTTCTGGATAACTTGCTACAGTTTCTTCATCAGCACCAGCTGCTTCACATTGAACTTTGATGTCATGGAGATGGCTTCCTTCCTTCAATATCATGAACCTCTGCTAGCTTCAAAATTTTCTTGTGCATCTCCCTTACATTTTTTAGTCTTCATAGAATTGAAAGGAGTTAGGGCCTTGCTGTGGATTAAGATTTGACTGAAGGAAATGTTGTGACTGGTTTGATCATCTATCCAGACCACTGAAACCTTCTACATATCAGCAATAAGGCTGTTTCACTTTCTTATCATGTGTGTGTTCACTGGAGTAGCACTTTTAATTTCCTTCAAAAACTTTTCCTTTGCATTCACAACTTAGCTAACTGTTTGGCGCAAGAGGTCTAGCCTTCGGCCTGCCTTGGCTTTCAACATGCCTTCCTCACTAAGCTTAATCATTTATAGCTTTTGATTTAAAGTGGAAAATACATGACTCTTCTTTTTCACTTGAACACTGAGAAGCCACTGTAGAATTATTAATTGGCCTAATTTTAACATTGCTGTGTCTCAGGTAATATTGAGGCTCAAGGTAAAGGGAAGAGATGATGTAATGGACAGTTGGTGGAGCGGTCACAACACATTTTCCAAATAAGTTTGCTGTTTTATATGGGCATGATTCATGGTGCTCCAAGACAATTACAATATTAACATCAAAGATCACTGATCAAAGATCACCAAAACAGATACTGATAATGAACTTAAAATATTGGAAATATTCCTAAAATGTGACACAGAGACACAAATTAATCATATTCTGTTGAGAAAAAAAAATGGCACCAACAGACTAGTTCAAAGCAGGGTTACCACAAACCTTCAATTTGTAAACAAACCCCCCAAAAAAGCATTATCTGTGAAGCTCAATAAAGGGAAACACAATAAAATGAGGTATGCCTGTATTTAAATATATTTTAAATCTGAATTCTGAGCTGTAAGTCTCCCTGTCTATTCTAGAATATGACCTGTTGCAATACAGTATTACACTAATCTGTAAATGTGTCCATCATATTAGTGGGCAGCAAGCCTTTTGAAGGGGTGCATTTTTTTCATGGCTATAAACTGCTCATTACACAATAAATAAGTAAAAGCATTCCCTAAGTATACATGGAATTAAAACCTGTGTTTTTGTTTTTAAATGGGCAAGCAGAAGTGTGACTCTGATTTTTCTGAACCTCTGTTTATGCCTTGGAGCTCCAGAAACTATCTCTACCATTACAGTTCCTCTCTCATTGCCTCCAGCATGTCTGTCAGATAGAACATTTAACCATCCGTACAAAAAAGTTAAATACATATCAGTTTGGAATTCTATCATGCTATCATATGGTGCTGGGATGGTACACAATATTTTTAATGTGGTCTGGGAAGAGCATTACATAGCACAAGAAAATGCCTGATTTATTATCCATACAGCTATAAATACATTGGAAAGGCTTGTTTTTCACTTTTACCACTGAGAATTGGCATGCCGATGATTTCAATGTCATTTACAATGACATTTTTTCCTCCATATGTATTCCAGAGTGTCTTGTCTTTCAAGTAAGTTTCCATGATCATTGGGGCTTAGGGCCTCCATTCTATTTTTGATATAAAATTGCAATAGTCAGCTGCTAGCTTCTAGGTTACACTTATGCAAATATCTACAATTGGTCTCAAACAGGGGGATTTACTTAAGCAACACTATGTACATCATGGCAGAACGTATGGGATAGGATCTTCCAGGACTATGATCAGTGAGGTGACTTTCTCTGAGAGCTGCAAACCCACTGGGATCACTAAGGGTAAGTGTTATCAGTGAGCCAAGACATTCAGATTCCTGAGACATCATATATCTCACTCTGAGTCCATCTTTCTACAAAATCTGCTGGTGTCAGAAATCCAACAATGAAATCTGCTCATCCAAGAATGAGTCAGCTGAAAATTTCCGTATTTGATCTTTGCATCTGCCTTGCCTTTATAGCTTTACTTCTAATTGTTGCAAATCCTACCTCCACTCACAACTGGGCTTGCAACATTAAGGAACTAAGAAGACTCTCATGGACTGAGAAGCCCCCAGATTTTGTTGGCAACTTTGTGTTATCAAGGATCTCTGCAAGCTTTGCTTCAAATTTCTCAAGGGAGAAATTGCTTTTCTTTCATTGGTGGTTTTCTGGCATAGTAAAAGGAAATTTCTCTGCTATTTGGGGCAATAATAAGAACTACCATTGTGATATCTGATTTTACAAACCAAACTAAACAAAGCAAACAAATTAACAAAAAAAAATTTGGTAAAGTGACGTATGAAGAACATGTATAAGCAAGTAACCAAGGCCAGGCATGGTGACTCACGACTGTAGTACCAGTGCCTTGGGAGGCTAAGGTGGGAAGATCTCTTGAAGCCAGGAGTTTGAGACCAGCCTGGGCAACACAGCAAAAATCCGTCACTAAATAATAATAATAATAACAGCTGGGCATGGTGTCTCATGCCTGTAGTCCCAGCTACTCAGGAGGCTGAGGCAGGAGGATCACTTGAGCCTAAGAGATCAAAGATGTAGTGAGCTATGGCTGCACCACTGCACTCCAGCCTGGGTGAAAGAGTGAGACCGTGTCTCCAAAAATAAAAAAGTAAAAAGAAATTAACCAATATTATTTTACACGTCTCATTGATCTATAAACAATACTTTTATTCCAATAAATTCTGATGGAAGGTACTAATTTTGGCCATTAAACCTATCAATGAGGCTGGGCATAGTGGCTCACGCCTGTAATCCCAGCACTTTGGGAGGCCAAGGCAGGTGGATCACCAGGTTAAGAGATCGAGACCATCCTGGCCAATATGGTGAAACCTCGTCTCTACTAAAAATACAAAAATTAACCGGGCTTGGTGATGCACCCCTGCAATTCCAGCTACTTGGGAGGCGGAGGCAGGAGAATAGTTTGAACCCTGGAGGTGGGGGTTGCAGTGAGCTGAGATCATGCCACTGCACTCCAGCCTGGCGACAGAACGAGACTCCGTCTCAAAAACAAACAAAAACTAAAACTCAGACTTGGGGATAAACTGTGTTATCTACAGCCTCAATCTGCACAGACTCAGGACACAGACAGATTATATGCCAGTAAGTTTTACCACCACACAGAACAGATATTAAGAGAATCAAGCTAAATAAAGAATCCTGTTCAGATTTACTCCTCCCAACTGCTCATGGCTTACAATCCATTCTTGCTAATTTGTTTACCCTTATCATAAGTAAAGGATTGTCTTTTCTGTCTGGGCTCAACAGATTGGCCTATTCCTCACTGTCCCCACAATATAATTGGGGGAGACAATGTTTTATCCCCCCAATTATACACTCATTCCACCAAAAATATGCCAGGTTCTTTTGCATGTGTTATCATCTGGGTTCTCTCAAGGTAATAATCTTCTGGGAAGATCCAGAGGCTCCAGGCATAATATCAGACTATAGGCTGTGCTATGTAGTAGCTGAACCGAAACAACATAAGATTGTGGCATTTCTATTGATCTGTTCTGTGCCATTATGTCTGTGGGCCATGACTCTGTGAGAACAGTTGCATGGGCAGAGGCGAAGCCATCACCAACATGACACTCCGACACCACTTTGAGAGCCAAAGCAGTCCCCGGATGCCAGAGAGCAATATCAAGCAGAGAAAAAGAGGAATATGCTTTGGACCCCTTCATTTAATCTGTAACTTCATATAGTACATATTATCCTATTTTATAGATGGAGAAACTGAGGCAAAGGAACTAGCCTAAGGTTACACAGCTGGGAACCGACTCAACTTCTGTCATCTATACATAGCGTGAACTCACTGCATCAGTTTGGATCCGGAGTGGCATGTTTCTCAGCATCCTTGCCCTCACGTCAGCATTAAATCACATATTGTTCAGTAAAAATTCATGTCCTGTAATCTGCTATGTATTGGTAAGGCAAAGACTATGTTATGATTACGGTTTTCCTCCACCAACCCCTGGAAAACCCACCATAGCCCAGCAGCCCCTGGAAAATCTCTCTTGACTCTGTCTGTCTCCCTCTTTTTCTCTCTCACTTTATTCAATGTTATCAAGGTTATTATTTTATAATATCTCCATTTCTTATTTTACTTAAAGCTAAATAAATTTTTCTCTACACTTGTAGTCCCACATTTCTCAATCATCAGCACACTATGTACCGTATTTACTTAATTTAAGATTTTATAATAATCCTGGGGCTCAGAAAAGACAGGTAAATTGGTTAACTTTCAAAACCAAGTTTTTCTAATTCCAAAGGCCATGGTCTTCCCCACTGTCTCCTTCCATATTTATTTACATGTAATTTAAACTATTTCATTTGAGCCACCAGAAAACATTTGGCCCCAGTGAAATAACTGTTGAGGTCTCACAGTGGCAAAAGCAGACTGGCTAAAGACCTGACCATAGCTTTGCTCTATGCCCTCACTGGGCCACCAGCAGGGGTAATTCATACCAATATTTCCTATGAATCTCATCCGACCAGATTTCATAGACTGCAAGATTTCAGCATCATCCCATTTGTCATGGTGCATCACAATTTCAAATATGCTCTTCACCACTCAAAAATTACCTGAATTTTAATGCCACACTGATAGCTCACATAGATTTCTTCAAATATAGATACACTTCCTATGGCTCTCAGTATAGCAGTTTTTAGAAACACAGACATTTTTCTAAGTGAAAAAAAGAACAATTTCCAAATATAAGCTCTGAGAGTCTTTCTTTTTCTCTCTTCTTTCCTTTCTCCCTCCTTCCTTTTTCTTTCCTTTTTTTCTACCTTCTCCTTCTCTTATTCTCTCTCTCTCCCTCTCTCCCTCTCTCTCTCTCTCTCTCTCCCTCTCTCTCTCTCACACACACAGACACAAAAGAAAAACTCCACCAAGATCTGTTTGTCTTTGCTGTCCTCACCCTCAGAAATTTGACAAATACTTTATCCCTCTCTTTGGGTTGCTGATTCATTAACAAAAACATTAAAAGGAGAATAATAGAGATAAATATCATTACTTTTCTACCTCTCTTTGTTGTCACAAAATATAGGCAAATTGTGCTTTGTTTTTACTTACTGCTTGTTTCTACTAAGTAGTAAATTAATACATCTTTTAGCAAGGGAGGTATTTTGGGGCATTAGTAATGCCATTGTGGTTTAAACTACAAGTTCTCCGAGTTTCATTCTCTAGAAGCACATATTAAAATGTTTCAGAAAGACTGCAACTTTGAAGGTATTTTGTTTTTATACACTACACAAAACCACCAGACTCCACTTCATTTATTTGTGTGACTGGTTCTTGCTCATTCTTTGTCACCATCTGCACCCTTCATGGCCCAGCTCAAATATCACCTCCTCTTAACAGCTGATGGGATGCTGATGCTCGGTTTGCCATGCTGCCAATACATTTCACTTACACCTTTATTATGTTTCTCACCAAAGAGTTGGCTGGAGAGAGAGTCATACACGGATCTGTTCATCACTGTTGCTCATTACCTACCCCTCAGGTTCACAGGGTAGAATCTGAACTTGGTAAAGGCAACGCTTACATATAACTCACTGCCTCTAATTTGTCTTTATGACAGCTTGGTAGGGTGTGCTCAATAATTATTAGTTAAATTACATTAGGAAAAACAACTTCTGTCCCATTCTGAATCAGTTAGATTATGTATCCCACCAAAGGATGCTGCAATTGATAGTGACATCTGGTGACATATGTAGATTATAGCTTTTAAGTAAACTTCTAGGGACACATTTCAGATGAAAGAACTCTGGACTCCCATAATTCATTAAACTGACTTTAGGAAACAGCATCATCCATTCAAGAAAAACAAGTTTTATATCTCTTATCTACAGGAAGGGAAGCAAGTCAATATGTTTTCATCACATACTATTTGCTAGGCACTGGGATAAATAGTTTAATAAAATTGCTCAGAATTATTTCCAAAGCCAATGTTGTCCATCTTTTTCTGCATGCCAAATTTGTCTCATCCTTCATTCAAAATTCTTAATATCCAGGCTCCTAGTATATACATATTCTTCTCAGATCATTCCACAGAGATGGCTTTCATATGTCATATGTAAGATTTTAAGACTTTAAGGATGTGTTTTGAATGTAATATAAACAAATTGTAAGTGCTTTTTAAAAAATTAAGCTAGATTTTTGTCTCCTGACTGATAGGAATTTAGTTAATTTTCACTTATCTTTCACTCATCACACTCTCTGAAATATTACATAAAGTTGTTTATCTTCAATATTAAAGAATTATCTGTTATGTATTTTTTTTTATATTTATCAACTTAATTATTTAAGTTTCAAAGTGCACGAAGATTTTACGGAGACATCATATGGCTAACCTTCATGTTTCCCCCACATTTTCTAAGTAAATGTGTCCTTTCTCATAAATGTTTCCTTCCAACACAGCTTAAAATAGACATGACTTCCTTAAGGGTATAAACCATAAATTGCACAGGACTTGATCACAGGTCAACATAAAAGCTTCAAGAGAAATGTTAGGTTAGTGTAATAATTATAAAAGTGTTTAGTTTGGCATTAGAAATACTAATTTCCAGATCACGAGAGTCAAAATACTGCCTGCTTGGAAAAGTATTGACAGTTTCCTGGATTCAATAAACTGCAAAACTAAAGATTGTTATGCCTTATTTTATAAAAAACAAAATAAATAATATTGTTCTCCAAACACGTAATGGTAGAATCTTTTAATACAAAGGTCTAATGGTACATCCAGGCCTAATTTTCTCACTACCAGCCTTCTAACATTTGCTTTCATTTTAACCAGTCTGAGAGCTATCAGCTGAATTTTAAAACTTGTTGAACAGTTTAAAATTGCTTCCTGTCAATATCATTTCATGAAGGGATAAACTATTTCTTCCTTAATTTCAAATGTAGAATAGCTTGATGGTGATATAGCTCTTCTCTATACACATAAAATTGTATAAGCATTTAAAGGAGCACTTTGCAGGATTTTCTTGAGGCATAAAGAGCAAATAAGAAGGATTTTTAAGGAGCCAAAGCAATGTTTGCTGTTACTATTGGTACGTTCTGCCAAGTAAATTCTGTACTCAGTATGGCTGCCAGTGCTTGCTGCTTACTGACACCAGATCCTCAGGCTCAGATGCAGTGGGTCTATTCTACAAGTTGTTCAATCTGCCTTATCTCTCTATCCATCTTGACATCTACTATGTCATCTCTTCCCACTTACTGTTTTCTACTAATGGAGCTTCCCAGGTCATTTCCTCTTTTTCTTTGGGCATGGCTCACATAGTTAACTCCACAAATGTCAAAATGATACCTTCGTAACCCATGTAAGTAATTTCCTAAATTCTATTCTCTCAATTTGCACTTTCAAAACTAATATCATGCTAATGCTACAAAGTATAATAATGTTAAAGATAAAAAGGAACTCTCTCTATTCTTAATACATTTCACATTCTGCTTTTTGCTTCAGGTTAAGTAAAAGCATTCTCAAGACTTAAAAATCACTTTATTTACATGACATGACTAAAAAATTATCAGTTACTATTTTGTCAGTCAGCTGATTCTACCTAATTTGTCATTTATTTTTCTTCCACAAATGTTTTCTTTTCCAAAAAGAATTCACTCCCACACAGTCTAAGTACCATAGTAAAATTGTCACAGCACTCTTGACTGCAGCCTTTGCCCTGGGCACACTGGAATAAAGAATGCTTATTGGCAAGCCAGTAATCCAGTATTGCTAGAAAGAAAAAGCAACCCTGGAGTTTTCTCATATTGGTCAAATCCTAAGTCTGAGGATAATGTGGACTCTCAGGCAACTGTTCCCATAGGTAACCTGGAATTCCCAAGGAAGCACAATCCTGGCTCACAGATGTTCTTATTTGTCATTTATTTCATGTGGGTCAGGGCACATGAGCATGAAGGACAGACTGTCCCTCAGTCCACAATACATGCATCACCTAGCCCAACACAAGCTTACACTAATGGTGACCAGAAGAAAAAAATAATATTGCGAATTCAACTAAAAAGTCATTGCTTGTCCTTTTTCTCATATCAGATGCCAATACAGCAATTGAAACCCTCATTTCAGAATGCCTAGGGGCTACTATCATGATATTCTCCAGAAAAACAAGTGTTTTAATCTGCTGCCTAGTTTACTTAACAGGTCATGAATGGGCAGTGTGTCTAGACATGAGAAGCAAAGGGAAAGACAGAGGCAATTATCAGGAGCTAGGAAAAATAATCACAAGCTGAAATGTTTGCCTCACTCACTGGACTATCCCAAAAAGCACCTTATCCTCACCTGTGGTCCCCATCACTAATACAGCTACGAATGCCAAGTTTTCACTTTACTTGAGTAGAAATATCCTTTGCAGCCTGAAGTGGTGATGAAATTGATGGAGTAGACAAATAAATACAAATCTCATTAAGGAGGGATTTTTTTTTCTTTTGAGGAGGCTCTAAGAAACAGAGTTCAGAAAGTTTAGAGAATATGTATGAGTATTGCAGCCTATTAAAGTAAGTGGAATTAGCTTTAGGAGAGTGTTTGGCTTGTTCATTAGCAGAATAAAAAAATTCAGGTCATTTTAGCAAAAACTTGCCTCCCCTTTTTTATCTGTATAATGTCAATACCTGAGAATGCAATCAATTCCGCTTTTAATTAAGAGTGTACAGAAGGTGGCCAGGTTTAATGAAGAATTCTGGGATGCAGGTAGAAGATAGGAACTCCAAGATCAAGGGATGCTATAACATAAAGACTAGTTCTGGTGCCACCAGCAACCAATAGTGTGATTTCTTGGGCCTCAGTTTTCCTATCTGAAAATGACTTGAGATTAAATGTGTGATTTCCAAAATGGGTGAATAGTTTTTGCATTCACATTTACATTTATTTATTCAAACCAATATTTCACAGAAGCTTAGGCTAAAAAACTGTATGAGGTATAGGGAAGAAGAGGTTTTATGCTAGAAAAACACCTGATAACATTCCTCTCTCCATAAGATTCCTTGGGCATCTCAGAAGAGATGGAAAGAGATGATCTAATATCCCTATGAATCTCAGAGGTGCTAATGCAGAACATATTTAAGAATGTAAGTAGTAGGTACAGCACTCTGCGTAATAATCATTACACATTGATAGTTTTCCTCTATTTGTCTCCAAGGCCAGGATATAAAAGAAAAATCCACCCCCAGAGTAGAGAAGTTTTTAATCTTCAGGCAGTGAACATTTTCAACAGATGATATTCTAATGGAGATAAAATAGATTTTTAACCCTGAGAAATGGAAAGAAAAGCTGATGTCTGAGCTCTTTGGATAAACTGTAACAGCAGGAGGTGGATTGCTGTTTGTTTGATGCTCCCTGGTAGGTAACATTCTCTCTGTATGTGTCCACACTTTAATACCTGCTTTCTATGAAACAAGCAAGACCATCTTTTCTCCATAATGTTACCTTACACTAGTTCGTAAAGTCTCACTGAATGGGTGAAATGTGTTATTATATTATACATAAATCCTCAGCAGAACTGCTTCTATTTCATTGCTAAATTCATTTTTTATCAAAATAATGGAAACAAAATCTTGACATAAAAATGTATTGGGCCCTCAATTTAATAAATTTGGCAGAATATCCAAAAACTAGGATGGTACGAGGTTCAAACCTAGAATATAGCTAATTGAGTTTGCTGTACTCAAATTCATCAAATTTCAGTAGAATACTAGTACTGAAGTTATCATGGTGTGAATAATTATTTCACAAGAGAAAATTCATTGCATGTGTCTAAAAGCTTTATTCTCAAGGAATACTGATTGCATAAAACTTTTCTAAAAGTAAACTAAGTCTACAAGCCTGCATGTGTAGGTATCTGTATACATGTGGAATGCAAACATGATCTGGATTTCCACTTGTTCTGGCTGATCACAACCATCGTGCACTCATTGTGCACTGAACAGACTATTGTGTGTGCTTATGAGGCTATTGCTGTGCTAGGGGCTGGAAGTTTAAAGATGAATGTAACCTCAGGCAAGGTTGAAGGCTCCCTAAGCCTTGGTTCATTCATAAATAAGATGAAGAGGATATGAAATAGTATAGAATGAAGTGATAATGTGATAATAGGAAATTTATTGATAGCAAGTGAAACATCACATTGAAAACACTTTTCCCATTTCAGCTTTCTACATATGGCTAGCCAGTTTTCCCAGCACCATTTGTTAAATAGGGAATCCTTTCCCCATTGCTTGTTTTTCTCAGGTTTGTCAAAGATCAGATAGTTGTAGATATGCAGCGTTATTTCTGAGGGCTCTGTTCTGTTCCATTGATCTATATCTCTGTTTTGGTACCAGTACCATGCTGTTTTGGTTACTGTAGCCTTGTAGTATAGTTTGAAGTCAGGTAGTGTGATGCCTCCAGCTTTGTTCTTTTCGCTTAGGATTGACTTGGCGATGCAGGCTCTTTTTTGGTTCCATATGAACTTTAAAGTAGTTTTTTCCAATTCTGTGAAGAAAGTCATTGGTAGCTTGATGGAGATGGCATAAGAGGCAACCTACAAAATGGGAGAAAATTTTCGCAACCTACTCATCTGACAAAGGGCTAATATCCAGAATCTACAATGAACTCAAACCAATTTACAAGAAAAAAACAAACAACCCCATCAAAAAGTGGGCAAAGGACATGAACAGACACTTCTCAAAAGAAGACATTTATGCAGCCAAAAAACACATGAAAAAATGCTCACCATCACTGGCCATCAGAGAAATGCAAATCAAAACCACAGTGAGATACCATCTCACACCAGTTAGAATGGCAATCATTAAAAAGTCAGGAAACAACAGGTGCTGGAGAGGACGTGGAGAAATAGGAACACTTTTACACTGTTGGTGGGACTGTAAACTAGTTCAACCATTGTGGAAGTCAGTGTGGCGATTCCTCAGGGATCTAGAACTAGAAATACCATTTGACTCAGCCATCCCATTACTGGGTATATACCCAAAGGACTATAAATCATGCTGCTATAAAGACACATGCACATGTATGTTTATTGCGGCACTATTCACAATAGCAAAGACTTGGAACCAACCCAAATGTCCAACAATGATAGACCGGATTAAGAAAATGTGGCACATATACACCATGGAATACTATGCAGCCATAAAAAATGATGAGTTCATGTCCTTTGTGGGGACATGGATGAAACTGGAAATCATCCTTCTCAGTAAACTATCGCAAGAACAAAAAACCAAACACTGCATATTCTCACTCATAGGTGGGAACTGAACAATGAGAACACATGGACACAGGAAGGGGAACATCACACTCTGGGGACTGTTGTGGGGTGGGGGGAGGGGGAGGGATAGCTTTAGGAGATATACCTAATGCTAGATGACGAGTTAATGGGTGCAGCACACCAGCATGGCACATGTATACATATGTAACTAACCTGCACATTGTGCACATGTACCCTAAAACTTAAAGTATAATAATAAAATAAAATCAAATAAAATAAAATAAAAACAAAACACTTTTACCATTGCCTAGACTATGGAAGCTATAGGAAGTATCATCTAAACAGTTTCTGTTACAATAATTTTCATCACTACTAGTAATGTTACTAACAAAACAACAAATAAAAGCCTATTAGGAGACAGACATGTAAACATGTAATTATATATCAGTACAATGGGCTCTAAGTGAGGAAGAAGTTTCTGCCCTTAGCCCAACCTGGGAGAGGTGGTAAAGGCTTCAAAGAGGAAATGACATTCAATTAAATCTTGCTTTGGAGGAGTCATTTGGCGGGAGGAGAAATCAAAGAAGGAAATAAAGCCGTGGGCTGCAGGGCACCTGTGCCTAAGGGAGTGGGTAGGGAGGGTATTGTGGCTGCAGCCAGAGCTGTCTGTATTTGCGACATTTGCCTTGTAATGTGCTTTGTGAAAGTGGAGCTGGGAGAGGGGTGAGACACATGAAAGCCATATTATGTGAAGTTTGGAATTTATGCCATAGGAAATGGTGAGAGGTTTGCAGTTTTTAATTTAGGAATTGACAAGATCAGTCACTAGAAAGGAAGCCAAGCAATGCTGGTTTCACAACAAACTCTCTTCTGAGATTACTGGAGCATGGTGATCCTTACACTATTTCGACTTGGCTTTGACTCCAGGACTGATTCTCAGCTTTGAAACTCAGTGACTCTGGGATTTGACCGCTGGCTGTGTCCTGGAATTGATTGTTTGGTGAAACCGGTTTAATCTTTTGATCCTTTTCTCATTTCCATCTTCTTCAGCCTGATGCCAGCTTCCAGCTCCCAGAGGTCTGCCTTAGGTTGTGGTTGGTGTACAATGAACTCATACATTTAAATATATTCCTTTCCCTATGTTTTTAGAATTGATAGGAAGTATTTACATAGATTTCATTTGAGGTGCTTTTGGAACTGATCATTCAACCAAGTACATGGAAGTGGGAATCGGTGTATCAGATTATTTCAATGTTGCTAAAGTGGCCAGTACCCAGCCGAGCCACAGTAAAAGCTGAGGCAAAAAGTAAAATAAAAAATACTGTCTTTACTTAAAACTTTTGTAATTCATTCATCACGAATTTTGCATTAATTTTCATTTTAAAATATTGCATTAAATATATTAATTTTTGAAAATTTGTTTGGATTACTTTTTGAATCTTGCACCCAAAGTAAGTATTTCATTTGCCCTACCCTTGTCCTAGCCCTGAAAGTGACAGGTATATCCCAAACACTCATCACTAGGATCAGGTGGTCTGTGTGTTGGGGGTAGGTGCACAACATTTAGAAAGTACTATGTCCCATAACCAAACATCCATGAAGAAAGGTAGTGTTTCCCCAGAGAAGGGCCTAATATTTCCAGTAACTTCAAATGTGGTCCTGTTTCCAAATAATCTTACCGGAAACATATGACACAGAAGTCAAGGCTTCTTAACTTTAAGTTTCAACAGCAAAACTAAACTGGAATAAAATAATACAATGAAAACGT
The DNA here is from genome assembly GCF_029289425.2 of Pan paniscus. NCBI lineage: Eukaryota > Metazoa > Chordata > Mammalia > Primates > Hominidae > Pan > Pan paniscus. The sequence goes on along the minus strand of NC_073263.2, from coordinate 94,959,581 downwards.
TTGACAAATAAGACCAAAAACCTCTCTCTCACACATTTTTTTTCTTTTATCTGTAGACAAAACAACAAAAACAACCTCAGTATTACATGTATTTTTAAACTTAAAAATGATGATGAAGATGATGATGATGATGACGAAACCATGTATTTGCTATTTTCTGCTACTAACATCAGAGTCTTAAAAGATTTTTAGAGTTCAGTGGAAATTTAAGGCCAACTCCTCCATGTTGCACTGCGTAGTAGGTGTGGTGGTGGGACATTCAGATCCCCGCATCAGGATGGAGGAATGGATGGGACAGGAGATGTCTCAGCTGCCAGAAGGGTTGGCTGCCAACAGCTTACAGCCGAGTTTCTCTCCGGGATCCAACCTTAGCTGAAGAGAGCTGCTTTGCCTAAGGTTATGCCCTAACCCTAACACAACCAACATCCAATAACTTGGTCGATGCTGGGGCATGAGGGCTGAGTTTCCCTGCCTCAATCTTGACAACTCTGAAGGACCATCACAGAGGCAGATGGCCTCAGAGGTGACACCAGCTGAGGGCCTCGTGGCAACTATAGCAAAGTTCAACTTTTCCTTCTGCCCAATCCTGTTTCTTTCTCTCTCTTGAGATAAACTTCCTGCACTCAAATATCTGTCTCAGAGTGTTTTTCCCAGGGAACCCACCATGGGGCACACTGAAACCCTTAAAATGTATCTGGAAAAAAGAAGCGTCACAGCTATGAACCAAAGAAAAGCCAGACACAATATCCTCTCTTGCAAAGGAGGGTAGGAGCAGATTTCTACCAGATACGGAAGTTGTACTTTTTCTCAAGTGTCTCGGTGGTCACAGGTCATCCATTCCTTAAATACTGGCAGGTGCTTTGCTTGTCAGCTGCATAAACTGTCCCACATTTGCCATTAGCCATCTCTATTAATGAAATATTATACATGAAGCACTTTCTATTGATTTAACTCAAAGGGCACTCCAGCAGCTCTCATTATTTTATAAGGTCAAAAGAGAAAATGATCACACCTCCATCAGTCAAGAAAATATCAGAAGTCTGTTGGTGGCGGAGTGGTGGAGAAGGTGGAATCATCTGAGCAGAGAAAATAATGCTCAAGAAGAAATCATTCCCAGAGAGACGATCAATTCCAACTACAATAACTTAGCAACCGTGGAAAAAATAAGCACATTTAAATAGATCTGAAAACAACTGAAAGCAATAAATTACTTGAAATTCATGTTACCCTTTGTGGAATAACAAAAACATTTTTGCTTTATGTAATTTCTGGGTGTAAATAAAAAGGAAAAAATTCTGAAACGGTGTTTCTAGACATTCTCCTAATATTAAGCAATGAGAAATGTATTACTCAATATTCAGGGACATTTGACTTTTTCTTTTATAAACATGGAATCCTAAGATATTTTTAGCTCTTTCTCAACTTTCTGTCCTGCTTAGAGAACATGTTCTACAATTGATTAACAGTTATGGGATGAGATACACCTGGCCTGATCGGAAGACATTCAGTCCTGTGTGATGGTTATTTTTATTAATTTTTTTCATGTCCCTAAAACTGCAAGGCAAGCATTGTTTAATTCATTCCTTAACATAATCATATGAGGCAGATATTACTACAGGTTGTTTTATAGGGACTCTGAAAGAGGTTAAGTAATTTGCCCCATGCCACTGGGCTAACAAACGGGGAGCTGGGGGGGTGTGACCACCATGTCTGTTTCTAACCACTACCCAATGCTGACTCCCAGCATTAAAATAATGTGCATCCTAAGCAACCAACATTTCCTTTTCAGCACAAATTTATATGGAAAACAGTCTTTAATTAAATCTCTACTCTGTGCTTTTTAAGGCCTTCATTTAATTTGTGTAAGCATATTCTCTCTCTCATGTTGCTAACTAGAACCATCAAGAGCAGACAAAGAAGACCTTTTTTACAGAGAAAACCTTTGAGGAAGCTTTTAAAAAAATTTTAGCTATATTTTGGACAGTTAATTCAGTGTAGTGATATTATTCTACTGTAAAAATATGTTTGGAATACCAGTTAAGTATCACCCTAAATATGAATAATCTGCCAACTAAATCTGCCTGTCTTTTGTTCGGAGCAAATATTGGCATACATTCACTCATCTTCAAAACTTCTTATATTAAGTTCAAATAATATATGCAAAGAAAAAAGACTGAAAGGAACCACACCATATATTATCTCAATAGATTGTAGGTGATTTTTGTTTTCATAACTGTTTTCTTATTTTAGCTCTTAAAATTCAAACAATAATAACTACAAATTTTCAACACATTCCACATCCATGCAGTGGCAAAGAAACTATCCGAAAAGTAATTATGTGGGTGTTTAATCTGTGTTTGATTTAGAAAAGGAGGCAATTTAAAGGCAAACTATACTTTAAGAGCTTAAAGACAGAAAATCTCACTTGTGAACATAGCATGTCATTATGATCATTTCTCTAAATGAAAAATCTCACTTGTGAACATAGCATGTCATTATGATCATTTCTCTAAATGAAAAATCTCAAGTAATGAATTTTGTTGCTGATTTCATATTTCGAGGGTGTTGCTTAGAAGACTTTTCCATTTGAAGAAAAACACCTTGGTCTTTTTGAGATGGAATAACCATGGGGGAAGAGTGCCCATCCAATCCAACAAATGTGCATTTATTGCTTACTCTGGGCAAAGCAATGATGGGAACTGGAAGCAGCCCAAAGTGGAAGTGTATCAAGGTGAATATTTCAGCAGAGATTTTCATTTCTGATTATATTTAACTTTATTAATAACAAAGAGATTCAAAAATTCTATTAAAATATAATGTTGAAAATTGCAACTATAATGTAATTGCACCAAGGTCAGGAGAAAAAATACTCTATTAGTTAGGCTGAGGGAATCAATCATCCACTGTGCATATGAAGCAAATGTCACATACTCCACTTAGCATCCACTTTAATAACAGTTCTGGAACAGGTCTTCAAGCTAATAAAAAACAACTTTCCTTTTCAATAATTTTCACTTTCTGGTCAGAACAACTACATGCTCAAACAATAGGCAAGACAGCCATTTTAGTCATTTTTTTTTTCACATTTTCCACCTGCTTCCATTAAAAGGATGTTAAGTGGTGCAAACTAGACACATGGGGTAATTTCACGTGAATCTGCACATTAGGGACTTTCAAATAGTTCAATAAATGTTGCATTATACACCACTTAAAGCAGTATGGTTTTAAACAGTGTGAGGGATATTCCCAATGTATATAGCTCGACGTTGTTCTTAAAGAACAAGATATTTTATCTGCCTCTAAGCAATAGTCATTTTAGAATTTAGTAAAGTAGTGAGCAGAAAATCAATTCCTGACAATTATCATTAAGAATGTTTTTTAAAACAAAATAACAATAATGCTAAAAGCCAGTACTACCATTTAAATAAGATAACAGGAATTTGACAAAAATGAAGTTCATGAGCCAATTGCTTTACACATGACGGCCTGAGGAGTGTGGGGCTCCTAACCAGGTGGATACATCCTGTGCTAGTCCCAAGGAAACATTAATAGTTGACACAGCACCATAAACTCCTCTTCAATCTTTATCTCTTTCTCTCTCTCCATGCCCATTTGCCCAACAGTCTCACGGGAAGTCACTTCACCCAGCTAATGAGGCTGCAGCTGATTCCCTCTAGTTGCCAGATACTTCCCCCGCCCACGCCGCCGTCACTCAATCCTCCAGACACAATGTCGTTGTTTTATGCCTGGCGTGCTCTCATCTTAGGCCCTTTGCACTCGTGCTTCCCTTGGGTTGAAGTTCTTTCTGGAGATTTTCTCATGCTTGGCTTCCTGTAGTCATTCAGGATCCACCATGACCCTGACACTCAATGTAATTAGATACTCCCATTCCATTGAATTACCTGTATTGTCTTCATGGGACTTAACACTACTGAACCTCCTACTAGTCAAAACTCCGTGAGAGTAAGATCCTTACCTTAATAACCGTGGTATCCCCAGGACTTACAGCAGTTCCCTGGCATATGGTGGGACTCCAGTGAATTTTTGTTGACTGGACAAATGAATACATAACTGAACCAGTATATTTTGCTCAAATGACTGCAAAGGTCTCTCTTTCCTGTTTTCTCCCTGTTTCTTTCTACACAGAAAAACCAAGGATAATCCTTCTAAAATGAACATTAGATGTCACTTTCCTTCTTCAAACATTCCATGGGTTCTCCTTGTAATTAAAAATCCAAATTCCATATCATAGTCTTCAAGGTCCAGCAAAATCTGCCTTCTGCAGAATTCTCCAACCTCACCTCATTCCCCCTCTTTTTTAACCTCTCTCACCCATCCCCATAGCAAGCTCACTCCCTCTGAGGGCTTTTGCATTTTCCATTCCTTCTGCTTTGAAAGCCATTCTCCAACTCAGCATGGACACCTCCTTCCCACGGTAGTCCCATCAGGACTCAGTTCAAGTAGCACCTCCTCAAAAGACCTTTCCTGACTACCTTCATTAAACTGGGATCAGAGAGCAAACGAGGACTATGATTTTCATTTGAATACATATATTTATAAGGAAACAGAAAAAGTAACTTTGATTAGGGTGGATAAGAACAGCTTCTATCAATTTATCAGGACGGTGAAAACTTAGTTTAAGTTTGACAACATTGTTGGTGCTATATGCATATTAATCTTTCCAGAATGTTACTTTTTAGCTCTGTAATTATAAATCTTTTCTGTAAAATAGTAATTTTGGGCAAAAACAATGTTGTTCTATCGTGTGTGTGTTGGGGGTGGATATTATTAGATATTATGCAACGAGCCTGTTACCTTTATTCTCCTATTCAGCTGTAATTAAACAATTAATCTCATTCTTATAACCTCCTACTTCTACAATTCTCTCTTTCCCTCCCAATATAATAGACACAGTAGGGCAGACCAATTTCATAGCTTCAATTCTGCTTGTATTTATATTTAAAGTTCAAACGTTTAATGTAGAAACAGTGTCATCTCCAAACATGGTTCCTACAATTCTTAACAAGTTCATAAACACAATAAAAGGAACATTGTCATCAAAGGAGGATGGCTGTCATGAAGGAATGGCACGCAGGTAGACCCTCAGCAAAGAGCCTCACAGAACTGTTGCTAATAGGAGGCTTCACTGTGTTACAGGCTTGGATTCAATCTGCATGGAGAAGATGCCGTATTATCAGTTGAAAGGCAAATATAAAAATACACATTTCCTTTTTGTTTCATTATATTTCATAAAAATCTCACTTCAAATAATATTCCAAGCACTTAGCTCCATAATAGCAAAGTGGATAAGGAAATACATTTCTAACTGGTTTCCAAACTACAAAGGTTGAAATGCAGGCAACCTTTCTATGTTATTCTGCATTATCATAGTATTTTAATTGCTACAAACATTACTGATATAAGGAGATGCTAACATTTTTCAAATACCTTTACATAGAGATCTGAGCCATAAAAAGCTCAAAGACACACACTCAAAGTTATTTACAAGTGAATCCATCCTTTTAAATTTGGTGATCTAGCTTTCAATTAATCACAAAGAGAATATATGTATATTATTCTTATAGTCTCATTTTTATCCAGATGTTGACCTGAATATAAGTACCAGTATTAAATGTTTCCTCACAGACCTTTCTACATGCATTTTATGATCAGATTTCCTAAAATATGTATAGCTTTTAATACCATAATGTAGAAATTTAGGTATGAAAAGCTATACATATTTTAGGAAATCTGATAGTGTTATTAATAAAATAATACTATGGTATAGTGCTATTAATAAAATAATACTACGGTATATTGCTATTAATAAAGTGATACTACGGTATAGTGCTATTAATAAAGTGATACTATGGTATAGTGCTATTAATAAAGTGATACTACGATATAGTGCTATTAATAAAGTGATACTATGGTATAGCGCTATTAATAAAGTGATACTATGGTATGGCGCTATTAATAAAATGATATTACAGTATAGCACTATTAATAAAGTGATACTATGGTATAGTGCTATTAATAAAGTGATACTACGGTATAGTGCTACTAATAAAGTGATACTACGGTGTAGTGCTACTAATAAAATAATACTATGGTATAGTGCTATTAATAAAATAATACTACGGTATAGTGTTAATAAAATAATACTATGGTATAGTGCTATTAATAAAATAATACTACGGTATACTGCTATTAATAAAGTAATACTATGGTATAGTGCTATTAATAAAATAATACTACTGTATAGTGCTATTAATAAAATAATACTGCAATATACTGCTATTAATAAAGTAATACTAGGGTATAGTGCTATTAATAAAATAATACTATGGTATAGTGTTATTAATAAAAATAGGGTAACTACAGTTAATGATAATTGTATATTTTAAAATAACTAAAAGTATATAATTGGATTGTTTGTAACACAAAGGATAAATGCTTGAGGGGTTGTTTATTCCATTTATCATGATGTGATTATTATGCATTGTATGCCTATATCAAAGTATCTCATGTACTCTACAAATATATACACTTAATACTATGCACACACAAAAATTAAAAGTTAAAAAAATTTTAAATACTAAAATTAAAAATTGAAATAATAGAAGTTGGACATCCTCTGAGATTGAGACATATTTTGAATTGTTTGTATTTCCAAATACAATTGACAAATGTTGAATCATGTTTGACAAGTAAAGTATCGATTCTTATAAAGTATGAAAGCTAATCAGGACTCTGTAATTCAGCAGGTAGAAGTGAATCGTTGACAAATGAAATGAATGGTCCCCAGAGAAATTGTTCCCTTCTGAGAGATTTCTGAAGGAAAGGTTTATTTTTTATTTTTTATTTTTTTTGTCCAAAACCAAGTATATCCTCACAATATAGAAGATTTTTATCCATATATAGATTTTTCATTTACATCCCAGTTCTAATCTGTTCTTGCAGGCACTAATTCTTAACTGGTTATATATTTAAAAACATGTGTACAACAGTTTTGTAAATTCAAAATAACTCACACACAGCTTGGCCACGCTTTCTCTCTTTGATTTTGTTTAAATTTTCAATTACTCTTCAAAACATTTCAAAAAATACTGAGATCCTGCCCAATCCTCTCCCCCACCTCATTTTGGTTATTTCATGAAAGAAGTAATTCAGCACAGGAGGAACCAGACTGGAACCATAACTCACAGAAAAAGAACAGATTACACTACAAGGCCATTGATCCTCTGCATGATGGTTTCTGGGTGTGGGAGCTCAAAAGAGAATGGAAACTGGTGATGAAAAACTAGTTCACTATCATGATGTGCTCCAGAGACTGGCTATAACATTTAGTTAGTGAAAGAAAGGCACCAGCAATAAATAAGAGTATCTTCCACAGATATTCATTAAAATCCCTTCTTTATGAGTAACTTAACATTACCCCAAGGCTATGTCACTAAAAAAATAAAATAAAATAACAAAAAAAAAACTGTGAAATCCACTGAAAGTGAAACATGTCCTTGGGAAAGCCATACATATAAGTGAAATATACATTTTCTCATGCCACTGTTTTTCACTTTCCATTGTAAAATTGAAACTGGCATTTACACAGTACATCCTAAAACATACGTTTCTAAAATAAGACAGACACAATAAAAACAGAGCAATGGAATCTGGAGCTTCACATTATTGCTTCTCACCAAGATTCAAATCCCAGTGGCTTTATTTTTCTGACAAAGGTGAAAGCACATATTTCCAGGTCAAGTGATTCAATGATCAAGGAATACAGGAAAGAAGCACTAGACTTGAAGTCGGAAGACTTGGATGCTAGGCCAGACTCTGCTGTTTATTAGCTGTCAAGCCTCTGGACATCACTTAACCCCTCGGAGCCTCAGTGTTTTTTCTATAATAACAGGGGGGTTACCCTGTGTCCTTCACCAAGTTATTGTCAGAATCAGATGAGAATTCAGTGGACACAGAGAGTAGAAGGATGGTTACCAGAGGCTGGGAAGGGTAGTGGAGGGTTGATGTGGGAGGTGGAAAAGGTTAATGGGTTCCAAAAAAATAGTTAGGAAGAATGTATAAGACCTACAATTTGCTAGCACCACCAGGTCACTGTAGCCAATAATAATTTAATTGCACATTTTAAAATAACTCAAAGAGTATATTTGGATTATTGCTAACACAAATGATCAAGGCTTGAGGGGGCGGATACTCTCTTCTTCATGATGTGACTATTTCACATTGCATGCCTGTATCAAAACATCTCATATACCCCATAAATATATATACCTACTGTGTATTCACAAAAATCAAAAATCGAAAATTACATTAAAGAAGAATCAAATGTGATAATGTATTAAAGTTCCTTAGACAACACAAGTGTTTACAAAGTAAAGCGCTACCAGCTCTGTAAATTAAAATGTTTGTAGTCTACAGTGCAAGAGTAGGATAATGCCATTCACAAGTTGTTGGAAAATTAAATTTAGTCCTACATTTTGGCAACTGTATCCCAAATCTTTTGTCCACAGAGGCAAGGAGACAGTACCCAGTGATTTAGAAGTGCTCAATAACACCAATTTTTCAAGCAAACATGTAATTGAAAATAGTCTAATAGAGTTGCATATGCCAAATCACAAAATTAAGGTGTAAGTCTGAGGCAATGTATGAATTGCCTGACAATTTCACAAAGCCTTAAATTGTTAGGTTAAACCACATAAAACTACCTTTCTGTCATTCAAAAATTACAAAAGATTGTTAATGTCATGTTGATAAACTGAACATATCAAATATATAAGGCAGTCATTTTAGATCCTTTGTACTTCATTGCCCTCCAAAAATAATTTAGCAATGATTACATTTCTATCATGTCAATAAAAAAGAAGATGCACGTACCAATAGAAAAGTTGGAAAAAGATACAGCTAAGCTGTTCACAAAACAATCCTAAAGACCTAAAAAAATTAAAGATGCTCATCTTCCAGTACTCAAATAAATGTAAATTAAAATAGGAATCTTTCTTCTCACTTATTAAACTGGCCCAGATTAAAAAGCAGAACAAACAGCAACAACAAACACTGTATTGGAGCTAGAAAGCGTGGTATTCTAGAAGGCAGTCTGGTATTTGTATCAAATACCTGAAAAATATTCATACTATTTAACCCTGTGACTAATCTTCTGAAAATTAATCATAGAGAAATAGTCTTAGATTTGCATGAAGATTAAACTATGAAATGAGAATTATACATTTCTAAAAATAAAATATGAAAAAAATATTAAGAAAATGAGGGTTTGTCATACAAATGAATGCTATGCAATCATTAGTATGGATGCTATGGATAAATATGGAAAGGTTGTATTTATACCATTAAGAAGGAAGAAAGTTTAGTTTATAAACCATATTTATACGTTGATATGGTTGTTATACATATATGAATAGGATATATATTTATGTCCTATGTTCCAGGAACTGAACTTAGTGCTTTAATTTTATCAGCTTCCGCAATCCTCAGAACAATCCCATGAACTAAGTACAATCATTAATCCCCACTGTACACATGAGAGAAATAGAGCACATTTTGCCAAATATTTCACAGCAGATAATCAGAGCCAGAATTTGAATGCAGTTGAGTCTGTCATGGTAACCATTCTACCAGATTGTCTCCAAATTCTTACCAAAAAAAAGCCTCAGAGGCTATCAACCAAATGTTAACTGTGTTTGTTTATCACAAATGAGATGATTGGTGGTTTTTGTTTTTGTTTTCTTGCTAAAACATTTAAATTTTCTACTTCAACCTTGTGTTCTTTTGTTCATTGTCATCATTTGTTATTCAAAATAGGTGCATTAAAACAAGCCAAAAAGTGGGACTAAGTTTAGTTCACCTAAGCAAATCATAACATTAAGAGGGAGGGGAAAAGAGCTTTAAGAAAAAGCCTAGGAAATAAATATCTCCTACATCTGCCTCCACCTCTCCATTCCCATCATCACCACTTTGGCAAACCCTTCATTATCTTTTACAGTAATCGCCTATCCAAACTGCTGTCCGTGGTCTCTTCCTCTGCCCAGGCACCACACATACTCATTCCCACCAGAAGTCTCTTCCTAAAATACTTCTGGCTACTTCAGACTACTCGCTATTTATTCATTTGTGAAACATTTCCTCAACACCCACAGTGTGCCAATCACTGTTCTAAATTCTGGATATATAAAGATGAGTAACAGTCCTCATCCTCAGAGTTCCAAGAAACAGACGATTGTATTGCTGAATTTGTGCAATTTTGCAGTCCCGGAGTAAGAAAGCAAAACAAACACTCACAATAAAAAGTAGCCAGTGATAATAGTGCATGCTACAAAAGCACTATATGAGCACAGAAAAGGGCAAAAAGAATTCTCCCTTAGTAGGAAAAACTGTGTAGAATTGATGGAGAATGAAGCATCTTAGCTGTTAGGGGAGGGTGAATGGGTTAGGGAAATTGAGAAGCAATGTGAGTGAACCACCTCGACTGAAAAACACAAAGTACATGAACAAAGCAGAAGTACCCAGTTGACATGGTTACATGAACCAAGCAACCCCTCAAAGGTCGCTAGTTAAGATTCCTTCCCATCCTCCAGGTTGGAATGGTTTATAATTAGCATAGGCAAATATGTGGTCCCTGTTCATCTTTTAATTTTTAGTGCAAGTGGGTGACAGAAGGGAGGTTTATTCTTTTTGGTGGGAAGTTGCCAACATCTGTATATTTTCAGCAATTGTGTCACAAGAAAGTTAAGTGAAAGGAAACACATTTTATAAGAATGAAACCTAAACTAACTTGATTTTTACTATAGGTATTTTGAAGAATATGCCAAGGGGCATTTTCCCCCTTTTAAGTGCAGAATTATTCCTGAGTGTGTATTCTTTATCATTTTAAACACTTATTTTGAAAAATTTCAAGGAATGAGTTAAAGGGAAAAATTAGAATGAAGGAGAAGATTCTAAGGAGATACATCATCAATTTATTTATAATCTACATCCTTGAAAACAGGTGAAAGCATCATGCATCCTTCCATAATACTATCAGGATCATAGCATTTCTCCAAATATATCATATGATTGCATTACTGAATAATAGCAAAAAATCCACCAACTTCTCAACTTTATACTCATCTCTTCCGGAAAAAAAAAAAAGAACAAAATACAACACTATTTTAAAAAAGAATTGACAGATGAAAGTTAAATAAGGGTCTATTTATTTTTATGACAGGCCTAAGTTTATATATCCAGTAGATCTGCAATCTCACACGCAGTTATATAGTTCATGTTATGTAGTAGGTAGTCAAAAATGCTAGTGAAATTGGTTCACTCAGAGGGTTATACACAGTCATGTAAATAGATTTTTAAATAGACTCAGTTGCAGCGATATTGATTATTAAACCCTGCAATAATCACTCCTATCAGATACTCATTAAACATTTCTTCGTAACGTGAAATAACTATTTGGAGTTTACCATCTGCTAGAGACACCATAAGTGTAAAGAGAAACACGTTTTCTCTCATACTGCTGTCTGAACAAATCAACACTAATGGTTTTCTATGTAAATATTTTTTCCTAAATAAACTCAGACCAACACAACATGGATTTATTTTTATCACTGACAATCACATTTTCTTTTCTCTGTCTTTATAAACAACATCTACCACTAGTCCTCACCCAAGTAAATTCTATGCTTGTATGAAGATAGAAATTAAATTTGTGTTTCTTATACAAAGAATCTAGGCAGGTTTCCAGATATAATTTATGGAAGGACCTGTCATTTATTTTCTAATCATCACAGTTTGTTAATCATTGCAGGTCTGTGGGAGGCGGTAAAAAGTGGCACTAGGATTCACACACAAGTAAATAATTATAGAGCCTGACTTGTGCTGCCACTGTGCTGGCCAGACCTTCCTGCAGGGTCATGCTTGATTTTACACATAATGCTTGATTTTGTTTGGAAAACATGTTTCTTCTTCTGGGTAGATATATTTCTATTTGATGATCCAGAAATAAAACAATTAATGGCCTGGATTTGTTTGTTTGTTTGTTTTTGAGATGGAGTCTCACTCTGTCACCCAGGTTGGAGTGACGTAGTGCAATCTCTGCCCACTGCAACTTTCACTTCCTGGGTTCAAGCAATATTCCTGCTTCAGCCTCCCGAGTAGCTGGGGCTACAGGCATGTGCCACCATGCCCAGCTAATTTTTGAATTTTTAGTAGAGACAGGGGTTTCACCATATTGGCCAGGCTGGTCTCGAACCCCTGACCTCAGGTGATCCACCTGCCTTGGCCTCTCAAAGTGCTGGGATTACAGGCATGAGCCACTGTGCCCGGCTTGGCCTGACATTTTTTAATGAAAGATGTATTAAATGGTACCTTTGGCAGTTAGTAAACCATACTGGAATTTATTAATACTATTGTCTTGAAAAGGTGGTGGCTATACAACTTTCAATCGGGCACTGAAAATGGAGTCGGTTGACATATGTCAATGGAGCATTATATGTACAATAAAGCTAACACTAGTCACCCATTTCCCTTCTAAAAGTAGAGTCCTCTCCACTTATTATTTATATCTTCACTCTCATATAAGGAATGTTATCACAGTATTAAAGTGGTGTTGATGCAGATACGTTTCAGTAGGGTCATGTTTGAATAATGGAGAGAATATAATGGCTATTTATTTTTATTTTATTTATTTATTTTTTTGAGACAGAGTCCCTCTCTGTTGCCCAGGCTGGAGTGGAGTGGCGTGATCTTGGCTCACTGCGACCTCTGCCTCCCAGGTTCAAGCAATTCTCCTGCCCCAGCCTCCTGAGTAGCTGGGACTACAGGTGTGCACCACCACGCCAGGCTAGTGTTTTTGTATTTTTAGTAGAGACGGGGATTCACCATGTTGGGTAGGCTGGTCTCTAACTCCTGACCTCAGGTGATAGACCCACCTCGACCTCCCAAAGTGCTGAGATTACAGGAATGAGCGACTGCACCTGGCCTATAATGGCTTTTCAGTAACATTGGTGTATAGAACCTTTGTCAATGAATTTTCTTTATAGAGAGAAGATAGAGCTGTTGTCTGTTTAAAATATTTTTCTTCTTGAAATTCCACTAAAGAATGAACTTCTATAAGTGTGCCCAGAGAATCATATTGATTAGAGAATAATAATAATAGTAATAACCACAGAATGTGCTGTGCTCCCACTGTCTGGGAATTTCTTATCTGCATACTTATGTCTGACTGCACTAAGTGGTTCTTTCTCAATCAACGTTTGAAAAATTTCACTCTCTGCTCCACATCTGTAGCCACTAAGATAATCAGACTGACACAAAGTACAGCCCAAGGGTCTGCCTTGGTTGCTGGGAATAAATGGAGGTGAACAGACACTGTCACAGCAATCCTTGTGACTACACTGTGTGGCACATTGGCTTGAAAGTGTGGGCTATGATGAGGCAAGCAGGTCATGAACAGACACAGCAGGTATGGTGTCTGTTGATGAAGACTCCAACACAAGTAGGGCCATATTAGCAGATGGATTAATCTCTGTGCTTCAACTTGACTATCAAGAAATGGGAAGCCAGTTTTGGACTCGACCAGCCTTCGAGGAAATATCTTAACTAAAAATGTAATCTCTCTATATCTGGGTATCAACAGTCATGAGATGGATAATAGCAAAATGTATTTGTGTTTATGTAATGTGGGAAACACAAGAAGTAGGGGAAGGCTCAATGGAAGGGAATGTCATTGACATATATGGATGCAATCATTGCAAGTCGGGGCTGGATAAAATTTCCATAGCTGAATTTTGCCTAGAACTGTTTTGAATGCTGCTGAGTATCATTTCCCCTGAGAAGAAAAGACATTCTCTAAAGAAAGACTCCAGTGACAGTCCCTCTAGCGAGACTTGTCATTGAAAGAAGTTTAAGATGAAAGTTATAATTGCTTTTCAGAAGCTACATTATGAGCCAGAAACTCAAAGACTATCCTGGAATTCTAGGGTAACACTTCATAAGATTTTTCTTCTTCTTTCACATGAAAAATAAAGTCCATTAATTTAATATACTGTGGAGGCCCATTTATTATATAGTAGTCTTAGAAACGAAAAAGAAAACTGACTTGTCATAATAAATTTGTATCCCATCTGCCAGAACTCACTAATACTATCTCTGCCTGACTCTTTGCAAGGTATTAAAGGGACAAACTCTGTGTAAATTATTTAAATAACTGACCTATATTCTTTCAGGCAGGGTATAGTCCTAATGCAGGCATAATATCCCTATTAGTACCCGTGAGCATGCCACTAAGTGATCATAGCTTTACCAGCTGCTCTTCAACTTGATATATACTCAAGGCCTAGTTAAGCTTTATTGTTAAATAATGATAAATGAATACTGATAGAAAGTGCTTTCTGAAACATCTTTTTATTTAACAGTTGAAAGAAGTATGGTTTGTAGCTAAAGGTTTTGTATTGGAAAAAATGCAACCTATGAATAATCAATTGGGCCATGTTTTAGGAATTAAAAGATTCCTATTTGAGAGAAGCAAGTGAATAACTATAGAATAAAATGATTAACAGGTCAGCAGATATTAAATCCAATAGTACTGAAAGAGGTTGAATCCCTGAGCTGGACTCAATCTTGGATTAATCTTTCAGCCCCAGCTTGAATATCAAGAAACAGAAGCCAGCTTTGGATGTAGGCCAGTCTCCAGGGGAAGAACCTAATACAGCAAGTTTCTTCACCCTTAATTTACCCAATCAAAAAGTAATTGGTGACGTTCTACCAAACTAGGTATAGGCTAGGTCTTGGAAATGAACAAATGACTCTTATTTTGTTTTCTTTTACACTTCTGGCCATTTCCTTAATTTATTTCAATTAATTTCAATGCCCCATCTCACAGTTTGAATGTGAAAATCTATCCTCCTTTGATTATTCCCGCCCCTTAATTGAAAACGTTTACAATTACATAGAGCTTAAAGTATCACACATAAGGTGCTTAGCATAAAGCCTGACACACAGAAAAAGCTCAACAAATGTTAGCCATAGCTATTCTTGTTAATATCATTTTCTTCTTTTGAGATTTGCTAAAGTATGAACAACAAAAGGTTCCAGGCCACACGGCAATTGGTGTCAAGTGCTAAGAGGGGAAGAGTTCTTCATTTATCATAGACGCAAGATGAAAGAGAGGCAGTACACACTTGCCATCCCTAGTTGAGGCAACGCCTTCCCTTTTTCAGTTATGGGAATCAAGTCCAAGAGCGAGGAAGTGTGGCTCTGGCCACAGACCACGTTAGCTAAAGATGGAAGATGAACTCAATTCCAGGCACAAGTTGCAAGTGTGACATATCAAAAGTAAGTACTATTTTCTTTCTGCTTCAAGTTTCAAGAACTCTTGTTTATAGTTACTTAAAAATCACTGTGGATTAAATAAGAATGTTATATACTTTTGTCCATCTTAATCACTAATGAGTAGGGCAATGCAGCTGCCAGCTGGCTGGCAGTAATGCGTGACAACTATATACCCCAAATGGCAACTAGATTACACTAGGGTGCGTGGGACTGACTCATCATAAGAAAACACATGGATGTATAAATAAGCAGCTTGATAAAGCAAATTTGTTTATTCATTTGACCCTTATAGAAGTTTTACTTCCCTCCAGTCTGACGACCTCTCTAACTAGTAAGCTCACTTCAATTATAAGTGACAATGTTCCCAAATGTACTTACTGTACTGTCCTCAAATTGAATTATAAGTAAAACTCCATCATCAAACTAGTTTTTTCTCCCAAACTAGTTTTCAATTATTTTTTTCATTGCATAGGCTGGGATTTTTGGTTTACTTCTTTCCTCTCATTTGGGAATGGCAAATACTGTATGTGACATCCAGGATTATATGGCCCCATCCCTGCACTAGGCAGACATCACTAATCAACCACAGCCCTCCTTACCTACTACCTCCATAATAACTTACTCCCTGTCTTACACTCCCTAGCAGTGCTTTGCCAGAGCCAGTTTTTCAGAACTGAGTACTCATTCTATCCAAGATTCCTAAGGGAAAGTTCTGTGCTGGTCTTTGCCTGCATAATTTTGTCATGCATTACTTAGTTTCCAATTTAATCATGCTACTGTCAATTACCTATTCAGCCACCACTGGTTCTTCCCTGTTGCTCACCAGACATTAACTCAAAATCAGTTTTGCACTGCTTTCATTGCACCTATCCAATAATATTGCTCAGTTTGCTTCAACAGTCAGACAGGACTCCAGTTACATCTCCTTAGTGTCAGCACACAAGACTTGCTCCTGCATAAGTCTATGCACCTAATGAACACCCACATGGGACTTCTTTTTCTCATGTCTCCTCCATCTACCCAGTGCTGTACCCATCCTGCTACACCCAGATCATGTCTCACCTCTTCTATTCTAGTCCACAGAAGACTCAGCCTTCTCTATAAAGATCTGTATTTTTATAAATGATTAAACATAGTTTGAAATGGCTACTGAGTTATTTCACATGCTCTCAACCACTCACTCTTCCAGAGGTGAGAGTTGGCACAGTTTTTCATAGATGACATTGTTAGGGGTACGTTTTTCTACCAAGGCCTCCTGTCCCAAATCCAATCTTATTTCCAGAATGAAATTAAGAGTCTTGGAGGAAAATAGATTTTTTTAAAACTGGTAGATTTCTCTTAGTATTGTAGTTTATGAAAAAAGGATAAAACCCTGCACATAATCCTGAAAGAAAAATCTCTATAAAGGCACAGAAATAGTGAGCATTATCTGAGCTCCTCAACACAACAATCCTCCATGTGTTTCCAAGACTGAATATTTAAATGGGAAAAGTTGTTTACCACCCTTTGAAGTTAGGAAATTAATCTTTACACAGCCATATGATATAAACCAGAATTAGCTTCTCCATTTTAAAAGGACCACATTTTGCACAAATTAAAATGACTTGCTCAAAGTCATCCACAGAATCTGAGCAGAATGAGATGGAACCCTTGTCATCCAAGGCTTCTGGCATAATATATAACTCTGTGAACCATAATGCCACATAACATACAGGCATATCTCAACATCTTTTATTATGACACATTACAGTTTTCTACTTGGTCAACTTTTCTATCAATTACCATATTCAAACAACTGCCTGTACTTGAGATTTTTCTCCTTGTGTAAGTCTGTAAGTAAAGAAAATGTGCCTTTTTAGAAATGCAGCATTTTGCAGTTGAATCCCTTAGAATTTAATCAGATATTTGACATTGGATACTTTATCATAATAACTCAAAGTCAGGCACGGTCTCAGCCCTAAAATACAATGAGTTGTTTTTTTTTTTTTTACCCAACTTTGCAATCTAAAAATTTTCTAAACTTCAAGAAAGTTAAAAGTACAAGGAAGATGTGACCCACCACCTAGATTTGTCAATTAATATTTTTGCCATATTTGCTTTTTCTCTCTCTCTCTCTAAATAAAAAATATGTATACCTACACATTACTTCATTTTTTGCTGATTATTTGAAAATAAGTTGCAAATATCTTGACTTTTCCTTCTAAACATATCATGTTTCTCTAAAAATAAGGACATTCTCCTGCATAACAGCCAAACTATTAATCACATAAAGAAACTTAACATTGATACAACAATAATATACAACTTAACATTGATGCAACCTTAACATTGATACAATCTAACATAGAGTGCCCAATTATCCCATTTAAATTTTCTTTTTAAAAATCAAAATCCAATATAAAATCAAAAATTACATTTTGTTGCTATGTTCCTTTAGTTTTCTTTAATCTAGAACAGTCCTTCACTTTTGTCTTGTCTTTCATGAAATTGACACTTTTTAAATATTTCAGGTTAGCTGTTTCGTGAAATAGCTCATGCTCTGTACTTGTCTGATGGTTCCTTAATGAGTAGCTTTGGCAAGAATGGTACATGGGAGTTGCATACTTCCCATTGAATCACATCAAGAGACACATCAAGAAAATAGTACCCCATTTTCATCCAAATGTGATCACTTGGACTGATGCAAATTTAGCATTGAATAAGATGGTGTACAAATTGATAATTCTTAATTCATGTCTCACTTCTGTGAGTTTGTTATTCAGTGGTTTATGTTAGTCTACTAAAAAACACATACATGAAGTTATTGTTCAAAAAAGGATGCACATTTTTAGAAACTTTACTTATAGAAGTAAATTACTTTTCTAATATAACCTAATAAATGTTAATGAACTGACTAGAAGTGAGGAGACAGACTAATGGGGACAGAAAAGATGCTGGGTTGAGAGCCAGAAATCCTCAATTTTCCATCCAGGCGCTACCAACAACTCACTGCAGAGTCCAGATGGCAGAAACATTTCATTTCTTGTGGCAGTTCTGACTGATTTGTGGTGGCTGCCTGGAGCACTGTATTTAAAAGGATTCTAAGGCTGCACAACAATTTTGCTTGAAAAGTGTTTTAACTGATCGTGTGGCATGAGTTTTGCAGGAAGAAAATGATAGCTTGTGTGTGATACATTAAGCATGGCCACAAATTCTTCATCACTCTTTCCACCAAGAGGCAGAGTCTATTTCACCAAACATTGAATTTGGGCTGTCCTTTGACTGGCTTTAATGAATAGAATGTAGAAGTGACACTATGCAAATGTTGGAATCTAAGCTTCAAGAAGACTTGTGGCTTATGTCTTCACCTTCTGTGCTAACACTGCAGGCAATAAAGCCTTAGCCTCATCTGAACACCCAACACCAACTACCAGACATGGGAGTGAGGCCTCTAGGACTTTCCAGTCTAATTGGCCCTGTGGCTGAATGCAGCTGCATGAAGGGGCCCAGGCAAAGCCAATAGAGGATCCACCCCACCATCCAGCAGTATTGAAGGAAATAAATGTGTGATGTTTCAAAAGGCACCACATGTGGAGGTAGTTTATTACACACCAGTAGATAACTTATATAACATATCTCTGTTTTATTGTTCTGTTTTGTTTCATTTTACCCTGGTCATTGTCTCCTTTAAGTCTGACAAACATCAGTTTACTTATCCTTGAAGAAAAAAAAAGGATTATATTGAGGTTAAAGAAAATTTCAGTGGTAAGATTCAAGCATAGAATCAAATTGGCACTCTCAGTTCCATTCAAGGAAATGCACCCCAGTGTGCACGGACAAGATGATAAAAGCATTACATTAGAAACTAAGAACATTCCACCTAGAAATGACTTTTTACCACTTCAAACATTTCATTATAAAGATGAGAGAACTGATGACTCCAGTGGCGAAAGGATTTCTCTAATACCACAGTGAGCTAGACATTAATTCTGGTTCTGTAAATTCTTCAATACAGCTGCCAGAACATAGCTGAATCTGGTCCATTTTTGAATCCCATACCTTGTGTGCACTCTGATGGTGCCACAACACCATATCTCAGATCCGGTAATTAAAGTGTATGGGCCAGGAGATAGATCCACACGGTGGATTTGGTCAAAAAAGAACACGTGTGGACAGAACCCAAGATGAAAACAAGTTGAAGGAGGGGGTGGCATAGGACATCATAAGAATGATAGCATCTCTGGCTACCTTTTCTTCTTGTATATTTGCTTCTTTATAAACCAGTTTCCCTAGAAATTCCTAAATAAAAATAAACCCAACTGATTAAAAAAGAATAATCACACCCACGCTGAAATTTAAATAGAATAGCTTTCCTCAATATTCATTAATTTTCATATTTCATTAAAGAAATACCCATGTTTAATCTTTGCCTTGCTATTCTCATCTTCAAGTATTTGATTAATGAGGTGATTAACCAGAATGAGCTTTAAATCTTCTATGTGATAGTATTTATTTTAAAGAAAACCAGACTGTCATAACTGTTATTGTTGTTAATCTAATTAATTAAATAAATAAATATCAGATTGATAGAAATCTACCAATCTAATAAATGTTGAACCTAATTCTTTTATCAGAAAGTTTTATAGGGAATAGGAATTTTATTACCTCCGTAAGAAAGACAATTTGACAAAAGATTTTGGGAAATCCCAAAATTTTTCCTGAATATGTTTAATCATTGTAGTGGTAACAAATACATGTAGCAGAAAATAAGACTGATTTTAAAATGTAATTTAGGAAGCTAATCAATCAAGCAATCTACCAAGAATTTGTCTTTCTATACAAAACGTCCTGAGATGCTTGTTTATATTTTAAATGAGTATATTCTAATATAATTTAATTTTACAAAATTAACTGGAATAACACTCCTGTGGCAATGTGAGGTCAAAGAAAAATGTAAAGACTTAACACTTTTATGATGGCAACCACTGTCATGAGTAAAAGCCTAGTTCAGAATTTACTGTAACCTGGTCCACACTCCACGCCTTCAGTTTTTCTTAATTATAGGTTCTCCTTGATGGCTATAGTTTTGTTTGTTTGCTTTTTCCTCTCAAACCCTCCTAATTGTTCCCCAAAATATATCAAATCCCAGAACTCCAGTCTTCGTTATAGTTGGTTTGTTTTATTTTTTAGTCTCTTGAGGTTAATATTCGAAAATGAAAATAAAGTTTAATTGTGGTAAACAGGCACAGAAGCCTAAATAGAGATCTTTTATCACCACAAAGTTTAGTCATTTGAGGGAACAGGAAACAATTTTGTCTCTTAGCTCATAAGAAAAATCTGAGCTGTCTCCCAGGAAAACAGCATCCCCCTCAAAAAATATGCCAACTTCATAATATCAAGATGATTCCATGAAGACAAAAAGCATCTTTATTCTATAATAAATCAAAACTTCCAATAAGAAAGGTATATTAAGACAAAGGTCTATCTAATAAAATGAATTTTTAAACGTATATTTATTTTCAACCACAAAGCTCATGTTGAATTAACTAAATATATAATTCATAAAAGGACAAACTCTGGAGAGAGGGAGAGAAAAAAACAATTAGCTTCATTAAACTCATAAAGAAGGCTCCAACTGCCTTTAAAAACATTATCTGAGGCATGAGCGAGCCAAGCTGGACTAGAAAACCAAGAACTGTATTATAAACCAGAAAGTGGTCAGCAGAGATGATCACATGAAATAATCAGACAGAAACAGTGTTTAGTGGTGGATTGCAATACAGTAGTTTAACCAAATATCTACAAATTTAACCAAATATCTACAAAAGAGCATTGACTATGCCATCTTAGGAGAGGACATCTCTATATGAGTCCACTAATTATGATGAGGTATTAATAAGGTATAATGAAATGAATAGCTGTCTAAGGTATCCGTGGTCAAAACCTAACGGATTATGGAGTAAGGAAGTGAAGGCACAAGAAAAGGAGTAGCTTCAGGAAGCCTCACAAAACCGCTCTTGAACTTTTACTAAAAGAAGAGCCAGACCAACCAGTGTAGACTTGAAATTGAATCACCCTGGGGTGAAACCAGGTCTTGTTTTCAGACCAATAATCAACTTGTTAAATCAGAACCTAAAACCTTGGCTTGAGAGAATATTATTGTTTTGAAGGCCCAAAGTGTCAATATCTTTGTAATGGTTTAAGTCTCAGTATAACAGTAAGATATGGGATCACTGAAATATTCTATGTATATCTGATCTATTTTAAGGAGTTGAAGCATTTAACAGGTCTCTTTTATTAAATCCTTATTTTTATTGACATTGAGAATGTGCCTAGGTTTCAATCAACTTTTAAGTGGTTAGAGAATTAGATTTATAAATGTGTATTTTTCCTAATTCAAAGTACTATCCACATAATTTTTTTAAAAAAATTATCTCAAAGCGATGATTTTTCAAGATATGTATACTCATTAGTAGACAATTTCCAAAGTCTTATCCAAATGTCTGAGGAGGCACAAAAACAGGAAGTGATCAAGTTATCTATTTATATTACATTGGAAAATGAGTCCAATAAGCAAGCTGAGATTGACTTCTCGTAGAGCATGTATTATGTGAAGCACTGACCTCCAAAAAGGGTCCAGTGGAATAGACCAGGAGGGAAGGGCTCATCTCACACATATTTTAAGGCTGTTAGTTGAATAGTATACAATCAAACCTGCTAGATTTGGGGAGCTTTCCAGATAGAAATCAAGGCACATATGGCTACTGTCAGTACCGTGTAGCGCTAAGGACACAAGCCCTAAATTCAGACAGGCCTGGCCATGGCAATTTCCTCAGCTATTTCCCAAACTGAATATATTTCATGCATCAAATGCAGCTAACTTTACATTTCATTGAATACTAGAGATAAAAGGGACCCCAGAGAGCATCTCATCCAGGGGCCTGCTTTTACAGATTCGAAAATCATTCATTAAGAATAAGAAGGTGAAAGGCCGCACTGTACATCTGGGACGGCGTGCTACAAACACTGAGTTTTGTTTGAGTGCTCTGTCTCCTGCATTGCCCTAGCGCTTATGAAGTTGGCTCGGCACTTGGAGAATTAATTAGAAGCAGTAACTGATGTATTATCTCATAGTGTAAAAAAAGCAGTAATGGTTCAGGAGTCAGAAGACCCAGGTTCCATACATACTTGCTTTCCTTATTAGCACTGCTGTTCCCACAAGTTGTTAAAAAATCCCCTAGAAGAAAAAATCATGGATTTTCAGCATTAGAAACACCTGGCCTCTCATCCTGACTCTTCCTTTTACTTGTCCTATGACACTGGACCAGTTAGTTAACCAATTTGGGATTCACTCTCTTGTCCAATTAAGGGAGATAATGCTCGCCTTTCTCAAAGCGTTTCATGAGGATTAAATGAGACAAATATGTAAAACATCAGATACTTGGTAGACACTCAGATGTTAGTTTCCTTCTCCCAACCTTATTCTTAATTTATTCATGTGCAAAATAAGGAAAAAACCTACTCTATCTGACTAGTGCTCCTTGTTAACGGATATTAACTAAAGGGCAGGTATATGAATAAATAACTATATATGATCATTTAATATACACACAAAAAATAAACTAGCCAGTGCTTTCCAAAAGCTTGAAATTGGATGCCTCTCATTTAAAAAAAAAAAAAATCCATTCATGAAGAAGACAGAAAAATAACACTCAGAAGCTGATTTCTCCTCAGCTCTTTACCGCATTGGCAATACCCTTCTAACCCCGTCCTCCCTGGTTTCTAATCACACTGTGTTAGAGAGTAGATGCTAGTGTCTGAAACAATACCGCTTTTTTTTTTTTTTTAGCGCAACCTAATCTAAATTGACTTAATAAGGAAATAAATTGCAATAATTCTCTTTTAGAAAAAGAAAAGATGGTAACTATATGACATGTCTGGTTTAATGCAGTGTTTTCTATTATACTTTGGATAACATATAAATCCAGAACATGCTTACAGCAACCCCAATGACCTGGACTCCACCCTCCCTGACAGCCCTCATTCCCTGCCCTCCCTTGTTGACTGTCCTCACTGTGGTCTGGTCCCACTGGATTTGAATAACTTTGCATACATTTGTCTGCCAAGTGCTATTCCAGGTACCAGGAATACAGCAGTAAAAATACAAAAGTCAAACACACACACACACACACATGACAAATACCTCTGCCCTTCTGCCTTCATAATGCCTGATTTCTGGTGGGAGAAGACCACAAAGGTGATATATGATTTCAACTTATATTAAGCTACATATTGAATAATGCTATGCAGACAAAAAGCAAGGAGGAAAGTGAGCTGTGTATGAGAGCATTCTTTCAATTTCTGCCATAAACCAACCTCTTCCCGTTCCAGAGGCCCTGACAGGTGTGTCCTGCTCCCACCCTCTCAAGTAATTCTGTCCTTGGCAAACTGTAACCCATCCCTCCCTCCTCAACTTCCCTATCTCTACTTTCCCACATCCCCCAGCTCTGCATCAAACCCCTCTTAGAGTATTTCACTGAAGTTTTTATTTTCCCCTCAAAGACATTATTATATTTTGCAATCATTTCTTTCTTTAGTTTTTAATTTTTAATTTTTCTGGGTATATAGTAGGTATACTCTGAGGTACATGAGATATTTTGATACAGACATAAAATGCATGATCCTATCACAGAAAATTAGGTATCCAGCCCCTCAAGTGTTATTCGTTTGTGTTACAAACAATCCAATTATACTCTTTTAGTTATTTTAAAATGTACAATTAAATTATTTTGACGGTAGTCACCTTGTTCTATCAAATACCTGGTATAATTCATTCTTTTTATTTTTGCATCCATTAACCATCCCCACCTCCCCCCACCCTGTCCCCGCCACTACCCTTCCTAATGTCCGGTAATCTGCAATTATTTCTATGATGATTTATTTCATCCTTGGTATCCCCAATGGATTCTAAGTCCTATGAGAACAGGGACTCTGTATTTTTTTTTTTTTTTGACCAGTGCCTAACACCAAGTTTTGTTGGCACTGAAGAAAATGTGTTGAATGGTAGAAGAAAGAAAGGGAGAAAAGAGAAGAAGAAGAAAAGGAAAGGAAGGAAAAGGAAAGGAAGACGGTAAAAAGGAAGGGAAGAAAGAATTCATAATTCGGGTTGGAAGAGGTGAGCTTAGAAAACCAAATCTCTAACAGATTGCAGTAGCCCCAAGCCCTAAAATGGCTAGCTGCATCTCCCCCTCACCACTTTAAGACCTGCAGGTCAACACCTTCTCAGCCAGTCCCGAAATGTTCAATCAGAATATGCTTTCATAGGAGGTAGCTTTATGCGATTATTTCAATTTACTGAGTTTTACATACATAAGACTCCCATTGTATCTTGCCTACTTTTGATCAGTATTCAAGTCACCTGAAACTCCCTAAGTTCTAGCAACATATTTATTCCTTCTGAGCTAAAAGAAGCTTGTAGAACACACATGCAGTCCTCTGCAAAAGACAGAGATCCATACATTTTTGGACAAAGGCATTTAGGCAGCACTGATTTGGGAAGCTCGGAAGGTGTGGGCAGGAGGCCATGTGTACAAAGCCCATGAAACACCACTGCCTTGAGGGGCACTGGCACACCTGAGAAAGAACCAAGTCCACGTGGTTGCACAGTCTCTGGACTTACCGAGGGAAGAAATTCATTCTTCCTGTGTAAATATGTTCAACAGCATGAAAAGACAGACCCATGAGTCACACTCATATTTCTTTTCTGATCTTGTCACCTGAAACTTTCTGTCCACTTCAGCATCTCGTGTATGCGTAGGAAATATTAATAATTATTTTAAGCCTGGATGTGAATTCCTGTGTTGTATCCTCTCAGAGAGAACACACACATTCATTTATTGATTTCCTTCACTCAAGGCGGATTTATGAAGTACTTGCCATATGCTAGGCACTGCACAAGGTACTGGGTCATAGGGGAAACAAATCAGGCATGGTTTCTGCATTCATGTAGATTACAGTACAGGACAAAGAAGGACAGTGTTAAAACAAGTGAACACAAAGAGTAAGATTACAAATTGCAATAGGTGTATGAAGAGAAGCTGCACAAGCCCTTCTAAGGGCTCACTCCCAGTTTCCGGCACTTTCAGGTTTTCCATTCAGAACACGCACCATCAAGGACACTCCCCTTGGGTATTTAAGATCATGCACATGAAAAGAGAAAGAATGAGAGACCACGGTGAATACGAGAGAAATTCCTTGCTTGTGTGCACGTGTGTGTGTGTGTCTGTGTAGGAGAGAGATGTGGGGAGAGGGAACTGATCACGGTAACCATTGAAGAAAGGTTTCTTCAGTTTCTCTTTCTGGCCTGAGATAATGATTTGCGAAACACTAAAAGAAGATTGGTATCATGGAATACCATTAGTAGCCAGTGGGACTGAAGCGACAAAAGCACTCTCTGAAGACAACTGTCTAATATGTAGTCAAGTACACAGGCTTTGCCCTCAGACAGGCTCAATTTTTAATCCCAATTCTATCACCTCATCATCTTGTGATCTTAGAAACATTAGTCAAGTCTTTAGAATGCAGATAGTAACTCTCTGCCTCCTGAGGGTAATGGGAACATTAAATGAGATAATTCATGTCAAGTATTTGGCATAGGACCTGGTTTAAATTATAGCAAGTGTTCAGTACATGCTAGCTGCCATTAATTAATGATTATTCCACACATGCCATACCCTAATATAATGTCATACTTGAGACAAACCCTGCACTCACCTGGCTATTGCTCTAGCTCAGGGTAAGGGGTGCAGATTCACAAGTTAAAGCAGACTACTCATGTCCTCAACACTCCTCCCTTGCTACAGCCAGAAGACAGTAAGAAAGAAAATGAAGATATTGCACAGTTGATTTCTGAAAAGACAAGTGGAGTTTGTAGCATATGAAACAAAGCACACCACTTCTCAAATCACCATTACTCATTCTGAGCAGACTTGCCTCCCCAGAGAGCACTCCATCCCAGACCAGATCCAAATGTGACTCCTTAGTTTGAAAACTCTGCAAGGAAAGCTTAATGGGAGAGACTGTGATGAGATTTTTAAACGTAAAAAGAACATACGTTTTTGCTTCAGTGGACTTGGTCTTTCTTGTGGGTGGTTCTATTAATATGCTATCTTTCTCTTTGGTTATACTATTTCATTATCACTCCATGCTCCAGTGTGTTTTGGGACTAATTCAAGGTATACTGAAAAGCTACTGCCTCAATGCAGTTTGAAAGTGCTGAAATGGGGGCTGGCACAGAGCAAACCAGAAGGGAACCCAGAACAAATTTACTACTGGAAGAATCAACACTGGTTCCAAAGTATTAAAAACACTTAGTTTCATATAATCCCTTTCAGATACCTTAGCAGCATCTTACAGTGTTAGGAATGCTGCCAGTTTGTGCTAAGAATATACATTTCACACTCTGTACAGGGTCATAAAATACCATATAATTATACTTGGCAAAGGACATGCTTCCAAGTAGAGTAGGACTTTTTAGGAAAAAACAATAGCTTTTGAGCAGAGAAAAAAAAAAAGAGGACGGAGAAAAGAACATGGTTATCTAGTCAGCAATGGGAACAAACCAGACAACTCTAGGCTGTGGTCACCTGGAAAGCCTTACATACTTTGTGTCCTGTAACCCAGCACAGTACCTGGCACATAAAGGGTGCTCATTTTATGAAGAAAAGACCCTAATGAACTTTAATTCCACTAGCAAAAGAGGTTACAAGTACAACATATAAGGCAATTAAAATGTTTTCCATGGTAAATATTTACAAATAATTCCTTAAAAGTAAATAACCCAATTTCAAAATGGGCAAAAGACATGAACAGATATTTCTTCAAGAAAGATATCCAAATGGTGACTCAGCACTTGAGAAAATGTTGAACAGTATTAATCATTAGGGAAATCTAAATAAAAACCACAGTGAGATATCACTTTACACTTATTAGATGGCTATACCAAAAAAAAGGAAGAAAACAACAAGTGTTGACAAGGATGTGGATAAATTGGAACCTTTGTACATTGCTGATGGAAATGGAAAATGATGGACTGAAATGTCCACTTCAAATGTGTGAACTGTACAGGATGTGAATTATACCTCAATAAGGATATTTTTAAATATAAATAACTCAAAATCCTTAAAATAATTATATAATTTGATCCAGTAATTCCTCTGGGGATCTATCCCAAGCACATCATCCAAATATAAGTATAAATGTTTATCAAAGTATAGTTTACAATAGTCAAAGGTTGGAAACAAATGATGAAGGATAATTGCAAATGATGGCTTAATGTAATTAAATTCATATTCTAAAGAATATTTAGTATGTAAAGTATGCTTTGTTATACCCTTAAATGGAAAATGTAGGATAAAAAGTTGCATAATAAGGGAAGGTTGTGAAATTTTTAAAAGCATGTGCATAAAAGTAAAAAGACTGGAGATGGAATAATAATAATAGTTAAGGGAGTACATATGATGTGATCAGGCACTATTGTAAGTGCTCTATGTTATAAAATCACTTAATCATCACAAGATTAAGCAATCACTGATATAAGCAATCTTATTATTTCCATTGTATAAATGGGTAAACTTAAACCTAGAAAGATGAGGTAACTTTACCATTGTCCTTAAACTAGTAAATCACAGAGCCAAGATTTAAAGCCTGGAAGCCTAGTTCCAGAGCTTATAGTTCTATTACTATTATTATTATTTTCTTTTTTGAGACGGAGTCTTGCTCTGTTGCCCAGGCTGGAGTATCATGCCCAGGCATGATCTCAGCTCACTGCAACCTCCGCCTCCCGGGTTCAAGCGATTCTCCTGCCTCAGCCTCCCGAGTAGCTGGGATTACTGGCGCCCGCCACCAGGCCTGGTTAATTTTTGTATTTTTAGTAAAGACAGTAAAGACAGGGTTTCACCTTATTGGCCAGGCTGGTCTTGGACTCCTGACCTCATGATCCGCCCACCTCGGCCTCCAAAATTGCTGGGATTACAAGCGTGAGCTACCATGCCCAGCTAGTTTTATTATTAAAAGGTTAATAGTGAATTCCTATCTATGGATAATTAACATTTTATAATTCTTTAAATATTCTTAAGTTCCCTAACATTTCTACAATAAACACGTTTTATTACTAAAAAATAAATAAAAACTAACAATTTCAGATGACCTTTACCATTGAGTGTTTAGTTCCAGATGGGAGCAAATGTTGATACCAGTAGGTCAAGTTCACCTCTACCTCAATTTCTTCTCCAGGATATAAAGTAGGTGTAAAGGCTAAGCTACTTTTCCCAAACCATATAGGACAAGTTCCCTAAGGCATTTATTTTCCATCAGGGATAGATTAACACATGACTCTTCCTTTAGCTTGGAAAATAATTAAAAGTTATACTTTTCCAGTAAGACATCTAAAATTCCCTAATGGCTTTCTGCCCACATTGTTGAAGTCTCTCTTCCCCCTGCCATCATGTCTAGGTCGGACTCTCCTAAAAAGTCCGAACAGCTGCGAAGCTCATCAGAGGACTGAGCTTTGAAACAACCAATGAGATATTCAGGAGCAATGGGGAACAGCTCCCAGACTACCTGGTAATGAGAGTTCCAAACACTCAGGGGATTTTGGTTTGTCATCTATGCCACTGTGAAGAAGGTGGCATGGAAGGTGGCACAAAGTGAATGGAAGAGTTGTGGGACCAAAGGGAGCTATTAAGGTTCTCAATGAGCAGGTGCCCATTTAACTGTGAAGAATATATTTGTTGTTGGTGGCATCAAAGAAAACACTGAAGAATGCCACCTAAGAAATGATTTTGAATAGTATGGGAAAATTGATGTGATTGAAATAATGATTGACCAAGACAGTGGCAAGAAATGGGGCTTTGCTTCTGTAACTTTTGATGGCCATGATTCTGTGAATAAGATTGTCATTCCGAAATACCATCCTGTGAATGGACACAACTGTGAAGTTGGGAAAACCCTGTCAAAGCAAGAGATGGCTGGTGCTTCATCCAGCCAAAGAGGTCAAAGTGGTTCTGGAAACTTTAGTGGTGGTTGTGCAAGTGGTTCTGGTGGGAATGACAACTTTGATCATGGAAGAAACATTAGTGGTTGTGGTGACTTTGATGGTAGCCATAGTGGTGGTGGATATGGTAGTAGTGAGTATGGCTGTTATGGATTTGGTAATGATGGAATCAACTTTGGAAGCTGTGTAATCTGCAATGATTTTGGCAATTACAACAGTCAGTCTTCACATTTTGGACCCAGGAAGGGAGGAGACTTTGGAGGGATAAGCTGTGCCCCTGTGATAGTGGAGGCCAATACTTTGCTTCTGTTTCTGTACTGTGGAAAGTGTTAAGTTTGTGTTCTTTGGAAAAGTGTAGAACATTCTGACAAAGGGTTTTAATGTAGATTTTTTTGTACCCTTGCTGTTGATTTTTAAATGTATTAGTCTGATCATGACACTGAATATATGTGTCTTCTAAAATAAATAAATAAATAAATAAAATTGCCTAATACCACATGGAGAAACAAGACCAGAGTCACAGTGGAACTTCCAGTGATTACTAAATGACTCTGAAGGGTTAGAGTAGAGCAGGTCTTAACTCAAGTACTTGCTTTTCTACCTATAACTTGGTTTGCATCACTTGAGCCTTTTATCCTGTATCAGTAAAATGGAGGAAATAATTCTGGACCTATCAGCCTCACCAACTTGAAAATATGTTTCATTAACTTTTAAGTTTGTATTACATTTGAATAGAAAGCAGGAAACCAATAACCTAAGAGAGGAACTATCAGGGGCTGATAAGGACATTGAGGTAATCACCAAATGAATTCTTAGAGCAACATTGTTTTTATTCACTTACAAAACAATAAAGGCAATAACCACATAATCACCAAGGTTCCAGTTCCTTCAATCAGCATTTATTGAATACTTACTATAATATGTGTGGGGTTCTAAGCCATGTAAAAGAAACCTAAGAATGAGTAAGGCTGGGCCACTTTCTATAGGAACTCATGGTCCAATGTGGAAGGTGTGCAAGTAAATGCATGCTGATGATCAAATTCCATGAGCTCCATGACAGTTACATGCATAAAATGCTATTAGAATACAAGAAAGAAAATGATATTTTCTGGTGAAATAAAATCACAGGTAGAAATAAAACTTTATAGAGGTAGTATCATTTGAAAGAATCCTTGCAGGAGCAATTTCGATGTTTGGAAAAGTTAGGGGAAGGGGTTCCATTCAGGAGAACATGACTAAACAGCATAAATGTGAGTTTAATATTAGAGATTACTAAAATGAAAATGTCATAAAGAGAGAGAGACAACTTTTTTTTTAAGTTCCAGCGAAGTTTACTGAGTCTCTGCTATACATAACACACTGTGCTGAGCCTTGCTATATAAAAAGTGAGGAAGGAATAAGAAAAAAAAAATTAACGTTGAGTTTCTATGAACCACAACTCTTAAGAGAGAGTGGGCAGGGATGGAGAGAAAGTGTTTCCAGTGGCAGGAGTATATCATGGGGTCTTGAATGCCATTCTCTAGGGACAATGGAACATGCTGAAGATCATTAAGCAAAAAAGAATATGACAAATTCTAGGTGGAAAATTGAGGGAATCTGGGGATGAGCAAAAACAAAAAAGAAAAAAGAGAGAGAGAGAGAACAGGTCTAAGTCCTTATTGGTGCAATAGCTTTCTAACATATGCAACATATATTTTCAAGCTTGGGATTTAATCACAAGCAAACTAGCATTTTAAAAGATGTCAAAACTGCATGTTGTATTACTAAAATACTTGGTACTCTGGCAATGCTAATGTTCTCAAATGGGTCACAAAATTATAGCAAATTTGGCCGGGCATGGTGGCTCACACCTGTAATCCCACCACTTTCTGCGGCCGAGGTGGGCAGATCACGATCACGAGATCAGGAGTTCTAGACTAGCCTGGCCAACATGGTGAAATTCCATCTCTACTAAAAATACAAAAAATTAGCTGGGTATGGTGGCGGGCGCGTGTAATTCCAACTACTTAGGAGGCTGGAGCAGGAGAATCGCTTGAACCCAGGAGGCAGAGGTTGCAGTGAGCCAAGATCACACCATTGCACTCCAGCCCGGACGACAGTGAGAGACTCTCCCTCTCTCTCTCTCTCTATATATATATATAAAATATATATTTTTTCTCTATATATAGATATATCTCAAATATCTATCTATCTATCTATATCTCTCAAATTTAATTAACAATAAATGATTAGGCAGCATAGAAAGGTATGTTCTAAACTCCAAGAATCTTCTGTATGAAAACTACAGCCCAAGACAATTTTGATATTATGAAAAACAATCAATATTTGCTTAAAATACACGGGTTTAGATTTTAAGGCATGGAAGAACATAACAGCTAATCACACATATCTTCCCAAAGGGTTTAGTGAGACTTGACCGGCGTTTTCCCTGTGTTGTGCATGTGGGTTTAAAATAACTACTATAATACTTCATGTAAAAACTATTTCACTATGGTTAGTGAAAAAGTGCCATTTTCAATCCAAGTGAGAAGACATTGCTTTGAAACAAGTGCAAAACTTGGGAAAAAAGGAAACATTGCCCATATATTTAATTTTGTGTTTTATATTCTCTCCCTGGCCGTCTGGATCCCCAGCTTCCAGCAGGAAGTATGATGCTGAGCCATCAGTATGTGTAGAAGCTAAGGGTCCTTTGGGACTTCCTTTTGTAATTTTCTAATTGTTAAAACCTTGCATTGGGGTATTTCTGCAAATTAGGAGATCTATTAGCTAGAGTAGAAAATCGATAATTAAGGGGCCTCCTTAAGGCAATGCTGATGAGTTTATAGAAGAAACAGCAACTGCACTTTGTGCAAATATCTTTTAAGAAAAGGCAGGATGGAGTTTCATTGTTTCCGAACAAGCTCAATAAAGTAAAAAACAATTAGGGGGGTCAAAAATCATTGGTAATGATTGGCCATAGTTGCCAGGCTAATGTTGCAATTGGAGCTGAACCTTTCAGTCTGGTCACAAAGCAGGCAGTACAATGAAAATTGCTAAGAATACGCCCCTCAGTTATTGAATAGCAGTGTAGACATTTAGTTATCAGCTTAATTGAACAGGATACAATGAAGACAGAGAGAGAAAAGGATATTTGAGACTGCAAGATTTCCAGAGACACCTAAGCCTCCTATATCTAAGTGTTATTCTATTTTACTATAAATCCTGATTTAAGAAAACTAAGAAGTTGTTTCCTACAGAGTACCATCTGGCAACAGAACACCTTCTGTAAGAGAGCTGGATAATTTTGCTGATATATAGCTCAAAAAATACAGCTTAGCAGCTGAGAAACTAGATGTTCAATAACCCCCCATCCTTTTTAACTGTCAAAACACTATGAGGGTCCATCTATAGGAAAAAGGCAAAATATATACATTAAAGAATCTGCCGTAACTCATCTGCCAGAGTGAATGTAGCCAACGAAACATGCTATCTTGTAGCAAGATAAGTGCCCCTTAGTATAGGCCACTAAATCTTAAAAGCTAAGAAAAAGAACCCCAAGAAATGAAAACCCACCCTGAGGGGTGGCAGAATCATTAGAAAAGTTGAAACTCAAAAAGAGCCATGGCAAGAGGTGCATGTTGAATTATGCTTAAATGTTTTCTCTTTAACAAAACGAATGCATATGCTTATGTATTTATCTTAGTATCTGAAAAGGATCAAATTAAAAACCTGTATTGTACAAAGCAACACTTAACTCCTGAAAGGTCTTTCCATTAGTGTACAACCAAGTCATGGATTTATTTTACTGAAAGCCAAATCATACTTGAGAAATATGGCCTTTCTCCAGTGACCAAAAGTAGCTGGCATTTGTCATCAAGACTCACAATCAATCTGATCCAGGTAGACATCAGTTATGAGGAGTGACACTGGTTGTAATTATATCATTTAAAATCTCTCTACTACGTCCCTGAAAAAGGACAAGTTAAATTTATACTAAAGTTATGGCTTAGAAGATAGTTATTAGACTTGTAGGAGAGGATAATCTTTTTCTAAATAACATTTCATATTCCCTATGGCTCTAAATTACACTGCTCCTAATTTCAATGGCAGTATATTATTATTATAATTTCCGGTATTTTAGCACTGCTCCATGATGAACTCCCTTTTTTCTATATCATTATAACAAACTTGGTGATACAGCACATAGCAAAGTTGGTAAAAGTTCTTCCTTGATTACCAGGCACACTACCCATGATAAAGCAGATTCTTCCCCATAATAAAAGGCACATAGTATTTATTTAAGTAGCCACAAAAAGATCTCAAGGAGGAGACCAAGAGAATTGTGATATACTGGTGACTTTCCACAGAGTTTATATAAAAATAGCAGTGACCTGAGTGGCTGTGAAGGTAAATGCCCTTATAAGGAAACAAAGAACTAAGACACCAATGTCCCCAAGATTTTTTTTTTAATGACAGTAATTAAACAAAAAGAAAAAAAAACTATACACGCAAGCTGACGAAAGGCTATTTTTAACAAACACATTTTGGACACATATCATTAAAAGATAATAAAGATCAATCTTCTGGGGAAAAAAAGGATTTAAAAATATGGCTTTAAAACATTGACTAATGTATGTAACTTAGCAGACACCCCAGAAATGGAAACTAAGTGCCTTTAAAGTTCTTCGAGCTACTTGTTGAACATTCTCAGTCTCTTTCCACTCCTGCCCATAACACACCGAAAGGCAGCAAACGTGATCCATTTGATGTGTTTTTGAGTCTTAGAAGCTACTTCACCACTTCAGCTGGGTCTCTAGAGTACACTATATTGAGGTCCCATTACCTTTTCATTGTCTCTGTAAGTTCCATTACAGAAAAGGAGAAAGTCATAATGTGATAGACATTCACCAGCAGTAGAAACACAGAGCTGAGCCCTCAGTAAAGGTCTCCTTTCCCTCCCACTGGTCACCCCTGGTGCTTTGACCTTCCTTCTCCATTGAAGTTCCCAGAACGGTTTACCAATAATCTTTACTCAATCCTACGAGGCAGTTTGGAAAACTAAACCTTCCAGTCAAAGGAAAAAGGAAAAAAAACCAGAATTTTCACTTTCCACCTCATCTATCTTCTCCTTAAGCAAATTCGGTCTATTTTCCTCATCTGTTTGTCACCCTCCAAGTTCCTCTTAAACACAGCATATCCCCATATTAAGAGATCCAGGCTTCTGGTGGAGAAAAAAAAAAAAAAATGCCTGTCTCTCTTTCCATAATGTTAGGCATCCCACTCAAATTACACATCCTGTCTAACTCTTGAAATTCATTAGTAGTAAAAGCAAGCAAAAATCACTATTCCTTTAAAGTCTGTGACCCAGGAATATCATGTGCAGACTCTTATTTTATGGGAGTCAATGATTAAATGTAAAAAACATTCCCATCCTTCTAAATTAGAGGGCTTAACAATTTATCCCAACTGTTTTTTTTTCTGATGGTAGACATTTATATGTAAATAAATAAATAAATGTAACATGATTCCATGCTGATTTCCCTTTACTAAAAGGAAAAATAGATATAGTAAACTACCTGTGTGTTTGTGTATATATATGGTAAACGTGTACATATTTAACATATATTAAAGGTAGTATATACATACATTCTGTGTGTATACATATATACATACATACATATAAATGGTACCATTTACATATATTCATTATACACAGCATATATAATTTTTTTTTTTTTTTGAGATGGAGTCTTGCTCTGTTGCCCAAGCTGGAGTGCAGTGGTGCAATCTCGGCTCACTACAAGCTCCGCCTCTTGGGTTCACGCCATTCTCCTGCCTCAGCCTCCCGAGTAGCTAGGACTACAGGTGCCTGCCACCACGCCTGGTTTTTTTTTTTTTTTTTTTTTTGTATTTTTAGTAGAGACAGGGTTTCACTATGTTAGCCAGGATGGTCTCGATCTCCTGACCTCGTGATCTGCCTGTCTCGCCTTCCCAAAGTCCTGGGATTACAGGCACAAGCCACTGCGCCCAGCAGCATATATTTTTATTCAGTCATGAGTATTTCTAGCAGTAATTAGTATTTCTACCCATTCACCCTTCCAGCTACTTTAGCTCTAAGATTTTCTTTTAATTCTCTTATGAAACTCACCCAATAGTAATCATAAATCTCACCCCACATCATTACACCAAGTAAGAATACTGCAGCTCAATAGATATCTTAATACTAATGTTTTATCTGTATTTAGGGCTCAGTGGTGTCCTATAATTTCTTTAAAATAAAGGAGGAAGGGGAAAGAAACGAGGTATGAATCACTGGTTTAACCATGGCAACATGGTGCATTCACTGACTCACTCACACACTCATAAGTCCTTTGAGCATTTTGCCAAGCCCTTTCCTAGATGCCAGGGAAATAGAAGTAAAACCTACGAAGTTATTGGCCTGAGGGAGCTTACATTCTAGTGGTAGACAGATAATAAAGAAAGGAATAAACATAAAAATGTATCAGGTTTTGATAAGAGCAATGGTGAAAAATGGAATAGAATAAGCTGACAGAAAGTAATGGGGAAGGTGGAAGAGACTATGTCCCTTACAGAGGTCAGGTGGGCAGCTCTAAGGAGGCATCATCTGAGTGTAAGGCCACCTTTTAATCTGGCATATACCTCAGCTTGAGAGAAATCTACTCTATTCAGCTTAATTGGTGACCTTAGTCTGCCTCTGAATAGGTATAGCATCCAGGGGGAAATCTTAGTTGAAGGTGAATGATAATGCTAGGGCAAATGATCTCTGTCTCCTCATTCAATATCAGTTGCTTCTGCTCCAAGTTACTTGCCAGGAGTCTGAAGAAACAATTTGAGCCCCCAAGGGATTGAACTTGAGCCCTCCTTGGGTAAGGTCATGGGCCAGGCACACTGAGACCCAGAAAGATGCTTCAGGTCTCAGGAACGCAATAGGCTTGAGGTAACACTGGATTAACAGCTGATAAATGTGTAGACCTCCTCCCAAACTCAGGATGCACATCCTTAAAGAGAATCATTAGGCAGTGGTCAAAAGCTTGCACCCTGGAGCCAAGAAGCCCTAGGTTTAAATAGCAGTTCTCTTGCTGACACCTGTATGTATTGGCACAAGTCAGTTAAGCTTCAGTTTCATCATCTCTAAAGCAGGGGCAATCATATCTCATTCAAAGACCTGTTGTGATACAGGATTGCAGAGTATAATGGATGGAACTTTGGCAGAGTTCCTGCCCCATAGAAAGAGATATGTAGGATGATCGTTCAGATAGTCATATGTGATATATATATATATATATATATATTGGGAACTAAGACCAAACTAAAATTGTTAGTATAAATAAAACTGATGAAATAGAAACTTATACAAATACATAAAAGGCAAACATTCCTCAAGCTAGAACCTCAATCTATGCCCAAGAACCTATCACTTCAAGCCCAGTAATATGAAAAAGTGATAAATTCAGACCATATGTCGAAACGTACTTCTTTCAAAGTCTCCATCACAAGAATTTGGTTGAGCAAATTTTTAATAGCATTTTACAATTAGATGAAATCTTTCCATATTAAATTATGTTCTCTTACTGAATGTCTATAGAGATCGTTTGGTAATTTGATCTTCTGACAATCCTATGAATCAACTGTCTTTATCCTATTTTCCCATCTTATTTTTAGAGGCAAAGCAGTGAGAATAAATAGCTTCCTTAAAAGTTGATAAAACTGGAATTAGGCTGCAGCCATAAAAAAGAATGAGTTCATGTCCTTTGCAGGGACATGGATGAAGCTGGAAGCCATCATTCTCAGCAAACTAACACAGGAACAGAAAACCAAATACTGCATGTTCTCACTCATAAGTGGGAGTTGAACAATGAGAACACATGGAACACAGAGAGAGGAGCATCACACACTGGGGCCTGTTGGGGGGTGGAGGGGAAGGGGAGGAAGAGCATTAGTACAGGTACCTGGTGCATGCGGGCCTTAAAACCTGGATGATGGGTTGATAGCTGCAGCAAGCCACCATGGCACATGTATACCTATGTAACAAACCTGCACAGTCTGCATATGTATCCCAGAACTTAAAGTAAAATAAAATAAAAAATTGGAATTAGGAAAGAAAAAAAAAAAGAAAGAAAGAAACCATCAAGTCAGTGACCATAGTGTGTGAAATAGTGTTCTCTTCTCCAAAGCTTATGTCCACCTGAAACCACAGGATATGACCTTATTTGGAGATAGGGTCTTTGTAGATGTAATTATGGATTTAGTTGAGATCGTGCTGAATTAGGATTGGCCCTAAATCCAATGAGAATGCCCTCATAAGTGACAGAAAAGGACAGAAGAAGTCACACGGAAGGAGGTTGTGTGAAGACAGAGACAGAGATTGGATTGAAACAGTCACAGGACAAGGCATGCATAGAGCTGCCATAAACTGAAAGAGGCAAGAAAGGATTCTAGCCTCTGGAGGGAACTCAGTCCTGCCCACACCTTGATTTCTGATTTCTGGTCTCCAAAAATGTGAGAGAATAAATTCCTGATGTCTTAAGACACCACTTAGTGTGTGACAATTTATTGTAGCAACCACGGGGCAATAATACAGTGATTTTCCACAATATTGTTATTTGCATGTGTTATGATGACTTCTACCAGCCACATTTTCTCTCTCTTATGCCCAAAATAAAGCTAAAGAGAAAAGGATGTCAGAGCCTCTTTCTGGGCCTTTTACCCTTTAAGAAGCTGGGTAGATTTAACAATGTTTCCTGCAAGTTACTATTGACCCTTGTTGTGCACTATTAGTGTAGACACTAACATGAAACAAGATTGGTTCCCGTGGGCCATGCTTCTTCCATAAATTTTATTCCTGACAAGAGGAAAAAGGCAGGACTGCAATTGTAAGTGTTAGAACGGTCTGGGGAGACATCGTAGGAAACAATAAACATTATTTTAAAAAGCTTGAAGGGGAGAATTATCTACATCGAAACAGCACTGCTTCTGCAGTAATGTTTCTCCCTTCCATTTAAGGACAGATACATTTTCCATGACAGCTCTTAATAGCGTCTAGTTATTCACTGAACTTGCCCTCAAAATTACAGAGTAATAAAAGGATAATAGCATTTGACTGAGTATAGTGGATAGGTGGGCTTTTTTTTTTTTTTTTTAACAAAGTGGTCATTCCATTCCCCCTGTATCCCAGATTACCCAGTGAGGATGCTCTATGTTTCAGGGACTGAGGAACAGCAGTAATGGACCTTTCATCACTGAAATGCCATTGGACCCTTCATTTATTTATCCATACAAAAGGAGATTATTTTCCTTATTATAGAATACATCCGTGTTAGCCAAGTGTTTAAATGAGAATTGTAAAACTCTGAGTCTGTTGGGTCGAATCATACGAATTGAACAATATTCAGCCATGTTGAACCCAAAATGGCAACTATATAAATTACAATATAACATAAAATTATATTTTACTTATTACTATGTAAACTATAATTACAACAGGGGGACTAATCTTAGAAACAAAATCTGGGGAGAAAGCATTCATTAGAAGCCTGTAACTATGTTTTAGGCATTAGAGAAAGGGAGGAAGCACAGTAGGGAATATAAACTGAAAGGCGTGTTCTCCAACAGTCATTTCTCCACGTTTCAGATTGTCGAGTTAAACATGAGTGAGTTCTGAATCCCGTCCACTTCTTTCTACCCCTACTGCCACTGCCACTGTTCGGGGCCCTGGCCTGTGAGCTGTTGTCTAACAGTTTCTCCACATCCTCTTTAGGTGCCTCTAAACCATTTTTTCTGCAGCTGTTAGAATGAACTTTTCAAAGCATAAATCACAGAGATTAAGTCACCCTCTGCTTAAAGCCTATCAAGGGCTTCCCATTACTTTTGTGCAAACTCCAAAGCACTTGCCCCGGCTTATGAAAGGCGGCATGACAGGGCCCCTGCCAACCTCGTCTATGGCATCTCCTTTCCCTTCTTCCCCTTCTTCGGTGGTGTCCACTGCTCCAGCCTCACTGTCCTGCTACCAGTTTCTGGATCATGCCCACCTCAGGGCTACCTTCAGTGCCGCAGCTTTCTTTGCATGTCTGGTTCCTTATTCTTCCAATTCCCTCTTCATGGTTTCCCGGCCTAGGACTGTCTCCCAGTAACATTTTTATCTATCACAGCACCGTTTATTCCTTAACACCCGTTTCCCAATGTGTTTATGTATGTGTATTTTAGTTTGAGTTACTTGCTTATTTGATTCCCTTCTACTGGTCTCTCCAGTAGAAGAGAATCTCCCTGAGGGCAGTTACCACATCTGCTTCCCTCAACATGGGATACCTAGTGCCTAACACAGTGCCTGGCACATGGCCAGCACTCAGAAGATGCGTTTTTGTATGAATGAACAAATGATTTAAATTTAGGAAAATGTATGCTGAAAAAAGACAGTTTTTCTAAACCACGGGAGGGTATCTCATAGCACAGTAACAACACTCCCAACTTGTTTGCTATCTGTTACCATGAAAGTGTTCATAGACATGTGTATTCATACCTCTTTCACCACTCAAATCTTCAAACACTAAATACACAAACAGTAATTAACTTCCTATTATGTTGAACACAATGTGCAGTGTCACTCAAATCAGTTCAAGTTTTAAAGAATCATTTTCTTTCATCACTATATCTTTCTTCTAGTGCATTACTTTACAGTTACAGATCTTTGTGTAGGAAGGCAAATTTTATGAGTTTCACCTCATATTCTCCGCTTTAACCCATTAATTCTGTTAGGAATTCTTTATAATTATCATCATATTCATTGATCCAATCACGTTACTAATGTGATTATCAACCAGAATTAATTTGTTTTGCCTTTTTTTTAAAAAAAAAAAAGGTTTTCAGGTTGAAACTCATAATGAAAAAAATATCTAAAACAAAATATCCTCACATATCTTTAGAAAGAAAGTTCATGATCCCTTCACATAGGCCACTCATCTCCTTTCTCCTGACTTCCTTTTTGTCTCTAAAGCAGGATGCAGCCACTTTAAAAAAATCTCTTAGATATCTGAATAAATATCACTCGTAAATATTTTAATAATAGAAGTAAATCCAGAAAGTGTGCTTTAGCATTCTAAAGCACTTTTCACATAAATTAACTTTATTATCAAATTGTCTTCATTTTTCTCAATTAGTTGATGTATGAATCTAAGAAATATCATAAAATAACTGATATGTCTTTGGTATGATCCAAGCCTTTAATAAGTGAGAGAACACTAAACCAAGATTATAATAGCATTTGCCAGCATTCATTTCTTAAGAATAAAGGTGAAATATAATACATTGTTTTATAAAGGTGAAATATAAATATAGTTTAGGTACCAAGGCTAAATAAAAAGGAAGAAGATATGATGGAATATTCAGAAAGAGTGAAAACATAAACATTTAGCACAATTAAATAGACTTCCATATAAAAGTTCCAATTCCAAAGGGTAAAATATGTCAGAAAACTCAAAGTGTATTCAGTCTCCCTATTAAAAAAAAAAAATTCTTGGTTTGCATAATACCTAAGGGTCATAAAACAGTTTCTTCTCTTAGTAGCATGATTAGGGGAAATTCAGTTTCCCAGCACTATCCAAAAATAGCTTTAAAAAAATGACATGGTCTTCAGAAGGTCAGTATTAAACTACACATAAGTAATGGTAACTAGAAGAGAAATGAGAAGCCGGGAGCCAAGCTTTTTCAGTACATCAATAGAGATTTCAGCTGGGCACAATGGGTCACGCCTGTAATCCCAACATTTTAGGAGGGCAAGGCCGGAGGATTGCTTGAGGCCAGGAGTTCCAGACCAGCCTTAGCAACATGGCGAGACTCCCTCTCTGCAAAAAACTCTTTTAAAAAATGAGCTGGGTGTGGTGGTGCACACCTGCAGTCCCAGCTACTCCGGATACTGAGGTGAAAGGATCCCATGAGCCTGGGAGGTCAGGGCTGCAGTGAGCCATGTTTGCACCACTGCATTCCAGCCTGGGCAGCAGAGTGAGACCCTATCTCAAAATAAATATATGGAGATTTGTTTTTCAGATTAGTTAATCGTCATGATGTTAGGGAGATATCAAATGCACTGGAGATATTGTTTCAAGGAAAGCTGGAAAAGTCTACCACTCCTCAAGCAAACATTTAGGGCAGATATCACCATTTGATCATGGCAGCCTTTCCCATTGATCTGAGCTGTAATCTCAAAATCTTTCCACATAGGACTCTAGACCGCAATTATGGATTGATTTGAACCCCTGGAAATATGGTACCAACTTTTATATCAGAGGAATGAGAGAGGAAAAGGATGGGTGGGGGCAGGAGAGGGTGAAGGACTATGTGTGTAGAGAGAAACTGCCAAAGGACAAGAGAATGAAGAAAATATTGCTTTAGGGAAGTAGGGACAATGTATAAAGTGTTGAAAAGGAAATGAGATAACCCCAAAGATTAGCTTAGCATTATTCAATGTTTCTTTGAGAAACAATGCTAGACATAAAAATGTAATTTGTTTCTAAAGATTTGAATGATATTCCCACTAATGAAAGTAATGGCATAATGTCAATTTTTAAGATGTACAAATGCACAGCACCTTTTATGTCTTTATAAGATTATTTGACTGGCAACATAGCTCTAGAAACCTAAGGATTCACAAATCAGATATTTCCTTTTCCTTAGCACTATTGCAGAAATTATAACAACATAATTGCCAATGATATTCTCATAGAATCATGGGCTAAATAATAATAATATAAATATTAAACTATCCTGTGGTACCAAAGTCATTAATACAAAGTGGAGAAAAAGTCTACATTAACTATGATGAATAATTATATTAAATCGATTGAAAAAGCTGAAGTCAATTTTAAGTTAAAAG
Source organism: Pan paniscus (assembly GCF_029289425.2). Lineage (NCBI taxonomy): Eukaryota > Metazoa > Chordata > Mammalia > Primates > Hominidae > Pan > Pan paniscus. Next base: position 94,917,336 of record NC_073263.2, on the reverse strand, counting down.
TGATGCGGTCCTAGTTTGAAATAAAATTTGTGAAACATTCCCATTTAAATCAATAATTAATTACAACGCTTAAGGAGGAATAAAAATGAATGGTCTATTATATCATTTCTAGGGTTCAAGATAATTAGAAAGCCTGATGTTAAGTGTCTATTACAGTACACTGAACAGTTATGCATGCTGACATCAAGTTAGATTGCAACAGTAGTCAATATCAGCTTTAGGAATTAGTCAAAAATATCACTTGGAAGAACTACCTGATGATCTCGTACAAACTTTGGACAAGTTGAAATCTTTTCCTTTATTTGAATTGTATAATAAGATTTCAAAATATCTGTATATTTATTAAATATATATTCATTAAAGTAAATTCAAACTGGACATAGGTTTTTGTTTTCCTAAAACTGAAGTATTTTGAATATTTTCTCCGGAGAAAATCTTAAAAAGTAACATACTTTAAATGATCAATTAAACCCCTGTAATTATGACTGGTAAGTAGTCAGCAACAACATGTGTGTGTCATTATGTTGAATTGATGGGTGGATGGATGGAAGAAAGAATGAATGAAGCAGTGTGATGTGGTGGAAAGTCATGATAATAGAAGTTAGGTGGCCTATATTCTAGTGCGACTTGTGTAATTAACCTTGTGGAATGACAATGTCAGTGAAATCCACTGTACTTCAGTTTCTTCCTCTATGAAATTAGAAAATTGAGCTAGGTGATTTATGAGATTTCTTCCATTGCAATGATTCAATGACACGTTCCCAGACAGAAGGCAAGTTTTACCTTATAAATGCCTCAGTGAGAGATGTTGCCCACCAGCTCCTGTAACTAAAGCAATAAAAACAATGCTCAATTCTTATTTCAGAGACCTGAATATGAGCTAACAGTCATCCTGGTCCTCTAGAAATTAGTTTGAAGAATTAATAATTAGGATTTAAAATTTGGCATATTAGACAATGCTTTCTGACAATTCTTCCCTTTTTTTTGAAAGTGTAGAATGTCCATCTCAAGTCGATAGCATCATAAACAACTCCACCCTAAATTATCTTAGTAAAGATTTTGCCTTGAGCAATGACACTATCAGTTCTGAGTAAGAGCACAATGTCCACTGCATAGAGAAAATAAGACATCATAAACACTGAGGAATAAATCATAACCTCAGGTACACACACTTATTCCTGTATTATTTGTCTATATATTTCATTTTTAATATGATATGATTTAGAGCTAATATAACAGCTTTATTTCAGGTTATTGTCCTTTAAAAAAATCCAGTCAGTTTCTTACTAGCATGCAATCAATTAAGTCTTAAGACTGACTCACAATTTATGCTTTCAGATTAAGAATTTAAAATGAGACACTTAAAATAAAATTTGGATCTTAAATAGTTTAGTAGAATGCCAGTCGGTGTGTGAAGAGATTTTAGGCAACTATCTGGAGTTAATCTAGACCACTCTCTACCTGGAGACAAATCAATGAGCATAGAGTCAGGGACCAATAAATACCTGCTGATTGAATAAATGTGTGTGCCAATATTGCATGGGGTGTCTTTGCTAGAGTCAATCTAAGACAATGAGTAAGAAAAGAGAAAAACATAAAGAGGGAACAGGACAAAGAGAAGAAAAGTAGAGGCATATAGTGCAGAGTATTAATATCACCAACAATTTGCCTGACTGCTTTTCCATGACAGTGGCACCCCAGTTCCCTTACCTATATCTAAAGACAGTGACTGGCTATTTTCTATACAATCATCTCTAGATACTCAACCCCATAAGGACTGCTGCATCTGAGGCAAATCAAAGTGCTCTTTCTAAACATTCAACAAGATTATCCTACAAGTTAAAAAGGAATTCCATTTCCTATTCTCTAGATCTTTGAAAACATGAAGAACAATTTAATGAGGAAGCTTCTCTTTACGCATCACCCTGGGATGTATTCTAGAACATTTATATGACCTTACCAATTCTTATATTAATACCTTTATTTCTAAACAAACGATAAATATCAGTCTATTCGGAATTTATCCTGAGTCTATTTCCCCGATATTCCTTGGTCATCAATGCATTTCAGTAAGTGGCTGCAAAATTTATATCTAGGTACCCATCAAATTCTGTCTTTATTCGTCTCCTGCAATGGATTTTCCTATTTCTTAGGCTTCTAATTTAATTGGCTGAAATAATTTCTGTGATTTAAAACTTACTATATATTTTTCCATTTTTCTCATCAGCAACTTTTAATCTTGATAAGCATAGACAATCAGAGAGATATTTTCTCCTGCATATTAAGACCATAAATAAAATGTAAATATCCCTTACCAGCATTTTCCCACTGAAAAAATATCACCCAGCATCGCCTTACCCCTGCTAAGAGATGGACAAAGAGAAACTTGCAGGGCTCTTTTTTTTTTTTTTTTTTGAGACAGAATTTAAGCTGTTCAACTATTCTATAACCAAAACCAACATTTATTGGCTGCTTCTCTAATTATTTATCCCAGTATTTTTAAAGACGATAGCACCTTTTTGTTTCATTAATTGACCATATACCAATGTTTTAAAGTTTATGAGAAATACATGGGATTAATAAAAGTTACATATATTTATTTTCCCACTGCTTAAAAATCAGGTATAACAGTATTTGAAAAAATGCAGCCACTGAACGAACGAGACAATCCATTTGGGTATTCTTTATGGTTTCATTGTATTCAACAGCATTTTATTACGAGAGATTTCCTAGCCTACATATTAAGGAAGTAAAAAAGTGACTTGGGAAGACTGAATTCTAGGTTCTCTAAATTCGAGGCATATATGAAATTATCAAAAATGACAATTCATCCCATGTATTTTGATTCCTTCACTTACTCTTCCTTCTTTTGTAAAAGTTAATGGGGCATATATAAGAAATCTACATGAATCTATTGGTATAATATGGATTAAAAATAGACTGGTCACTTATTTTCATCCATCTGCTTAAGTTCTTAATAGATTTCTTATATGAATCAGTCCAACATTCTAGACATAATCAACTGAAATTACTAAGTATCTTAATATTTAGGTTATAAAAGTATTTATGATGTATAGCCTCACTTTCAGATAATTCTCAGTCTGATATAGACAATAATTTGCTCGCTATATAGGTCCTGGGATAAATGGAAAATTATGTACATATAGTCTGGGCTATGCAGTCCTAGCTACTTAAGAAGCTGAGGTGGGAGGATTACCTAAGCCCAGGAGAAGATACTGTCTCCTAGGGCGCATTATGGAAATTTGTAGAGGCTGATTCTACCTTGTTAGAAAGTCATTCTTGAGCTGTATAATTTATTGTATAAGTATATTATGAACTATTTTTTCTTCCTTTATGCTGATTTTTTTTTTTTTTTTTCTGAGATGGAGTTTTGCTTTGTCACCCAGGCTGGAGTGCAATGGCATGATCTCAGCTCACTGCAACCTTTGCCTCCTGGGTTCATGCGATTCTCCTGCCTCAGCCTCTGGAGTGGCTGGGATTACAGGCACCCACCACCACACCTGGTAATTGTTGTATTTATTGTAGAGACAGGGTTTCACCATGTTGGCCAGGCTGGTCTCTAACTCCTGATCTCAGATGATCCACCCGCTGCGGCCTCCCAAAGCGCTGGGATTACAAGCGTGAGCCACCGCGCCCGGCTTCTTTACACTGATTTTTAAAAACAATAAGGATAGGTGAAGTGACATATCTAAGGATTTTATGTCAAGATAATAATAAGTCATTACCAAATGTTTATTCTAAAAAGGATACTTTGGGTCTGGGGCTGAGAATCACAAGTCTACAGGGATAGACATGAAAACACATAAAAATACAGTATGACAAGTACTAAAATATCACCATGTACAAAGTGCCTTAGGGACACAAAATAGGGAGCAATTAACTGAGGAATTAAGAGTTGTGTTATATGGAAACTGGTCTTTGAAAGTGAGTGGGGAGTTCCAGATGGAGCAGAGCAAAGGCCAGACAATGCTGGAGGAAGAACAACAGCGGCATCACGATGTCATAGAAGAAACGCAGGGAGCAAACAATGGAGCCAGAGGATGAATTGAATATGTCAGTTTGGAGCTAGTGCCTTACTTCATGCTAAGGTGTTTCACGCTTTTCAACTAGCCATTAGGAAGCCATCAAGTAGCAGAATCATTTCTTTGGTCATTTCTGATTTCAAAAATATATAATTATGTACAATCCTTTGCCAGGATAAATAATTACTAAAGTCTTAATACTTATATTTTGCTTACTATATTATTTCAAAGGCTCAGTCACTACAGGCTTTTAAAATACCTTAGAATGTTCAAAGCAAGGCCATGATTTTGAATGCAAATAAAAAGCAAATTAGAAAAAGAAATATTGGGCTTAAATCCACAGTGCTATTTCACAAATATTCACTTGAAAATGTTATTCCACAGGAAAATACAACCGATTTACTTGAATTAAAATACACATTTGTATGATTAACTTTTCAACCCTACCTCTTTATGTCCTTTGTAACAAAAGGTGCTTCTTTTGAAGAATAGACTTCAGTTTGGAAGTTTCTCTAGGAAATTATGTGGCAAACAAACATTCTCTTTTCTATAACATAAACATTTTGTTTATCTCCTATTTTAAATAGAAGATTGGTGGTAAGATCATAACAGGATTTAAAATCAGGGTGTTCATCAGGAGATACACATGAAAGAATTTATTTGCATCAAACCAAACTGAAGTCAAGGAACCACAGCGTTAACAAAAGAATTTCTCCCCCCCCTAGAACTGCTACTGGGGCACAGCTGCCAACAACGAGGGCTCTAGAGTAGTGGACTTCTTTTTGTTTTATCAAGGTTTTTCAAACAAGACCAACGTCCTTTCCACCCTGAACCTTTAAGTCAGGCTCACCCTCCCACCAACAAATCCCTCTAGGGCTGATAAAAGCAAGTTGTAAACTCTGAGAGTTGTCCAGTCTAGGGGATTGCGCAAGACACTCTCCACCTTCTAGCCCCTTTCCTGGCACTAAACCTTCTTGCACATGTGTGTCTCATCTCCAAGATGTAGAGCTTCATAACCTCTTTGACTTTGCTCCTTCCAAGTTTCTGCTCCTGACTTCTTGGACTTTCATATGGATGTGGTCTTAGGACATCATGGGAGATTCACTTCAATGCTCTGGTGTTTCTCCGGCCCATCTTTACCATAAGCATGAAGTACCCTCTGACACTCCAGAGCTATTGGGAAATACTCCTTTGTCTTTCTGCGCTTGTACCCAGGCTGAGCTTTGTGAAAGAAGATTGTGTATGTGTGTACATTTGTACAACTGTGCATTTGTGAAACCATCTAAGTTAGAAAGGAAAATTAAACTAATTTGAAGGCAAGATTTCAGAACACAAATTATTTAGTGGGAAAAAGAAAGGACAAAAATCAAATACACTTCTAAAAATATTAAATTAAAATTGCTTACATATTTTCAGCAATTCATAATATAAGCATTCACAGAATGAAGCAGAAAATAATAGCTGTGCACATGAGAGTGTGTGGAAATGCCTAAACTGGTCACAGCCAGGACATTTTATATATACCATTTATTGGGACTGCTCACAAAAAAAAAAAAAAGTGAGCAAGAATATGTAAATACAGAACTTAAAGGATGGTTCAAACTGAAAAATGATATAAAAGTAAGTTTTCAAATAGTTACTAATCATAGAATACAAACCAAAATCACATAGTAATTAGGTCTGCAATTAAAGATGTCTACCCAACATTTACAAACATGTCGGGTGTTCTGTTCTTTCAAGCCTTGTCTGTCTTACCGTTAGAGCTCTGTTGGTGTAGAGATGGCTACATCAAGCACAGCCAAAGCGAAACAGAGGGCTTTGCAGGAGTTCAATAATTGTGATACTATCCACTGACTAAGGCAGTTTTTGAGCAGAATTAACCTGCTTGATATTAATTATATAAACCCTGACTTTGTTTCACTACAAAGATGGAAAACCCAATGCTGAATGTGTTTTTAAAATTAATGTTCGATATCTAGTACTGTGTTCACTCACTTTTATATGACTACATGCTTTAAAATATGGATATTGTGAATAAAAGAGGCTGGGTTACATGAGTTCAGTAAAACCAGTCCATAATATCTTGACTTTTCCTAATTCTGGGGCTCAAAATAACAACATCCAAGATAGAGACTGATATTCCATGAAGGGGTCTCCTCTGACCTTGCTACTTCCACTCATGTGTAGACAACATCTGCAAGCAGCCTCAGGAGCACACCTCCAGCTTACTCGATGTCCTCTCTGTTTCAGCAAGCTCTCTCCCCCATCAAAAAAAAAAAAAAAGTGCCAGATGCATGATCTATTGCACAAATAACCAACTGGACTCTGAGGTAGTCCACCACCATTTATTGATGTTATGCAAACAAATCTTTAAAGTTCATTTTATTTTTAAAAAATTGTTATTTTTACTCTCAAGAATGAACAGAAAAGATCCTGAGATTCCTCCGTTATATATTTTCCTCTTGCTTTAGGAAAGTTAGAAATAGGGAAGAACCACCTTTCTGTCCTCATTTTCTCCAACTTCTGCAATCCATTGCAGGGAAGTCTTAAAATTAATTGGCCTGGCACAGGAATCTGTCATGAAATCAGGGCCAAGGGAAGCAGGCAGAGCTGCCAGGAGTCCCTGCCCACTCCACTGTCAGGTCCCTGTTCTTGTTGTACAGGTTGTCCAGCCAGAATGGCCACTGGGCGAAGGGCCCTCTGAAGTTGCTACCATCGGGAGGAGTGAGAATGAGAAGACTCATTCTTTCCTCTGGTAGTAAAACGGTGGCAGGAGTACACTGGAGAATTTACGGTGACCCGCATTTCCCTCTACCATTGTATATATCAGTGGGGAGTGGGGGAGGGAAGTGCCAGGAAGGCCCAGACCCACTTAGACAGCCATGTACTAGCATTTAGCCACTCCATGCCGTCTGATAGTGAAGTAAAGCTGAGGTTAAAAGAAATTCTGCTTCTGCAGATTGGAAAATACAAGTTCTTTAAGCAGTCCTCAATGCTGATGGAATAATCTCTCTCCCTCGCTTGGCTTTGCTGTGTTATTACATTACTGCACACAAAGGCATCATCTGGTTCACCTTGCTTAAAGCCATTGTTTTGTTTGGTCTTACGAGTTCCAAAAATAGACCCAGACTTTTAATGTCATTTACATCAAGAAGAATAATTAGGAAAATAATAATGTATGAATAATTAATTAGGCCTGATACCATATTGGAGAGGAGCTATTTTTAATTTACGAAGGCCAGGATAACATGGATTTCAAAGAGAGAAGTGGCATGAAGCAATTAAAGGGACAGACGAATGGAAGAACTGACTATAGTTGCTAATTGGACTCCATGGTACTCCTCAAAAACAGGATGATTAGAGATAAAATCAAAGACCAAAGGCATTATAACATGATTCATGTCTCAGGCCATAGGGTAAATTTTGAATAAAAAAAAATGTTATATTTATGAGAAGACTGAAATTTGGTCTGAATTTATCTTTATCTTCAGCTTCATATACCAACAACAACATTAAAAATATGATTACCATATCCATACTTAGCTAATGAAGAAAACAGGTAGGTAGTAATAGCTACCATAGTAGTAATTGCTTAATTAGGTTTCTCATTCTCTATTTGTTTACCTATTTTTATTCAACCTATTTTGAAAATAGTAGAAGGACTTTGAAAGACATAGAATTATTAAAGATTGGTGATGCCAAATCCAAGTTACCAAATATCTGCAAAGGCCACATTAGTAGTATTTAAGCGAAGCCATGTCTTCTCTCCCCTCTGCCCTTCTTATCTTCCCTTCCATGACTTAATATTACTCGTACTTATTAATTGGTATCTTGGATCACCCACACCGCCCGCACAGGGTAAAGACTCTGTTGCAGGAGAGGATACCCCGTAAGAGAGGTAGAATTGTGAATCACCTTGCCACTCATCAACTTCCCAGCTGCGGCAAAGATGGGGGCCTGTGTTTGAACATGGAGAATGTTCTTAATCGGGCCTCCTAATTCGACTTTTGGTTCTGCCCACCCGCTCCGCAATCCCTAGGGTTTTATTTACCATGAAGGTGTTAGAATAGATGGGTGTTTTCTAAAGTCTTTTTCAGATTGAAAGTACTTTACTTAGCTCAGAAGTCCCCCGATTCTGTGTGTTACTGAAATTAGGCAAGAAACTTTAAAGATTGATTTCAGATTTCTTACTTGGACCCACTGAATCAGAACCTCTATGTATAGCTACAGGAAACATTTTCTAAAAGATCCCTAGGTGATTCTGATGATCCACTAGATGTCCACTACTGTATGAGATCCCTAGATTATAAAGCCCATAAGGGCAGCAATTATATTTTATATAGAAATCACTATACAGGGCTCAGGACATTTGAGGCACTCAGTAATGTAACTGCAAAGTACTAAATAAATATCTGCTAAAAATAATTTGCACATTTTTTCCTTGTTACTGAGTTATATTAAAAGAAACGATATATATAATAAAGGCAAAATGATTTCTTTATTTAACATCACGTAATTATCAACACATAAAACTGACCTCAGATTTAACTAGTCAGAGATATAATTCATAAATCAGGAATTAACTATGTGATTAACATAAATTTGTTTAGTTTATACTATCTTTTGAATCACTAATTCTTGCAGGCATTGATTTTTGCATTCATTTTGTTAATTTGACCTATATTTTTTGCTTTACAGAGTATCACCACAGACGACACAATAATCTAAGTATAATGAAACCACAAGAGATGTATTCTCAAGGATTCAACATACAGGTCATTCTGATTTATCTTCATAAAGTCACCTTTTTACTTTCTTGGTTTGCTTGTTTGTTCTTCGGTTGCCAGAGGAATTAAAAGTCAAAATATAAGCTGATGTAAATTTGCCTCTGAATTAGATCCCTGTTTAGAGTTTAGCAACAATGTCAAACATGCCCTACCAGGAAGCTATTAATTCTGGAAGCAGAGGCTCAGAATGAAGAAAGGAGGTTGTGTATTAGTGTGCTTATTTCATTATGATCTGAAATGTGCTCCTTTGCATTTAAATGGACAGAAAAGGACTGAAGCATTAACTTGGGGTTCATTAAAAGTAAGCATAGCCTGTCCATTCATTACATTCACCCCAAAAATCTCTTCTGGTGAAAAACAAAATCACTAACACAAACAGCTGGGGTTGTATGATGCCATGCTGCCTGAATACGATTGTTTGATAGGTTTAATGTCACTTTTGTACTATTATACACCACAGAGGGAGATGTGGAGTTGCATCCAGCAGGATGGCTAACATTCTGTAGCTAATTGCGTGCTGCTCCATGACAGTGCTGAAGGAAAGACGACCCTGCATATGTCTCAGAAGGGAATAGGAAGATATTTTGTTTATAGTCACCCATCTGTCTGGTCACAACAGAATTACAAACAAATACAAACCACAGTTTAGTGTGTCCTTCAAGAACAATTTTCTCATTATATGCATTCTATCAGCTACCTCTCAGATACAGGCTAATAGACTCGGTTTAAATCTTCTTTACCAACAACAGTATGTCTGATATTATAAAGCTTCAACCAAAATGAAGTCTTTCTAATAGACTGCATAATTGTATAGAAAATATTGCCTTGTAGGATAAAGGTTGAATTCATATTTTAAAAAGTGAACGGGGGAGGCAAAATGAAAAACCAAATGCCTACATTTAAATTCATCTGTGCTTGTTTTGGTTCTATGAATAAAGTAATAGAATATACAATAACTTGCATTGGAAAGAATCTAAAATAGTATCTACCCCATAACTCTCATTCTGCGGCTAAGTGAGGTACAAAGAGGTTAGATGGCAGTGAATTACAACCCAGATCTCCTGACGCCTATGTATCAATAACAAGTAGATCCAGCTGAGAACCTGTTTCATTAATTTCTTTTCACTGGCACTCCAATCATTCTCAATGCTGAAATATTAATAGAGCCTTACAGACCCAGAGAGACTGGTTTGTAACAGCAAGACCAAGCAAACTCATAGCCAATAAGCCATCTTCTCAAAAGAAGCAGGACCTCTGCTTCTCTTAAGATATCTGAAACTCTGCCTTGTTACTACAAATCTTTTTTAGATATTATATCTAACCTGTTTGTAAGCAATGTCTATGTCTAAGTCACATATCTACTATAAAGCCTCTTGTGTATAATAGGCATTTGATACGCATACATATTGAAAAGATGCAAGTATAAATGAATTAATGAAAGCAAAGTCCATCAGAGTTAAGCTAATCCCAAAGTGTATCTTTTGCTCATCACTTCAGAAATAGGCCAATCGAATAACCCAATAAGATGTATGTTTCACTAACGTGGGACTGATGCACCCTAAGACCCAAAGTTAAAATTGGCTAATTGGACAATGGAACAAAGGGAACAGAGATCTCCAATGGTGGGCTCTGGTTTAATATGGATAAGGCTAACAATGAATTCTATGACATTAGATTTACCGAGGTCTCTATTCCTAAGAGTCTTTTTTTGCCTATACACAGAGATGTGCCCATTAGCCTTTGTTTTTTTTAAGGTCTCAGGAGCTATATGGCATTGCACTATGTATCTCCCTGCCTATCCACACCAGTACTTTAGTTTCCCTAATAGCCTTACTGCTCACCTGATACTGAATGATATTTTTGGGTGTTTATTTGTCCATTGTCTGAACTCCTCACTAGAATGTAAGCTCCATGAGAGCACAGAAGTATTTGTCTTGTTCACCATGTGTACCTCAGTTCCTAGTACCTCACACATGTGTTAAAGGAATAAATCAGGCTGAAATGGTCCATTGCTAGGTTGAATTATAAGAAACTCTAAACAAAAATGCATTTTTTCTATGATTATACTTTATAACTTGCAAGATTCTTTGAGATCATTTTTTCCAGATCACCCAAATCATATTGTTTAATAAAATGAACCAATATTATCTCTCATTATTGCATTAATAGTTTACCTAAAATCTGAGCTAACTAGATTTGGCTGATTAAACCTATTTAATATAATCCCTTGTAATCTCCCTGGTGTATGTGACACACTCTATGATGCCTACCCGAAGGCTATACTACCCCCAACCCCTGCCAAGCTTCATCCTCAATCAAAATATTTCCCAAATCATTAACTCTCTAGCCATAAACCTGATCCCAATGACCTTTGGAAAAATGCATATGTCAAGAACTATGTTACATTTCAACCTAGCTTTCAAAATCAGAATACGACATCTGTCACAACCATCCACATATCTGTGGACTATGTTTGTCAACATTAACAAAAGTAATAGATTATTTGTTTTCCAGTAGCGTTCTCCTAACTTATTTATTTCCACAAACCGTCTTTTCAATTTGTCAAAAGGGTGAATCATTCTAATTGGCTAGGGAAGCATGACAATACAATGGAAATAAATGTCACTGGTCTATATAAACATCCATGTAGAAAGTATTGAGCCATTCTCAATGTTTTCTAAAGGAGGAATTACAACGCAATGATACCTCCATGTGAAATGTTTGATAAACAATAAACAAGATTGTTCTTCATTTTTACAGTAAAGGTTTGCCCACACTCTAAGTTAACCAGGTTTGACTATTTAAATCTATGTAACATAATCCCTGGTAATTTGCCTGCTGTATGTGGCAGGCTACATGGATGCTCACTCAATCTTCCCACCAGCCTCTTCCTCCATAACAGGTGCCCAAATTCCAAACTTAACAAAACCTGGATTCTTGAAGAAGTCATGGAACCCCTGAATTAACTGACCCTGGAACTTTGCTATATCTAGATTTCTGATTATTTAGCAATAAACATCCTTATTGAGTTGGATCTTCTGTACTTTAAACTGAGAAATCCAGCATTATTTTTCCCTTGCGTAAAGAATAGAACAGTTTTAAATCAATGATTCTAACAAGTTAATATACATTCCAGTTATGAGACTGTTTTATAAATCTGCCTTATTCAAGGAAGAAAAGGGAAAAGTTAAGCTGGGGTGTTTATGTTTGTCATATGTAAAGAATAGCGGCAGAAGGCTCTATTTCTTTATCGGAGGACCTCTGTTTGCACGAATTTTTAACATTTCCAGATAGTTCAAAAACCTTTACATTATCTAGAAACCCAAAGGGCATGCCAATTCTAGGATTTTAATTAAAATTTTAAAAGGAGTTTTCATTTCAGTATGATGACAACTGTCTGGAATAATGAATGCAGCATTGTACTCTGTCTCCTCCACAATTTAAAGGCATCTACCCATAAACTCTGGGCAGGAATGAAGAGCTGCCAGAGACAGACAGAATAACGTGTGTCATTTAAGTGAATTTGAAAAGTAGTTCCTTGCTGCTTTGGGGGGATGTCTATTGGCATTTTAAAAAATATAATAATGATACAACCTACATAATCACTTGTCAGTTAGCTTGAATACAGCAGGCCATGGAAAAAACTGATGATTTGAAATACACTGTCTTGATAGATATGAATTTAATAATGATAATTTTAAAGCTGGAAATATTATAAAAGTTGATTGAAGCTTTTGAACATTTCTTTTTATAGTTCTGGTATTTTCATTCCTCCTTATAGAGTACTGACAGTTTTCTCAAGTGACAAAAAATGTTTAAACTGTTGCTTCAAATGTGGTTAAAACAATAGCAAATGTGAACAAACTCAGCATACTTTTGAGCTTCTAATTCTGCTCAAACTAGAATATCCAAACATGATTATCACCTACGGGTATTTTATTTATTAATAGCCTTACATGCTGTGACTACTAATAGTATTGTAATAAAAATAATAGACTATGCCGACAAAAACTCCATTTTTTCTTTGCTTTTGAAAAGCAATAAAACAATGTAAGTCATAACAGAAAAGTTTTAAAAGTATCCTATTATTGATACATGAACATTTAGGATTGCTGTTTTATTGATGTACTTATCCTTCGATATAGCCACCCCTGCTTCCTTTTGATTAATGTTTCCATCGTATATCTTTTCCCATCCTTTTATTTTTAACAAGTTTATTTATTGTAATTGCAGTGAATTTTTGCTGATGGTACAAAGTTGGATTATGCTTTTTAATCTATTCTCTCAATCTCTGCCTTTTCATCAATATATTAATATATAGACCATTTATATTTAATGTGATTATTGATAATGTTAGAGCATAATCTGTAGTGTCAATGGAGACTACACAAGGAGCCCATACTTCTACCCCCACCCACCAGTAATGAGGCACCCCTCTCTCTTCTCACTAGGGAGGTATGAGACAATGTCTAGTAAAGAGTAGGCACTTCTATCACCACTCAGCAGTTACAGGGACATCTCTCCTTTTATGGTGCCAGTGAAGGCCATATGGGGAGCCAGAAACCTCAATCACCATATATTATGCAAACATTAATTAAAGGAGAGTGCAAAGAGTCAGCAATTATGAACCCACTGGGGAACTGGGAAACAGTCTGCAAACCTGTCCCATAAGAGTCTGAGGTACAGCAAATGCCTACAGATGACATTTGCTTAGCTTTTCTTAGACTGTCCATTAACAACCATAAGTAGAATAGCTTTGGCTGTTTTGGATGCTTTGCTAACTAAATAATTTTCTGATTCAGGTGTAGCTTGTTCCTGTATAACAATGAAAAGCCTTCAGAATTAAGAAGTATACTACCGGTAACCTGCTTGTTGGTTCAAAGGTGCAGCACCATGTCTGGAGAATAAGAATGATTTGAGGGAAACTAAGCTGGGTTTCTGCTCAACTCCAGGCTGAAGTTAGAGGTCTGAGGAAAGACCAAGGTGCATATAAATGAAATCCACGTCTTTGAGGACACGAGAAAGGAAATTTTCAAGTCCTTCCTTTTACAACCAAGCTTTTTAAGACAGCATACTATCATTTCAGTCTTCCTAATAAAGGTGCTGGAAGGATGGAAGGAAGGAAGGAAGGAAGGAAGGAAGGAAGGAAGGAAGGAAGGAAGGAGGGAAGGAAGGAAGGAAGGAAGGAAGGAAGGAAGGAAGGAAGGAAGGAAGGAAAGGAGGGAGGGAGGGAAGGAGGGAAGGAGGGAAGGAGAGAGGGAGGGAGGGAGGGAAGGAGGGAGGGAGGAAAGGGAGGCAATGGAGTAGGGAGGGAGGGTGGGAGTTTTAATATTAGATAGAATAGACTCAGAACAAAGAAAATTATTGAAGATAGAGAAGAACATTGCATAATGATAAAAGAACTAGCAATAAGACAAAGCAATCATAGAGGTGTTTGCAACAAAAAACAGAGCTACAAAAGTATTTGAAGCAAAAGGACAATAGAATGGGAAAATAAACAATTCAATAATTACAGTTTGAGATTTTAACAACCATCTTTTCACAAGTGATAGAACATCTAGACAGAAAATAAGCAAGGATATAGAATAAATCAATAACATTATCAACTAAAAGGATCGAAGTGACATTTATAGGATACCCAACAAAGCAGATTACACATTCTTTTCAAGAGCTCACAGAATATATGCCAATATGGATTATATTATGGGTCATAAAACAATCCTCAAAAAATTTTTACAAATTAAATATATACAGAGTATATTCTCTAGCCACAATTGATTCGAACTAGAAATCAAGAATAGAAGGATAACAGAAAGAAATCTCCCAACACCTGGAAACTAAGCAACATACTATTAAATAATCTATGGGTCAAAGAGGCAGTTAGTTGCAAGAGATATCAAAAATTACATTAACCTGAATTAAACTCAAAATAGAACATATCAAAAATTTGTGGCACACAGTTAAAACACTGCCGAAAGGAAATGCATACACTGAAAAAAGGGAAAGTCGCAAATCAGTTATCTAAGCACCCACTTCAAAAACCTAGAAAAAGAAAAGTAAACCTAAATAAGACAAACAAAGGGCATAATAAAAAGCAGAAACCAACGAAACAGAAAACAGTAACGTAATAGAGAATTATCAATGAAACAAAAAGCTGAATCTTTGGAAACAGCAATAAAACAGACAAACCTCTAGCAAAACTAACAATGATAAAAAGAGGTATGACAAAAATAATGCCAAAAATGAAACTAGGGATATTCCTTGCTTCTCTTTTTGATATTTCATCACTAGCATCAGAATAATTGTCCACACAATTGATACTATTATTTAAGAAAGAGTGAATTTCTTTCTGATAGTATTTTGTAAGGTAAGCTCTTTCTTACAGTAGGTATTCTGAATGTGCGCCTGTTTTTCACCTAACTTCTGGTACTGCCATATCAACTAAGCAATGAAATGTTTTTTGGTGATGATAAAATATATATACACACACACATATTTGTGTACCTGACCCCACTACAAGGAGAACTGAGATATATGAAATTGTTTTAGAG
The DNA here is from genome assembly GCF_029289425.2 of Pan paniscus. Classification (NCBI taxonomy): domain Eukaryota; kingdom Metazoa; phylum Chordata; class Mammalia; order Primates; family Hominidae; genus Pan; species Pan paniscus. The sequence goes on along the minus strand of NC_073263.2, from coordinate 94,901,955 downwards.
ATAATTCATTTATTTCAAACAAGGCTCACTTAATTCATAGCTTTTACTATCCCATCACTGCTTATGGATTAAAAATAAGGAAAAAAATGCTCCTAAATGACACACCACAGCAACATATAGCATCAACGACTAATCCTCAACAGAGGCTTTATTCACATGACCGTTCCTTCATGAAAAGTGAAAACACTAACGTTGCTGTAGTGTTTTAAAAACTATTGACTCACCGTGCATCATTGTGATTTTCTTACATCTCCTCTGGATAGATAACATACATTCTCCATGAACTTTACTGTTCAGCTCTGCTTATGACACGTGGTGACTAAACCAAAAATCATTTTCTTCTTCATTCACCAAGAATAATCTTTTTGACAATTTTATTGCTTATATTTACTAAGACACAGGCATGGGCAAGGACTTCATGTCTAAAACACCAGAAGCAATGGCAACAAAAGCCAAAATTGACAAATGGGATCTAAATAAACTAAAGAGCTTCTGCACAGCAAAAGAAACTACCATCAGAGTGAACAGGCAACCTGCAGAATGGAAGAAAATTTTCGCAACCTACTCATCTGACAAAGGGCTAATATCCAGAATCTACAATGAACTCAAACAAATTTACAAGAAAAAAACAAACAACCCCATCAAAAAGTGGGTGAAGGACATGAACAGACATTTCTCAAAAGAAGACATTTATGCAGCCAAAAAGCACATGAAAAAATGCTCACCATCACTGGCCATCAGAGAATTGCAAATCAAAACCACAATGAGATACCATCTCACACCAGTTAGAATGGCAATCATTAAAAAGTCAGGAAACAACAGGTGCTGGAGAGGATGTGGAGAAATAGTAACACTTTTACACTGTTGGTGGGACTGTAAACTAGTTCAACCATTGTGGAAGTCAGTGTGGTGATTCCTCAGGGATCTAGAACTGGAAATACCATTTGACCCAGCCATCCCATTACTGGGTATATACCCAAAGAACTATAAATCGTGCTGCTATAAAGACACATGCACACGTATGTTTATTGAGGCATTATTCACAATAGCAAAGTCTTGGAACCAACCCAAATGTCCAACAATGATAGACCGGATTAAGAAAATGTGGCACATATACACCATGGAATACTATGCAGCCATAAAAAATGATGAGTTCGTGTCTTTTGTAGGGACATGGATGAAATTGGAAATCATCATTCTCAGTAAACTATCGCAAGAACAAAAAAACCAAACACCGCATATTCTCACTCATAGGTGGGAAATGAACAATGAGAACACATGGACACAGGAAGGGAAATATCACACTCTGGGCACTGTTGTGGGGTGGGGGGAGGAGGGAGGGATAGCATTGGGAGATATACCTAATGCTAGATGACGAGTTAGTGGGTGCAGCGCACCAGCATGGCACATGTATACATATGTAACTAACATGCACATTGTGCGCATGTACCCTAAAACTTAAAGTATAATAATAATTTTTAAAAAACAAAAAAAAAAAGAAAAGAAAAAAAAGACACAAAACCTGCTGACATTATTTAGTATTTATGAAACGTCTTGGTAGAGATACTATTACATTTTGCAGCCATTTAAAAAATAGTCGTTCATCAGTATAATGTTGAATTCAGACTGTTCTGACCTCTCTTTTCACCTAAAAATTAATATTAGCACTGTTCGGCAGAAGTCAGTGGGGCAAGGGAATCTGGGAGACTCACATTTGTACTTGCTAAGCAATGCATTTATTTAAAAAGATGCAGAGTGCTTAAAACTTTAACAGCCACTTGAGTACTCCTTTGAGAAATATTTATTTAGGACAAAATGTACCACAGTTGTTTCCTGAAGATTAGTAAAGCAAGTTAGAACATCAGAAAATGACTTTTCCTATGTAAGACCTCACCTCAAACCCTTTAAAAAAAATTTTTTTTTTATTATCAGTAAGTCACTTCCAAACTCTCTCCCTCTATGAATAAGTTCAATCAATCAATCTAACTCCAGCCATATTTATTTGGAATATATTAAGTGCCTGACAGTACTCGAGCAGAACTCCATCTCACAGTTATGTTTTTTAGTAAAAGTCACTAAGACAATATTTAATATATTTGGGCACCTTTCCTTTGCAGTTATTTGGTCCTGATGTCACAGAAAAATGGATTTTCCCACCCTTAATTTCTCACCTTGGATGGGTTTACAGCCCTTGATCAAAGAGACTCAATCACAGGTAATGTCTTTATGGGTACTAATACTGTAAGGAGATGGTAAAATGGATCTACCACTCAGAAATTCAAAAGCAAAGGGGTACATTGAGAAGAACCAAAACATGCTGGATAGACTTTGGAAGAATCCAGGGCAACTGAGAAATTCTCTCCAGGAAGAACTGGGCAGAGACAATCTGATGTTTGAGGAGCTGAGTGCTTCCACTGAGCTTGCACAGCAAGCACACAAGCTGTCCTCTGATTAGTTATTTGGAGTGGCATGTAGAGGTGAACTGGCAGAGATATTATAGAACTGATGAACCCCAAAACATACCCCAGAGCATCCTGACAGCAGAGATTATGAAAGAGTTACCTTATTTATTACAAAACACAGTTCTCCTTCAACTAACAATTCATCACTTACTGAGGCTGGAGACTTTGTATGATCATCCAGTCACAAGTGAAAGATCAACAACCAAGAGTAAACAAAACAGTTGCAATCCTGCAAGTGAACAATCTGTCTTCTCTTGAAATTCTCCCAGTTGTGATTATCTGCTTTGACAGCACTGACCCAGGGACTCTAGAAACTCCTTTTGCCCTTACTGAAGTCGGGTTTTTAAGGTCCAAGTTTTTTTCTGCCTAACCACTACTGCTGTTCCTGTATCTTTCATTTATCTCTGTCTGTTAGCATTTGCAGGGTCTCAAATCTCATAATAGAATAGGAAGTACTCCTTCAAGCAGAAAAACCAGGATTCTTTTCCATCTTATTTTGTGCAATTTGTAAACACTTTTTCTTTTTATGAATATATGTATTAATAGTACCTGTTTATTATAGAAGATTTAGAAAATACACATTTTTAAATGAATAAAGGAAATATTTAATCTCTTGCAACCTGTAGATAATGACTATGAATGTCTGTTCTATATCTTATGAATATCTATGGCATGATGCTTATTTCTCTGGATAAGAAAGTTATTATGCCCCAGGATAAGTCCTACATAGCAGGACGGGGCAATATACATCTTAGGGGTTTGTGGGAAGGAATTAGAGACAATGACAGGGAAAACAGGCTGCCAGATGCTTTGCAACTTTTGCCTAATTTTTGGAAATGAGGTGGGAACAGGCAGAAGCAATGGGGTTTTGAACAATTTCTCTGTTTGAAACTCTGAGCGGGAAACTCATCTTGGTTCCTAGGGCCTATGTATGGCAAGAAAGTTTCAAAGCTTCAAGCAAGCAGCAAGGAGAATCCATAAGGTCTGAACTGTGACAGGAACCAAGGGCACAGCAGCTTAGGGCTAAAGCATGGGCCACCTGAGCTGATGAACAAATATAAACAGCAGCCAGATTTCACGAGGTATCTGTAGCACCAAGCAAGAGGTGGTCAGCAAGAGACGGGTGCGTTTTGCAGATTTGAAAAACAAAAAAAGCGAGTAAGATTCCAGGGGACAGAATCAGACCAAACACTGCACAATAGATCTAGAGGCCCATACCCTAGAACTCAAGCACTGGCCACACAGTGGGGTCACGGAGTTAAAGACTTCCACATCCACACTAGAAGCCTCTAAGTCTGCCTGCAAACATAGATTTTCAGAAGGGAAGAAGGACAGCAATAACTGATCAGGAGTTGAACTTTGAACCTATTGAATATATTTCTAACAGAAAGTGTTTGGAAACCAAAAGCGACTTTGGAGGAAAAATAATCCACTGATAACTCATCAACATACATCAATTCTATCCCACTCCAACCATCACAACCAGTAAGGGTGGGGGATTCAAAAGGAAACACATCAATTATAGAAAACTTAAAAGATTCTATTTTGCTGCACATCTAATTTGTAGGCACTCACAGCACACAATAGAATTCTCATATTTCATAAATCCATGATATTATTTTATAGGCTCTGGTATCCGTGGACCATACTAACTTTAGGGCTACAGTAAAATGACCTCTCATTCTGTATTGCTCTCTGTGCCTGCTTTTTGTGACATGCCTCTGTCACCTACTCACAAATCCACTCTCACGCCCTGGACATCTCTCAGGGAGGCCAATGCCTGTTCTGCCACCTCTGACTCCTGTCTCCCATCTCCCTTGTCATCCACTTTCACTGCACAGATCGGCAGAGACATATTTCAGTCTGGTCTCTGAATCCATCTCACAACCTTATACGTGACGATTCCGATTCTCTAAGTGGTTTTCACTCTGGGGTTTCAACAAACCTTCTGGTCTCTACTTTCCGCTCAGTAGGAGACACTCTTTATCCTGTTTTGATGTTTTTAAATTGGAGGCAGTAACTTGTGGAATGATGTTCTTTTACTGGCTCTCTCTAGGAACTAGACATTTTCTTTACAATCATGTTCCTGAGTTTCCCCTTTGAAAAAACTTTCATCTTCTCCCAATGACTTAGGGTAAGAGTAAAAATTCCATGTTTAATACAGAAGCTGGGAAGGCATAACAGCTTATATTCTGATGGTTTCTCTTCCAACATGTTTTAACTTTTTAAAATATGTTTTCTTTGCCTAATTATTTTGTTTATTCAAGATAGTAATGCATGGAGATTAAAAAAAATGTTCAGATGATATGAACACAATGACATAGTACAGAAAGACCCACATGCTCTATGTTTGCAGACTTACCTTGCCTTCCTCCAGGTAAATTACTGGCCAATAACCTCTGTCTCAGGCTTTTCACATTACCTTGAAATATTTACTCTCATTAGCAGTACCATTTTGAATTCATACTTCCAAAGCCTCAGAAAACTTTTCCATGTTTCAAAAGCATTTTAAAATATACTTAACTATATTTAAGTTCCAGAAAAATCACAGTTTTAATATTTTCCCCATTGCAGTTTGCACATTCAACTATTGCACATATCAAATATGTATATTTATTATAAACACATATACATATATAATTTTATTTTTCTAAGTAGATAACTTTTGTCACTCAAAGCTTGTAATCTCATGGATACACAGGCACAGAATGTACGATTATCCCATTTTACAGATGAGGAAGTTGAGTAACAGAAGATTCTATGGCCTCCTTGAGGTAACAGAGCTAGTAGAATAAAGGTAATGCAATGTGATGACATAAGAAAAATCAATTAGTTATTATTATTATTTTTTCTACACAAGAAAATTAGGTTGGGTGCGGTGGCTCACGCCTGTAATCCTGGCACTTTGGGAAGCCTAGGCTGGAAGATTGCTTCAGCCAAGGAATTTGAGACTGGCCTGGGCAACATGCTGAGACTCAGCCTCTATAAAAAATTTAAAATTAGCCTAGCATGGAGGCATGCATCTGTAGCCCTAGCTACCTGGGAGGCTGAGGTGGGAGGATCTTGAGCGCAGGAGGTTGAAGCAGCAGTAAGCCATGATCAACCACTGCACTCCAACCTGGGCATAAAGTAAAAAAAAAAAAAAAAAAAAAAAAAAAAAAGAGACAGAATTAAGGCAATACATTTCTATCTGCATTTGAGCTTGACAGACATAACAATCACCTAAAACACTTTCCCCTATTAATCATCTATTACACAGTAACACACTGAACATCACAGGGAGTGGTAGACATGCCTGCAAAAATCAAAATCCCTGCTCTGAAGTCATTTTCACTCGTGCTGGAGCCACTTACATAAAATGAATATATAGTTAAATTTATGTTCCCAAAAGATATGAATGAAAACAAATACAGGAAAAAAATAATCTTCCAAAATTTTCTCTTTTGAGAAAAGATAGGATGATTGGTATTAAAGGCTCAAGAGATGCAAATTTGATGACTGCATATTCCTACATGATAAAATTAGACATATTTGAATTGCTTCAAGATGGGTTTTTCAATGTAGGCTTTAGAGTCATGCTGCGTAGGTTCAAATTCCCACTCTGCTACTTAAGGGCGGTGGGACCTGTGGCTGGTTCCTTCATTTCATTGTGTCTCATTGTCCTCATTCATAAAGGGGGAAGATAGCCACCTCTTGGTATTGTAAGGATAAAATGAGAGAACATAAGAAGCACTTACAACAGTCTCCAGCACACTGTAAATACTCAATAAATGTTAACCATTTTTTTTTTCTTTGAGACAAGGTCTTACTCTGTCGCTCAGGCTGGAGTACAGTGGTGCAGTCATAGCTCACTGCTCGATCTCCCGGGCTCAAGAAATCATTCCACCACAGCCTTTGAGTAGCTGGGACTACAAGCATTCACCAGCACACCCAGCTAATTTTTCATTTTTTGTAGAGACAGCATCTTGCTATGTTGCCTGTGCTGGTCTCTAACTCCTGAATGGAAGTGATCTTCCCGCCTTGGCCTCCCAAAATGCTGGATTATAGCCATTAGCCACCGTACCCGGCCAATGTTAACTATTATCACAAAAATTGCAAGCATGGATTCCTTTCTAAGAAAAAGAATGTTCAATTATGCCATATCCCATGAGGCATCCATGAACAGACCACTCGTAAGCAGTCACTTCCTGGTTCTTCAAAGATACACATGCATAAGACACCATCTATTCTCAGATAACACCAACATACAGTAGTCCATATTCTAGTGTAACCAGAAGAAAAGTGATATACAATTATTTACATTTTTTGGAGGCAGGCTGTTGCCCAGGCTGGAGTGCAGTGGCACAAACATGGCTCACTGTAGCCTCAATCTCCTGGACTCAAGCGATCCTCCAGCCTCAGCCTCCTGAGTAGCTGGGACCACAGGCACACAATACCATGTTTGGCTATTTTTTTTTTTTGTAAAGATGGGGTGTTGTCATGTTGCTCAGGCTGATTTTGAGCATCTGAGCTCAAGCAATCTGCCCACTTCAGCCTCCAAAACACTACAGGCTTGAGCCACCATACCCGGCCAATTATTTACATTTTTAAAAACAGAAAATACTTATTTTGCCCAGAGAATAATGTGGTGCCAAAAGTGTTATCTATCCATGGAGATGGAGTGAAGCATTAAACAAATTAATGTTGTTAGGATCCTATAATTTATTTTCCCCATCTCCTTTCTATTCATTGATAACTCAATAGCAGATAATAAAAAACAAATTTAATTACAGTTCTGAATAAATGAAAAGGGGAAAAATATAAAACCAAAAGGTACATTTAAACAATTACAAAATTGAACAATTTTATTCACCAATGCTGTTCATTTTAGATACCTTTTAAACTAAGCCAACATAACCTGCAGTGAATAAAAACCACCTAAGAGCAACTTAAAACTCCTACTTGCCCAGCTTGCAGAAATTCAGTGCACAATGAAGGTGATTCACTCTGCTTGAGGGAAATAGAATGACCTGTCTTGATTTTACAGTCATCACATTATCTACCAAATGGAGGAAACTGGATTATACACTACAAATGCAAATAGCAGGAGGAAACTTACTTTCTTATTTCTTGCTGTTTTCCAAAAACTTCAGATTTGGAGTTGGCACTCAGAAGCCTGTATAGAGGATTCATTAAATTCTCCTAATGCTTGCTGATGTAGCCTGGTGACCCATGATCTCATGCACAAACTCAGTTCTATATAGTAATCAGATACACATTTCATCCTTGCACCTGTATCCATCTCCCAACAAGTCAATTCCATGTACTGGTCTCAACACGATTACATTATTGACATTTCTCAGCTGAAAGGCTCCTGCAAATACCATCCAATTTTCTAGTTCTTTCTGAAAAGATCAAAAGATACACCTTGCATAGTAGACAAGAATTTACACTGATGGCTGTCTTTTGTCTTGAATACTAATGCTGCTGGCCGTGTTTGCCTGAAGCTAACAAGTAAGTCTCTATGATAACCAACCGCATTCAGTCAACTAGAGTGACTTTTACTGGACATAAAATATGTTTGTGCTTGCGAATGCTTTTTCAGCTTGAACAACCTTCAGGCAATGATCTTCAAGGCCTCCTAATTAGGGAGGTTGGCAATCAAATGAGGAACCTTGCCCTTGGTAATCAAACATATGTCATGCCTGAAAGGGAAATGCCTTCTTCACTGGATCATGGCTCCCATTTATGGAAGAATTTGCTATTATGGGCACAAAGTCTGAATCTGTTTTCAACAGAGCTCTTGCTTGTTCCTTGTTCAAGAAAATTATCTTGAACTCTTGCTCTACTGGAGACAAAATAAGTGTGTCGTATCTCAGAATGTATTGTTTAAAGTCTGAGATTTCTTTTAATGACCTAGAAGATTAATTGTATGAATTCACCTAAATGGGTGATGTTATTTCATCCAGCTCCATTTATTATCTTGCAACAAATGAGGACCAAATTTCCTTCTGTACCTCTGGTCTCTCTGCAAAGGCCAAGATTATATTTACAACTGGCTGTGGAAAATTCCTACTTGTACATGCCTTGGATACAAGTTCAGGATTAAACTCCTCCTCCCCTTTAAACCAGGTCTTCCTCATGGCGTCTCTATTTTGAGCTAAGACACCACCATTCTCTGAGTTCCCTGTGTTCAATATCACAGAGCCTCCATCCACTGCCCCAGTCCTATTTGCTTGTCCCCTAACCCAACCTCTACCAAGGCCTATTTCTCACATCCTGCCATGTCTTTCTCCAACATTTCTCACATGCACCCCATACTTCCTTTTTATTTCCCTTCCCCCATAACGTGCAGCACCACCCTGCCCCAGAACATCACCATTTCCAGACTGGACTGCTACAACACCTCCCTGTTCCCCAGCTCCCACACAGAATCCCAGTCAATACACTGCTGCACAATTATTTTCTTACAGCATAGTTCTAGTTCCATCACTTCTCTGCTGAAAGCCTTTCAAAACATTTCAGAGCCTCTGGAGTTAAGAAACACTTCACCTTGATAAAGGTGAATTCTTTGTCCGCCTATCCATATCCCAAAATGTTCTATTGTGGATCTCTCCATGGGAGTTCATCTGCTCATTTGATGCAAACATCTAAATGCTCACTTTCCCTGATTTCTCTTCCTTACCTCCCAAACCCTATTTATTCTTTAAGGCCAACCCAAATGCTGCCTTTTCCATAAAAACCCTTCCTGACTTGACTGGAATAATACAGCTGCCCTCTTTTTGAATCTATCACTTAGCTTATGTCACATCCTATTTCACCTAGTGTCATGTGTGTTCTTACCCTGTAGCCTTACAGTAGCACACACCTTTCACTTCTAAGTGACAGTCATACACGTCAGCTGAAAATGGCTATTTATCCCCCGAAAATGCTTTTATCTTGAGTACAATAAGTACTTAAGTCAACTCAAATTATAAAGGAGAAGAGAAAGCAAAAGGAGAAAAACAGGAGAGGAACGTTAATATTTATCAAGATATGAATAATGGCTGCTTATATTTTGAAGAGGATGAATTGCCTCTCCTGCTTGTAATCAACTTGAGGCCAGGTGGTGGAGTCAATGACTCCTTATAGCTTCTGTAACATTCAAAGCTTTGTGAACAAAAGAGCTCATCAAGAATTACTTTTTAGATTGTTGAATTGAATATAAAAGGGTTATCATTAATTTTTTGATAGATAAAAACACAGGAAGGTTAAGGTGGTCCTGGGATTTCTCTTTCCTGGGAATTTCCACTTGCTTTTTAAGGCTCCCCTCCTGGGATCTCTTTGTCCCACTTGAAGTGGGTGGATTCTCTGTCCACGCACAGCTGGACAGAGAAATGCCAGGACTACCTTCTTCACAAATTGAAGGTCTTCAAACTACTTATTCTAACCAACCTTGGTTATTAAACATATAACACATGTTAGGATTTTTTTCTACCTTAAATCTACCAACAGAAGGCTGGGTGCGGTGGCTCACGCCTGTAATCCCAGCACTTTGGGAGGCCAAGGCGGGTGGATCACGAGGTCAGGAGATCGAGACCATCCTGGCTAACACGGTGAAACCCCGTCTCTACTAAAAACCCAAAAAAAAAAAAAAAAAAAAAATAGCCGGGTGTGGTAGCGGGCACCTGTAGTCCCAGCTACTCGGGAGGCTGAGGCAGGAGAATGGCGTGAACCCGGGAGGCAGAGCTTGCAGTGAGCTGAGATCGCGCCACTGCACTCCAACCTGGGCAATAGAGCGAGACTCTGTCTCAAAAAAAAAAAAAAAATCTACCAACAGAAGCACTTCTTATTGTGACTTGTCTTTTAAATTATATTAAGGTTATCTTGGCAAAGAAAATCTGAGGGTAGCAGTTTACCATGAACAACTCAGCCACCGATCAGTACATCATCCTGTATTGCTAGTCGCCATTTTCCAAGTGATAGCCATAACCAAATGTTACAGACCTGGGACCTCTACCCTAAATCTATGGGAGGTAAACTAATGGTCAAAGCAAACGTGCTTCAGATAAAGGCTTAGGGTTAGACTTGAGTGCATTTTCTTGCTTCTTAGTTCTTGTCGGATTTTTAGAAAAATAGATCATAATATAGTAAATCTGATTTACCAAATCAGTTCCTTGGAAAACATCAAGAGTTCCACTCATTTCTCTCAGATTATCTATCAAAAAACACACCTTTGTGACTAAAGCTATTATTTAGATAAAATATGCTTTCCTGGTAAAGATGTATATGAATTTTGTCAGAGACAGATGAGAAAGTACAGCAGGGAAAGTGAAAATGGTGAATATTTACATCCAAATAGCAAGGAGGGAACACTAAAGCAGTGAAAATGGCAAGGGACATTAAACATAACAGCAAGGATTTCCGCCCAACTTACCTATAGTACTTAGGTGAGTAATAACGAGCAAAAAAACAGATGACCCAGACAGCCTCACGTGCTGAAAAATTACCTTCACCAAGGCATAAATCTAGGAGTCCAAAAAATGCCAAGTAATATACTATCATAAAACAAGTGATTGTTCTTCATTTACCTACTGGCTTCTTCTTAAACACCTTCTGAATGCCCGACTTTGTTGAGACACTGCATTAAAGAGCTCAGAGTGTAATGGGTGAAACATATGAGTCAACTGATAATTTCACGAGAAGTTCATGAGTTCTTTGATGCTCATCGAGGGACACCAGGACCCCACATGCTCCTAGTTATTATGCCACAAACATCACTTGGCACTCATTGTTAGTGTTCTTTTCTGGATGTTACTCTACTTTCTGAGGCCCTGTTGGAGTGTTTCAGAATTCAGTCCTCAGACTCACTGTTTTCTAGCTACTCCTCCAGGTGAAGGCATCTAATCCCACAGCTTTCAAAACCATCATGATGCTAGCAGCTTCCAAATTACTTTATCGTATGCCTAAAGGCATCTCAAACCAAATTCTTGATTTCCAAGCCCTCCAAGAAACCCCTCAGTTTCCTCTTTGGTAGTAAAAGGCACCTCCATTTATCCTTCCCAAATTTCACACCCATATACAATACATCAGCAAATCATAATGTAAAGAAGTACATGCAATATCCCACCACTTGTTAACATCTTGGCCTGTACTACCCTATCCGAAGCCACTCTTACCTATGCCAGTACTTCCCAAACTTGAATGTTTGTATAAATCACCTGGAGATAATGTCTGTTCCATGACCACACTTAGAGTAGCAAGGAGCTAGAGACTCCTGCAAGGGCTTCCTAATTGTCTTCTTGATTTTATCTCTGCCCACTCTGTCCTCACCAAGTCTACTCATCACACAGTAATCAGAGCAATTGTATTTGCAGTGTAAATCTGATTAAGACCCTCCCCTGCTCAGACACTCTGAGATTTGCTATCTTATTTAGAATAAAATCTAAAGGGACTTAACAGGCCTTCCAAGATCTGCGAAATCTGGGACCTGCTTACCTCTCTATAAATTCTCTTCCTTCCACTCCCCACTCCTCCCTCCAACCCAACCAAATTGATCCCCATGGTGTTTTTCAAAAATGTCAAGCAGGCTCTCACTTCATAGGATGCTACCTATGCCTGGAATGATTTTTCCCCAGACATCCGCATCATCTGCTCAAGCACTTCAAATTCAGCAAACCGAATTTGCACAACAAAATTCGTAAAATATAAATGGCCAGAATTTACCAAGCTAAATAGAATTTCAATTGTTTGAAATGTTAGGTACTTCATATAAGAAATTATAAACTACCATAATCTAAACATAACCTTAAACAATCCCCATTGCTACATTAACAATAATTTATGAAGTGTATAATGCTCAATTTTAAAAAGAATAAATTTTTGTAAATAAAATTTTATTGGAATACTAATGCATGCATTCTTTAAAAGATAATTTACTAAAGTGAAATTCACATACCATAAAATTAGCTATTTTAAGGTGAAAATTCATTGGTGTTCCGTAAATTTACCATGTTGTGTAACCATCACTTCTATCTACTTCCAAAATATTCTTATCACCTCAAAAGGGAACATCCCTTAATTACATTAAGTAATTACTCCTGATTTCCCCATCCTCCAATTATTTGCCACCATTTAGTGGGTTGTCAAAAATTGTGAAATTAAATAATTTATATTAGTTTTGCAGGTTTCCTTTTACGCTGCCAGGAACAAGTGGTTATATACGGACCAAAAACTTGAATTTTTTCTACTGAAAAAATCTGCTTCTAATAGATTTGAACCCTAAATGTTATGCTTATCCTTAATAATTACCTTTTAATTGTCATGGTTTTCAAATCCCAAGTGTTACTCAGAAAAGTGAAGACAAATGCAGCAGCTAACGTAATCAACGGTGGTTCCAATTAGAGATGGGCTTTTTGTGTTTTGTTTTGTTTATATTTTTAATTTTTAAGCATTATTTGTTTGACATATAGTAATTGTACAAATTATGGAGTACTTAGTGCCATTTCCGTACATATAATATATAGTCATCAGATCAGTGTAATTAGCATATCAATCATCTCAATTGTCCATCTACGATTCTTTGTGTTGGGAACATTCAATATCCTCCTTCTTGCTATTTGAATCTATGTAATGTGCTTTTATTAACTATAGTTATCCTACAATGGCTTTGAACACTAGAACGTATTCCTCCTACCTAGCTGTAATTTTGGATCCTTTAACAACTCTCTCCCTGTCCCTGCCTTCCCCCTACCCTTCCCAGACTCTTGACAACTAAATCATGTTTAAAATAATCACCTTATAATTGTTATCATCCACTTTGCAGGGTAGCAAAATGTTTCCAAAATGTTGCCCTACACATTTTATATTTTTATTTTACAGCAAAATGCCTGAGATATTAATCACTGAGAATATAATAATATTAGCTTAGTTTGTTTAACTGCAACTACTATTATAAACAGGATGAAATTAACATTCCACCTGTTGGGAATGCTGTTTCTTGTTTATCAGACTAATTTAACATACTTGTATTGAATTTTTTTAAGCATAATACCACTGTTTTATTATAGAAAATGTCTTTTTACTTTCTGTATCCAATTCTGTCCATACCAAGTAGTATTACATTAAGACATGTGTTTATTACTGTTGTTATACTTTATAAAAAAGAAGAACCTGATTCAAATTTTCAGGGTTCAACTACCTCATTTATATGCTATATACCTGTGCCTCTGTGAATTTTTGTCTGTGTGTATGTGTGTGTGACTCTTTGTCATCATCTGAAAAGTTAAAAAAAGAAAAGAATATATAAAACAAAACTCACAAATTAGTGAGACCCTTCTAACCTAAGGGATATACCAACATCAATCTGATAGACATAGTTGAATGGAAGGTGAATTAATATATCCTTAATACTTGATCTAGCTTTTCTCATAAGGTTTATAGTCCAGATATATTTTGAGCTACTTAAGATTCTCTGGGTCTTCATATAAAATATTCTACAATGCAGCTGTGATTACTAACAGACCACAGTGAGAAATGAACTGGGAAAATTCTTAAGATCAGAAATAATTTAGGCCCTTAAGGTCCAGATCACCTTGATATTTTAAAAATAGTGTAGGTTAGTGCTTTGTAATTATCTGTCCAAGCAAATTACTATGTGCTTTAAAGGGTGTATTTCAGGCTCTGTAACCAAAATATTTAATTGTCATAGCTACTAAGACATTTAAGAATTTATTTTATTTATTTATTTGAGATGGAGTCTCGCTCTGTCACCCAAGGTGGAGTGCAGTGGCATGATCTTGGCTCACTGCAACCTCCGCCTCCTGGGTTTAAGCAATTTTCCTGCCTCAGCCTCCTGAGTAGCTGGGACTAAAGCACCCGCCACCACACCTGGCTAATTTTTGTATTTTTAGTAGAGATGGGGTTTCACCATATTGGCCAGGCTTGTCTCAAACTCCTGACTTCAAATGATCCACCCGCCTTAGCCTTCCAAAGTGCTGGGGTTACAGTCGTGAGCCACTGCATCTGGCCAAGAATTTATTTTCTTTTAAAACCAAAAATGATTTGATTATATTATATACCCATTTTACTTCTCTGGGATCAGCCTATTTCCACATCTATTAAATGGACAAATAAAATAAATACTGCCTCAAAAGGCTGTTGTGAAAATTAAAATAAAGCAAAAGTAAAAACACTATAACACATACAATTTCAAAAGAGCACTCATTTATATGACTTTTAATTTTTATCAGTTAGCATTTAACCCAATACTTGACATAAATTATAGGCTTGCCTAATGGCCATTGAATATGATTCACTAATTAACATTTCTATTTTATATTAGTTTGAATTCAACTTGTCTTTGATTTTTGGCACAAATATACTTGCAACATATTAGTGTAAGGACGGAAAAATTAAAACTGGTGTCTGATACAAGGAACATTAATATTAAAATGAGAAAGAAAGCCAAAACTCACTCGACTTAAAATCTTTATTTTTCTATGTAGAGTGAAGAAGCATCTTTTAGTACTATTGTAAATATTCTTAAAAGATTAATATATTTTAAAAGATTTAACTGAAACTTTCTAAATATGCTCCCTTAAAAGTTTTAAACTTTGGTATATCTCCAGATCGGATGTATCAGCCTACATAGTCAGCCTGGCAAATTAATCACACGGAGATTATATTAAAATAATCATCTAAAATGCATTTTCTAGGCATTATACATTTTTATACCCAACATTTAGTGTAGCCTGCAGAGAAAGAACTAATCTGTTTAATGAATAAGGCTTTTTATAGTTTGCACACAAAGCAAAATCAATTTTTCTGAAACTCATTAGTATTTAAAACAGGATAGATTCTTGAAAATCTTCATAGCATGTCATCAATGATACAACTTAGTTACTTTTACAGGGAAAAAAAAGCTAACATGCTCTGGGAAACTACAAAGATCAACAAACTCCTTAAATTTTGGCAAAAGATTCAAAGAACTTGTCAAATGAGTTCCTAATTTGAGAGCAGTTATCAGTGCACATTAGATATGACCGAATTCATTTCTCTTCTGAACTAGTAAAGGCCAAATTATGTTGATACCCAGAATATATCATATAGAGTAAAAGTAATGTTACATCTAGGCACATTATTCTTTCAAGGACTCAGACACAGTCAAACTGGGGCTAATGCTTTGATGGTGACTGACTGGAAGCATCTCTAAGCAGAATGTTATTTCAGACACAAAATGGTAACATTAGTGACCTATGTATTCTCTATGGAGGTGAAAAAAATCTCCCATGTTTGTGACTCTACTCATTGATACTAAGCCTAAGGGAGGAAATAAAAGACCAAACTAAGAAGAAATGTGATTCCAGCTTCTATTCATTAAATTTGTATGGGCTTTCTTTGCTGTTAGCAGAAGAAAAAAAGTTACTATGACAGAATGTTTTATCCAACTGAGATCTGCTTAACTTTATATTTTTGCAGTCTATCAAAAGCATCACTAAAAGACAAAATCTTTTCCAAACTGCTTTGATCAGAAATGGAAAGAGCAGGTTTGCTTTTTGTTTCTGAAATTGTTTCTGGGTGCCACAGAGTAAAATGCTTGACCAAATCACGTGAACAACACTAATGTGGATTGCAGTGCCTGATACTTTAATCAGAGGCAGGGTAACAATTAACCTCATCCTCTTCATCTGCGAACAAAATCTTTACATACAAATAAATAATGCAAGTAAGAGGGCAGAAGGGTTAGAAAGACTGAAAAATGCAATGTAGATAATGAAGCCTACAATGATTATTTAATTGCAAAGGACTTTTATCTAATACAAAAATTTACAATCTACTTGGCAAGACATTGAAGAAGTTCTTTAATTCTCCAACTTGAGTCTCTTGTTTATAAGGATGTGTTACTAATGATGTTGAGACTGTATATTAATTTGCAATTTACATCCAACTAGAAGAAACCACATACTAGTCATGTTGCCCAATTAGTACCTACATGCTGAAGAAAACACCACGGGGACTTTGGTTCACCTTCTTGGGCCCAAAATACAAGGTCCTTTTTTGTATCCTTCACAAGAGAGTGTTTTCCAAACTATGGTATATTAAAAAGCATTATGCCAGAGGAAATAGTTCCATGGTGAAAAATGTTGTGCAGTAGGGAATAAACTGTCAAGGGGCTTTAAAACTGTAGGACATCTCAGGATCTTTACTTGGGGAGGGCATTGTGCATCCTGCAAAACAGAACCTGAAGCTTTGCCCACACTGGTTTACTCCTGGGACTTTGCTTTTGCATAGTCCATCTCAGGATGACTCATGTTTCATAAAAACACTGGAAAGCCTGCCCTGCTGTCTTCCCCAGCAAGCTTTTGGGAGGACTCAGTCACTCAGAGCATTTACTACTTTCATATAATCACCTCTCATTGGAGTGAGCCTGGAGTGCATTGAAGACTTGTGTTATGATTACGAAACTAATAAAGATCAAAGCTTGCAGGCTGCAGAATGCCATGGATTAGAATTCTACAGTAGCAAGTGCACCATTTCTAAAGATGAAGAAAGGAAGACCTTCTATACTGGCTAGCACATTTGTTCGATTGGGCATGATATAGGAAGCATTAGACTCGATGTTGGGGCTTCCCGGGAAGGGGAAGGGGAGATTGCTTCTCATGTCCTCTCATGACAAAAATAACAACTGAGAGAGCATTTCTTTGGTCACTGTAATACTGAAGACTTGGGGCTAAAATCATTTCTCTCACATGTTTTACGACACGGCTATGCATTTCACATTAGACAGTATTTGCTAATGCATTTGTAATATCTTGAAACATCAGGAAGATAACTTAAAAAAATGTCACCACAAAACTTGAAGATGGTCAAGCATGAAGACATTATTTCTTTCTGACCCAGTCATGTTAGCGGAAATAATCCCAAACTTAGACCGTTTATTTCAACTAATGCAATGTAAGGTCATTTCATAAGTTAGTTCACTATTAAAGAATTTATTTTGTTCATACATACTTCTATAAAACTTTAGTGTGGAGTCTTATTTGGTTCAGTTTGATGCTTCTGTAAATCCTCTCCCCTACATGTTCAAAAAGAACATCAATAAATGACTAAGATTTAATATCTTTAAAATTTTGACCCTTCTTAGCTACAGTTCTTATCACCAGTGGAACATGTAGGATAATAAATTAGTTTTGATTTATCATTTATGTATGACCAATCAACCGAATGGATACATTGAAAGTATTAACAAAGGTGATAACATAACAAACTTATAGAAATAAACATACCTAGTTTATATTTTTATTTAGAAATTATATGACTAAATGTATCTACATAATGCTATATACTATCCAAAAATTTCAACAGAGCAATGCCTGAACTTTTCACAGCAAGTAAATTCAAACTATGGAACTAAAACCCATGTAGAAAACTTATGGTAGATTCAGTTTCCATTTTCTGTCCATTCTTTTTGTCCTTTTTTCTCACTTCTTTCCTCATTGTCATCCTAATCCAGCAAAACATAGGTTCATGTATTCATTTATTCCACCCAAATTTATTCATACGCTGCTTTAGACACTGGGGCAACAGAGATGCACTTTCTACACTTGGGGACATAAAAGGCAAAAATATCATTCCCTGGAACCCCTCACATCACAGGGAAACTGTCACCCATGGTCTTGCAGACACTTACAGATCAGGTAAATATGAGAATAGGGATTTTAAAGCATGGAGAAGTCAACAGTAGTGCCACTTCAGTTTTCCTGGGAGCACCCGAAGTGTTCTCTACTTGCCTACTGATTTCTTAATGGCTAGGAAGGATCTGGGCAATTATATACAGGAAACAAGTATTAATTCATTCAGCTTTACATTTGCCCATTTATGCTTTACTGCACTACTTGCCTAATCACTCAGATTAGATGCTTAAAGAAGTGCATGAATGTAAATGGACATCATAGATGTCAAATTTGGTGTGTTTCATTCTTCAACCCTTCACCTTCTCTTTAAAACTTAATGAAAAAAAAATGAACTGCAGTTCTCTGACTACAAAGTACTTTGATCTACAGTGATTTACTTAGCAACAGTTCAGCTTCATTTGTGTGACACTAAAAGCAGTCATTCCATAAGGCTTTCTTAATCAAGTAGTCCAGCAGCTTTCAATAAAGAGATTAACTACGGAATTTTAAAAGGGCATGCTGGTCAGTCCATTCTTATAAATTCCACATGAACCAGTCTTGCAAACTATGGTGAACTTTTCTTTACCTCACTGAAGAATTCTGTTACACACTTCAGATCTCAGCAAACATGCTGGAGAAATGCACAGTAAGCTTTTTATTCTTTAAGATATCTTGTACCAGAACATCACTTTAAAGCCAAACAAGACGTGGTAAAATTTAATAAAAAATAGGTTTATCATAAACATCATCTTTAAAAGTTTTGTGGTGAAAATACCAAAGAAAATCCATCATCAGCTAATTTTACCAACAAAATGGCCCTATTGCATGCATTATGGATTCATTGGGGTTTTATTTTTGTGTGGGTGTATGAAACTCCAATGAATGACTCTGTTCCTTTTCTTTCAAAAGTTATGCAAATACATTACAAAATATATTACTATTCTTAATTTTGATGTGGGAAAGAGCATGTGCATGCAGTTTTTTAATTTTTAATTTTTTTTTCATTCATTTAGAGTTTTTATCCATGTGTTTGGTATGAGATGCTGTTTACTCGGGATGCAGATAGGCTCAAGCCCCCTGCTATACTCAAAATATAATACTACAATAGCAACAGCAATAATGATATCATCAACAACAAAAATAACCATAGTAACAAGTATACATGCCAGGTACTTGCTAGCTTCACATGTGTTATCTCACTGAATCCTTTTAACAACCCTGTGAAACAGTTTGTCTTTCAATTTGGTGGTGATCATCATAAGCCCCAGAGAGACTAAAGGGCTTTTCTAAAGTCACACAAGTAGAAGACTGATAAGGCAAGGAGCTGAGAATCCAGGTCTGACTCCAGACAGGATGTTCTGAAATCCAGCAAGCCCTCAACATTTTAATCACATACCCTTCTCAATGAAATCATCTTGAGCATTCAGTATCAGTGGATGCATTTTTATAATTCTGTTCTTCTCTTACTAGGCTAATATTTCATACACATTTTTAAAGCATATAAAAATAGGAATAAAAAAGCATGACATCAACATAAATAGAAAGAATTACCTTATGCATTCTCCACTGAGGCATATTGCCTCTAGTTTAAAAAAAAGTAGGGGTCTTCATTACCTTTCCTAAATTCCCTAGAAAATAGGCTTTTGTGATAAGTGAAAGGCTTTTATAAGTTTACCATTAGCACTGAGAAAGTAAAGATGACAATTATTAGCAATCCTGAGTGAGGCTGCTGGTCACTCGACTCATTCATCTCAAAGTCCCTGGTGGTAACCAGAAGAGCAATGAGGTGAAAATATCGCACAAAAGGCTCAGGGATTGTCAACCTTTTACAGTCCAAGCAATTATTGAATTAAATACTCCTATTCAATAGTGGAAATAGGACACGGGAACAGAACCAAAAATGGATGGAGCAGGCTGTAGAAAGAATAAACCACAATATGGATGAAGAGAGCAGGGTTATAGAGGAGGTAATGGGGTTCAGAAACGATGTAGCCTACTTTATTGATGAAACCAGAGACCT
This sequence comes from Pan paniscus, assembly GCF_029289425.2. Taxonomy (NCBI): domain Eukaryota; kingdom Metazoa; phylum Chordata; class Mammalia; order Primates; family Hominidae; genus Pan; species Pan paniscus. The sequence continues at coordinate 94,881,841 of NC_073263.2, read as the reverse complement.
GGAAAATAGGGGCTGTCAGGCTAATCTTAGATTAACTGGCTGCCCTCAAGAGAGATAAGGAAGAAAACACTGACAGGTTTTGGAGAATTCAAAGGGAAACAATATAATCCAAGAAAAAGCCTGCCTTGGGATATGACAAGTCCACTAGGTTCTCTGGAGGCAGCCATGCTGAAGCTATACCTGGCCTCTTCTGGCCCTGCCCACTTGCAGGAAATGTCCCTCTTTGTGTTTATTTTCCACTCAGAAAACAAAGAGGCGGGCCAGTTTGACCACAGAAGAACAGCAAAGATGAAAAGGCTAGAATGGCCTTGATGGCAGCATGATCCCTTTAGGGCTGGGAAGTAGGAAGTGGAGGAGGTGGGTTATTTCCACATTTTTCCCTGAAATGATTTCTTTTACTGTTGCTCATGTTTAGATGATAGCTGGATATCAAAATTTCAGTTAAAGTCATCAAATCCCAATTGGCACCATCCTACTTGTAAGGCACCCTGTTGACACTAAAGGAAATTTGAAGAGGTGACGTGGATATATAGCAAGGATGAGAAGTTAGAAGTGAAATATCCAAAGAGAGGAAGAAAGAAAATATGAGTAGATCAAAGGATGGAGCATTAGGTAAGCATTTGCAATGAGCATAATTTGTGACAGGTGGGGATTAGAGGAGTATAAAGGTAATTCCAAACAGAAAGAACCCAAGGAGCAAAGGTGCAAAGGGTAGAAAATAAGGATGTGTTAAAGAAACGTCAGGTAGTCTAATTCAACGGGCAAAGAGAGGTCTTCTCAGAGACTAAGGAATGACAATTCTATAGGAGATATTGTAGAGGCATTAAAAGGGTCTTCATATGCTGGGCTAACTAGTTGGAGGGCAATGGAAAAGGAATCTTTGAGTAATAAAATAAACATGATGCAAAAGGGGAAATAAATGCAAGAAAGGAATGTGTTGGCTTTTGAAACTATCTAAATACATTCCTAACAGGCAGGTAACAGTTCTAGAATAATGGCTACTCATGTTGCTACTAATTAACAATGTTACTGGTGAGTATCTGGGGTACCATAAACCAGTTATGAAATACTGGGCCTTTGCAATAAGAAACTTCTATGCTCACAGGCTCGATGGTCTCTGGCCAAGAGCTGAACAGATGGGACCCTCTCTGCCAGCACAAGGAATGTATGGGACTCAGCCAATCCAAATGAATGTGTTAAACTTGATCCATATACTATATCTCCTTGAGTTTGCCAGCCAAATTATTCCGGGTTATGTAAATGAACTGTCTTATCTTTGTGAAACCTTGCACTGTTTTGGAAAGCTAAGCAAATTTATAGACATTCAGGTCAAATGCTGGCCAGTGGTGGGGGGCGGGGGTTGTCATTATTTCGCATTACTAAGGAACAACAAATACCACATCTATTTATTTATATATTTAGTGCATTGAGTAAAGATAAGGGAGACCTGCAAAAGAAAAAATATCCAGTGTGTATCAATGACTGAATTTGTGTCTACATTTGGGATAGGAAAAGTGATAAGACATTTTTAATATTCCCAGCACATATTTCCTTCCTGTGTGGTTGTACTTCCAAGTAACAATATCATATCATAAACTCCAATATCCATTTATATAAAACAATAGCATTGATAATTCCAGAAACAGAATTTAGTAGGACTTTTCCTTAACTCCTTGCCATTATATTTAAGTTCCATCCTTATTTCCTCTCTTCCTGCTGCAATGTGTCATCCAGTCCCCCTCAGTAAGACCTGCCAGTGCTAATGCCAACACATATCTCAAATCCACTCACTTCTCTTCATGACTGTTATCACTATACTAGTCCAACCCACCATCGTTTCTCTCCTAGCTTATTTCCAATAACTCCTATTGGTAAGGTTTGGCTGTTCCCCCACCCAAGTCTCATCTTGAATGGTAGCTCCCATAATCCCCACATGTCGTGGGAGGGACCCGATGGGAGGTAATTGAACCATGGGGGAGGGTTTTTCCCATGCTGTTCTCATGATAGTAAGTCTTATGAGATCTCATGGTTTCATAAAGGGCAGTTCTCCTGCACACACTCTCTTGCCTGCCGCCATGTAAGACATGGGTTTGCTCCTCCTTCACCTTCTGCATTAATGTGAGGCCTCCCCAGCCATGTGGAACTGTGATTCCATTAAACCTCTTCTTCTTTTAATTACCCAATCTCAGGTATTTCTTCATAGCAGTATAAAAATGGACTAATACACCTATGTTCTCCCAGTCTTCTATGGGTCTCCCAGTTTAACCCTGTGTCCCTAAGAACCTACATCAAAAATCTGCCCAACTCAATCCTAACCTCTCACCTTATAACAAAAGTATTCAGCACTTTGGGAAGCCAAGGTGGGTGATTCACGAGGTCAGGAGATTGAGACCATCCTGGCTAACACGGTGAAACCCTGTCTCTACTAAAAATACAAAAAATTAGGTGGGTGTGGTGGTGGACACCTGGAGTCCCAGCTACTCAGTGAGCCAAGATTGGGCCACTGTACTCCAGCCTGGGCAACCGAGTGAGACTCCATCTTAAAAAAAAAAAAAGAAAGAAAAAAAAGTTAACTCAAGATGGATCAATGACTTAAATTAAAACCTGATACCATAAAAATTCTAGAAGATAACATCAGAAAAAAATCTTCTGGACATTCACTTAGGCAAATAATTCATGACTAAGACACCAAAAACAAATGCAAAAACACAAAAATAAATAAATGGGACCTAATTAAACTAAAAAGCGTCTGCTCAGCAAAAAAAAAAAAAAAAAAAAAAGCAGCGGAGTAAACAGACAATATTTGCAAACTATGCATCTGACAAAGGACTAGTATCCAGAATCTACAAGGAACTCAATCAAATCAGCAAGAATAAAACAAATAACTCCATCAAAAAGTGGGCAAAGGACATGAATAGATATTTCTCAAAAGAGGATGTACACAGCCATCAAACTTAGGAAAAAATGCTCAACATCACTAATCATCAGGGATATGCAAATTAAAACCACAATGAGATACCACCTTACTCCTGCAAGAATGGACATTATTAAAAAGTCAAAAAACAATAGATGTTGGCATGGATGTGGTGAAAGGGAACACTTAAACACTGCTGGTGAGAATGTAAACTAGTACAACCACTATGGAAAACAGTATGGAAATTCCTTAAAGAACAAAAAGTAGAACTACCATTCAATCCAGTGATCCCACTACTGGGTAGCTACCCAAAAGAAGTCATTATATGAAAAAGACACATGCACACATATGTTTATAGCACACAATTCACAATTGTAAAACATGGAACCAATCTAAAAGCCCATCAACTAACAAGTGGATAAAGAAAATGTGCTATATATACACCATGGAATACTGCTCAGCTATAAAAACGAATGAAATAATGTATTTTGCAGCAACTTGGATGGAGCTGGAGGCCATTATTTTAAGTGAAGTAACTCAGGAATGAATAACCAAATATTGTATGTTCTCATAAGTCGGAGCTAAGGTATGAGGTTGCAAAGGACTCCAGGGGGAAATTTGGAAGGGGGTTGAGAGATAAAAGAGTATATATTGGGTACAGCATATAGTACTCTGGTGGTAGGTGCACTAAAATTTCAGAAATCACCACTAAAGAACTTATCCATGTAGTCAAAAACCACCTGTAGCCCCAAAACTATTGAAATAAAAATAAATAAATAAATCTTCACGATGGTTCATAAGTCTTCTTCGCTATGGTCCATAAGGGTATCATGATGAGGCCTATAGGCCTCAAACTCCAGCTGCCATTCTTCTGCAGCTCACCTGACCCTATCTTCCTTGAGCATACCAAGCTCTCTCCCACTTAAGGACCTTTGTGCTTCCTTCCATTAGCTGAAATGATCAGCACCTTGCATGGCTGCCTCCTCATCCCATCCCTCACTTCCTCACTGCGGATCTTTAGCACAGTACTCTGTACACTTATTTCACTTATGATTATCCAAAATTACTTTCTCTTATTTATTCAATTATCTATTGTCTGTGTTTCTCAGTTAAAATACAAGACCCATAAAAGTGTGGACTTTGTCCCTAATATTGTATCTCAAGAGCCTTGAAAATGCGCAACACATAACAGGTATTTAAAAAGAAAACTTTTGGGCCGGGCACGGTGGCTGACGCCTATAATCCCAGCACTTTGGGAGGCCGAGGCGGGCAGATCACGAGGTCAGGAGATCCAGACCATCCTGGCTAACACGGTGAAACCCCGTCTCCACTAAAAATACAAAAAATTAGCCGGGCATGGTGGCGGGCGCCTGTAGTCCCAGCTACTTGGGAGGCTGAGGCAGGAGAATGGCGTGAACCCGGGAGGCGGAGCTTGCAGTGAGCCGAGATTGCGCCACTGCACTCCAGCCTGGGTGACCCAGCAAGACTCCATCTCAAAAAAAAAACTTTTGTTTTTGAATGGATTATTATTAACTAAACCATACATTAGCACACTTATCCAATAAACATTGTGCCTGATTGTAATGTGCCTAATTCTAGTTTTCCCACAGGTATTTTAATACGACGACTCATTTATCCATTTAGATTAATACTCCTTTCAAAAGTAATTTTCTTAAACTCCCAACTTCATAACTTATAAAAAGCAGAGCTTTTTTGATGTAAGCCTGTGTTTCACAAAACATTATTGCTTTTGAGTGTGCAGGACATTCTGGTAGTCATTTTAAGCCCGGGAAGCCGTTGGCACTAACAAGCAATACAAACGAGCATGAGTGTACAACTTGCAAAACCATTTTATTGAACATTATGCAAAACTGACCAATCTTACATGCACTAAAATTCATTCCACCCCTTACAGCCAATTCACTGTCAGTTCCTAACCTCAGTGTAGACCTGGGGGCTTGTGCATTCAACAATTATTGACTAAGTCACTATTGTGCACCAAGCACTGTCCATGGGACTGAGGACTCAACAAGAAATAAAGTCAGTGCTGACCTGACTGGAGCTTCTGAGATACTCAGGGGAAAGAAAATAAATGAGCACTTGATGGCAAGTATACGTGGTGCTTTTTTTTTTTTTTATAGATGATGGTGTTTATTTCCACACACAGAAAATACAGAGAAGGAGAGCCATGATCATAAGAGGTTTTCAAAATATGGAATATAAGAAATTGTGGCATGACCCAATCTATGTATGCAAGAATAATCAGTAGGAATATTAAGATGGCTCCAGATACTTTAAAGACCATCAGATAGAGGAGGAACAAATTTGTTCTGTATTTGCTTAAAGATGAGAACTAGGAACTAGTGACCCTAATGAGTCACTCTGCTAGGTATACAGAGGAATTTTCAAAGGAATCCCAAAGTGTAATGGGCTATTTCCAAATGATTGTGAGCAAGCCTTTCATCACTGGAAACATTCAAGATTAGAGCAATGGTTCTCACCTTTGGGGCGTAAATGCTTTGACATCACCCAGCAAGTTTTAAGCTCTAAAAAACAGCACCAAGAATAGATGGGCTAGTTCCTCCAATTGCTCTCTCTGCCCTGTCAACACCATCTCCACATCAATTTCAGAACCACTGAGGGAGCAGGAAGATGGAGGTAGCCCATTCCCATAGTTAATCTCATGCTTTAAAAAAATATATTGATATAGTAAAATATTGGATGATATCTAATTCCTAATGGGGAATGTAAAATGCATTAAATAATAACATGTTAATAAAATTCAGAGGTAATCATTCATGGACAGCCACTAATGATGGTGATTAAGGAAGATGACTTTAGTTCAAACAAGCAAATGATTAAGCTTGAGAGTATAAAATGTTAAAGGGCCCTAATTAATAAAGTACCACATTTTTCTTCTCAGCCTACTTTCTAGAACATAAATATGTGAATCATCCTTCTAAGATACAGATGAATGACTTTTATATTCTAAAATCCAGCAAAGGCAGAAATCACTGCCTGGAAAACAGTGGAATTTCAAAAGGTCTACTGGAAATGGGTCAGAGATACCTGTAAGGAGACTCAGTGAGGGCACTAATCAGAACAAGATGTGGAGAAACTGATTAGGAAGAAGAGAAAATCCAAACTTCCTGATTTTCTGGTCTGGCTGCCTGTCATAAATGTCAGTTCCATGTGAATCTTGTGGAATAAATTATTACAGCTGTAATTCATCCTTAAGATCTACCTTTTCATTCTTCCTTTAGATCCACTCAGTCATCAGCTGCTGGTGAATTATAATGCCCATATTCAACTCACTGGGGATAATGACTTTGCAGTGGAAATCACTCTTTTTGTTACTTGCTGATTTATAGGTATAGAAGAGAAAAGGAAAAAGAAAACATGAATCCAAATTCTTAAAATCAGTAGCTTCCTCATGATGTTATAAAATATTAAAGTTTAATTTAGCAAAAAATGAACAAACAAAAAAGGGTAATAGGGAGGCCTTTCCAAAGGGGTTCTCTACAGCTATTAAGGGTAGCAACTGAAATTTAATTCCGCTGAGAATTTCACTCCATCTGAGGTTGCAGGCTGCAGTAGTGCGTGGGGAGATGAAAGATCCATGAAGAAAAAGAGGGAAAACAGAACCTATAAACTTCCACTCTTCCTGCTCCAAACTGTTCTCCATTTTCAGCCTTGGAAAACATGACCAGAAGGGTAGTGGAAAACCTGTGATCCTAAACTTCATTTATAAAAGAATTCATTCTCTTTGTTAGCTGCAATATAAGCATCTCCACCAGAAAGGCAGGCATTCTGTTTGTGTGCTCCCTTTAGTGTCAAGGGTGTATTTGATGTCATTTCAGTCGATTTGATGCATTAGTTTTAGTCAAGAGCATATATTTTGGAATCAGAATATCTGCATTCTTATAGAGGCTCTACCATATCCTGTCTATATGGCCTTAGACAAGTTATTGAATCTCTCGTGCCTCTGATTTTTTTTTATCTTTAAGTGAGGACAGTGGCACCTAATAAGTAGGATTGTTGTGAAAATTAAATGAGTAGATACATATAAAGCAGTCAGAACAGAGCCTGGCACACAATAAGTACAATGTATGTGTTAATTAGTTGCAATAGTGGAACTGGAAGACTAGTAGTAGGTAGCATATCAAGTTGTATAAAACCTTGAGTCAAATATGGGAATCTCATAATAAACCTTCATAGAGTTATCATTCTTACCTCGTACCTTAGCCTCTATAATACACTCATGGCTAATATAATGCACAGAAAATCAAGCTAAACAAACTCAATAATTTCACAGCAAGTAGGTATATCTATTTTACTTCTGGGATAAAGTGAATGGTTGAATCAGCACAACTCCACAGTTTTTAATTGAAGAATTTTACCATTAATGGCCACTGGAACAGGACACTGACTATACTTTTCAGCTAATGGGATGGCTCCAGAGACCACACTGGATTTGCACAAACAACAACTGATGTGTGTTTTGGCATCATTAAAATAAAAGTTAACATGTTAAATATGGCAGAAAATCTTTGCATTGAAGGAGCTTTGACAGCATTTGTCAGCTTGAACATTTTATGGCAGCAGTACAGCTTGTTAACAGGCAATGAAAGACGGCTCTATTAAGCTCAGGGTGGTGCTGAAATTGTTTCATACAGCCCATACTCATTTTCCCTACCACCAAGTGAGGATGCCCATCGAGAAAGGCCATCACATACAGGAGGTCTCTGCAAGCCATCGGTATTAATTGTAATGAGGAAGACATTTTATTGCCACCCGGTGTTACAGTCTACCTAGTAACCCTCACAGCTGTTTTGATTAATACATGGACTTACATTAAAAAGAACTTGTGCTGCAATTTTACCTAACAGGGCTTCCTTTTTAAATTCCAAATAAAACAACGCTTCCTACAAATTGAGGATGGACTGCATTGAAATCCATTGTTCAGAATTCAAAAGCCAACCTTGAAGGAGGAGAATGGATAAAAGCACCCTGCCTTTCTGGAGTTAACAGGTCATCATTTTCAGCAATAATCACTTCTTTTAATTAAAGCTTAATTAATTTTTGGTGCTAAGTGAAACTCTGAACTACTGGAAGACATCCCAATCTGGGGGAACAATTATTGCTCCTAGGAATATTATTATATAAGGGGAACCCTACCAGGGGAGGACAAAGAGAAACATCTGCAGGTGGAAGAAAGTCTCATCCAATATAATAATATGGTATGTCAAACACATTATCTGCAAAAACTTTTTACTCCACACATTTTACACAACGCTTCTACCAAAAGTAGCCACATAATCCAAACTTTTCCCAACAAATAACTTGATAAAATTCCATATAGTGCCAAGTGCAGAACAAGTTTGATTTTACAAGCCAACAACATTTTATCTGTTGATAAACAGTGTTAAACACTTTTTTATGATGATGTGAAGTGACTTCAGCATAATTAGATTTTGATGGATAACTATAAAATCTTATTATTTAGAGGAAGATTTAAATCTTTTTCATCATCAATTAACATTTTGTAAGCACACATTAAGTGCAAGGCACTGTATATGTTTTGTGCCTATTCTTAGGATAATAATTTCTCACTTTTTCCATAAAAGAACTGCAAGGCAGTCTAAAAGATTTGTTTGCTGATAAGTAATCAGAACAAATATAAAGTAGTAGAAAGTTCCAGGAAGCAAAAAATGCACATATGCTATAGGAAATGGCAGGCTTATTCAAAGGCAAAGGTCAGAAACTCAAATGCCCACAGGAACTTGGAAGGTCAGCAGGTACAAATTGGGCTGGGTATAATACTAGACAGAGGCAGGAAATCTCCCAAGGACTCAATCTGCAAGGCCTATCTAAGTCATTCACGTTAGATAAGCTGACAATTATAAAAGAGGTCAGAGGACCTATTTGGCCTACAGTCCCCGAATCTTTACCATTATCACTCCTGACAGGTAGGGGGCAGGAGCATTGATTCTGAGTTCAATAAACCTGAATTTGAAGCTCATCTCTGTTAGATATCACTTCTGTGATCTTTTACAAGTTATTTAGTCTTCCTAAGTTTCAGGTTCCTCCTCTTCAAACTGAGGATGGTAACACGTTTGCCTTGAAAATGTTGTTGGGATACCCAAATGAAACACTGTGAATGAAAGAACTTGGTAAACTGTAAAAGACTTCAATGATATGAGGTGTATTATTATGATAATAAACTAGAGAATTATATATAGTCAGCATCAACTAAGTATTAACTATTGTGTTAGCTATTTGTTATATTCGATAACGTAACAGGTATTTTTACGGCATACAACACACATTTCAGAAAGGATAATTGCATACAGAACTAACTATAATTACCTGGAGACACCTGCCTTCTAAATAATTAGCTATGCCACTGACATGGGGAATGGAAGTGATAATAAACTTGAGGAATGATTTTCAAGATGCATCAACAGTTGGAAGAAACATTGCCCTGTGGAGGAAAGGGAGAAATCTGTGGGACTAATTATTCATTTATTGTTGGCAATTATATTTATTTGAGGTGTCAAATGACATTAAAGTAAAATACATAATTTTCAAAGTTAATATCTGAAAATATTATAAGACTCATAAATTATGTTAAAGGTTGGAATTAATTTTCTGTGCAAGTCTTTTACAAAAATTCATAAACATTTATTAAAAGACATTTTAAAATATAAATAAATAATGACTTCATAGGTAAGTTTTCAGTGAAGAAGAATCAATAGGCCAGGCACAGTGGCTCACGCCTGCAATCGCAACACTTTGGGAGGCTGAGGCAGGCGAATCACCTGAGGTCAGGGGTTCGAGACTATCCCAGCCAATATGGTGAAACTCTGTCTCTAGCAAAACTATAAAAATTAGCTGGGCATGCTGGCACACACCTACAATCCCAACTACTCGGTAGGCCGAGTGAGGCAGGGGAATCACTTGAACCCAGGAGGCACAGGTTGCAGGGAGCTGAGATTGTACCACTGCACTCCAGTCTGGGCAACAGAGTGAGACTCTGTCTCAAAAAATAAATAAATAAATAAGAAGAATCAATGTCAGAATGAAGTTGATTCTCCCCCAAATTATTATATAGATTCAATATAATCCTAAACAAAATCTTAGCAGGGGTTTTCTTGGACTTTGATTAGTCAATTCTATGATGTATATTGAAGAGTAAAGGGCCATGAAAAACCAGGACACTCCAGAAGAAGAACAAGGTAAGATTTTTATACAGAACTATAGTAATTAAAATTATGTCCTTTTGCTACACATTCAGACAAAAAGACAAATAGAACAGAATCCAGAAATAAACAGGCACATATAAGAAAACTTTATTACAGAGCAGGCATTACAGATGGGTAGGGAACAGATGGACTAATCAATAAAGAGTAATGAAAATTTGTTGTCTATATAGAAATAAATGAAAATGGATCTTGACTTCATAAACAATGTAAAAAGTCATAATTAAATATACTTGTGAACTTATGACAGGGAAGAATTTCCTAATCTATATGCACAAAAAAACATGTATTAGAAAAGAAACACACTGCAGTCAACATGATCTTATATTTTAAAAAACCTAAAGACTACACCAAAAAACAGATAGAACTGATAAACAAATTCAGTAAAGTTGAGGGATACAAAATCAACATAGAAAAATCAGTAGCATTTGGTGGCTTGGCACACTGGCTCATGCCTGTAATCTCAGCACTTTGGGCGGCTGAGGTGGGCAGATCATTTGAGCCCAGGAGTTTGAGACCAGCCTGGGCAACATGGTGAAACCCTGTCTCTACAAAAAATAGAGAAATGTAACTGGGAATGGTGGCACATGCCTTTGGGCCCAGCTACAATACTTGGGAGGCTGAGGTGGGAGGATCACTTGAGCCAGGAGGTAGAGGTGGCAGTGAGCTGAGATTGTACCAATGCACTCCAGCCTGGGCAAGAGAGTAAAACCCTGTCTCAAAAAAAAAAAAAAAAAATTCAATAGCATTTTTATATGCCAACAGCAAACAATCTGAAAAGAAAATCAGAAAAGCAATCCCATTTACAATAGTTACAAAAAAAATCAGATAACTAGTAATATATTCAACCAAAGAGGTGAAACATCTACAATGAAAATTATAAAACACTGATGAAAGAAGTTAAAGATAACAACAAAAGAATACAAGGATATTCTGTGTTCATGGAATGGAGAAATTAATACCATTAAAATATCCATTCTACCTACCCAAAGTGATCTACAGATTCAATGCAATCCCTATCAAAATACCAAGGACACTCTTCATAGAAACAGAGAAAAAAAATCCTAAAATGCATACAGCATCATAAAAGACTTCAAATAGCCAAAGTAATCCTGAAGAAAAGAATCTGGAGACATCACACTACCTGAATTCAAAATATACTACAAAGCGATCACAACCAAAACATGATGGCACTGGCATAAAAACAGACACATAGATCAATGGAACAGAATTGTGAACCCAGAGATAAATCCACACATTTACAGCCAACTCATTATCAACAAATGCATTAAGAAAATACATTGAGGTAACAACAGTCTTTTCAATAAATAGTTCTGGGAACACTGGATATCTATATGCAGAAGAATGAAACCCCCATGTCTCTCACTGAATACAAAAATCAAACCAAAATGAATTAAATAAATACTTCAATGTAAGGCCTGAAACTATGAAGCTACCAAAACAAACAAACAAACAAACAAACAAAACTCTTCAGGACATAAATTTTTGAGGTAAGATCTCAAAAGCACAGGTAACCAAAGCAAAATTGACAAATGGAATTATATCAAGCTAAAAATCTTCTGCACAGCAAAGGAAACAGTCAACAGAATGAAGAGATAACCTACAGAATGGGAGAAAATATTTGCAAACTATCCATTTGACAAGAGATTAATAACAAGAATATATATGGAATCCAAACCACTCAATAGCAAAAACATAAATACTCCAATTTTTTAAATGGGCAAATCATCAGAACAGACATTTCTCAAAAGACATAAAAATGGCCAGCAAGTATATGAAAATATTTTCAACATCACTAATCATCAGAGAAATGCAAATCAAAATCACAATGAGCAAATCTCACCCCAGTTAAAATGGCTATTAAAAAGACAAAGGATAAACACTGGCAAGGGAGCGGAGGAAAGAGAATTCCTACACACTGTTGCGTGGGAATGTAAGATAGCACAGTCATTATGGAAAACAGCTACAGAGGTTCCGCAAAAAAAAAAAAAGAAAAAAGAAAAACAGAAATACCATATTATTTAGCAATCCTATTGCTGGGTATGGATCCAAAAGAAAGGAAATCCACCTGTTGAGGAAATATCTGCATTCCCATGTTTATTGTTGCACTATTCACTACGGCTAAAATATGGAATCAACCAAGTGTTCATTAACGAATAAATGAATAAAGAAAATGTGGTATCTATACACAATGGGATATTATTCAGTCTTAAAAAAGAATGAACTCATGTCATTTGCAAAAGGCATGATCTGGAGGACATCATGTTAAGTGAAATAAGCCAGGCAGAGAAAGACAAATATTGCATGTTATCACTTATATATGGGAGCTACAAAAATGGATGTCATAGAGGTAGAGAGTAGGATGTTGCTTACCAGAGGTTGGGGAGAGTAGAGGGGAGAAGTGATAAAGAAAGGTTGGCTAATAGGTACAAAAATACAGTTAGATAGAATGAATAAGTTCTAGTGTTCATTAGTGCAGTAGGGTGACTACAGTTAACCATTAACAGAGCATATTTTGAAGCAGCAGGGTAAACTGATAGAGTTTACCCCAGGTGGTAAAGGACAAATAATATGAGTTACAACTCCATTCCTTCATGAAATTTAATAACAAATGACAGAAAAAAAAGATGAAAAAACAATGTTTCAGGGGAAAATATGTTTTAAAATATCTTCCATATTAGAAAAATATCAATTCTCCAGATATGCATATGCTTATATAAGAAGATAAAAAACAAATATACTTGCTCCAAAAGGTGATAAAAAGCAACTGATATTTCTCAGGTAAACTATATCCATAGCTAACCTTTCTCAAGTTGATGAATCATACTCTACCACGCTTCTTAAGAAAGAGAGCCAAAGGGCATCATTTTTTAAAAACACGTATTTAGAAATATAATAGAAAAAGGAAAATTTCAATTTGGAAGATGTCAGTGAGAATGGATAATTTTCATTTACACAAAAGATAAGTACAATTCCTTTCGAAGGACAGAAATGATGGATATATAATTAAACTTGGCTACTTAGTACCTAATAAAAATGTAGTATGAGTATTTTTAGCAAGAAAGAAAAGGAGGAAGAGAGAAGGAAGGAACTTCAAAGTACACCTCTTATCGTTAGCAGAACACAACATCCTAGAGAATAAAAAATAAGACTGAAACAAAGCCAAAAAATCCAATCCCCAAATAGAGCCCCCAAAGACCTCCTGGAAATACAGTGAGCATATGAATCCCATCAAATAGTTATCAGTGCTACATTCATCTGTCCATTAAGCAAACATGATTACTTCCCCTTTACCTTTATGGTGAGGCTTATGATAATCAGGCTAATTCCAAAAGTCTATAGCCAAAAAAAGTGATAGAACTGTAAGAAGATATGATGTTAGGATGCAAAATTTTATTTGCATGTCAATCATTTTGTTGGGATTTGTGTATGATTAGAAATAAAAGATTATATCTATATGTTGAAAGAAAGAAGCCAGCAGAGACGGAAGAATGAAAGATGCAAGAGAATTTTTAATTGATAAAGCAAATGCTGGAATGAGGAAGTGGAAGGCAATAGAATCGAGATCAGCCACTGTTGGGAAGAAAGGAGCTGGGGTATGCAAGTGAGAAAATGATGCGTGATAAGTTAAATAAGACCAAGTATGTCTTCATGATAAGGCAGTGATTTTCAGTGTATGAGGTAGCAGCCTCATAGGGAGCATTTGTAAATCTGCAAAAGCATTTTTTTTTTTTTTGAAACAGAGTCTCACTCTGCACCCAGGCTGGAGTACAGTGGCGCCATCATGACTCACTGCAGCCTCAACCTCCACACTCAAACAATGCTCCTACCTTAGCCTCCCAAACAGCTGTGACTACAGGCACATACCACACTACCACATATGGCTTTTTCTTTTTCTTGGTAGAGATGGCATCTTGCCATGCTACCCAGGCTAGTCTCAAACTCCTGGGCTCAAGCAGTCCTCCTACCCTGGCCTCCCAAATTGCTGGCATTACAAGTATGAGCCACTGTACCCAACCAAGAGCATTTTTGATGATCACCATGAACAGTAGGCTCTATTATTAATAGCACTCAGTGAGTAGAAACCCAAGATACAGAACATCCAAGGAAATGCAAGACATTCTTGCACAATGAAGACTTACTTCATCCCAAATGCAAAATGCATCCATGTATATACACTATGAGCTTTTCTCTTCTTTTATGTTTATGCTGACTTTGGTCTTTATTCTTGTTCAATATGATAAGTAAAGTACAACTTCTAAGACTTGTAAAACGTCCACCTGTGAAGTGAATAACTTTACTGTTAATAAATAAAACACGATCTAAGTCTTCTTGAATTTCCTTAATGTATTGATTTATAATTTCATTTTCTTACAGATTTAAATGTTATTAATCCTTTGCAACAAGGGTTTTTTTTTGTTGTTGTTGTTGTTGTTCATCCATTTATTTGTTGGGCTTAAGGTAATGGGGAAAAAGGAAAAAACAGACCATGATGTTTGATGGACACATAACACTAGGGAACTCATTTCCACTTACGCTTGCGGTGTTTCAGGGAGAAGCCTGGAAGACTACCATAAGGGACCTCAAAAAACATCAACAGCGTACTCCATTCTTCCTGCAAGACTAGTGATCCAGGCTCTCCACACTTTAAACCACTGTTCACCATTAACTACTGAAAGAGAGACTATTCACTTACAAAGTTGAATCTTAGAAACTTTAGGAGATAACATAAATCCCTATTAGCTATCAAAACCTTTTTAAATAAGCAACACAACTTTTTACATTGTAGCTGATCAACAGAGCCAGAAGTAGGGAGATAGTGTTTACATAGTAACCAACTGTTTTTAATTGAATTGTAAAGGAAAAAAACTAAGCTTTTACATAGTTATGAACATTTTGATTCATTAGTGATTTATAAAAGTTGCCAATAGTGACGGGTTCACTGGCTTTTACAAGCTGTTGCCTAAATGCCATAAATTATTTTGTTTGTAGTTAGGATCAGAATCAGAAGGGAAAGAAAGAAAATTTTATCTGTGGGCAGTTAGGTTTGCCACGAAACCTAGGGAATCTGAGTGCCTGAGTTTCTCTGGGGCCAATGTATTAAGTGCAATAAACAAACTCTTCAATAGCTATTTTTAGCTAGGATTTCTCAAGGTCCAAAGTTTAATCTAGGTTACCAAGAGAGGAAATTTTACAGATGATTTTACTCAAGATAATTCATAATGATTTTCTCTGATGTTTAAAAACACACAGATCCAACAACCTCACCCTGGTCTTTGACCTATATAGGGTATCAGAATCTGCAGCTCTGAGTTCTAAACTGACGACTTGAACTGACAGGAGTCTACCTCCTGGCATTTCAAGGCTATCAACAGAAACTGTAGAGGTATTCGGTCAACTTTTGAGGGAAGATTCCTAAGTTTTCCAATATTACACAGTCCTTCTATAATACTAATTCAGCAATTAATAAATACATGGCAAATAAACATCTCATTTTTGCCATAATAGTTCATAGATTCTCCCTAGTGATTGGGTTAATTTCAAATTTTGATATTCCCTTCAGTCTGAGTGATTTTTTTTTTTTTTTAATTGAGACAAGGTCTTGCTGTTTCACCTAGGCTGGAGTACAGTGGTGTGATCACAGCTCACTGTAGCCTTGACCTCCTGGGCTCAATTGATCCTCCCACCTCAGCCTCCTGAGTAGCTGCAACTACAGGTGTATGCCACCACGCCAGGCTAATTTTTTGTATATTTTGTAGAGACAGGGTTTTGCCATGTTGCCCAGGCTGGTCTCGAACTCCTGGGCTCAAGCGATCCTCGTGCCTCAGTCTCCCGAAATGCTAAGATTACAGGAGTGAGCCATGGCACCCAGCCCTGAGTGACATTTTTTGAGCAAAAACATTAAGACAAACAACCAAGGTAACCTCTATAGACTGTAGCTAATTATTTTGTTTGTTCTTTAGAATATAACACACACATACACATATATTCTCTCACAAATATTACTGGAGAAACAAGAGTTTTCTAGTATCTAACATATACAAGTATAGTACATGAGCAGCTATAAACATCATGCATGTAAGTGTTCCTGGGAATTTGCTTTAAGTCTTCAGATATCTTCCTGAGGTAGAAAATTACAAAAAAAATAAAATTTACTAGAATCATGCAAGAGAAAGAAAATACATAATGGTTTGGAAGGAATAAAAATATGTAATCGTTTGGAAGGAAAAAAATAAAAAATATAAAACCAAAATGGCCATTTTTTAAAGTTGTTTTTTATATTTATGTATTTCCTCAAAGCTCTGCATTATCTTCCCTGAATCTGAGGAGTCAGTTCTACAGAGAGTGTCTGATTCTTTGGTCAAGGCATTGACCATTCATTTTGCCACCAATTTCAAGTCTGAAAATTTAGAAGGCTTAAAATATGAGTTTAACATTTTATTAGACATTTGCATTTCATGCCATTAGCTAAGACACTTATTCCTTTTATTACATATATATATTATATATAATTTTAATTTGAAGCACTTCACTAGGAATGCTGTCTACATGAGAATGTTTTCACATGGCACACTTATTACTGTATCATAAATGCATTTTGCCTGTGCTTGTATTCCAAGCCAAGGAGACTGAGACTGTGAGATGTTTCCTAAACTAGCCAGGATCTGAGCCAGGATTTTAATCCAGGCCTTCTGATGTTAAGCACCTTTCATTACATAACCATTGTCTCCCTAATGAGGTTTCAGTCTATTAACGAGACTGAAACATCTCTATTTTCTCCTATGCAATTGATTTTTTTCCTGTTAAATGAAAGTAGTCAATGAACAAGTGTAAAAGGAAATAAAACTGCAAACCCAACTAAGAAGTGGAAAGTATTACTCATACAGTATATTCGACTGTCACACAGACCACATCATCTCAGCAGTCACAGTAAAGAAAGGTATCACAATCAGAGAAATAACCATACTGGAAAAGCAGTATTTGCTCCAATTCCCTAATAATTTATTTGAACAATGCTTAGAACAAATAAAATGATCACCAGTCATCGCAAGTGTAACTAAGGCTTATTAAAAAGATAGAGGTAAGTCAAACGCCTAGTTACTATATTAATCTTGATCACATTTGAACACATCAAAAACTACCGGAAAAAAATCCTACCTCCCTGTTCTCTGCAACTTAGCAAAGCCACTTTCTGTATTCTCATCCTTTTTTTCTTTTCTAAAATGAAGAGAACAAGAAGCTGATGATTCCTTCTCAACTGTTTTGTCTAGCGAGGCAATCAACAAGTGAAAACCAGTAACATCTACAGCTTTTTAGTGCAGGCTCAGAATATGACATGCAATTATATATATTTATTCCACAAATGACATTTGCTATCCTCTTCCCCTCAGGCAACAGACACTACACAGTATTTCCTTCACAGAAGCACAGTATTTTTAAAAAATGTTCGCTGGACATTTTGTTTTCTCTTTTTTACCACTTTTCAGATTTTATGGATTAGAGTTGAAAAGGCAACACTTGAAAATAAAGCATGGTTTGGAAATGGTTATCTGTAAATATGAGTTCAATATTCCCCTTTGACAGCCACAAGCAAAGTCAACAAAATATGTTCTGTACATGTTTGACATAAAGAAATATTTTCCAGATGACCTAGAGATTATGGACTTTCTGCAAAAGCAATTTTATCATAAGTGCTTGTATATGTACACATATGCAGCTACTCCCCAATCTGTAAACGGTTCTACTCCCAAAGATTTTTTATAAGTTTCTTCTAAAGCTTGAACTGCATACACGTGTGTGTGTGTGCGTGTGAGTGTGTGTAGCCAGAGAGAGAATGTAGATATTCTTAACCAGCTTCTTAACTACACTTCTACTGCTTAAAGTATGACCCATGGACCAGCAGCATCAGCTCACTTGGCAGTAATAAGTAAAGAATCTCAAGCCCCACCCAGACCTATTGCATGAGAATTTGCAATTGAACAAGATTGCCCAGATAGTCCAATGCACACTATGGTCTAGGAAGCACTGGCCTATACCTCTCAACCCCACAGCCTCTCAAACTACTTTAGCTCAGTTCATCCAAAACCCAATGTCATCTACAACTGCTGCAAAGCCACCCCTCAACTCTACACACAGCCTCTTTCTCCTCCTGTTTTCCCTGTGGTGCTGAGTGCACTCAGGGCACTAGGTTCCATCTAGTCACCTAAACAGAGACCTGGAAGCTGTCAGATAATTCTCCCTGTGCTCCCTAAAGGTACAAACCACGACTATGTTACTCTCCATTACGTCCCAGTACCTAGTCACTAGTTGGAACTTAATGAACATCTGTTGAATGAATAAAGGTGGTAACCATGCACGCAGGGCCCTGCATACCTCCTCTGTATCCACACTGCCGGAGTCTCCTCATTAGTCCCTACGGCTTTGATTTCATCTCCTATCAGTACATATTACTACCAGATGGATACATCTACAACACAAATAAGATGCTCCACTCCCACCCACACCCTCCATCACTCTTTTTTTCTCTCTTTCTTTTTTCTTTTTGTAGATTTAAGGAGTACAAGGGCAGTTTGTTACATACATACATTGCAAAGTGGTGAAGTCTGGACTTGCAGTGTACTCATTGCCCCAGTAGTGATCATCGTACCCAGTAAGTGATTTTCCTCCATTACTCTTTAAAACTCTTTAAGGTCTCCCATAGCCTAAAAATCAAACTGCAGCACCTTAGAATGGCCACTGCTTACTCTTCTAGCATCTCACTTACTGTCTCGCTCATCTGCCTCCACCACATCGCCTGTGTTCCTCTCTTACTGAGTATAAGCTACCCATTGCTACCATCTGAATTCCTAACCAAGGTGGGATAAATTAAATCCTTATTGTCTGTAAGTATAAAGCCATGCATTGCATGTACCCTTCACAAAAGCCACATTAGACCTTAAAAATACTGCCATTAATCATGAAAATTAAAAATATACACAAATATGCTCCTATAAACAGCTATTAACTACAAAAAAAAAAAAGTATAAAACCACCTCTTAATTTTATTGTGGGGGGTTATGTGGGAACTAACTGGCTAGAAATTATGATACAAATCCAAATAAATTAGGTCTGAAACACCTTCTTAATGTCTAGTATGTTACTAAGCATGCAAATTTTTCATCTTTCATCCGGAGATATTCCTAAGTTTTCCAAAATATAGAGAAATGCCTACAAAATTTTAATAGCTCAATTGCTGTGCATGAATTCCTTTTTTCGTTTTTTCCAGGCAAATACATTAGAGGGGTAGGTTTCACGCTGGCTCCAGTTGAGTCTTAAAAAGTAAAAAACACTTTTGATTCCTACTAGAGGGGCCTAAAAACAGCATAAATCAAAGGGCCACCACTCAAGCTGTATACACTGTGGGTGTCTGAACACATAGCTCCGAAGCTGAAATCTCTTAACATTTACTCATTTCAATGCCTTTTCCGGATTCCATGTGCCTTAGAATATACTGCAACCCCAACCCCCCATATGAGACAGCCACATCCTCCAATACTTAATCCTCTTAACATAGCTGAACTGTCACACTTTTTAAAAATTTTTATTTTTAATTTTAGTGGGTACATAGTAGTACATATTTTGTTGTCTAGGCTGCTCAGAGATTATATATATATATATGTATGTGTGTGTGTGTATATATATATATATATACACACATACATACATGAGATATTTTGATACAAGCATGTAATACATAACAACCACATGATAAAGAATGGGGTATCCATCCCCCTAAGTATCTATCCTTCGTGTTACAAACAATCCAATTATACTCTTTTAGTTATTTTAAATTAAATTATTGACTATAGTCTCCCTATTTTACTATCAAATACTAGGTCTTATTCATTCTTTCTATCTTTTTTGTACCCACTTACCATCCCCCCTGCAAACTACCATTCCCAGGCTCTGGTAACCATTCTTCTATTCTCTATCTCCATGAGTTCAATTGTTTTGATTTTTAGACCCCACAAATAAGTGAGAATATGTGATGTTTATCTTTCTGTGCCTGGCTTATTTCACTCAACAAAATGATCTCCAATTCTATCCATGTTGTTGCAAATGACAGGATCTTATTCTTTTTTAATGGCTGAATAGTACTCCACTATGTATATGTACCACATTTTCTTTATCCATTCATCTGTTGATGGACACTTAGGTTGCTTCCAAATCTTGGCTATTGTGAACAGGGCTGTAACAAACATGGTTGTGCAGATATCTCCTTCAATATAATGGTTTCCTTTCCTCTGGGTATATACCCAGCAGTGGGACTGCTGGAGCATATGGTTGCTCTATTTTTAGTTTTTTGCGGAATCACCCAACTGTTCTCCTTAGTGGTTGTACTAACTGGCATAATTTAATAAAGCTTTTCTTGACTTATTCCCAAAGGAAACTACCTGCTCCCTCTTTTATGTCCTCATCATACTTTATAAAGACTATTATCACAGCTACTATTAACAATTTACTAACTGTCTCCTACCAAACTCTAAGTCCTTGGGTGCAGGGTCCATGCTCTCCTCTTTTTATCCCAAATATTTATCATGGTACTCCACACTGAATTAACAATTATATAATGTAAGTAAAACAGCATGAAGAAGAGCCACACAGGCATAGTCCTGTTGAGGAGGCGGAACTTGCTAACCCCACACAAAATGGGATCTGGGCTTGGAAGACAGGTGAAAACTGGCAACTGAGGCACACCCTAATAAAACAGTGAAACGCTCATGAAGAAATGAGGTGGAAGTTTGGATGGCAGAAAAGAAAGGAAAAGGAAGAAAAGAAAAATGGTAGGAGAGACCATTCTATGAGAGGCCATTGGTAGGATAAGTGCTGAAAACTGATATATATCACATATCTCACACATACATCCCCCACATTCTTTTCCTATTACTTAATAAGTTTGTCCACATATAATGTGTCATCAATGATGCTATCGTAAATTTCTTAACTATATAATGGTGAGCATAACAAAAATATTAATAAAGACGCTTTGATGAGTTGACTACTATGAAATTTATATTACATAATGAATTTAACATATATAATCTGACATTAAAAATATGCCTACCAATGGTCCCCAAAACAGATAGAAAATATAAAGAAATCATTTGTATTGCCAAATATTTTAGATGTGTCCAACCTTAGCAGAAAGTAAATGGAAAGCTCATTACATGGCCATCAAATGTAGCAGAGTAGAGTAATGTTACTCAAACGGAACTGCTTTGTTCCAGACCCTAAGACTAAGGGGGTGTGGGGGGCTAGGGGAGGGATAGCATTAGGAGAAATACCTAATGTAGATGACGGGGTTGATGGGTGCAGCAAACCACCATGCCACGCGTATACCTATTTAACAAACGTGCACGTTCTGCACATGTACCCCAGAACTTAAAGTATAATAAAAAAAAAAAACAAATTAAAAACAACAACAACAAGAACAACAAAATAATTAACTTAGGCCAGGCGCGGTGGCTCATGCCTGTAATCCCAGCACTTTGGGAGGCTGAGGCGGGCGGATCACCTGAGGTCAGGAGTTCGACACCAGCCTGGCCAACATGGTGAAACCCCATCTCTACTAAAAATACAAAAAAAATTAGCTGGGCTTGGTGGCGGGCACCTGTAATCCCAGCTACTGGGAAGGCTGAGGCAGGAGAATCGCTTGAACCCAAGAGGTAGAGGTTGCAGTGAGCCGAGAATGCACCATTGCACTTCAGCCTGGGCAACAAGAGCGAAACTCCATCTCAAAAAAAAAAAAAAAAAAAGAAGAAGAAAGAAGAAAAAAGAATTAACTTATATTTTCTGCTTCTGAATACCACACGTTCCCACTTATAAGTGGGATTTAAATGATGAGAACACATTGACACATACACACACTGTGGCCTACTGGAGGGTGAAGAAAGAGAGAGAGGATCAGGAAAAATAACTAATGGGTACTAGGCTTAATACCTGGGTGAAATAATTTGTACAACAAACTCCATGACACAAGTTTACTTACGTAACAGACCTGCACATGTACCCTTGAACTTAAAAGTTTTAAAAAAGAATAAACTTAGAAATTTTGGTAGCAAGTCAATGTTTTCTTGTCCATTAGATCTAATAATAAAAATTTGGGGCATGTATTTTATGTGTCTTTTTATACAATTGTATAAATTAATTTAGCTGTATTTTATGAGAGAATCAATCTGCAATGGATTGGAAGAAAAAAGAGAGCAGGAGGTGGGGGAGGGGGAAGAAGGGAGGAAGAGGAAGACTGATTCATCACCACAGAGAGTTTGAGAAGTTCTAGATGTAACCCCACCAGAAAGCCCATCCAGCAGGTAGCTAATGCTGGTCTCACACTAGATGTTGAAATGGGCTGAGAATTCTTGGTAAAAGATCAGGGGCAACTTGTATTTTGTTGTCTAGTCTGCTCACAGATATGGAGCATTTGGGGCAGTGCCTCAGTGATGCAACTTCTTTTATTTATTAGATGAGTGTATTTACTAATATTTTCTAGAGAGAAATATAAATGCTCCTGCTTTAAGAAAAATCATTTTTTATTTGAACTTGATGGATTTTAAGTAAACACATTCTAAGGTCCATTTCAACCCTAATTCTCTGAACCTCTGATTCTATTGTTATTGCTGGAAAATGTGCTAAATTCATTCAACTACAGTTCTAAAAATAGTATATTTGACACTGGAATCAGAGAAGGATTTTTTAGTTAAACTTAAAATCTGCACTATATACAGCACGAGATAAGATTAGAACCCTCAAATCCAAGAAATAACAGAAGAAAGCACTACCTGGGAAAGAGAAATCATTCCTTTACCTGGTAAGGAGGGCAGCAGAAGGAAAATGGAGGGGAGGGAAGGGAAGAAAGCAAGTAATGCGATTTGCCTAATAAATCAGGCACCCAATTAATGAAATGTGAACGGCTAGTAATAAATTAGGCACTGGGAAGGCTGAAGTTTTATTTGAAAAAAACACAGTCCTTAAAGATGGGAAATTAGCAAACTAACGTGATGCAATTCTGAGTGAGTGAGAGAATGGAATACAGTACTTCAGCTTCTTAAGACAGAGTGACCTCATCATAGTTTTAAATAGACTATCCATTATAACCATAAATTATCATCCCATGAAACTTTGATAGACTAGATGCTGACCTGGAAATTAACAATCAAGCATACTGCAGAAAAAAATTTAAAGTGAACCTTTTCGTTTATAAGCAGCATGGTGCTGATTAGAGAAAAAAGCAAAAACCATTGCAATTTAAAAAACCGCTATTGTTAAAATAGAAATTCGTTGAATTAGCAATGAGAAACACAATACTTCACCTGTCTTAAAAATCACTCTGTACTCTGCCATGAAGATTTGTTGAACACCGGTTCTTATTTGTAAAGCATTAGTAGTTGAACAGAAAAGAAAGTTACAGAATTTTCTTTTGCAGTTTAATAAACTGCTAATCAATTAACTGCTATACTACATAATTCTGTGGCTATAGCCCCAAAGTGAATCCATCACATCATCAAAAGAATATCATAATAGAGTGTGTGTGTATATATATATATATATATATTCATATATGTAATATATACACTACTTTCCAGAAGAAATATTCCCAGATGGTTATCACTATTTGCGAAAGTCACAATATTCTTATATAAACAATACCACTTAGTCCATATACTTAATATCATTTAAAATTCTGAGATATCTATCAGCAACAAGATAATTCGTTTCCTCTCAAAACATTCTGATTCCAATAGTTTACTAATATTATTTGTTTTTCTCTAATGAATTGAAGCCCTCTCCTTTACTTTGAGCATTTTCTTTAATATATAGCTAAACATTTAAAAAATTTATATATATAAGGGAATCACTTTAAAATGTAGTTAAAAGAATATACTTGGTAATTTATTACTCCTTAATAACTGCAAGGAAATGTATAACTCCTAAGAGTCAATTATTCTGGAACAAATATAAAATTTCACTTTTTAAAGGTATTAGGCAGTATTTGCATTATTATGAGTATATATTTTCTCTGATAAGCCAAATAGTCTATTATGATATTTCCCTTCTTGTAAAACTTTATATTTTTCCTGGATTTAACAGTTGCCTGTCCTTTTCCCCTTTGCTTAGACTCCAAAATTCTCCAACATTAAAATCACTTTCAGTATGGATTTTCATATGATCAAAGATATCAGTTGATCTATCTTCCTGAAGCCATCAGTGCTCATGCTCCAATTTGGGTTTGTTGTTCCCTAGAGCTGTCAAACGGCTATTGTTTTGCGATTTTCTTTCACTTCTAGTTTCCACTATGCTCCATGTATATCCTATGTCACTTGGATTCTTAATCCTTCATATACAACATATGTATTTTTCTCATCTAGAGGCCTCTGTGATCTGGTCTTCATGCCTAGGGTTCTGAAATTTTGCGATTTTGTTTCTACCCATTTTTCATTAATTTGGCAATGCACTCAGCATGTGGAAGCACCTTTCCTTCTGTCCTGGGACTTAATTTTATTACTTTGAGAATTTATTTTATTTGTTCTGCTCTTTTTCTGAAAACTGTAAGCTGGATACTATATGTTCTACTTGTTCTATTTTCTAGGATACACCCTTAATGCTCAAATGCTTCTACTCTTTATTTTACTCCTGCTTCCAAATTTTTAGTTCTCACAAGGTCTCTCTTGTTCTTCAGTAGCTCTGACAGTAATAGCATCACATTCTGTTTTGTGGATGCAACTTTTATTTCTCTAAGTTAACAATCTCTCTTGCTTATTTAAGCCATTTTTTCTGATCCATACCTATTAATTTAGTTTCTCCAATTTCCTTTTTAGTGGGTTTTTCCCCTTCTTGTGGCCTATTTATTTCTTGTCAGAGCACACTCCAAACACTTGGTGATTCTTATACATATTTACAAGTGAGAATAAACAGCCTAGGAACACTATGCACGAGGGCTGCAGCTTGTCAACCAAAGGGTTTCACTGCAGAGTGAACAGATTTTCAAATGTGACCTGACTCTTCAAATGTCACCATCTCTTTCCTCTGGAGCCAGTTTCTCCAGAAAATTAGCTTTCACTAATCTGTGTAGAGATGCATGAGGGGACAGTTATAGGCCAGTCTGCCAATGCTATCGGAAGTAATTGATGGGATATCTCACTGTGTATTGTGAGACTCCACCCTCAGTTGTGCATGGTGTTCCAATGTATGCAACCTCTCTAAGTTCAATGTCTCCATAGAATAAACCTCATTCTGACTAGAGTAAGGGCACTCCAGTAGTCAGTGTCTGTTCATGAAGGGAAAGCTATAACATATAGCAATATTTATAAAATTTAGCAAAACTATAACATATAGCAAAGCTATAACATACCCTACTTAGACTTTGAACAAACTTCCTTGTTTCAGCTCCGTATTTCACAACTGGCTTCCGCACTTCCTCACATTGCCAATTGCTGTCCTCTCCCAGGTTCTGAATCATGATTTTGCTTCCTGCTTGTTGGCACCTCCCCCTGCAAGCACTAGGTATGCAACTTCTTCTGTTCTAGAAACCCCTCCTTCTAATTTATATTATCCATAAATTCATAGTATTTCTAACTGATTGTTATCTCCTCTCCAATCCTCTATATTCATGTATGTTTCTATCCTTTTTTCCCCTTTATTTTAGTCTTAGTGAGATATTCAGGAGGGTATAGAGATAAACATATTTGCTCATGTTACCATGTTGAACTGGAGTCTCAATATTCTTTTTTCTATGTTAGAAAACATGTTATTCCCAATTAAATCAAGTTATCTGAAATTTGTTACAGAAAAGAACTATATTACTCATATTACTCATTCACCCTCATTATTCAAAATAAAAATTTGTTTTTTTTTTCTTCTTGGTCCATTAGTATCAAACAACAAAAGCCAACCAACCAACAAAAAAAACTGTCACATATTTATGAACCATTCAACAAACTAGAATGCTTCCTATAATTTCCTTGGCTATGGATAGAGGGAGAAGAGTCTCAAATAAGCTGCTCTACTCTATGTGTCCACTTTCTAGATACAAGACGCTAAACCTATCAATCGCCTACAAAATGTAAAGTACCACTCCATGTCTTTGGCATCCATCAGAAATTCACTGGCTAGTCTTCCCTTGTAAAATGACAATGTCACATAACAAGAGTTGAATTCATTGCAGAAAAGGTATGTTTGACGGGACAAGAGGACATAAGTATGACAAAAAGCATTAAGAGTGAGTGGTTTTCCTTGCCATTTATCATTCCTCTTGTATCCTCCCCTCCTTTGTAAAATATCTCTTCCAAAGTGCTGAAATCGCAGATGAGCTTATCATAGCACAGTAACAGACAAAAGAAATTCCAAAAGGAAAAAAGACAGACTGTATAACAAGAAATACTTGATGTTGGATTTCAATTAAGTTTCAAGCCTGCTCCATGTGTTTCACTCTTCACTGGTAGTTTTAACAAAACCAATTAAGAATTTACCATGGTCCACTCAGTTTTCTGATAAAGTCGATAAAAAAGTAAATGTAGGCACCACAGAGGTTCAGCATTGATTCCACAGGCCTTTCCCTTCCTTCAGACTAAAAGCTTTCAGTAATCCAACTTAGAAAACAATAGAAACATAAAACAAAACAGAAAAGCACATCTCATTAAAACACTGGGTTGTGGATAAAGAAAAGAGAAGTTGTGTGAATGACATTAATCACAAGCATACAGTGAATTCAAAGAGGGGCCTGGTTATCCAACAAACTAAGGCAACTTGAAGCAACACACTTTGAAGCATGGGAGGTCTCCAACTAATACAAGCATAGCTTTCCTCAAATCTCTGGTTGTAAAGATTAATATTAAGTCACTTTTTCTGTTCAGGAAAACATTGAGGTGTCTGATAAGTTTATCAAATATTTTCAATGATAAAAGATGCTTAGGCAGGGTTAAATGACTTGGTATGTGCCCATTCAAATTCTTAATAGGAAAGAAAATGCTAATGCAAGAATTGCTAAAATCTGAATTTCATTTCTGAACGCAGGACCACATATAAAACACCCCATGAATGTGTTAAAAGTCAGCCAATTGTAAGTAACACAAAGGATAAGAATGGGGACCGCCTCTCCCATTACATTACTAAACCTCCCCTAACATTTATAATACAGGTCTACATACTTAGAAGCACTGTCACAATTATTGACTTGCAAATGAGAATGGCTCACAGTGCTAACATAGCTTGCTCCTCAAATGCAGATCAGATAATGACAGCTTAAGCACTAAGTGTATATGCTATAGAAATTAAATGAAAACAAAGTACAACACCTTCTCAGAAAAGCAAAATACATTAAAACGTATGCTGAGTAATGAAACAAACATTTAATCCATGCGTACCTCATAACATTATAAGATTTTGATTTGTTGAGTCTGGAGAAAAGGCTCATGAGCTCTGATTTATCAAAGTAAAATACTTTGGTATAAGGCGAATTTTAAAGAGGTATTTGATAATTAAATATTTGTAGGTGTTAGCATGCAATAAGGGCTAAAAAGATGGTTCTTTTATTTTAACTATTATTTAGTGATTGCTAAAGAAATTATTCGGTTTAAAAGCTGCTGTTTTCCAATGATGATAGCAGTTTAGAGTATAAACACTCTCATCATTTTTTCCCTTTATGCCCTAGAGCATGCTTTCACATTATACCTAATAGCTTTATTCAACCTGCACAATAATTTGTTCATGTGTTCTCCTGTAACACTTAATTATGAGCTCCTTGAAATTAAGGAAATATTGGACATCTTTGTGTCCCAGACATTTGGCTTGATGTGTATGAAAAGCATGAAAGACAAACCATGAATGGATAATGACATATACCCACACATTAGGAAAACTAGGCATGAATGTCGATTTTATTAGTATATCTGGACAATGGACTGCCTTCAAGCTCTCTGCTTGGTAATAGTCTAGGGCATGAATAAAAAATAGTTCTCCACTCAAAGAGCAAGGTTCATCAAATGAAGGTTACAGCTTGGAGCACTTTGTTAAAAATGATTCTGATAAAGAATTTGGGTACAGTTTAGAAGGCAATATACCATGGATGCATAAAAGAAGATAAACCTGGTTATAGTCACTATTCTAAGCCTGGATTTAAAAATCTGATGGTGGCCTCAAGTATATACAGGAGAACACCCCTGTGAAAAAATCATTGAGACTGCTTTGAGCATGAACAAAAGACAGCACATATATGAACGTTATTAATTTTTTTCATATATATGCATATTAGCTAGAGGATCAGAAAACAGACTCTTTGTCCAAATATCTTGCTCATATATGTCATCAACAAAATATCTTCAGAACAGTGGTACGCAGAGATAAAGGGATGGGGCAGTGACTCCCCACTCACTCTCTCTTAGTAATGACTGACTACATACATGGTTAAAAAAAAATTGAAGAAAACATGTTTGCTCATATAATATCCTAATAATATATAATATTAATCTCTTAAAATAAAAGCATACACATTTTTAAAACTTCACAACAACCAATCTTAGGTACACTTTTAGTCTTAGTGAAATAATGTAAAATTATATAAAGAATATTAATATTTAGTGGTTGACTTAAATTTCCAAAAATGAATGATTTACTTGTAAAGTCAAAAAAATAGTTAATCATTAATTAAATGATGAAATATGTAAAGCCTTATCTATTCATTGGTAGTAATTATAATTTTCAGTAGCTAATAATTTACTGATTTAAAAAGCAAAATAAATAATGAATATAATTGCACTGGGATGATTAAAGAGTATTTTCTAAACTTATTTTCTTCCAAGAATATATTTCATTGTTTCCCTAGAAAACAGAGCTATAATTATGGTTAGGACTATTATCCACAATATAATCATATTCATTTTTTATGGCAAAGAAAAAGAAATACAATCTTCAAAAAATTTCATAGTAACATCCTGTTCATAACAAACAACATATCTCTTTAAATAAACAAAAACTTAAGTTAATGTTTTAAAAGGATGTAATGTTTTAAAATTTAGATCTTAATAAAAAAATCAAACAACTTTTTTTTCAAAAGGACATAACTAGTTGATAAAAAGTCCCCTCCCTCCTTCTCATCCATCAAAATAATTAGGAAATTAAAGCTCTTTAACCATCATTCAAACCAACAATGTACTGTTTTCAACTTTTAACTTGAATACTTTCAAACTCTTCCCTCTCTGTTTCTACTGCTATGACATACAAATCTGGGTTCTTGTCAACTTCAGAACTGAGTTACCAAAAAACAAACAAACAAACAAAACAAAACAAAAAAGCACAACTTATCAGCCTAGCCATGTAATCCTTTGGCTTTGCAATTTACTCCCAGATTAATCTTCTTCTATAAAATGATTTACTGTATAACATCATAACCAATCTCCTCATTTCTCAGCACACGCGCGCGCGCGTGCACACACACACACACACACACACACACACACACCCCTCCTTGTTTTCTATCTAATTAGGCCCTCATTTTTTCCTGAACTCCATTCTCTTGCATTCTCTGCTGCAGTTATGCTCATGCAACTTTATTTGCTGTTGATAGTAGCTAAACAAGGCAACCAAGGTCTCCTAAATCCCAGTCCGATTCTCATACCAAAGACAGAACTCATGGCCTAAATTATGTGCTGCCATTTTATAGGCGGTTGGAGTGTGAAAAACATGAGAATACCACGTGGGGAGTATAAGATATTAACTGTATTTCCCCAACCTGGTCATCTGTTCCTAATCCTTAACCTAACCGTGTTTTGTCCTTCATACTCATGAATTGCTCTGAACGTCTTTCACCGTAAGAGGGTGCATTGCTGTGCTTAACTGATGTGATCACTTTGATTCTGTATCTGTTTTCCAGGTCAGTCTCACCTACAATGGCTTGGTTTGAAAGCATGTGTCAAGTATATATTTGATGCATTACGTTGTATTATTTCCAGGGATAAAAGAAATTATTGAGAAAAAAATAAGCCAAGAGGAAAAAAAATTCTTTTATGCAATTCTGTCTGCCTATAAAATGTATTTGTTTATCTCTGAAGATAGCAGAACTAATGACAAAAGGCATCTTAGAGGCAGGAAAACCAGAATTGAGTTCACTTGCTTCATGTAACTGCATCTAACTTCAAACTTAAAATTGGAAAACAACCAAGAACAAACTAAAGTTAAGCATGAAGTTCATACCTACAATGTCATCCTAGGCATTCATTAGAAAACATATGTGCCTGATACAGAAAAGGTTGCACAGTACATTGTTTATGAAATAGCCAGTTGGAGAACTGTATACATAGTATAATTCCCTCATTTTTATAATTTTTAGAAGATAAAATTTTAGGCCAGGCACAATGGTAGATACCTGTAGTCCCAGCTACTTGAGAGACTGAGGCAGGAGGATTGTTTGAGCCCAGAAATTCTAGGCTATAGTGCACTATGATCATACTTGTGAATAGCCACTGTACTCCAGCCTGGGCAACATATCAAGATCTTGTCTCTTTAAAAAAAAAAATCTATTACATGCATGTTTCTATATGATAGAAAATGTATAGAGGGTATACACAGGAAACTATTTACACGGGTTACACCAGAGTGGATAGGAAAAATTTCTAGTTTTCACAATAAAGTGTCTAGACATATTAATTATTCAATAAAAGCATATTTAAAATGAACACAAATGGGCTAAAGGCTATGCTGCTGGTCATCTCAGGAGTTTCATATTACTGTCACACTTTAAAGTGATCACAAATATTCCAACTAACAGTTGAAAAACTGATGAAAAATGTTTCCACCTTACTTCAAAAGAAAAGCATACAAATGTTGCTTAGTTGTTTGCCATTCAAATACTAGATTGGAAGTAGTTATTCAAGGAAAAAAAAATTTACCTCATTTCTACAGTTTCAAGCTTCAAAGATTTTATTAGTTCTTAGTTGTTGTTTGTTTGGTTAGTTTGAGTTGTTTTTATTCTGAGGCTCTGCCAAATAAATGATCTTGGCAGTTATGATGTGTAAAACAAAACAAGAGCATGTAATAGATAAACAAGTATAGGGGCATTTTGAATTATATTTACTCAGGTCTAAAAAGCAGCCTTCCAAAACATAGAGTTAACATGTGCTGACAATGTCATGTGAAGTCTTAACTTCATTACCTAGAACACATTGCTTCTCTATTAAATATGAAAATGGTTATGTCTCTAATATCTGCTTTCATTATCACCTAATGCCATTATAGAATAGATTACATTTTTAACAGCATGGCAGCGCTGGCTTCAGTACAGTTTATAGAGCCAAATAGAATATCATTAAAATCAAATTAAACCATCTACTGGTAAGGTAAATCTACTTAGGCACATCAGGTTTTAAACAAAGCAAAATCACACACAGCATGAGAAAGAACCATTGAGTTTTTGCAGTATTCTGAACCAGAGAAGTATTGCAAGGTGCTCAACTAAACCAATTATTCTTCATTTAATTGGCCATGCTATTCGCAATGAACACTCCTTCAATAAATGGTTCACTATAGGCATATTGACTTGAGAACTTAAAGTAAGTTTTCAAACTAGAAAAGAAAATTGTCATCTAATGATGGAAGAACACTAGAGCCTTTTCAAAGCAATCACAAGGCTATGTAAAATTATGCCAAGTCTTTAAAGAAAAAAAAGAAAGCAGGATACTGATTAAGCTATCAGGTTGTAAATTAATATTAATAAATAAACCACTGGAGTTTAATTAGTTTCAGGCTTTCTTGCTTAAATAATTTAAAACTCAAAATAGCAAGCAATAGGTGTACATATGCCACTCACAACGTGGAAGAAAGTTGACTTGGGAATAAGGCCCTTTAATGCACACTATATACACAGGACGTAAGTGTACCCTGTTCTCAGGATCTATTGACACTTTGATATAAACGAATAATGAGAAAATCTGCTCAAAAATGAAAAGCAGTAACACAAATCAATTTCAACAAAAGAGATAATTTATCAGACAAAAAACTGACTATTTTCCAAAGACCTGGAATAAGAAAAGAAAAAAAGAGAAGCTGTTTGTTTGGTACTGCCAATTTCACATAAGATAGATGTGAAATGACTACATAATTAGGCTGCTTATGTACTTTCTAAGCCAAAGTAACTTTCCTAATGAGTTGTTTATTACTCACATAACTCTCCATAACTTTTTTGAGTTATTCTATTAAGGTGTGCATTTTCTCTTTAGCTTCTTTCTTTTTTACCTCCCATCAGGAGCTAAAATTGCTTCTGCCTGATTACCCCAAATACCCATCTTGCCTTTGTAGCCTCAGTAGTTAACCGACATCCAGGCGAGAAGCTGGAAGAACACGTACTTTAATGATTCTTGAAGTATGAGTCTGCATCAGGTTTGGATTCTGTCACTGCTTCCACCACTACCTTTTTACCAATCCAGAGTATAGTGCAGGACAGAAAACTGGCACTGCATAGGGGTCAAGGAGATATCTTTCTCTATTTATATCATTATTTGTTTACAAAGAATCTATGTCTCTAGGTTTCTATGAAGTTCCAGGGATCACAAAATTAATCCCAAATTTAAAGGAAGCATAGTTCAACTACAGTAATTACAATAGACTGTGTAGGGCTTGGTTGATTTCAAAAGCAGTATAAGTCAACACTAT
This sequence comes from Pan paniscus, assembly GCF_029289425.2. Taxonomy (NCBI): domain Eukaryota; kingdom Metazoa; phylum Chordata; class Mammalia; order Primates; family Hominidae; genus Pan; species Pan paniscus. The sequence goes on along the minus strand of NC_073263.2, from coordinate 94,848,967 downwards.
TATGGGATTATCAGAACCAGGAAATAAATAAGGGGTGGTGTCTTTGCTTGCAATAGTAGAGGCATAATGTCCTATGTCTGAAAGAGAAGAGTCTCCCCTCCCTGACTGAAGATGAGTCCAGGGACTTCAAAACATTCACAGGGGGATTGGGAGAAGAAACTGAATGCCAGCTATATTCAAATAGCTCAAGGGTCATCACATGAAAGGAAATGTTAGTTTCTTCTGTGTGCTCCCACAGGGAAATGTAAAATGAATGCATGTTAAGACACAGGTAAACATATCTCATTCCTTGCAAAAACATTATCTGAAAACCAAAGCCTTCCAGAAATAGAAAAGGTCTCAAAATTTCCTCCATAGGCATAGTGAGTCCCAGCTGGCATTGCCCTACCCTTTCTGATGCCGGAGGTCTAGACTTTAGGGCCATGGGTAGTGCAATTTCTGGGTTCCACAGGCAGTGATGACACAATGGCACTGAATCCTTTGAGACCCAACTCTTCATTTTTATATCAGAAAGGATATTCTTAGATAACGTAAGCTACTTACTCAATATTTTTTCATCAGATAAAAGTCCTCATTACAGCATAAACTGTAAAAGGATTTCATAGTTTGTAAAAATTGTTTATAATAAAATAGTAGTAGTTCAGAAGGTAAATGCTTAGGCAAGGAAGATGAGAAGACAGATATGATGCAATGTGTCATATTAGTTATTCAAATACCAAAACCAGTGTAGCCATCATATTATGATTAGTTACAACAGCGCACAATGCTCATAAAATATAGAATGCAACAAAGTAGCGTCTTCTCTCCATGGACATGGTAGTCGCATTTTCAAAAAGTTTATGGTATAATAAAACCATGGGAAAATAATTTTTAATATATAGTAGACTTACTTTCCAAAACCGGAAAATTATATACAGGATTTTCATTATGGGACTGGTTTGAAGGATATTTGAAGGGCTTTAAGGACTAAAGACATCTCTGAGCAATGCAGAAAGTCTAGTTACTTTAATATCCAATCACTAGAAGTTCATGACAACCACTCAACATGGTAATACAGAAATGTGAATGTTGTGTTTCCAAAGTGCCTCCTGAGGGTGATTCTGGTTTTGCTCACTCCATGGAGATGGACCTGGCAGAGGCTTCGACAAAAAAGTCAAAACCCCAAGCTCTCAGGAACTGATGTAGAAGGAAGCAGGAAGAAGGAAGATGAGGCCTGGTGGAGTTTCTTGAATGGAAACAATCTGCTGCATTGTTTTTTATATGGTTTCTCCAGCTGCACCCTCTTTCCTGAGCATTGAAAAATACAGATGAGAAGCAGAGGGAGGTTGTAGTTTCTATTTGGTCACAGAGAGTAACCAAGTGGAAGCCAGATCACCATTTACAAGAAAGACTGAAAGGGAGATTTGGACATGTACGATTCTATGAGACTGTGTTAAATGTGTATTCACATAGTACTCTGTTACCATAGTAACCAGTCACGTCAGGCTTCCTAGGAGTCTAGGGAGGAGCTGTCAACTTTCACAACTAGTTCATTCACAAACAACCTTTCTTACAAAATGCTTTGTGATGGCAGTGACCACGTAGTTAATCATCCAAAGCAGGTCACTTTTTACAATACAAGTAGATGCTCTTAACAATTTAGAAGGTACAACAAGTATCAACCAGAACTGTCCCAAGCAAACTGATTTACATTGGAATTTATGTCTAAGTAAAGAAGAACCATCAAGAAACAATAACTATTACACCTGTGTAACATTACTACGTACATTATATCCCCACATGATCACCAAACCATTCAGGGCTTTTCTTTCTTCTATATTTATAAAAATAAAAAATAACAAAATTATGGCTTCATGAAAATAATGATAGCTTCTTGTGTTTCTGTATGTTTTTCCCAAGTTAATATACTTGCTGTATGACTATGTTTATACTAAAGCGTATATACTTTAAACTGCCTCTACCAATTATAGTTTAAAATATGTTTAAAACATGTCATGCTATTAAACTAAAAGCATAACTAAGTTAGAAAAATACATATAAAAGTATATTGTGTGTTATAATATGTTGACAAAATGCTTTTAAAATAATACGGAATATATAATACTATTAGAATCACTCATCCAAAATGAGAACAAGCATAAATGTGTATATTCATGCTAACCAAAAAAATAGCAACATCATGAATTATCGCTATGTTTATATTTCAAGTATTATAGTGAAATAAATGTTTTTAAAGTCATTTCTTATCACGAAAATAAAGACTTACCTACCAAAATATTGACTTTTTAATTTAAAAAGTCACAATTTGTAATATCAAGAACCTTTAAATTCTTTTCAAAAAGCATATCATTTACATTGTAAACAAGAATTATTTGTGTCCAATATACCTATAGGCAGCATGGTCTTCTAAAAAGAAATAAAGGTCTCTTTGACGGGAGGAAAATATTTGGATCTGTTGTATTTTCCAGTTCATTGTCCAGTTTAGTATTTTGTTCCACTATAGTAGTTTCCTTAAAGAAGTACCTACTCAATAAGTGCCCATTAAATCAAAAAATGGATGACTGACTGACTGAATGAATGAACCAGCATTCTCTCAAACGGGAATGTTTAAGAGGATAAATTATTCAATTATGATCCTACAATGACGATCAGTATTCCCACTGAAATAAACTAAATACATATAAAACATTGTTGCAGTTTGCTTTCTTCCTAATATTTTCTTAGCCATAAAAAAATTAAGATTATAAATGCAGTCCTATTATGTGTAACAAAGTTTCAGAAATTAAATTACACATGACAGCCCAGTGGAGTGGCTTACGCCTGTAATCCCAGCACTTTGGGAGGCCAAGGCGGGCAGATCACTTGAAGTCAGGAGTTCGAGACCAGCCTGACCAACATGGCAAAACCCTGTCTCTACTAAAAATACAAAAGTTAGCTGGCTGTGGTGGTGCACACCAGCAATCCTAGCTACTCAAGAGGCTGAGGCAGGAGAATTGCTTGAACCCAGAAACCAGAGGTTCCAGTGAGCTGAGATCATGCCACTGCACTCCAGCCTAGACAACAGAGTGAGACTCAATCTCTAAATAAATAAATAACACATGACTATAGATCCAATTATTTAAATTTGGTTCAACAATTTCAGCCAGTGTCAGAGGACTTACTATGCACCAGTTACTTCTCAGTCACTGAGGATATGTAATTATAAGTTATGCCCTCAGGCAGCTTTTTGTCTAACAATAACCATTTTTCTTTTCTGAGACGGAGTCTCACTCTGTCGCCCAGGCTGGAGTGCAGTAGCGCAATCTCGGCTCACTGCAAGCTCTGCCTCCCGGGTTCATGCCATTCTCCTGCCTCAGCCTCCAGAGTAGCTGGGACTGCAGGCGCCCGCCACCAGGCCCGGCTAAATTTTTTGTATTTTTAGTAGAGACGGGGTTTCACCATGTTAGCCAGGATGGTCTCGATCTCCTGATCTCGTGATCCGCCCACCTCGGCCTCCCAAAGTGCTGGGATTACAGGCATGAGCCACCGTGCCCGGCCTGAGCCACCATGCCCGGCCACCATTTTTCAATTGACCTATTTTCTTTTTGTAAATTGGCAGATAAATCTGTATATATTTACAGTGTACAATATGTTTGTAAAATGACTAAATCTAGCTAATTAACATATGCTTTAACTTGCAGTCATCATTTTTGTGGTGAGAACACTTTACATTTACTCTCTTGGCATTTTTCAAGAATATAAATATATTATTAACATAGTCACCATAGTTTTACAATAGATCTCAAAAGATCTTTTGTCATAAAAATAAGTATTATTATAAAAGTTTATCATACTGACACCTCATTACTCTTAGTAATTGATCAAAGAGTATGTCTCGTATATGACATTTACATAGTGACTTTTTAAAACTATCCTCAATCATATACGTAAACTCATACTGAGTTTATATGATGCTGTTAATAGAAAGAGCCAATCTAACTTTACTTATGCTCTTTCCATACATAGGTATGAGTGATTTATAATTAGTGTTATTATAATAACTATTTTATAAAGTATTTTGAGTATTTTTAACTTTTCCCCTTGCACACTAAATAACCATTGCTTGAACTTCCTATGTGGTTAAGATTACTAGGCAAGGATAAATTTCATCCCACTTCCCATTTGATTCATCATAAAATCTGAATAACTTCAAGAGCCAGATAATGATATATTAATATATACATGTGAACAATAAGAGTACATGATTCACTTTTCACAGGCAGGATTTAAGTTGATTAGGCACACATACGGCTATAATTTCACCCATACCAGAAATTACATTGCACTACTGCCATATATGCAACATCTTGTTAAAAATATGTATCTGTCAAATCTTTCTTTTTCTCCAATGCAGAATGAATAGTCGATTAAATATAAGAAAAAAATCTACAATTGGTTACCAATAGAAACTAGGATACCTCTTTCACTGGCAATATTTTAAACCAGAAAAGAAATAAAAAAATAAAAATTCAAAAATTATTTATTCAGCAGATTCTAAGCACCACTGATCTAAGCTTCATTTATTGCTCTTCTAAGCACCATTATAAAAACTAGGGTTATAAAGACAGAACATGCTCCCTACCCTATTGGAACAGAGAGTTTGCTAGGGGACATGCGTATTTAAAATGAAAAAACAAATATGCTCTGTGTCAAAATGTAATATTAACCACACGCTACAAAATTACAAAGAATAGCTTCTTAAACATATATTTTTGATCTGTAACTTCAAAAAATTGAATGGACTAAATGTCTAGATGAGATTCCTTTTATTCCCATGATTCAATAAATTTAGCTTCCTTTAAATCCTAAATGAATTAAGTTGTTTTGAAATATCAGATAATTTCATATGACTCTCTAGGAGATAGGATTTATTTGAAGTGAAATCCTAGATCAATCAGTTATATGAAATATTTAGCAACATTTTTTCCTCTGGTAAAGTATTAAATCTGTTTACTTTTGCTCTTAAGATTTAGTGATTATATTTTGTTGTCCCCTCTGAAATCCTTTTTTTTAGGAAAATAGATCATCAGATTCATCAAATCAGTCAAATAAAAGGCCTTTCTAAATGTATTCAAGATCCAGCTAAACAATGAATCAAACAAGTTGGCTCTATTTATATGTTGGCTAACAGACAGAATTTTCTCACACATAATCATCAGAAATCACTAAGAAAATATATCCAGTTCACCAAAATAGCAAAACCTTTGGATACAGTGTTTACTCTCATCATTAGCTTTAATCACATGCTTATTTCATTATCATTTGTCTTTACATTTCAATCTTTTACCATAAAATAATAATTATTTTGTTTGATATTCTGCTTCCACTTCGCACTTTTTAACAAGAAAAAGATGTCAATAACATACATTGGAATGTGACTGTTCAGTACCCACTGCATAATTACTTTATGTGTCATACACAGCATGTTATAAACTCTGTGGATTAATATTCTAAACATAATTTGTACTGAATATACTAACCCTACATTCATTTACATGGGAAACAAGCACATTTTAAAACTACGTTAATCTTTTGGTAATCTGCACTTTCTGCTCTTTGGTTTTAATATTTTATTTTCTAATATAGTTCAGTGCATATGGGAGGCAAAAAGTTGATTGCTTGATAAGCACATGTAGAAAAACAGGAGAAAAATAAAAGCAAATCTGGAAAGCAGATTGCTTGATAAAGTCATTTAGGAAATAGGAAACTAAAATCAAATCTGTATCGCTTTTCTGTACAAAATGCAATCTGAAAAGTTGGAAGAATAAAGTTGTTAAGCCATTCATAATACATCTGTGGGCCCTAATGCAAGACAACATATCTAGAAGAAAGGAAGTGAAAGCTGTAACAAAGAATAAACATTTAGGATGGAACAATATTCAAAAAATAGGAGACTTAATGCTTCCTACCTTCAGTAGTATCAGTAGTATCTCCGTGGCTCTTTCATGGATAGAGTTGGCATCGATTTGGATATCAGAAAGAGATGGCTCTCAGCTCCCTCACTAATTCTATCATCTTCTGTAAATCTCTAAACTGTTCTGAGAAAAATAGCACCTGCCTCACAATAATCACCAGTCCTGTTCTCCTATTTACTGCTTGTGGTCCCAGTACGACAGCAAACTGAGATACCCATCAGGTGCTGAGCAAGGGGTCTTATGTGTCTTTGCTCCTCAAAGCAGGCTGCTCATCATAATCACTAGAGAAGTTTTATAAACAAAACAAAAACACACACACAAAAAAAACGACTGCCTGGTTTCAACCCCAGAGGTACAGATAAAATTGACCTGAGGTGAGGCCAGATAGAGAGGACTCTTCTTTTATACTTGTTGGTTGCTTGTTTTAAACGACCCCACGTGTGTCTGATGGGCAGGCCGTGTTAAGAGCTCCTGCTGGAACTCAAATGTAAATTAGCTGAATCCTGATACCATCACCTGCTCCAGCTGCATGACTTCAAACAGCAAGTAGAGAATGATCCTGTTGCGGATTTCAAGAATCTGAAGTTGAGGAATGAAGGCTGGAGGATAGAATAAAGAGGTGGGGCAGGAGGTTCTCTGCCAGCACAAAGGTAAGATGCCAAAACAGAGAAAGCCAAACATACTTGTGTAGACAAAGACTCCCTCTTCAGCCAATTTTAATCAGAATCCCCCACCCACTCTCAACATAGCATCAAGCTCCTCATCCCCCAACCCTAAATATCTAATCAAGATCCTCTTAGTAATTCTCTACCCACTGACTCTCACTCTGCCCATTAGCTGTAAATCCTCACCTGTCTCTGTTGTATTTGGAATTGAACTCGGATCCATAGTGAAGTAGTCCCTCTCCCATTCTGCAGTAGCTCGAATGAAATGTCTTTGTGTCATTAACATGTGTCAAAATAATTTCTCAATAACAGTTCCTATGTTCTCCAAAACAAGGTCAAAACTATGGAGAACTCAAATCCAGGTAGAAGTCTACATATGGAGCCACAGACTCTCTGAATCAAAGTGGGGAAAACCAAGAGGAAGTTAAGACAGAGGTAAATGTGGAAGATTCTAGAGATTTTCTAGAAGAACTGTAAGCAGGGCCTTTGGAAAGCCAGGAGAGTGCCTAAAGACAAGGCTAGCAACTGCCATCTACCAGCAGACAAGCCAGCAGCAATTCTTTGAAAACCTCGCGCTGGCTGCACTGACTATGCCTTACACCTTGGTCACATGGAAATGGAAGCCCTAGGATAGAGTTTCACTGATGGCAGTGTTTCTTCTTTCCTGCAAAATCCCAACAAACACCTCCCCTTGCACTACATGTTTTAGAATGTCTTTCAATGATATTAAATAGTCTCTACGGCCAGGCGCAGTAGCTCACGTCTGTAATCCCAGCACTGTGGGAGGCTGAGGCAGGCGGATCACAAGGTCAGGAGTTCAAGACCAGCCTGGCCAACACGGTGAAATCCCGTCTCTACTAAAATACAAAAATTAGCCGAGCATGGTGTTGAGCACCTGTAATCCCAGCTGCTCGGGAGGCTGAGGCAGGAGAATTGCTTGAACCCAGGAGGCAGAGGTTGCAGTGAGCCGAGATTGTGCCATTGCACTCCAGCCTGGGTAATAGAGACTCCATCTCAAAAAAAAAAAAAAAAAAATAGTATCTACATTGCCCAAACTTTCTCTATAAGCAAAATCCATCTTTTGCCTTTATTGAAACTCTATGGACACTGCCTTGCTGCCTACTCAAATGTTCTTTTCTCACCCTAATTGAACCCTAGGATGAGAAAATGAGGCCGGAATTTTCCCCACTTTGTATTGTGAATCCATTATTATATTATCTAAGTATTTTTAAAAATTGTATGTAATTCATCCATTTTATTTAAGAACCCTCTGCTCCTACCTGTTGTATCATCTACTAACCTCAAGCTTCCTCTGATTCATTGAAAACTTGACCCACACTCTTCTTCAACCCAAGTCTTCTATCACCTGGGGTTTATGCTGAAAGCTTTGGCATGGGTTGGGTTATTCGCATTTGATAATCTCAAAAACCTGTGAGAATTTATTTTTAAAGATATTACCACTAATAATAGTAATAGTAATGATTTAACTAGCACTCATTTTGTCAGCTACTGTCCTAAAGATTTCATGTGTATTAACTTACTTATTTTCCCAACAATCATGAGATAGGTATTCTTAAGGAAACCAAAGTCTGAGTAAACTGAGTAAGTGGCCTGAATTCATAAGGTAGTAAATGGTGTGACCAGAATTTGAACTGTTGAAAAGGTAAACTGAGGGACAGTAAAATTTTAAAGTTTATGTGCACAAACAATTCATGAATCAGGTAGCTCCAAACCAAAAGTGGTTCTGGGGCTCCATTGAAGTAGTGTAAGAAACAGGCTTTTATAGACAGAATGTGGAAGTCATACAAAGAACTTATTTAACAGTCTATGGTTATACAGTTGCCTTCTTTGGTCTATCCCACTGGAGAGTCCCTAGTTATATAATTATAAGTTTGTTGGCTGTTTGTGATTCGTTTAGCTTATGTTCTGTTTTTCTTTTATATAGGCATTTATAAGAATTAGCTCAAGTTTTGCTTATGTTTGCAAATCTCCTAAGTAGAAGTGAGGTGACTGCTACTTAGGAGGCCCAGCTGGCTTTGTCTGCTCAGGGATTTTTCTTTAAGTGAATCAAAATTTATGGGATGGCAAAGCCTAACTTTTTTCCATTACGGCACTCTGCCTTCTCCTCACCAAATGCTATGCCTTGACTCCACTAGGAGAGATAGGATTGAGTCTCACACAAATACATTTCTTTTTTAAACTTCTGCTACAGGTGTTCTACCTACACTGAAAAGTGGATTCTAATGGCAGACAAGTTTGACTTCAGAAATTCCATTCAATCATGTATGTTTCCTGGTTTGCTAAAGATCTCTCTGATCCTGTGAAGGAAATCACAACTCCCCTCTGACATTCAGCCCTATAAATATCAAATTGTTATTTTAGAAACTTACACTATACCCAAACAATGCCAACATTTTGTTATTTAAATGACATTGCTGCATACTGTCCACTGAACACAAAGTGCTATTCTTAAAACATACTTCAGGTTAAAACATGTATTCCACTACATGTGGAAATCCTTTGGAGAAGGATGATAGGACTAGAGGGTAACCCGAATGCATGGATGGTATTCCAGAAATAGATGGACCATATGCCATTTCATCATTTACCAGTGCAAATTAAAGACTTTTACCATCAAAATGACAGAGGGCAATTAATAAGCATTGTCTCAGGCAGGAAACACACCAGATCCCACACGTTTTAAGATTTAATGTTTAAAATAGTAACATCTCACTAGCCAGAAAAAAAGTATCCTCACAGCATTCCCACATCCCATCCTTGCTCATAAACAGAGGCCCTCATAAAGCTTTGATTAACACTTTGTGTATTAAAACAGGGAAAAATATACAGTGACCCAATTGTGATCTTTTCAGAAGTTTGAATAAATTATATTTTATTATTGTATAACTAAACCAAGTCCTTAAGAAGAAGCTTTGTAGGGGTATTAAAATTGTGAATACAATCTTGTTCCTTACACTAGTAATTTCTCGTCATTATGCCAAATAATCCATCGGGGCTCTTCACATGTTGCTCCAAGGAGGTCCACCATTTATAGACATCAAGGGAACCCAGTTGGTGTTGGATCCCAGCTGGACAAAGAAGACCGTCCACTAGTCAAGGCATGTCTTGGATTGTTTCTCTCCCAAAGGCTCAATTTGTAGGCTGGAGAAGTAGGAACTGTTAAGATGTCCTCCCAGTTACCCCCAAGCTATAAAGAAGCACATGCCTCCTAGAGATGACAGAAACAGGTTAAATGAGCCAGTGTTCAAATACCTGCCAAAATCAAATGGGCACTGGAGTACTCAAGACTATAGAAGGAGCAACAGTCTCCTTTCTGTACTTCTCCTTGTCCTTCCTCATGGCTCACCAACACAGACTGCATAAAATTAACCAACATCAACAACTGCAGGAAGCTCAGCATAGCTAATGCAAGAAGAGAGTAACTCTGGGAACTATGAAGAGCAATTAACATGGTGGTCCCATTCTCTGAAATAGTCTCTCTTCTCACCTCTCCTAGTCAAGCACATATATTGGTCCTAAATATTGTTTTCTCTTTGAAAACTTCTCAAGTTCTCTTCAGGAAGGACCAGTAGCACATATCCAAGCATCACCATTTTAGGACATGAGCCATCAATCTGTGATTATTTGTTTGCAGGAAGCACCAGATTTCAGACTCCAGGCACTTTGAAGTGGAGGATCCTGAGTTTTGCATTCCCATTATCAAAGACAGTAACAATTGGTTATTAAGTTCTCAAACATGTTTATTGAGTCAATGAATGCGTAAATGAGTTAGTAAAGCTAACATTAAGGAAATGTCTGCCAATGGAACCAGGTTGGATTTGAAATGGGTACAAGAATTGAAGCAACAAGGTTTTCTTTTTTTTTTTGAGACGGACTTTCTCTCTGGTTGCCAAGGCCGGAGTGCAATGGCACAATCTTGGCTCAGGGAAACCTCTGCCTCCCGGGTTCAAATGATTCTCCCACCTCAGCCTCCCAAGTAGCTGGGATTACAGGCATGCGCCACCACACCTGTCTAATTTTGTATTTTTAGTAGAGATGGAGTTTCTTCATGTTGGTCAGACTGGTCTCGAACTCCTGACCTCATGTGATCCTCCTGTGTTGGCCTCCCAAAGTGCTGGGTGGCACGAGCCACCGTGCCAAGCCAGTTTTCTTAAATTCTATATAAAGGAAAGAACTGATACCTCTATTGTCTCTACTCTTGGCCTCATTCCTATTCTTTTTTTTGAGACAGAGTCTCGCTCTGTGGCCCAGGCTGGAGTGCAGTGGTGCGATCTTGGCTCACTGCAAGCTCCGCCTCCTGGGTTGACACCATTCTCCTGCCTCAGCCTCCCAAGTAGCTGGGACTACAGGCACCCGCCACCATGCCCGGCTAATTTTTTGTATTTTTAGTAGAGACGGGGTTTCACTGTGTTAGCCAGGATGGTCTCAATCTCCTGACCTCGTGATCTGCCCGCCTCGGCCTCCCAAATTGCTGGGATTACAGGCGTGAGCCACCATGCCCAGCCTCCTATTCTTAAACCTTAATTCACAAAAGGAACTTGCTGAATTTACAAATAATAAAACCAATAAATTTTAATACTTAGTTCCAGTAATGTAGTGCAAAGAAACAGAAATCTCAATGCAATGCTAAAATATAAACACCTGAAAAGCCATTAAGGATTTCACTAAACAGCTTTATATTCACCATATTTTCCTGGATGTACCCCTCCTACACACCCATGCATTACTGTGATTTGGCTGGGTGTTGTCACTTGTGTTATGTAAACGGTGACCTTGGCATGTATTTGGAGATAGAATCTCTCTCTGCCCTGCAGGCTCACTACCTTATTTCATTGGGAGTGAAGATTTTCCCAGATGCTGCTATGCTGCAGCTTGTTGTAGCTGTTGACATTAATTAATTTATGCAAATCTGCTAGATACTATCCTTGATTAATATCTTCCCTGCTTTATTAATTCTGAATACCTTAAGAGGCTGTTGGACATGTATGGTGCAATATCTGCTTAGAGAATAACTACTCATACGATTAATTTAGACCCCGAAGAATAGTACTTGATCTCCTCTAGTTGATACTAGTAATTACATATAATTTATAACTTTAAAAAGAGTAACTGCACCAGAAATAAAACTAAGTTTTACAAATTTTCTACAAGTGGCATTGGCATATAACGCTCTTAAAATAGCTATGTGAGTTTGCAATCTAAAAGTAATAGCAGAGAAAATGTAATGAGTGCCTACACTATGCCAGGCTCTGTGCTAATGGCTCCATATGCTTTAACTCTTAATAGAAGAATCCAGCCAAGCAAGTGTGAGTGGCAGTTCTTGAATTCTAACCTTGACCACTGCAGGAGAGCCCAATTCTTAACCATTATTTTAGGTAAATCAAAATAACTCAGACATTCAGCAACATTTATTATGGAATTCATGGAAGTCATTTTAGCGATCACTGTTCCTTCCACATTTTCATGTTTTCTGACTTTATTTAAATTAGTTCCTCCACTAAGTACTTAGCTTCCATGAAGGCTGAATTAATATATTACATTGCTCTGCACTGCCCACAAACATTCAAAACAGTAGTTTGTATTAAAAGTGGTTGTATTGATTTAATCTTTATGGTTAAAACATTTTCTGTCAATCTATTAGAAGTCAAAATCACTTAATTCCCCTCCTTAGATATTTTTGCAAGTGGCAGATAGTCACTTAAAGGTATTTATGAGATAAAAGGGAAGTGCTCATTACTAGAGAACCTATGAATTTTATGGAGAGTAGTGGAAACAAGATGTTGAAAGAAACAAATGACCCCATGAGATCATGTATTCAATAAATCTTTACTGAGTCCAAGGAACTGTAGTCCAGATGGTTGCATAAAATGCCTGCCACCAGAAGTGCACAATCTAATAGATGCAAGTAACAGAAGTGCAAAAATAACTATTATATGAGACACCATGTGACTAATTCCAAAAAAAAAAAAAAAAAAAACCCTAAGAGAAAAGTGCTACTGTGGTACCAACGGAAGGGATTGCATCTGCTTTGATCAGAGAAAGCTTGAGAGATACCTAACCTAGACTCCCAGAGAGAGAAAATCCACGTCAGGCAGTACGAAGGGGATGGTTTGAAAAAGATAGAGAAACCCATGGGGCGAGGTGACTCATGCCTACAATCCCAGCACTTTGGGAGGCCGAGGCGGGCCAATTGCTTGAGCCTAGGAATTTGAGACTAGCCTAGGAAAGATAGGGAGACCCCCATCCCTATAAAAAAAAAGAAAAAGAAAAAAGAAAATATTAGGTGGGCCTAGTGGCATGTGCTAGTACTCCCAGTTACTGGTGAGGCTGAGATGGGAGGATCGCTTAAGCCCAGGAAGTCAAGGCTACAGTGAGCTGTGATGGCACCACTGCACTCCAGCCTGGGTGACAGAGTGGGACCCTGTCTGAAAAACACAAAAACAAACAGAAACCCAAAGCGGTGTGCCTGCCTGCTAGAAGGACAAGGACTTCTCCAGTCCATAAGAAGACAGAAGAGGAAGAAAGCCTGGGAAGATAAGCAGAAGCAAAATCCTGAAATCTATGACTATTAAACTGAGGGACTGGGCTCTGATTAGAGTTTATCACAAAATATTTATAATAAATCTGGGTACATGCAAGATCTGGGGAATGGGGTGTGGTTGTCATTGCTGATGTTTGTATCTCAAAAATTATTTTACTTGAGAATGAGATCATTCTACGCATAGGCTCATTCTTTCTGTGAGTGTGCACATCCACCTTATGGGAAGTGACTGATTTTTGGTCTGGCACTGCCTATGTCAGAATGTGTGACTCTGGAAAATCACTTTACTGCTTTCTCTTTCCTCCAAGTACTTCATGTATAGGAAGGGAAGATTAGTCTAGGTGAACCTAACATTTGTTACTCCATATTTTATCAAGCCAATTGTGGTGACAGCTGTATTGTAAGACAGAGGGATTGCTTTTGGGAAGACTCAGGTCAAGTATGATCTCCCCATGAAGGCTCTCCCCACACCCTACTTATGTCCCGTTGCATTTTCTTCATTTATACAAACTCACGTGAGTCACAACGTTTTTAGTCTCAAGTTGTTCCCTACCTAGAGAGAAGACCATACATAATTACAACTTAAGACAGTGGTAAGCAGCAAACAGTGGTACAACCAAATGATAAGGAATTTCTGGAGGAGGTGACATTTTAGCTGAGGTGAAGGGGGGAGGGTGGGGAAAATCATTCTGTTTTTTACTTTTTACTTTTTGTTCTGTTAAAGACAGGGTCTTGCTCTGTTGCCCAGTGGTGCAATCACTACTCACTGCAGCCTCAAACTCCTGGGCTTACTCAATACTCCTGCCTCGGCCTCCCAAGTAGCTGGGACCACAGGTGCACGCTAACACACTCAGCTAATTTCTTTTTTTATTTTGCATTTTTAAGAATTAAATTAAATTTTAAGTTCTGGGATACATGTGCAGGTTTGCTACACAGGTAGATATGTGCCATGGTGGTGTACTGCATCTATCAACCCATCACCTGGGTATTAAGCCCCACATGCATTAGCTATTTATCCTGATGCCCTCCCCCATGGTAGGCCACAGTGTGTGTTGCAGAGATGGAGTCTCACTAAACATAGAACCAAACATAGTGCCAAGGCTGGTCTTGAACTCCCGGCCTAGAAGAAACATTTTACTTAGCTTCTTTTAGCTGTGAAGAACAGTCTCACTGAATTAATTTTAAGGTAGGAGGGTAGAGTAAGGGATTAATATAAGGATGCACATACAAGGGAACCCAAGAAAAGCCAAATCACACAGCCTCAAGGAACGCATCTGGCGGCTGAAGCTGAAGGACAGGGGCTCACTGTCTAACTCCAGCCTACACGTGACTCAGCTTCTCTTCAGTTGTTTCCAACCATCCCTCCTCACTGTCAAGTGGATTTCTGACCCTGTATTTGGCCTATCTTTTGTCTACCTCATGGCTGCTCCTCCATGTTTGAACCTCCTCATAACTTTGGATGGCTACGACTCCTGAAGGGTCCACCTCCACCTCGTATCTGAGGCATTCACTGACTAAGTCACTGTGCCATGAATCATTGTTCTCTCAGAATGAGATGTCTCCATGGAGAGTCCCAAGAGAAAGGGAACTTGATTGGCCCAGCTCATCTTTTAATGCCTATGTAATGCCTCCTCATGGCTCAGATGCCCCCACATAGTCCAGTTAGTTGTTTCTGGAGGTAGAGGAGAAGGAATGGAGACTATGGGACATGGAGCTGTGCCAGCCGCTGTAGTAGGGAAGGTGGGAAAGGCAGTCCCTTGAGAGAGGTACGGATATGGAAGGCTTTTGTCATGTCCAGATTACAGAGTCTCAAGCAGAAAGAACATCAGGTACAGGAGGCAGGAAAGAAAGAGGCATGGGTGAGTAATTACGAGTTTAATCCAGTCAAGGCACAGCATGTGACAAACAATCCCAGGCACCTATGTAGGACATTGTATTAAAAGAAGATAAATTAAGGTAGAAAGATTCTTTAGGAGCCTACTGCCATAATCCAATTGAGAGAAAATGAAGATGAAAACCTAAACAAAGACAGTGACAGTGGTGCTAGAGGGAAGAAGGAGGGTTTCAGAGGAATTCCAGAGGTAGAATATACTAGACTACATCATAAATTAGATGTGAGAAATAGAGAAAAGTCAAATAGGACTCCCAGGCTCCTAATTTGTGCAAAAGGCAGTGCCATTAATTGAAATAGAAATGGAAAGAGAAGTGCTACAGGCTGAATATTTCCTTCCCCACAAAACTCATATGTTGAAATCCCCCTGTTTTAAGAGGTAGGAGGACCTTTGGGACATAATCAGGTCATGAGGGTAGACCTCCCATAAATGGAGTGAGTGCCCTTACAAAAAGGGAGCTTGGGCCTGGAGAGGTGGCTCACGCCTGTAATCCCAGCACTTGAGCCCAGGAGTTCAAGACGAGCTTGGCCAACATGGTAAAACTCCATCTCTACCAAAAATACAAAAAAAAATTAGCCGGCCATGGTGGCACACACCTGTAATCCCAGCTACACTGGAGGCTGAGACATGAGAATGGCTTGAACCCAGGAGGCATAGGTTGCAGTGAGCCCACATGGCACCCACTGCACTCCATCCTGGATGACACAGGAGCCCCAAGGTGGGCGGATCACAAGGTCAGGAGATCGAGACCATCCTGGCTAACACAGTGAAACCCCGTCTCTACTAAAAATACAAAAAAATTACCCGAGCGCAGTAGCAGGCGCCTGTAGTCCCAGCTACTTGGGAGGCTGAGGCAGGAGAATGGTGTGAACCTGGGAGGCGAAGCTTGCAGTGAGCCGAGATCGCGCCACTGCACTCCAGCCTGGGCGATAGAGCCAGACTCTGTCTCAAAAACATACACACACAAACAAAAAAAAAAACAAAAAACAAAACAAAACAAAAACCACAGAGACAGACAGAGAGAGAACTTGCTTTTTCGATCTCTTCTGGCCTCCTGATCTCAGACTTCCAGCCTCCAGAACTGTGAGAAATCAGTTTGTTGTTTAAGCCACCTAGTCTATAGGATTCTTTTGTTCTTTTTCTTTCTTTCTTTTTCTCTTTTTCTTTTTTTTTTTTTTTTTTTTTGAGACAGGGTCTCCCTGTACCACCCCAGCTTCTGTGCAATGGCACGACCACTGTCTGCTGCATCCTCGACCTCTCTTGACTCAGGTGATCTTCAGCCTCAGCCTCCTGACTACTGGGACTACAGGCACACCGCCACAATGCCCAGCTAGTATTTGTATTTTTTTTTTTTTTTTTGCAGAGACAGAGTTTCCTTATAATCGCCCTGGCTGGTCTCGAACTCCTGAGGCTCAAGCAATCTGCCCACCTAGGCTTCCCAACATTCTGGGATTACAGGCACAAGACACCACGCCAGACCTAAAATTTTTTTCTATAGCAACCTGAACTGACTTAACCAGGAGATTTCAAGAAAACAAATGAAAACACAATGAATGTGGGAGGGAAAGAGAATGAGTTCAACTCAGGCCAAATTTAAAATGGCTGATGTATGTCCAAGCAGAATAATCAGTAGGTAGTTGGATACATGAGGCTGAAGCATTGAGAAGAGTCTGGGCCAAAAATAAAGACACAGTGACCATTCATAGTTACATTAGATAGAACTCTCGGAAGGGTGTTAAAGAGGACAAAACATAGAAACCTGACTGGGGTTTTCAGATCTTTGTTATTATGTACACATTGCTGTGCTATGGATGCAGGTGTGCATTATCTCCCCCACTAGACTCTAAGCAACTTCAAGACAGGCAATGCCTCTTTGTTTTCTTGGTGTACTGAGTGCCAAGCATAGGGTATGGTAACAAAACAGAAGAAGGAAATGCATGAACTACCTTACACAGGCACCAAATCAACTACTTCCTGAGGGAAAGGGAGGTTTGTTTTGTCTTTTTTGCAGGGGCAGGGGATGGGGGTGGATAGTGGGGGAAGAAGTTATTATGAAATTTGGAATCATTATGAAGTAATGACTAAATACTAAATAACAGATTCATTATTAAAGAATCCATGTATCAAAGATATTCATTGTTTCAGCCAAATAACCAAATAACCAGATTATGTCTTTGGGAAAAAGATTATTATTATTTTCTTATTGAAGGCCTGGGTAAAGGATAGAAATGTAGACATTTGTCAAAACTAAGTTGTATATATAATATTTGTGATTTTGACTGTAAATAAGATACTCTCAAATAAAAAATATCTTTGGAGAAAGGGTATCCAATTAGAAGAAAATAATTCACTATTTCTTGTTTAAATTTCCCAACAAATACCCATTTATTGAGCACACACTTAGATCCTTTATTGAGTGGTGAGAATATATTAAAACATCACTGTGACAAAGTTCTTATTCTCAAGGAACTCACAGTTTAGGGTTAAGCTAGACATGAAAAGGGATCATTACAATAGACGATAATTGAAGTAAGAATAGAGTGCCAAGGGTCAAACACAACTGTATAAAGAGGTTGCAATTAGAGCACCAAGGGTCAAACACAACTGTATAAAGAGGTTGCAATCTTTTTTGTCTCCTCTGTGCTCCTAGTTGAGATGCTTAGAAGGAAATGAAGCTGAAAATCTCACTTCCTAAACTCATGAATGAATACATCACCAGAACTATGTGTACTAATTACATGTGTAGCTCATTACAAGAGACATGGGCAAAAATAGAATGAAATGATTTTAAAAATGGGCAAAAATAAAATGAAACAAATTTTCAAGATAAAAATAGTGTGCTATTTAGTGTGCCTCCTTCAAACACAATCAATGACACTGCATTCCATTATATAAATCACCCATCCAGGGGAAAAGTGGAAGGGGATAATAAGGCAGAGTTAGCTACTTTAAAAAATGAATATTAGAAATTGTCCATTACTCAGATAATCTTACAACATTTTCACAAATCACAAGTTTAATTTCTACTCACACTCAACAACTCACCCTAAGTACTAAACAATCTTTAAAAATGTAACAATGCTTCAAGTAACATAGTTCTAACTAACAAAAATAGATATCAGATTAATTTCTGGAAAAGGAAATCTCCTACAGAAAATAGATCTTTGTTTTCTGAATTTTTATTGAATTCAGAAAAGGTTTCCCAAACACTATATGAAGTTATTTTTTTAAGTTAGGTAAAGAGGCATAATTTTTAATTGTTTTTTTCCCCCTAATACCGTGACACTACAGCTACTCACGAAAGGAACTTCTGACCAGCCTGGGCAACATGATGAAACCCTGTCCCTACAAATAGAAAAAAATTAGCCCGGGATGGTGGTGTGTGCCTGTAGTTCCAGCTACTTGGGAGGTGGAGGTGGGAGGATGGCTTGAGCCCTGGAGGTCAAGGCTGAGCCATGATTGCACCACTGCACTCCAGTCTGAGTGACAGAATGAGAACCTGTCTCAAAAAATAAAAATTAAAAAAAAGGAACTTCTACCTGGAATATAACTAGACACACTGGCCAAAGATAAGGTTTAAATATGAGTGTCTTTAGCCAGCCATGCTAGTCAATGAGGCAAATAAACTTTTATCAACCCATTTCAAATTGTTTTCTAGAAAATCTTCTGGTGCATGGTTAATTGTAGAAATTGACTCCTACTAAAGATTTAAATACTGTATATTTGAATACTAAATGAATATGGGTATAAAATTATCTTAAGTTTTTTACTATAGGGAAAAGAATGATGGTAATTATACATTTAAAGTAATTGCGTATTTTAATCACTAAGGGTAAATTAACTACAGAAAAGCAGATTTACTTGTATTACAAACACATCAATACACTCTGTGTAAATTTCACAACCCATTTATTCCATAATATGTTTACTCTGCTTGACATACATATATACAAGCATGTAATATCTGTCAAGTCATGGAAACGCTTTCTTTAAATATTTGTGAGCATATTTATAAGAGTACCATATAATTGTTAACATTTTCTTGTTTGGGTTGTTGTATATATTTTGAGATACTCTTATTATTTTACCTTTTCGTTTCTTAAAAAGTCTAGAATTCCTCTCAATTCTCAAAAGCAAGCATCTCTCCCTTAAAGATCTTTCCACTGAAGATGAGTTGCCACTTGCATAGGGCACCAAATAATGAATCTTCCTAAAAGTATTCACATGAGGTAGAAGTTACACATTCACTGGAAAGCCTTGCATTATTTTCTGCATTTTAAGGGCACGTGACATCTCAATTTCCACCCTCTTCATAAAATAAACAAACACACAAACTTTGAAATACAATAAAGCTATTAGTTAACCACTGGCAAGTTTGCTACAAAATGGCTTATCAATGATGAAATTGCCTTTTGATTTATTTATCATTGTGAAATACTGTCAACCCCTCATTTACAAATTAGAATTCCTAAACCAAACTGGTAAAACTAAGATTCTTAAATTGAACAAAACTATTAAATGCTATACTGTAGCATTAAATATTTACAGCATTTTAACTTTTATATTTTTGTATGTAACACTGAAAATTTTTATAATGGCTTTTGTTCTAATTTGCATATTGAATATACAAACGCTGAACAGGAGAGAAATTAAAAGAAGTGATGTCTTTTCCAAGTTAAAATCTCTCTGGATGGGAAATACCACTACACACTCTATTAGTGTTGTTCCTCCGAAGGTATATGCTGGATATGTTTGCTCAGACTCGTTTTAACTTGACCAGAAAATGATGGAACATTAGTTCATTTTTAATATGATTGCTATAGGAATTATATTTCAAAAATGAAATGACAGGTGAACAGACCTGGTAAAATGCAAATGGGATTAAAATACTCAGGCGATGGCTAGTATAATTTGCTGTTACCTAATGACAAAAATTACTGGCTGAAGAAATGAGCTACTTAAACTATAATAAAATAAGTAAATTATTCTAAGGCTCCAAGTAGAAGAAATACATAACAAAGAGGTTGAATTTTTACACTGAACGTTGAGAAACCCCAGTTTTAGCCTCTTTGTTCAGAAACCCACTGAGTAACAGTGTCTACGATACAGTGGGTAAAGCAAGGCAAAACAGCACTGTATAACCACACTTAAATATAGAAAATCTGGTTGAAATCAAGAGACAATGGCATTGCTTGAGAAGAGATGGTGGCTCTGTCACTTGACTCATACTGCCAGCACTAAAGCAAAAATAACAAACTCATGGGTCAAATTTCTAAGCAGAGGTCTGGCCATCAAGATGTGGATGAGAGAGAAATTATCAAACTATTAACTATAAAAGAGTTTATAATCCCTTGGTCTAAATGTCAGTCTGCCTGCTTCAACCTACATCAATGCCATACTATGTCAGCATTCATATCAGCCATCATTTGTCTAATTTTAAGTAGAGATGCCTAATTAATTTTCTCAATAGACGATGCTTTGATGAGTTTCTTTGCCCAAATGATCAGTCGTAATTAGTAATTCTGGTTACAAAAAATATGCAGAAGGCATTTAAAAATCACTATTATGAGACATTAACCAGGCTCTAACTATAATATTGAATACACTTTTTAAAATAATGGCTATTTTTATGCATGTCTTTTTATATTTCCTTAAATACATTTTATTCTCCTTAGCAAATGGATTCTTCACGGCCAAGTTACAAACCTAGGACCATATCATGTATAGAGATAAAGTTATCATGAGATCAGTATGGTTCTCAGAAGTTTCATTTTTTTCAAAGGTTGGAACAAATGACTCATCAAAGTTATACTAATTTTCACAGCAGTGGGCAGTATATCTTTATGCACAGAAGTCTGGTGTGAAATGCATTTAGTCAGGCTGGGTGATGATAATTCCAGTAATGGGGAGGGGAAGGGGATTCCTCTAATCTATGTTGCTTTGAAAATCAGATACATCAAAGATCATTATTTCTATACAATTTCCTGAGTAACTGCAGAGTGAGTATCATTGAGACTTCAACCAAATTGTTTGATTACAATAAAATGAACCAATTTACTAGTTTGTCTCCATTTTTTCCCTCATTGCTAAAAAGAAAAATAAGAATGTAAGGGTTGATAGTTGCATAGTGCATATTATCACTGAATTTCTGGACAGATTATGGAAATAGCTCTTAATTGATATGCCCCAGCGTACAATATCATCCCTCTATTCTCTTGTTCATTTGTGTTATTTTTATTTGATTTTAACCCAGCAGCCACTGTCTGCATTTGTCCTTTTCATGGTTTAAAAAAGTCACAGGCAAACATTCTTTATTGGGGCAAGCATCTAGATGACTTGACAAATTTGCACCTGAACCTTATCAAGTCAGCAAATGGTTCTGCATGATTACCAAGAGTCTCGTTACATTAACCTCCTTGCTTCATTTAGAGCCCAGACCAAACACTATGAAACAAAAATGAGTAATCCTTTGAACTGAGTAAAGAAATTCTACCATATTCAGTTTCTTGCTAAGTGCATGTTCAAGTGATGATACTAACAGAAAATGTCTCTTTACTCTGTGAGTCCATGTGCCACAAAATAGTATTTTTCAAAAGAGGAGCTATTTTTCCATGAAATGTCAGCCTCTCATGACCAGTACAACAATTCAGAAAATGTAAAAGAAGTTTCAATATTTATTTTCAGACTGTGCTGCTCACCTTTTACGCCTGAAAGCAATGACAGCTGTACACAATAAACAAATCCTTTTATATAAATCGGAATTCACATACATCTCAAACGGCTCAAAATAAAATAAAATCTGCCTGACCCTCTTGGTAGGATTTGATCCTCTAAACCGAAAGGCTGAATTTTGCATACAAGTTTTATCAACATAGGGTAAATTTTTCCCTATACATATATCTTTGTCTATAAGTGGATATGAAGATATACATATATTTATGTTAGTAATTTGGGCATATAAATATTTATGTACTACATATAGATTGTTCTGCACTGCATTATTTTTCTTAAAAAGAGATTGACACTTTTCCTAATACTACTTTTAAATGCCTCTTTTGTTTCACTTTTTGATTGTCTTTCAGTGTACCAAAAAATAATCAATTTGAGGACATCATATTTCCATAATTTCTATCTCTATTCTCATGTTTTGAAAGTCTTTGAGTCTTAGGGCACATACTATTATTTGCATTTTACGAATTGGAGTACTGGAGTGAAGGCAGATTAAATGAGTTGGGAAAGAATATGAGTCAGGCATTCTGACTCCCAGGTTAGGGTTCTCCCCTTGTCTCCTGCTGGTGTGCATTAAAGACGTTGCAGTGTTAGCATTAATAAAGTCATCAATATTAGTTACACTAGGGCTTCAATGTGGTACCGATAAAATCCAGTTATGGGTCAGTATAACATCCCTATCTGTGGCAATTGTCACTCTTAACCCTGGTCTCTTCTCTCGTTTCCATCTTAGACCAAAATGAGGACTTCCCCACATAGTGAAAAGACCATATTCAGATTCTCATTTCACTGCTCTCATCGTCATAACTCTTCAGTTGCTTGTTTAATTACTGTAACTGGCCTGTGGTTGTAGACTGCCCTATACAGGTCTGTATGAAGATTTACATTTACTCATGAAGTGGTTTAACCACTTTGCAGAAAACACCTGTAACCCCATCAATCACCTTAGTGGGCTAAGTATGTATTGCTGAGCCTCCATGCCTGCAGGTTGCCCTACAAAGCCCTGAAGGTCACGCATTGGTTATCCAGACATCATCAATTTTTTGAATACATATGAATTAAAATTTGGCAAAGCATGTTTATTCCCTATACAACAACTTTTATTTCCAGATATTTTTATAAAGTAACATGAAGTGATAATACTGACAGCCTTTTTATGTTTTATGAAGTGCCTTTTTAAAAAATTGGACAAAAGTTTCATCTTACATACATCTAAATATCACAAATCCTTTTAATAAAATCTCTCTTAAAAATATTCTTTCATCATCAAAGGATCCTTAGATTAGAACCCCTGAATGCCAAAACAGAAAGAAAAAAAAAGAAAGTTTTAAAGACTTTGAGGAGATGCTAATGTTAATTAAATCTCTTTTATCTGGATTGATTAGTGTAATTCATTATTCACTACTCCTCTGGACAGATGTGTTAAATTACAGTGATATAGAACACTACTGAGAGCTTATTTGATCCCATTTCTTCAGGATTTAAAATATCCACACTTGAAATTACAAGATAACACACAGATTTCTAAGGTGTTTTCCTTGGTCAACATTTTTTAATATATTCAAGCCCAGATGGTTTTGATTGTCTTATTTTGGAGAGTTTCTGCTAATTATTTTTAATTATTTCAATTTTAGAAGTATTACTTTGTAGTTTCAAAGGATTGGAATATGAGAACCTCTGAAAGTAAACAGCTCACTCTAGATAATTTACAGATACCTTTTATTAAAAGGGACATTAGTAAATTTTACTTAAAATCAAAACCGATGAAGCTTAAAAACAGTTTAACAAAATGCAATGAAATCAAGAGATTGCTTAGGAGCAAATCACGTTGATGATATCCACTTGCTATTATTAAACAGTTTTCCCTACAGGGATATTGGACCAAAATTCAAATTACAACAAAAAAAACCTTAAAAAAAACATAATTTCCTTAAAAGTAGATTATTTTAATTGACAATAAACTTCTAATGCATTTGCAAATAATCCTTTAATATATGATTTAACTGTGCAAGAATCAAACATATGGATCTCATTTCCCCCTGTAATACACATGGTTTTAAAAATTAAAGGAAATATCTTTAGTAAAATGTGTTGCAGACTCAATTACACCTTCTAATATTTGAAAAATAGTTTGATGTGTTTTATAAATGCAATATGTGCTACATTCCTAATCATTACTCAATTGCACATCTCCTCTCTCATATCTTTTGAATGGGTTGAAGTGATGATAAGTTCTTCAAGATGAAACAAAGGCATGCCCAGTAACATATGAACCACACTGGCATTTCCAAGAGTAAAGAAAGATCTGGATGAGCTGCTGGCCAATTCCTGGGTGAGAACAGACAACAGGCGGGGAGGCCTCCTGCGAGAATCGGCCTCACCCCAGAACCAGCTTTTCACACTCCTTGGTGGCCAATGTCCCTGCCTCTATGTCATTGGCTCACTTTTGGCCAAAACAGTCTTATGGAATCCTCTGTTCTCATTGGTGACTTTTTAAATGATCTAGACATTATTATGAAGCTATAATTAAATTTCTCAGTAGGCTCTTTTATCTTATGCAGGTTGAACACCCCTTATCTGAAATGCTTGGGACCAGAATTTGGACCCAAGATTTCAGACATTTTCAGATTTTGTAATATTTGCATATACATAATGAGATATCTTGGTGGGGGTCAGACCCAAGTCTAAACATGAAATTCACTTATGTTTCAAATATGCCTCATACACATGGTCTGAAGGTAATTTTATACACTATTTTTTAATAATTTGTGCATGAAACAACGTTTGTGTATATTGAACCACCGGAAAGCAAAGGTGTCTATATCTAACAATTTTCCACTTGTGGTGTCATGTGGGAACTCAAAAAGCTTGGAATTTTAGAGCATTTCAGGTATCAGATTTGGGAATGTCAATGTTCAGCTTGTATCACTAAACACTAACAGCATCAGGAAAGAAGGAAGGGAGAAAAGGAGGGACAAAAAATTCAGAATGACTTCACTTTCACCGCCACTCCCTAAGTGCTCAGAAGGCTGGTAAGTAAAGCTGTCTTCTTGGGCTGTTTCCTTGGGATATAAAACTTAGTGACCTCTGCCACCCCTTCCCTACAAGGAGTCAAAAGTCAGACCACTCTGATAAGATGCACAGAATGCCAAACTTCTGTTTTTAATAATGTAAAAATTATCAGAACACAAATTATAGAGGAGTGTTTAAATCACAGACTGATACATCCTTCTTCAACTTGGTAGGAAAGACATTTTACAAGATGTGTTAGAGTCATTAACAGCATCTGAATACCAGGCCCTCCAGCTCCCCATATCCTCTGAGCTTTGTTCTGCCTCAAATTACATTGGGACTGCTGCTCTGAGTTCACTAATTCAACTGGATCCTTTGTGCCTAGGTTGTTAGCATAAGGACTGATCTTGAATTATAGTTCCTATAATCCTCACGTGTCGTGGGAGCGAACAGGTGGAGATCACTGAATCGTGGGGGAAGCTTTTCCCATCCTGTTCTTGTGATAGTGAGTTAGTTCTCATGAGATCTGATGGTTTTATAAGGGGCTTCCCTCTTCACTGGGCACTCATTCTCTCTCCTGCCGCCCCATGAAAAGGTGCCTTCTGCCAGGGTTGTAAGTTTCCTGAGGCCTCCCCAGCCATGTGGAACTGTGAGTCAATTAAACCTCCTTCCTTTGTAAATTACGCAGTCTCAGGTATGTCTTTATTAGCAGCATGGGAACAGACTAACACAAGGACTAATTGTAGATTTGGCACAACTCTGAAAACACTTCCTGTCGGTGTTCCAGGTTTCTTCTCTCAACAGGCTGACAAATTCTAATACCTTTAAATATGCCTATTATCTCCTAAATTTTTAAATCTGTATTTCTCATGTAAGTTTGATTTTATGTAGTATACATTAATATTGACAACTTCTATATAAGAATATCTATACTTCCACAATTTTTAAATGTCTTCAAAAGCAGCAATTTTGTTCCTATAATTTTCATACTTTTTGACATGACTTAGAAAAAGCTATCCTGAGTTTTGCTAACTATTTAACCTGGGTTTTAAAAAGATATCATTATTATTACTGTTGTTTGACTGCCACCAAACACATACACACACACACACACACACACACACAGCAGTATATACATACACATACATCCCATGAAAAATAATTTCTCAATTTTGGGTGGGGAAAAATTATACAAATTGGCTTTTTGAAAACAGGGTAAAATATGTTAAATACTGTATATAAACAAAACCATGATTTGTAGTCTAATTGACAAACTAAGACTACAGCGTGCAAAGACATCATTGCTTGGCTTATGAAATTACTTCCTATTCCAGATATTAGTAATATGGCATGGTAGTAAAGATTGTCATTTTTCCCAGTTCAAGAAAAGAGTATCTGTCTGCGTATTTACTTTTTAATCTTTATATAACTGAAAGACAATTCATTAATTAAAAATACAGTGTCTTAAAATGAAGAAGCTATGGGTAATAGGATTACCACTAATTTGTACTTTCCTCTCTGTATATTTTAAGTTTCAAAATTCTTTACAACAGCATGCATTATTGCAGGGATAAAGACTAACGTGCATAAGAAAACTCACCGGAACTCACTGGACTTAAACCTCTCCCTGTCCCACTATGTAATCCAGTCCCAATCCTGGTGGCTTCCATTCATTTCCTCAAAGGGGCCTTTACCACATTCAGCCTAAGAGCCTCTGCAGCTCTTATTCCCTGTGCCTTGAAGCTTCTCCTTCTACTCCCTCTTTACTTAGTTAACTTCTATTTGAACCTTCAGCTCAGTAAAGATATTACTTTGCCAAGAAGGCCTTTTCTCATTTCCCAGACCATATAACAACCTCTGATAAAGACTCTACATTATCCTCTACTTCCCTGGGGCAGCATGATTGAAATATCTACTAGTACATTATGTTCATTATTATTGTACTTATCTAAGCCATCAACTCCACTAAGCTGTTTTGATCAACACTGTGTCTCCAGCACTTGGCACACAGTAGGCACTCACTGAATATTTGTTGCCATAAATGGAGTGAATGTCTTTGTTATATGGTAAATCAGTTTTGAGATGTACGTATTTACTATATGATTCTTGGACATGTCTGAGGTTAGAAAAGTGCTACACAAATGCTCTATATAAATAGCTTCACAAAAATCTGACAAATATATGAAATACAAGGGTTCATATCAAACAGTGTCTCCTATTACTGACATTACTGCAAGTGAATAAAGAGAATACCAAATGACTACAGTGTACATACTAAAGAATTTCATTTGTTGAGAGATTTCTGTTCATTAATCCTGATAAAACTATTAAATATTCTCTGTAGCTCAGACAAAGCAACTAACTACTGGTATAAATCTTCATAAGCCTCTAAAAGGACTTAAAGGACATAATAAACCCTATTTGTAAGACATACACATGATTTGAGGCTGGCTTAGTTTGGGTCTCCAATTAAAATTATTGCTAACTGCACTGCTGCCGTGCCCTAAGGGATTTTCTTCTGGTACTCCAACTCAGTGCCCCTGTTATTTTCTTGCACCATAAAACTACACCCTTTTAAATATAAAATCAGATGCACTTGCTTAAAAAAGCAATAAACTATATGTTTTAATCTGCCATTTGCAAGAAGCCCAACTTATTACAAATGTATAAACACAGCTCGCACAGTAAACTAACAACATTCAATACAAGTGTTGCCCTGAGAGAATATGAGCCTTTATGTACAGTTGTCAATTCTTGATTGTCCATATCTTAGATTATCCACTTTGTGAGTTTTCCAAAAGGAATGTGAAATTGTAAGTGGGCTTTCTGTAACCTATTTGCTGAGTTATGTACCCCTCCACTCCATAAGTTGTTTCTGGGGTTTAGGAATGCCAATTAAATATTAATCAAGTGAAGAGAAATATCAGGATGTGAGTCAATGTAATAACAGCACCCGTATCTATCCAAATATATGAAAACATATATAAGGTCTCAAGTTAAATGTTTTAACTTTTTGTATTACTTGCAGTTTGGGATTATTCACAAAAGTGATCTGTAGTCTGTTATTATGTGTAACTAAACAGAGACCGCACATGTAATTTCTCACATTCACCAAACTGTGTACCTGTCCCTTTTGGCTTTTGGGTGTTTTGTTCTTTGCCAATAATGAAAATTGGCATGCCACCATTCCAAGCAAATCCACTGTGTTTGGGTGAGACCATTTGTCATATCAGTTTAGATCTGTTGGTCATTTCTCATTGGTCTGCAGCAATGCTGATATTCATCTGTTAACTCCCTAATGAATTACTGATAGCAGCCCATAGTAGCTCAAGCCCAGATGAACTCATCTCTTATTTTCTTGAGAAAATTGAGGCCATCCTTTGCGACCTTACCTTAACATTTTGTTTTTCTCAACCGCAAAATTTCAACTTCCCCTGTTTTTAGCTCTTTTCTATGAGAAAAAAAGAATCATTCCTTGTTCAAGGCTAACTAGAGATAAATAAGATAGGAAAAAATAGGGCAGATGGGAAGGCTGTTCAAGCAGGGATGAGCAGTGCTAAACCCTCTTCCACCATAGCAGGCAATCAATAGGTAATACCAAAAAATTTAAAATCAAAATGTAGCAAAATGAGCGTATTGTTTAGAGATTTGAATTAATTACCTAAAGAACCATGTAAAAGAGCTTAAAGTGATTATCTCCGTGGAAGGGGGAAAAAGGGATGATGGCAGTGATTTTTCTGTGTAAAATATTTGATTATTTAAACTGTGTTTATGCATAACTTTAAAACTAAAATATTCCTTCATTTTAGTAAAAATTAATCTCCCTATTTGCTCTGTTCTTCTTATATTTAAGGAGAGTAAGTGGAGAAAAAATTGGCAAGAAGCTTTTCTTTTTTCACTGTAATTCATTAGATCAGCTAAGTTGGGAGGAAGGGAAATTAAGGAATTTTTCATACAATACATACCTGCTCTCTTCCTAGGTTCAAATCATACTGGGGGCGGGGTAGGGGATTCAGAATCTGGGAAGACAGGATGAGGGGGGTTGGTATGAAAATTTTCCCCAAGTTATTCTGATGGATCCCCCTTAGATAAGGACCTTTCTCCATGCTAAGGACAATTTTAGCAAAATAGTCTTAGGTTTGCCTCTTCAGCTCAAGGGAAAGGAATTTTTGTTTCTTTCACCTTCTACTTCACAAAGCTTTCAAATTCTGATTGTCCTATGAAAAACAATGTAAAAATATTCACTTCAAAACATTTGGTCCCAATAAATAATATCACTTGGATTTTATGTTCACAGGCTGTAAAAACTTCCTAGTAAATGTTCAATCCAAAAAATAACTTTGCAGTAAATTTTACTTAATTCGATTTCACTGAGGGTGGCTTTATTAGTACACATATAAAAGAATGAAAATGAGAGACTAAATTGGTCCTTCGCACCTCACCTTTTTACCTTTCCATCAGCGTCAAGAAATAAACTCAAAAGCAAATGTGAGAAAATGTTCATCTTTTTTGTCTACGTATTGAATTCAAAATTTTCCTAATTCAGTGGTTTCAGAATAGGTGCATATTGGAGTTCTGTTCTTTCTTTTTTGTTTTGTTTTTTGAGATGGAGTCTCACTCCGTCGCCCACGCTGGAGTACACTGGCATGATCGTGGCTTACCACAACCTCCGCCTCCCAGATCTGGCAATTCTCCTGTCTCAGCCTCCCAAGTAGCTGGGATTATAGGTGCCCACCACCATGCTTGGCTAATTTTTTTTGTATCTTTGTCACAGACAGGGTTTCACCAGGTTGGTCAGGCTGGTTTTGAACTCCTGACCTCAGGTAATCCACCTGCCTTGGCCTCCGAAAGTGCTGGGATTACAGGTGTAAGCCACTGCACCCAGCCATTCTTTTCATTTAAAGTAACATTCCTGACAAAGTAACACTGATATTTATTTAACACTGAGCTATTACAGTTAATGATTTGGGTTTATTTCTTACATATTTTAATCATTCCCTTTGATTGTACAGGAGCATTTATTCTTCTTTCAATGCTTTAATCTGTTCTCCAGCAAGATGATGGCAATCTATGAATCAGGAAGCTGGCCCTCACTAGACACCGCATCTGCCAGTGTCTTCATCTTGGACTTCCCAGCCTCCAGAATTGTGAGAAATAAATAAATAAATGTTGCTGTTTAAAAAACAACAACAAAAAAGCAACTTTAATCTGTTATCCAGGTAAGCACCATTCTAGTCCTTCTGCCAAGTAGTAAGTGCTATTGTGGCAGATATAGTGGAATCTGGAGGCCAAATCCTGATTCAAATCTTGTTCTCAGCATTTGAATGCTGAAGCTGAATGACTTTGGACACATTATTAAGCCATTCTTAACATTTTTAAATGCTTTAAAACAGGGGTCCCCAACCCTTGGGCCTCAGACCGGCACCAGTCCGTTGCCTATTAGGAACTGGGCCACACAGCCGGAGGTGAGCAAGGGACGAGCATTACAGCCTGACCTCTGCCAGCTGGCATTAGATTCTCATAGGAACACGAACCCTGTTGTGAACCGGGCATGCAAGGGATCTGGGCTGTGGATTCCTTATGAGAATCTAATACCTAATGATCTGAGGTGGAACACTTTAATCCTGAAACTAGCCGCATCCCCGGCCCTGTCCACAGAAAAATTACCTTCCATGAAACTGGTTCCTGGGTGCCAAAATGATTGGGGACCACTGCCTTAAAAAATTAGCGCCAGCATATACATATAAGTAAAGTGCCCTATGTAGGGCATTCCCTTATCTGGCCAGCTTGGTTTCTGGCCATGAATGGTCTATACCTTGTTAGGCATGCACAATGTGAAAACACCATGCTTCAACTGATATTTATTTTACATCTACTATTTTCACAGATACATAAGTTGTATTCAAAAGTATCATATCCATATATAATGTAAGAATTTTTCTTAAAGTGAGGAAAGTATGAATAACACGTAATGCAATGCATCAACATTTTTTACTTTGCTTAGTTTGCATCTTTGTAAAAACTCTGTGGAGCCCCACTGACCAGGTACATTATTTGGCCCTGGATAAAAAAAAACCTTGGGTAAAAACCCACAGAAAGGAGATTACCATATGTATACAAAGAATGAGATGTCTGCAAAGCTGAATTTATTTGGGGAATTAATGTAGATTTATCACTGTTCTTGGCATCAGAAACAGGAAGTGAGAGACTATCTTTACAGTACCTAGAAAGTAAGCTTTGGTCTGGCCTCCCCACATGTGAACCTGAGGACTCTGGGAGGAGATAACCATGTGCAGAATTCTCATGTCACACAGGGTGAAAAAATGCCTTCAGGTGAAGTACAGAATACCTGCAGATGTTTTTCATCACTGACTTGGCATTACCCTCTAACACAGACCAAGCAGGTATCCTTATACCTCTCAATTCTTTCGTCAGGCTAGGCATTTCCCACTATATTCGTACATTTAACCAGTTTGGGTGTGTTTATTATTGTGAAATTTACACAGATCACAATCAAAACCCAAACAATTCATTTAAGATACTATGACAGAACTTTCCAATTACAAACCTCAAAACAAATACTGTAGAGTAAGCAAAGTTTTCAACAATGTTTTTGTATTTTCAATCTCTAAAGAAATTAAAGTACTTTAGTTAACACATCCTTTACATTTCTGTCCACACTAGTAAGTAGATTATATCATACTGATTTTAAAGCTAAAGAAGAGAGATGAGCTATGCACTGCCCTGCCTCACCATGAAATGTATAAACCTATATTTTCTACTGTGGCACTAATATCTTGATACTTTCCTAATTCTTTAACCTAAAGGATATTTTTCAAAATATGCACACTAGAATATAAGTATCCCTCAAAAGGCAATCAATGTTATGTAAAAAGATAGTTCTGCAATCAAGTAAATTTAGTAAATATTGGAAATAAGGTTCAAGAAGCTATTTTATGGCAGAATCTGAACAAATCTTTCACAGGCAAATGGCACTGAATCCCTAAGAGGTGATTATTACATAGCGTTTCCAAACCCAAAGTACATATCTCGACAAACCATTTCTTACTGTCTTCTAGAATATCTGTTAACTCCAGAACAATAGTTCTCAAAATGGGGCCCCAGAGCCCAGAGCTTCAACATCACCTGGGAATTGAATCCACATGCTCCTTCAGGCTCCTCCCAAAACCACCTGAATGAGCAGTTCTAGCAGTGAGGTCTGGCAATCTGTGTCAGAAGCTTCCAGGTGATTCTGATGCACACTCAAGTTTGAGAACCACAGATATTCTAGCAAGACCATTCTCTTCCCAAGAGTAAAAGCATGGTTTCCATAATTATCTTAGAAAGAAAAGGTTTTCAAATTAAAGTGAGTCCTTAATAATAGGCAGCTTTAAAAATATATCATATTTTGTCTTTTTTAACATAAATCTATTATGATTTTTTAAAATAAGTGTTGCATATATTTTAGGTATACAACATGATGTTATGGGATACCTATAGACAGTAAAAAGGTTACTACAGTGAAGTAAATTTACATATCCATCATCTCACATAGTTACCCATTTTTTGTTTTTGTGGCAAGAGTAGCTAAAATCTACTCATTTAGCATGAATCCCACATATAATACAACTTTATTACCTATAGCTCTAGATGTGTTCACTCTACATATCTGCTACTTTGTATCCTAAATATACCCACTGCTTTACAAATTATATAAAATATTTTTCTTTGCTTTATTATTTTACTGTTTATCCTTACCCAGGCAAAATTCGTGACACTAATTAAAAAAGAATTAACTGGTTTTATTGTACATGAATAAGAATGAAAACATCACTTAGCAATTAAATGATCCACATGACAATGATAAACACAAATAAAAACTAATGTATCAAAATGTCTTATAAAAATATTTCTTTATGATATATTTAAAGTAGTCAAAATTATGGAAACAGAAAGGAGAAAGGTGGTTGCCAAGGGCTGGATGGAAGAAAAAGGGAGAATACATGTTTAATGGGCATAGAGTTTCAGCTGTGCAAGATGAAAAAGTTCTGGAGGTCAGCTGTACAACAATGTGGATATACCTAATAGTACTGAACTGTACATTTAAAAATGGTTAAGATGGCAAATTTAATGTTACGTATTTGTTACCACAATTAAAAATAAAACAAACTTTAAAAAAAAAATCTCTATTCAGCTCACACAATGAAACTGAATCACTGTGGCACTTTCTATCTGGAATTAGGTATTTATGTTCTATTTCCCTCTGCGGCACTTGTTGTCTAAAATAATAAGATCCTGAAGCAAATGTTTTGCAAGATAAACTGTAAAGCCAGTAACGCAAATATAAGGTTTACCAGCAAATTATTACTGTTGAAAACAAATATTATTCCAGTATCCATATACTCTTTCCAGGAACTATAGTAAAGAGGGAAAAGATATTTAATTCACTGGGATATAATATACACTTATTTTCAAAATAAGGAATATGATTAAAAAGAGAAGGGCACAGCATCAAGGGACTAAACTCTAATTTTATGGTAGGAAAGCAAACACAAAAACCCCTAATTTCAATAAAAGAAAATTTCTCCCATCATTTATTCAAAAAGCTTCTATTGAGTTCTAGGCACTCAGCTTCTAAAGAAATGTGATTCCTGACCTTAGGAAACTTATAGTACATTGAAAAGATATTTACCACAATAAAGTTATGTTTAGTTGAACAATTATTCTATTTTTAAAAAGTTAAAGTTAATTACTAAATTGAATGTGAAAAAAACAGTTTAACCACTGTCTTTGTCCACAGAGTAGCTTAAACTCATTTTTCAGTCTCTAGAAATCTCTGAGCATTTCAAATTCAAGCTCAGATGGGGATTTGAGGAATTGGGTTATAATAAAGACACCTTGGTTTAGTCTGATGAGACAAGATTTTTGTGAAGTGAAAGCATTTATTATAAGCTTTTAATGCCTCCAATATAATCTCACATTTCTGTACCAGCATTCATCATTTCTATTTGTATAGTGTCTGGCAATTTATAAAGCACTTTCCTTGACATTATTTCACTTGATCCTTACAACTCTTAATTAGGTTGGCAGATGTTGTCTTCATCGTTTTATAGATGTGATGCTGAGACAGAGGGAGATTAAATTGATTGAGTAATGGTCACCAGTCTAAATTACTTGTAAAACCAGCACTAAAACCAGGACTTTCTTTCACCTCAGTAGTGTATTCGTAAATTCCTTCACCCACGGTAAAATTATTTGCAACACATCATAAGTAATGTAATAATAAGAAGAAAATGATGTATTTAGGAATCGGCAGAGGGCTTATAGGAAATGTAATAGGGAGACAATTTTGAGGAAAAATTTCCCTCCCTGGGGTTCTCTTTCTCCCAAAGAAACCATGTAATGACTCCATTTCTGGTTTCTGACTATTTTAGAAGCATTGATTATAATCTCTACTGCCTCAAAAACTGTCGAAATACAGGGTTTTATTTGTACAAGGCAGATTAAATGGACAGAAAATAGAAATTCTTTGCAAGTCACCTAAGAGGATAGCAGGAAAAGAAGTAAGCTGGAAAGAAACAAGAACCACACATCTAAGAAGCTCCAGGATGGACTGCGGCTGTTATTTACAGAATCCCTGCCCAGGGAGTGAGGTTTTCCCCAGGCCTCAGGCCCCACACATCCCAGGTACTCCCAAGGAAAGGGATAAAAGCCAGCAGCAAGCCACTGCCTGGTGGCTCCATGCACCACCTCCGTCCCCGAGTCCCAAGAGCTGGCTTACCCCCACCCTATATTTGTTCCTCTTCAAGGCTGCCTTCACACCCAGGCACACATGTGGCCAGGACTTCATGTCTTCCATCCATTCACAGGGATTCTTCTCCTGTGCCTCCATCACACACATACACACACACACACACACACACACTCTCTCTCTCTCTCTCTCTGAAAAGGCCAGAGCTTCTGCCATTTCTTAAGTTGTGTGCTCCTGACTAAACTCAAAGTACTTTACATCAGAGTTAAAAGGGATCCTTGTTAGTTCATTTGACTTTCTCAAAACCCCAAAATGAGCAAGTTTAAGCCCAGAGCTCAGTCTGTGACCAGGGAGAACCTTCCGGACTTTCTTTCTCATCTTCCCTCCAGTTGGGGCTCCATGCCTTTCCTTGACCCTTGCTTGACTAAGGGTAAATGGTTTTACCCTGGTCACTGAACATAAAATACTTAAAAATTCTCGCTGGGCGCGGTGGCTCACGCCTGTAATCCCAGCAATTTGGGAGGCCGAGGCGAGTGGATCACGAGGTCAGGAGATCGAGACCATCCTGCCTAACACGGTGAAACCCCGTCTCTACTAAAAATACAAAAAATTAGCCGGGCGTGGTGGCGGGCGCCTGTAGTCCCAGCTACTCGGGAGGCTGAGGCAGGAGAATGGCGTGAACCCGGGAGGCGGAGCTTGCAGTGAGCCGAGATCGCGCCGCCGCACTCCAGCCTGGGCGACAGAGCCAGACTCTTGTCTCAAAACAAAACAAAACAAAAAAATTCTCCTGTTATGGGCTAAACTGCATCCCTCCAAAATTCATATGTTGAAGCCCTACCCCCATTATCTGAGAATGTGACTGTATTTAGAGACAGGACCTTTAAAGAAGAGATTAGGTTAAGATGAGGACACGAGGGTGTGTTCTAATTGAACCTGACTGACACCCTTATGAGAAGAAGTTTGGATACACAGACACCAAGGATGCACACACAGGAGAAACCCCATTGAGGACAGGGAGAAGGCAGCCATCTGCAGGCCAAGGAGGGAGGCCTCAGATGATACCAAAGCTGCCTATACCTTGATCTCTGAAACTACAAGAAAATTAATTTCTGTCCCCTAAGCCATCTAGCCTGTGGAATTTTACTATGGCAGCTCCAGAAAACTAATATACTAATTGATTCCTGTGCTCCCACTTACATTATGTTTGAGGTCTGTTGAGATCCCTCTTTACTATCTAGTCAAACATAGTATTCTGAAGAATGAGGCTCTCTTCTCCTCATTTCCATGCCTCATAAAATTCCGTAAGGTCTAAAACAAAAGGATCTTTTTGTACATGTTGCACATGTGCACGTACTAGGATCAATGACAGAAAAAGCCATTTCATGTACCCAATTAAGATCTTAAATGAACCATTTTTAGAAAAATAACCATTAGAAACTTTAAAACAGTCTTCCCCCAATAAGATGAAAAGAGTTTCAATGAGTTACAGCATCTGTTTGCAACATGTCAGAGCTGGCAGACAGGTTAGTCTATAATCAGAAGAGGCTTTCTCAGTTTGGAAGCAGGACCTGTAATATTTCTCAATATTTTGCCCAGGTACTTAAATTCAGTAGGCTGGAATATGCACTCACAATTTTTGATATATAATCTTGTGATTCAGTCTTTCCAGTGTCTAACCCTAAATCCTTTCTAATTCTTTATATAACATTTTTTCCTTAGTCTTTTATGCAATCTTAGGTAAGACCCTAATTTGTGATATAACATTACTATGTTAAAGCACTTTGAAAGCACAGGAAATTATATCAAAATTAGAATTTGATGTATTACTAATATACATGTCCATTAACACTCATTCAGAAAATTTCAAAAACAGTGGATATATTTTTTGCACTATATTTACCAAAGCAATATTTCATACATTAAACCATTCTGATAGCATAAAATCATAGACCACTTCTAAGGGAGAAAATCCTAATAAATAACTTGAATTATCTGAAGGCAGGTTCTATTTGTAATAGTTTTTCAGATGAAAATAGTCTCCTTTTGGAGCTCTGTATATGACATTTGATTTAAGATA
Source organism: Pan paniscus (assembly GCF_029289425.2). Classification (NCBI taxonomy): domain Eukaryota; kingdom Metazoa; phylum Chordata; class Mammalia; order Primates; family Hominidae; genus Pan; species Pan paniscus. The sequence goes on along the minus strand of NC_073263.2, from coordinate 94,812,325 downwards.
CCTAACAAAATGCCTAGTATGTAGTAACCATGTAATATATAAATAAGTGAATGAATATAGCAATACTGTAAATGTTTCAGAATGAAATCTCTCTGTGGCAAAGGATCATGTCCTCTTTTGAAATTCATTCATTATAGCATAAAATTCAATATATTGAGAGTAGAAGAATTATTTTTTGTATTGATACTTAAAGGACACTTAAGGGGGCAATAAATCATTCATATCACTTTCCGAATGAACCTACCACATTCCCCCAATGACACATTACTCATTGTTTATGTGGCATTGCTCACCAAAATGAATACCTTAGGGACTCCATAATACAATACCCTAAATGCAGTTCATGTTTAGTAGATAATGATTGAATGAATTAACAAATACATCTGTAGGTGACTACTTTTTACCACTCGCTTTTAAAGTTTTAAATTTCTTAAGCTGTAGGAAGACAGCTTAACTCATTTCCCTTAAAAAATGAGGCAATCAGTCAGGTGCAGTGGCTCGCGCCTGTAATCCCAGCCATGGCGGGTGGATCACGAGGTCAGGAGTTCAAGACCAGCCTGGCCAACATGGTGAAACCCCATCTCTACTAAAAATACAAAAATTAGCTGGGCATGGTGGTACGCGCCTGTAATCCCAGCTACTCAGGACGCTGAGGCACAGAATTGCTTGAACCTGGGAGGCAGAGGTTGCAGTGAGCCGAGATCGCACCACAACACTCCAGCCTAGGCAACAGAGCGAGACTGTCTCAAAAAACAAAAATAAAATAAAAAAATAAAAAATAAAAATGAGGCAATCAATCAGTTGATCTTAAAGGGAGTATCATGCACAGAAATCCACAACATCAAAATACGTAAAATTTCTATGATAAACAGTAAAGTTTTGATATGTACAGTACTTTTTTGTCTGTTTGTTTGTTTTTTGAGACGGAGTCTGGCTCTGTCGCCCAGGCTGGAGTGCAGTGGCGCAATCTCGGTTCACTGCAAGCTCCGCCTCCCGGGTTCATGCCATTCTCCTGCCTCAGTCTCCCGAGTAGCTGGGACTACAGGCGCCCGCCATCATGCCCGGCTAATTTTTTGTATTTTTAGTAGAGACGGGGTTTCACCGTGTTAGCCATAATGGTCTCGATCTCCTGACCTTGTGATCCGCCCACCTCGGCCTCCCAAAGTGCTGGGATTACAGGCTTGAGCCACCGCGCCCAGCCTATGTACAGTACTTTTTTAACTTTTAGGCAAACGAGTTCTATCAGCAAAGGATTGTATGTCTATTATTATAACTGAAATAATGCTAATGGATTATGTGTTCAATGTTTATAATCTCTCTCTTAAAGTGCAATTCTGTTTACCTAGATATGATTCAGACTATATTTTTGTAAAAATCACTTGGAAAACATATTCCTAGATGTCAGAGAGAACTAAAAGGTTTTTCCTAGCCCTCAGGAGACAATTTGCCTTTCTAGCATACAGTGTATTCACATTTGACTTTACAGGTTGCATTTCAGGTCATTTCGGCTTTTGTTGCATTTCAGCTTTTGTTGAGAAAGGTAAAAAACTTCTTTTCCTTAAACACTGCCTATTTTTCCTTTGTCCTACATTTTTAATGAGAATAAAACCTACCACCTTACTGCATTTTATGGATAATCAAACACCAGCTTTTTCAAATCCTAATAGAAAGAAGCATAATTCTGTTTCCGCAGCTGGGAAATACAAATGTTCCTGAACTGCTGGTATCTAACATGGAAATAAAGTTGGATAAGTCAGTGGATAGGCACAGGCATAGAGGGTCTGAATTCTGTGGTCCACTGTCTGTTCAGAGATTCTCAGCTATTGCCAGTGATAAAATATATGAATATTTATAACCTCATTTACTGAATCACTCACAGACATTATATCCAAATAAGAGTAGAACAAATTGTTGGAGCTCCACTCTGATATCTTACATGAATTATTTAATAATCTTCAAAACCTGGATTTTTGTATTTCAACAATCCATATTTTGCAAAACACTATGACTCCATTCTAATCATACCATTCAAACATTTTCTAAGTTATATATATATATACACAGACAATGAATCACCTCATTCTTCAATTTCCTCTCAAATTTCAGTGCTTAAAATTTTTCACATTCATTGGTCTATAAATTATTTCTCAAACGGAGTGACTATCATTGGAATTTTTAAAAGGCAAGTTAGAATGTAAAATAAATTCATATATCATGGTTAAATCCCTAACCAGTTTTAGTTTTGTTTATCTTATTCATTTGGTAAATCTGCAATCTAAAGACAACTTACATATTCCCAAAGCTAAGTCATTAAAATTACAACTGAACTATAATTATCTTATTCAAACTAGTCACATTTCAGAAATAATATGCCCCAAAGTGGTCTAGTTTATACAATCCAATTTACCCCATTATCAAATGAAGAATTCATATCAATAAAAAACTACAGCTTATTTTTCCCTTATACAAGCAAAAAAAAAATTAACTACCTCTTGATATTCAATAAATGACTATAATCCCATCAGCACAGCACAAAACAAACTTAACTCCAGAATCTATAAAACTTAAGATGTAATGTCATATAGTTTATTAGTTATGATTACTGCAAGTAACTAAAGGAGTTAATTAATGGTCTGCCATGGTAGTCAGCAAGTCTTGGTTCTTTATTCTGAAAAGCACTATAATTAAATTTTAACAGTCTATGAAAGGAAAATCAGTTCTTTGTCTACCAAGTATTACTATTTCTCATTATAAAACATCACTTGGAATACTCAAAAGGTTGGGATATTTTATTCATATTTCTTTCCAAATTCTATGATATTCCAGGCAAAATTCACTTCTGTATCTAATAAAATTACTGATTTGCTCAGGCTCAAGAAAAAGCTGAGTAAAGTAAATATTTAAACCACTCACTTGATCGTCCTCAAGAATTCTAAGCATGGTTGTATTATTTACTTATACAGTCCCTTTCCAGTCATATATCTTACTTTTAGATCTCTGTGTAAGAGTACATCTATACTCTAAAGCTGTATCTGATATATGTCACGCCTTCATTTTATCAACTGTCTTAGGGTTTATCTAGGATGTAATTTTGATAGTCAAAGATGTCTGAATACTTTTGCCTTAAACCTTAGTTGTTTCAGAATGAAAAGTTTTTCTTCAGTGTTTTCCAGACAATACCTTCACTGTCTTGGGGGAGGGCAGGCAGCACAGGGAGACAAATAGAAGATTTGATCATTAAACCAATGTTTTGTAACTTAGTTGAGTTAAAATTACACAAAGCAGAAGATAAAGGTCAAGAGATAGGAGGTCTACAGTGGAGTAGAACTTTCTTTCCCTAGCCCTAAAGTAGAGACATTTCTGTTAGAATACGCCAGGCCTCTCCTGCTCTGTCAGTCAATTCTACCTAGGGAAGGAGGAATTATTATTAGAAGTAGGAACCAGGCTTGCAACACAAACACTCCGTGCCCCTTGAATGAATTTGCTTTCTCTTCTGCTTTTTGCCCAGAAGGAACACAGCAGAGGCTTCTGATTGTCCAGATGTACCATTAACTACGGGTGCAAGTCTATTAAATTCTGCTGGAAATTGGCAGCAAGCCCTTTCAACCTAAGATCTAAATACAGACCTACAATCAGCTTTAATCTCCATTTGTCACTTTAATCTCCATTTATCTGTCTTTTCTATACTGCTTCTCATTTGGTGCTAAACTATGGAAGTGAAGGAGAGGCAGTGTTGTTGTTGACTCTGTAAAGCTCAAAAGTTTACATATCACACTGGGGGGATTGTCCACTTGGAGCTTTTTTTTTTTTTTGAGGAAAATAAACAGAAATTTTAAAAGAAGAAAAATGTGAAAATGCTAGGACAGAGATATAAAATATATGGGAGCCTGGTATAAAAGGCAGAAGAGGCTTCTAAATAAGGGATTCTGGAAATGCTTCAGTGAGAACTATAAGTAGAATTCAAAAGCATTTTGGATTTGGAAGCAATTTACAGAGAAGAGGAGAAAACATGTTCCAGGTATACAGAAATAAAACAATGTTTAGTTCTTTGTTAAGTGGAGTAAAAAGCACATTGCTTTATAATGTACACTCTCTGAACCCTTGATATTATATAAATATTATCTACATATCTATAAAGATATACATATGTAATTATGTACATGTATATATACACATAAACTCATATATTTAAACCTCAGAAAAAGTGAGAAACATACCATGTTTAATTGAGGAGAAGCAACATAAAATCTTAGGTGATGTGGGGCCTTTTTTTTTTTTTTTTTAAGGAGAAAAGGTCTCACTTTATCACCCAGGCTGGAGATTAGTGACAAAATCACAGCTCACTGCAACCCTGAACTGCTGGCCTCAAGCAATCCTCCCAGTTGAGCCTCCCAAGTAGCTGTGACTTCAGGCTCATGCCACCATGCCTGGCTAATTTTTTTTTTGAGAGCCATGGTCTTACTATGCTGCCCAGGCTGTGCTGGAATTCCTGAGCTCAAGCAATCCTCAGCCTCCCAAAGACTGGGACTCCAGGCAAGAACCACCATGCCCAGCTGTGTGGGGACTTTTAAACTTACTCATATCTCTGGTGTCATATACCACACATATTTCCTTTTTTTTTTTTTTTTTTTTTTTTTTTTTTGAGATGGAGTCTTGCTCTGTCGCCCAGGCTGGAGTGCAGTGATGCAATCTAGGCTTATTGCAAGCTCTGCCTCCCAGGTTCACGCCTCCACACCCCGTTAATTTTTTTTTTTTTTTTTTTTTTTGGTATTTTTAGTAGAGATGGAGTTTCACCGTGTTAGCCAGGATGGTCTTGATCTCCTGACCTCGTGATCCGCCCACCTTGGCCTCCCAAAGTGCTGGGATTACAGGCATGAGCCACCGTGTCCGGCCTACCACAAATATTTCTATACAGTTGGCTTCTGTTGATCTTCTAGCAAGTTATTAATTGAAACAGAAAAAGCAAAAGAAGGTGGGAGAAAGGCAGACAGAATTACAATAAGAAACACAGGACAATAGAATTGCAAAGGCCTTAATCTACTTATTTATTTGTAAGTTACTCTAGGGCTGCGAAATGTCATTGAGACATCATTATGGCAGTCAATATTCATTATATTGATAAATACAAAATTAGAAATCAATATCCAAATGTTCAGCTGATGGAATGAGAGATAAATGTCAGGTGGATACTCATTTCAAAAATTATAGGCTTTATACGTCTGTCTTAATATATCAAAATTTAGTTTGATTGTGTTTTCACTAATAGAACCCTGAAAAGTCAATACGACATTAGATTATTTCCAAACTTGTGACATGCCTCCAAACTTTTCATCGAGTACATAATCACTCTGAAAATAATATTGCTAGACAAATGCATCTTCTCTCTAGGTCAACTATGTCTTTCCAAACCTACCTTTAACCTGATTCTTCTCTGTTTCAATGATAAAACATTAATTTATTTTATATATTTTGTAAATTTAATAATTGTTACCTTATTTGTTTCAACTAAGTGTGAGTATGACAATCGTAACTAATGCTCCCCAGAAAAGACTTTAAAAGGGGAAGAAAAGAGGTTCTGACCTTGGCAAAGCTCCAGACAGGCTTCCTAGAGAACAGGAGGCTTGAGCTAAATTCGAAGAATGCACAGCAGGGAACTTGTTGAAGGAAAGGGAGGCAGAGAAGAGAGCATAGAAGTGGGTCTTGGGACACAGGGGCTTGTGGTCAGCAGGTTGGGAGTAGAAGGTTGAGCAATGATGTCTTTCTAGAGGCATTCCCCTGTCTGAACCAGGGGAATGACATTCTGAAAAGACCTCTCTGGCTTCCCTTAGGCAATCTTATCAAGCAAGCTCATATCCACGTGCTTCCAAAGAAGTCCAGTTTAGAAGCAGCAAACAGCACTACCATAAACATAGTCAAGTGCTTAGAGGAGGCATTCCACTAGTCTCTTTCCTAAATCCACCGAGAATTGGTCTTTACGTAGCAAGAAAGGATCCATCGACTCTCTTCCACACTTCATTTCCCTGCAGGCAGGAACTGTACTTGCAGATTCATTGCTGTATTCTCAGGCCCTGAAAGCCATAGCTCACATTCTGTAGCTTTTCTCACTGACTGGGGACTCAAATATTCATATTTTAATATTCTAAATGGAGATTATTAAAGACTTGTTTCTATAATCTCTACTTTGTAGATTGTCTATATGAACTGGGCAGAGTTTTCGTTACAGATCAACACACCTGTAAACATACAGGCGGGACCAGTCTTGACCAAATGGCATTGGAAAGTCTCCCTTCCAAGCACTACATACCAACTGCCTAAGAGTGTCTCAATGTATGTTCAACAACAGATAAATCTATTTTGCAAATAATCCTCTCATAATTATTTTTCCCTATAGAAATGCATATAACCCACTTTAAAATATTTTTATGATACATAAAATGCTAAAAATGAGCCCTGAGAAAACTATGCAAATATAATCATTTATTTTTAGATCAAAATGGATGCAATCTATATTAAGGGGCTAGTTACTAAGGTTACAATGAATGAGTAAATCAAGTAAAACAGTATTCAGTCTTAACAAGTATGGAAAACATGCTCAGCAACATATATCTCTACAGAGAGAGCTATAATGACACATTCTTTCCCCAAGAACTACATGTCTGCCCATCTAAGCATATATTTTTTTTTATCTGTCCCTAAAAAAATATAAAATCTCTTGTTCCTACAAGAAGATGAAAATGTAGGTATATGATCTAATAGCCTGTTACTTTGGCCAGGTCATATTGGCTTTGGATGGAAAGCAGTAGATAATACTTCAACAATATTTGGCATTGTTTCCCCAAACCAAAGACCATATAAAAATCTTAGTCCTACAATTCTGAAATTAGGCATTGAGAAAATTTATAGTGACTGAAAATAATATCACACATTTGTGTAGCTCTTTATAATCATAAAGGGCCTTCACTTATATAAGATCATTTAGAAATAAAACATCAAAGGTAAGGGCAAAGGAATTGAAGCTTCTAGCATGCAAAGTGAAAATTTAGCTGTAATTTCACATGAATCTTCCAATATATAAAGAGGAAAAGTGGCGTGAATTTCTTTATGAAGAATTAAAGTCTATAGTAAATTAAAAAAAAAAAAACCCTCTCCTGTGGAAAACGATGAATGAGTGATCCAAGAGATCAAGGTAGAATCTCCAATGCTTTTAATGGTGTTGCTGCATATCTTTTTGGAAGATCTATATTGGTCCAATCTTAAATTTTCATTTAAGAGAAAATTGCATTTCTAAAAATTTTTATCCTTAAATGAAATAGGTTGTAACAAACTTGAATTCATCAAGATCCTAAGAAGTAAATCTTCTTTATATTTACAAAGATCTAACATGTAAATCTCTACATTTTAATACTACAATATCACTATTAAAGGAAACCAGCACAGCTGGCTTTCGCTATTAGTGAACTATCATTACTCCTGCTTAATTTGGGTTTTACAAGTTATTTTCTTTATAGATCAGTAAGCAATAAACTAAAGTAGGTGTTATAGTCTGTTTATAATCTCTTTCATATCCAGAAAGCATGAGTCTCTCAGTTCATTTTTATGCAGGAATTCTAAGTCATCATTTCTTTGTGCCTCTTGAGAAATACACGACAGAATACAGAATAATAAATCATATTTTACTACTCATAGAATGGCAAAAGCCACAAGGCTATATATAATTCTCTATTATTTCTGCCTTCTATAAGTGATATTTACCAGCAGGCCCTTAACTCTGACATTTAATCTCCTTAAATTCTGATCAAGTTATTAACATTAACTATATTTAACTGAATAACAGTCATTCTTCCTTATTCTATTGAGAGAAAACCTTAATCCAAACTGTATACGCATATTACATAATATTCATGCCCTAATGCCCTCAGCTTATATATTCAAACTCAAAGCACTTAAAACATAGGCTATGCTGTATGGAGGCAATTAAATATTGGCCATATGAATCCTAACAGTATTTATTCCCTTTCCTCCTTTGTATTAATGAACGTACTGGGTCTTACGAACTCAACCTCCTTCTACTTTTGAAGCACATGTTTCTTAACTTTACAGCATCATTTCTGCCAGTTTTCTTGATTCCTATGATCAAATATTTGATGACCTTTGTCCTGTTAAGGTCATGAGCTACCACCATGAATATTAGCAACTCATGCTGTTAGTGCATCTATAATGTATTATTTGTAAGAGATTGTTTTAGCATAAAAAATTCACAACCAGAAATTATACACAATTTAATTAGAAACTATCATGATACACTTGTGGTAGGTAAAATTAATCTATAATGCATGAATAAGGCTTTGGTGAAAAAAGTAAAACATAACTAATTACTACTTTTTCCTGCTTATTGGAAATCAGTGTAAACAAAAACAAAGTAATTTTAATATTTCTGAAGGTGTCTTCATTTTTAGATAGAGTATAGACTATACACACACATGTACAGTGGTAGGCTGGTAATAATCAGCTTTCCAGGAAGTAACGCCCTGGTTTTAAGTATTTGCCAATTTCTGTTATATAAACACTCTTATCTTGGTTGATTTCAACCTATGAATATCAGGACAACCCCTTGAAAAATGCCTAAAAATTGAGAGCTGCGGTGGCTCCTGCCAGTTGTCCTTGCGCATAAGGAGGCAAGGCTATGCGTTCAAGGCCAACCTGGGCAAAACTGAAAATAAAAAGAAAAAAAAGAAAAATGCCTAAAAATGTAACAGTTGGCTCTTGTGGGCCAATAAAAGCTGGTTCTGGCATCTCATTGCATGTATATTTGAAATAGACATATACACATACACCAGTGTAAGCTGAGTACCCCTTATCTGAAATGCTTGGGACCAGAAGTCTTTCAAATTTCAGATTTCTTCAGGTTTTCAAATATTTGCATATGCTTAATGAGATATCTTGGGGATGGGACACAAGTCTAAACATGAAATTCATTTATGTTTCACATACACCTCATACACACAGGCTGAAGGTAATTTTAAATACGACTTTTAATAATTTTGTGCATGAAATGAAGGTTGTGCATACTGAGCCATCGGAAATCCAACGTGCCATATGTAGAATTTTCTACTTATGGTGTCATGCGAGTACTCAAACTGTTTCCAGTTTTGGAGCATTTTGGATCTCCGATTTTCAGTTGAGGGATGCTCAACTTGAATATATACAAATATGTTGATATATATTAAATACATGAAAGGAAACTTAAATATAGCTCTTAACAAACACATTGATTTCTTTAAAGTTTATGGCAGCTCTTTCTAAAGGTCAGAATTTCACTTTACAGCTTCTATCTTTCTAACCATATATCTTACTATAATTTCCTCTGAGGTCCTTCACAGAGTAACATCAATGGTTTTGAAATGCATCAGCATTTAAGCATATAATGAGCTATGGCCATATGTTTGGCGTCTAAAATATAGCAGGCCAGATTTAAGAACTCAGAGAGTAGACCTCTAAGAAATTTCATAATCTGGTTTTCTTATCATCCTTTATGAAGTTCTTATAAAAAAAGTGTTGGTGAATGAAGACTGGGCTTACTATATAGGGATTCACATATTCTATTCTAAATATGGTAAGCCCTCTATCCATGGGTTCCACATCCTGGATTCAACAAATGGAGGAGGGAAAACCTTTGGGAAAAAAAATAAAATTAAAAGATAATACAACCATAAAAAATAATACAATTTTAAAATATAATATAACAACTATTTATATAGCATTTACACTGTATTAGGTATTATAAGTAATGTAGAGATGATTTAAAGTATACAGGATAGCCAGGTGTGGTGGCTCATACCTGTAATCTCAGCACTTTGGAAGGCCAAAGAGGGAAGATCACTGGAGTTCAAGCCTGGGCAGCATAATGAGACCTTGTTTCTACAGAAAAATTATAAAGTTAGCCAGCTGTGGTAGTGTGTGCCTGTTGTCCTAGCAAAGTGGGAGGCTGAGGTGGGAGGATCACTTGAGCCCAGGAATTAGAGGCTGCAGGGAGCTATGATTGTGCTACTGCACTCCAGCCTGGGCAAAAGAGCAAGAATCTGTCTCAAAAAATAATAATAAATTAATAAATAAAGTATATGGGAGAATGTACATAGGTTATATGCAAATACTATGCCATTTTATATATGAGACTAGAGCATCTGTGCATTTTGGTAGCCACAGGGGGTCCTGGGACCAATTCCCTATGGATACCGAGGGATGTCTGTACTTTGTTTTCAGTGTACCATTAAACTCACATAGTTCATTTTTCTATTTTTATTTACCACAGCTATTTTCTGCAGTGGTGCATAATCCCTAAGGAGAAAGGATGCCTGAGGGAATCTGAGAATTTCATTCATCCATCTACTCCATCTGAAGTTAGAAAGCCCAGACCCTTGAAAAACTACCAAGGGCCCCAGTAGCAGAAGAGCAATGAGCTAGCATCAAGCAGGGATAGGCCAGGAGCTACAGACACAGCACAACTCCATCCACAGATACCGTCACGTAAACAGCCCCCTGGAGGTGTGCAACAAGTGACTCTGAGTGGTCTGAGCTGCTGTTGTGAGAGTAAACTGGCACAACTAACAGAGAGAAATATGTGGCAATGTCAACCAAAATGCTCAGTGCCTGTAACTTTTTCCTCAGCAATTCTACTTCCAGGAATTTCTTTTAGAGATACATTCCCACTTTCATGAAAATATGCACGTGTAAGGACATTAACTCTAGTGTGGTTTGTAATAAAGACAAAACACCCTACATATGCAGGCCACTAGCTATCAGATAGGAATAATACAGAGTGGTCGCAGGAGAACAGAAAACTCCAGGCAGTGGCGGGGCGTGGTGGCTCATGCCTGTAATCCCAGCACTTTGGGAGGCCAAGGCCGGTGGATCACCTGAAGTCAGGAGTTCGAGATCAGCCTGCCCAACATGGTGAAATCCTGTCTCTACTAAAAATGCAAAAATTACCCGGGAGTGGAGGCACACGCCTGTAATCCCAGCTACTTAGGAGGCTGAAGCAGGAGAATCACTTGAACCCACGAGGCCGAGGTTGCAGTGAGCCAAGGTCATGCCACTGCACTCTAGCCTGGGTGACAAGAGCGAAATTCCATCTCAGAAAAAAACAAAACAAACAAAAAAACAAAAAACAAACAACAACAACAACAACAAAAAACTCCAAGCAGCAATTTCACATGACTAGCAAAAGGAAACAGATAAAATAGCTACAGAGGCTATGAGCTAATAAGACCCTGAAAACCCACGGTGTGGGCCAAGCTGGCTAAGACCAACTGGCTCCAACATGGTGTTGAATTTGACCTAGGTTTCACCTAAGACTTCATTATGTGCCCATTAACATACTAATCACACACCCACCAGTGCCATGACAGTTCCCAGAACACCCATATTTGTTGTAAAAATTAGTAGCATCACAGTTCTGGGAAATCTCCACCTTTTTTCTGGAATTTTCACAAATATTGCACTCCTTTGTTAAAAAAACCCATAAAGCTAGCAAACCCAGACTCCATTTGTATGACTCTCTCTTGAGTATGCCTCCACTCCCTTTTCTTAAGTGTCCTTTTCCCTTGGCAATAAATCTCTCTACTCTCACTATTTTCTGACTGACTCATCCCTGAACTCCTTCTTGCAATGGCATCAAGAGCCTGGACATCAGCTGGGGTCCAGGTCCCAGCAGTGTTCGGGAACCTCCCCCAGTCCACTGGTAGCAGCTAAATCAAGTATGATATATTTGTACAGTGGAATAAAATGCAACTTGGGGGTGTGGGGGGAAACTGAGGCAAGTCCTTATACACTGAAATGGAATAAATTTCCAGATAAATTAAGTAGAAAAACATCTGCTTTACAATGTGTAGGGTATGATACCACTTAGGTTAACATATGAAATATAAATATATCTATAAACTATCACTGGAAGAATTACAATTGCCTATAAGAATAGCCTCTAAAGAGGCCTATCCGTTTTTATCACTTGAGTATTTCTGTGTTACCAATTCATAAATAAATTTTTGAAAATGAGACATGTGGAAGGATTTGTCACAATGTGTCAATTGTGCAAGTTTTAATGGACTGTAGGCCTTCATCACATTTAATTTCGCAAGAAAACTTAAGTGTAACTTGGCGTGAAAAGATCCACACTTTCACCCATTTTTAAAATTGCTCTCTCCAGCCCACTTTTTTTTTCGGGAACCCTTCCTTCTTTCCTCTGCTGAGGGGACATCTGAAGCCATTATTTCCAAAATAATTGTCACTACAACCCCCTGACATCTGGACCTGAGAAAGGTAAAAGTTACTTTTGGCTTGAGGAAAGTTGTATAAGCCAAGAAAATGTTTCAAAGCGAGTGGGAAGGACTAGGAATTTGTCCAAAAGTGTGAAAAGCTAAGGGTTGAGGGGCTATTTCCTGTATACTCATCAATATGTCATAGTCTTGTAGCCAGAATTTGTGTATCTTGACTCCAACATCAACACTCTCATAAATGACTTCACATTAACAAAATATATAATATATGCAAGTGTGTGTGTGTGTGTGTGTGTGTGTGTGTAGAGGGAGAGATAGGAGATAAATGTGAATAATGCCAGAAAGTCTAAAGTTACCTCATCTTTATTTATCTGTTTATTCCCAGCGACATTTGCCTATCCTTAACATTTTTCACTATACACCAGGTTGACACCTCAAAAGTGAAGAGACAGTTAAATCCACCAGTTAAGAAGCTTATCTGTTTGTCCAACCCTGGGCAAAGTACATGTGAAACAAATGAAACTGCATAAACCCATCCCTGGGGGAGCTTAAAATCTTCAAACAGCAACCACACTTCTCAGGGAATTCTGGAGTGGTGGATTTACACTCAGTTTCCCTAGGAATAGACACTGTTTTCTCTTTTATTCCATGCAAAGAAATTACAAAATATATTTATCTAAAAGTGGCACTTATATACTGGATTCTTCTTATGCCTTCGAATGTTAAAAAGCAGTATTTATGCTGCATGTAAACCCAGCTGTTTCAAGTAAATGCAGTACTACAGGAAAATGTGCTATTCCTGAGAGCTGAACTTCTTGTCAAACCACAGTGAATGCTCCAAGTTCCAGAGATTCATCATTAAGAAGAATCATTCCTGGAAAGATGGAAAGTCTGAGAAAACCCTAAAAACAGGTACTTACTGAATTTGGAAAAACTGATTTAAAAATCCCAGTGGTTCCTACCATAAAAGACCAGTCTGCAATTGTTGACTTCTCTCTCCCTCTTAAAACCTGTGCCCCTCCAGCTCCCTTCTCCCTAACTGCCCATATCTCATAGAATTGGCTTTGTAGGAGAAACAAACCATGGTCAATAATCAATACAGGCTTCAGAAAGGAAAGCAAAGACATGGTAATATCTCTAGGTCCTTGGGTCTAGAGGAATAAGAAACTACTTTCCTTTTGGAAAAATTATCTGGTGTTAGTGAAGGAATTTGCATATCAAGAGTTTTAGGAAAGGTGTCTGACCCTAAGCATGAAAAACATAATCATGTATTCCCACCCACCATAACATTTTATAATTCAGTATTAAACCAATACTGAACTACCAAAAAAGGAAGAAAATACAATCAAATTCTAATTTTTATCATGATGACTACTACATTGCTAGAGATATTATTTTCCAAATGCTTTTTGATGCCCCTGTTTGCTAAGCACATTCCTGGTATGTTGGGTAATCTGATACCAGTTTGCATAATTTCTCCCAGTAGCACTATAAAAAATGGTACTAAGGACTCAAAAGCCAAAGTTTGGCCAAGTCTATAATAAAATAAATTGTAAATCTTGCCTTTGATTTTCCCATCTAGGATAATGCTTCAGCAGTGTGTCCTGTAATGTGATTTAAATACAACAATGTTCTAGGTACTGATCAATAATATTATAAATTGAGGACATGAGTAGTTTTTTAATCTCAACAATTAAGACAGACATTCACCTAAGAGGCGGTGATAACAAGTCCTAGGAGCGTCTGTTAGCCAAAGATATTTATTTCAAAGTTTCCTATTCTTAAATTCCTATGGAGTTTGACACTGAGATACTTTTCCAAATTTAAAAAATTTATATACTCTTTATAGAACTCAGTTGAAAGACCAACTGAGTGAATTCTATTAACAAAATGAATGGTATTAATAAAATTATTTTTACGTGATGGCCAAATTTAAAACTAAAAACACTGAACCCTTAGCTAATTCTCAAATTAGTAATACATTGGCATAGATTGTATCTCTTCAATAAAAAGCCCTTTACAAGTTAATATTTACTAAAATGAAGGCTCTTCTGTAGAAACAAATAAGTGATCACTAAGTTATACTGCTTTTTGTTTTCTCGATATGAATTGGTCACTGAAAGAATACAGTAAAAATCATTGCAAATGGTTGTAATTTTCTTTCTTATTCCTCATTTAACTCTGGTTTCATATTACAAAGTCTTTTATTTCATTGATGTTTGTACAATGCCTAGAACTAAGCCGTATTAAGTAAGTAAATCTGGAACTTCAAAAATGTGTTTTAATTTCCATTTTATTCTCTTAGTGCTTTTGAGGTTATACAACATGAATAATGAGATACACAGTCATCGTGACATCCAGTAACTGTGTTGAAGCAATACCATTCTAATGATGCTACCACACAAGATATTGAAATTGACTATATTATTATTAAAAAAATCATTAAATGGGGAAACAATCAGCTTATCCATTTTATACTCCTATGTATACTCTGGAACCCAACTATCTGAAGGTTAGCATATTCACTTGCTAAGACTGTGGTTAAGATGAGATGGATGTCTCCTACCCTAGAAATAATTCAGTTCCCTATAATAACAAACTGACTGGAAAAAGAACTCACAGGAAAAATAAGACAAACAAGCAAACAAACAAAAGACTCATAAAGAATAAAGGAAGATACAGTCCCTTAAAAGATGAAAGATGATAAATAGAAATATCAGTATACAAAATAAAGCACAAAAACATTATTTACCCTATATGAGGATCATATTATTATACTCCTGAGAAAAAAATGAATGCCTATTAGTAGGAAGCTTCTACATAAATCTGATTATGTTCCCATTTAACTTTCTGCTTGTCTTTTTGTACCTTTAAGATAGCTCAACTCTTAGGACTCACCCACTTCCACAGAACTCCATGTATCAGTCCCTAAAGTTCCATAGAGCTGCTCTAACATGAGGAAGCATGGCTTAATTGGATCCCTTTTGAATAGAACTCAACAGAATATCAGGCATGGGTTCGCTTTTAAGTGGTTCATGAGCACATATTATGAACATAGAAATCCAATGAGAAATTACAGTGGAAAGAAATGTAAAGAGAAGTGGAGCTTGTTTCTAAAGCAGCACGAAAAGTAATCAATAACCCTACCGTTAAAATGATTCTCTCTCTTCAGTCTTTGTACTCATTTGCATTCACCAGATACATACCATTATTTTCCAGCTTCAGAAGTTACCATGGAAGCTTTGTTGTTGTTTTTGTTATTGTTCATTTTTCGAGACAGTGTCTCACTCTGTCACCTAGGCTGGAGTGCACTGGTACAATCAAAGCTCCCTGAAGCCTCAAACTTCTGGGTTCAAGGGATCCTCCCAGCTAAGCCTCCCAAGTAGCTAGGACTACAGGCACATGGCATCACACCAGGCTAATTTTTTTTATTTTTATTTTTATTCTGTAGAGATGGGGCCTCACTATGTTGCTTAAGCTGGTGTTGAACTCCTGGCTTCAAGCAATCCTCCTGCCTCAGCCTCCTAAAGTGCTAGGATTACAGGCATGAGCCATTGTACCCACCCCCATGGAGGTAATTTTTAACTAAGATTGTTTGTCTTCTGCCCCTCACATCCCACCATTCAGAGCTTAGTTACATGCCACAGAAACTAATTATGGCTAATTTACACAGGAAAGGATTTATTTACAGAAACTTGGGGGTGAAGAACTAGGATAGGAAGACAAGTAGGAACAAGTGAAGCATCAGCCAAGACCACAGCCAAGATCAAACCACCAAGGCCATCGATAAAGAGCACCATTGTAGCCAGTGAGCCCTTTATGGCACAGAGAGCCCTATTCCTGACCCTCAGCACTGGATACTTGAGGACAATGCTGAAACCTCCATGAGTGCCATTTGGCCACTGCTACCTGCAGAATGAGTTCTTCACTGTTGCTGCTTCTTTGTGTTACAAGTAGCCAAAGCAAAGACTGAGACTGGCATATATCATTGGTCTATTGTAGGTCATGTACTCACACCTTGGATGCAAAGGAGCTGGGGAAAGCAAGCATCTGGAATTTTCAGTTTCTGTAACTTTAGGGAAGCTCTGCCTCCCATGAAGACTCAAGAGGATGGGAATTTCTCAAACTGAAGAGGAGCATTCAGATGCAAACAGCCCGAGTAATGACAATGTAATACTACAAAGTTTTACCCATAATGACTAAAATGTCTATCAAAGTAATAAGCTATCACTTGATCTTACTGGAAGATTCTAGAAGTGTCTCAGTACTGGAATAATTTTTTACTACTTCTTACCTTCTCTAACAACTGAGAGCTAAATGCTTCCTAATATTTGGAAAGAATTGCATTACAGGGTATGTAGCTCAATGATTTGAGAAATTTAATACTAGAAAAAGTTAATTTTCTCCTTTGAAAATGAAATCATATAATTCACCTAGATAGTAGTTTCGTATGTGGGCTTTAGAATCTGCCTGGCTTATCTGCTTTCCCACCTGTGTCCTTGGACAAGTGAATTGTCTCTGCCCCAGTTTCCTCTCTGCCTCAGTTTCCTCATCTGTAAAATGTGGTGATGATGCCTATGATGAAAAGATGATGTAAGGATTATGCGAGATACTACAAGAGTTTAAAACAATATGTGGGACCTAGAGAGAGCTCCATAAATGTTCTGTTTTATCAGAACATATATGCAGTGTTGCAACATGAAGCCTCTTTTTAACAATCTTACTGTAATTTCCATAGTTTACCTTGATTCTGTTTCATTTCATTAATGGGTGACCTTCAACTATATGGAAAGGCCAATCATCTGATACTTTTGCTATAACGAGTGAAAAGAGAAGAGACTATTTTATCCTTTAAGAAAGGTAAGTGTAGACCATTCCACTTATAGTGAAAGTAATGGTTTTATAACAATGATTTTTTTTTTTAGACAGGATCTTGCTCTGTTGCCCAGGTTAAGTGCAGTGGTATGATCATAGCTTATTGCAGCCCCAACCACCACCTGTGCTCAAACAGTCCTCCCCGTCAGCCTCCTGAGTAGCTGGGACTACAAGCATGTACCATCATGCCTGATATTTTTTTTTTTTTTGGTAGAGAAAAGATCTCACTATGTTGCCCAGGTTGGTCTCGAACTCCTAGCCTTAAGCAATCCTCCCACCTCAGCCTCCCAGATCACCTGGAGTAGAGGCCTAAGCCACCATGCCCAGCCCATTAACAATGCTTTTTTTTCCACAAAGTTACAGGCAAAAGGCAAGGAAGATATCTTTCTAAAGATTAGGTTGGACAAAATAATGTATAACATTAGCTGTACCTGCTCTCAGTATAAATTTTACCCTCTAGATTGCTAATTGACATGGTATAGAAATATCTCAACATCAGTCTCAATGTGAAATACGTTTGATGACACCTCATACTTTGTATTCTCCTACAGAGTAAGCTCCTTGAGGGCCAAGTTCATGTGCTCCATAACAATCAATCTAAATGAAAAGCGGTAATATAAGGACTGGATGATAGCACATGCCTAGTAGTATACAGAGTATTTTTCATAACAGAGAACATACAGGACTTAGTCAACATCTACATAGAGGTTGTTTTCTAGGAATCAAATGAAAGCCTAGGTCATTGTCACCATTTGATTGTTCATTATATGTGTACTAAATTTCTTATCTGAGCCAGGCACTGAGGGCTATGCCAGGATAAATGAGACCTGATCCTGCCTTTCAGAGTTTACAGACTAAGGGAAGACTAATCAAATATACCAAATATTTATATTTCATATTTGTAATAACAAGTTAAAAAGTGATTACTGCTCCAAAATATTTAAGTAAAATATTTTAAGAGGTAAGAGGAGAGATAAATTATTCCTACTAAATGCATTTTAACGAAAAAAAAAATGACGATCTCTCTTGTCCATAGGAAAGCAACTTTTAATCATACTGTCATTACTTTCTGTCTTATTTTTTTCCAAATTAAATAGAAAAATTTTCTTTAGAAATTAGGAAACATAATTGTTTTAGCAAATTCGGTTTCATGTATTAGATCTTTTTTTTTTGAGATGGAGTCTCACTCTGTCGCCCAGGCTGGAGTACAGTGGGGTAATCTCGGCTCACTGCAATCTCCACCTCCTGGGCTCAAGCTTAAAACTTACAACATCTCAAGCAATTCTCATTTCTTATACCTCAGCCTCCCTAGCAATTGCAATTGGGACTACAGGCGTGCACCACTGCACCCAGCTAATTTTTGTATTTTTAATATAGATGAGGTTTCTCCATGTTGGCCAGGCTGGTCTCGAACTCCTGGCCTCCAGTAATCCATCAACTTTGGCCTCCCAAAATGCTGAGATTACAGGCATGAGCCACAGGGCCCAGCTTATGTACTAGATCACAAGAAAATTTGTATTTACTATTTATTGTGGTAATTAGTGAACTTATCCAAAAAAATATACTCCCCAGCCTCAAAAAATATATTCTTGGTATACAGGCTTATATTTTCCAGATTAGAAAATAGATCCACTGTGCAAGCAATGGGGTCCCAAGGCTAAATGTTGAAGGTTTTTGACACCATGATATACCTTTCATTCAAAGATCAGGCATACCATTTAGAAAAGAAACAGCACCTTCAGTATTCTATAAAGATCAGTATGCATGACATTGAAAGAAACACACAAGTTCAAAGCTTGAATTCCATGTAGGGGGAAAAAAACCCAAACACTTTTCACCTTGTTTTTAGAAAGAAATATTAGTTTGTACAGATCAATTTTAAGAAAAACAAAATCTGAAATGTGATAGAAAAAAAAGACAGTGTTAGATCAGTATGGTGACTATAGTTTATAATAATATATACTGCAAAATAGCTAGAAGAGAAGAATTTGAATGGTTCTAGTATAAAAAGAAGATAAATCTTTAAGGTGATGGAAATCTCAGGTACACTGATTTGATCTTTACAAGGTTTATGAATGTATTAAATTATCATGTGTACCCGAAAACTATGTGCAGCTATTATGCATCAATAAAAATAAATAAATAGAAGAAAAAAATCTGGGGTAATGATTACTTTTTCTTTCCACTACTTCTGGAATTCACTCATTTCATCACCTCTTGCCTTCTGAAAGGACAGGTGTCTGCTGCTTCGTGCATTTGACTCATGCACTTCAGTTGGAGGCTGCCCACTGCAGCACAGAACTGGCGAGGCACAGGCTCCTGTAAGAGCAGCGGATTGGAAACATCCTGGCTTCCCACCAGCTCCATAAATAAGGCTCCCTTGTGCCATGGTTTTAAATACCTTCATTTTAAAATTAGATTTGATTTTTTTTCTCAGAAACAGCTAAATCTCTGTTAAGCTACCAAAACATATTTTACAACTTAGATTAGTGTGGTCTGCCTTCCTGCTTTTTTTACAGCTGCTACTTTTAAGAGAGAACATTTTGCTTTCCAAATGAGAATAGAGGCTTTTATTTAAAGGATGAATTTTTCTGCTTGTTGTCATCTGGGCATCCTCACTCTCTCTATTTTTTTTTATATAATTCCAGAACTTACTTAAAACATCTTCATATGCAAACTGAAACAGAATAAGAGTTTAAATGTTCACACTTTCAAATGTGCTAGAAAACATAAAAACTAAAAAATAAAGCAAGTCAGATCATGAAGGGCACAAAAAAATGCCAACTTGTTTTCACCTTTTCTCCATCTGGAACCACTGGTTGCACCATCTACATAAGAAAAGTTAGTAAAAGGGATTCACGAAACAATTGTTCTATTTAGTCACCTATGGCAAAAAATAGCCACACCATTAGTATCATCTTTGGTTATAAAAATATTTATATTTTGTACACAAGCATACACACTTTAATATGGTAGCTGTACTATCTATGGATCTTTCATTTTCATTTTTGTTTTTATAAGAGATAGAGTCTCACTCTGTCACCCAGGCTGGAGTGCAGTGGTGTGATCATAGATCACAGTAACTTCAAACTCCTGGGCTCAAGTGATCCTCTTCTCAGCCTCTTCGGTAGCTGGGACTACAGGCACATGCCACCACACCTGACTAACTGTTATTTTGTTTTTTGTAGAGACAGGGTCTTACCATGTTGCCCAAGCCAGTCTCAAACTCCTGGCATCAAGTGATCCTTCAACCTTGGCCTCCCAAATGCTTGAATTATAGGCGTGAGCCACCATGCCTAATATTTAAAATACACGGCACGATCATATACTAATTTTTGCTAAAGGAATGTTGGTATATGAAGTGGTAGAATGATCACCATTTAAACCCACATCTGTAGCAGGGATAATCATATGTGATAAATGTGATTATTTTCCTAATATTTCTCTAGAAATTTTATTCAAACTATGGGAAGTATATTAATTTTACATTAAATCTCTCCCTTGGTAGTTATATACCATTTCCTAAGGACAGATGCAAGTTCCATTTACTTGAACAAAGATCAATGAATGCAGTTTTGTAAAACCAGAGCTGACATTTCTCAGGAGGTTCACAGGGCATGATCTTCTATTGAACAGAGGAATTTAGCCTCCATATTAACTATATAATTAGGGTTCATCCATTTATATGAAAGAACAATTAATCCTGTATCAGAGCACTCGGTTTTTCTTCTCATCCCCCACCTCCCAGCCATGGTTACCTTCACCTGTCCTCCTTTAGGCTCCCAGCAGGTTTATCCCTCCACTCCCCACATCATACTGAAATTGATCACCTGTAAGTCAATCTTCAATGCTCTATGTGTACCTTAAGGGCAGGGAAAATGTGGATGCTATTCTTTTAGTCAAGTGATTAAAAATAAATTGTTTCTGACCTGCATTGATACAGGTAAGAGAGCCTAAGTAGGCAACAGCTTAAAATGGAATTCACAAAATTACAAGTGGTTTCTATGTACATTCCAGAAGCACAATTTATTATTCAAAGCCTCCATCATAAATAGATCATTCAAAAGGCAGTGCAATTTGATTGCTTTATCCCTAGGCCTGACTTTTTAAACTAAATTTCCTCTATATCAACTTCTTTATCTCCCAGGAAATGTCATTGCCATTTAAAGTACTCTTTATGTTTAACTTCTCTAATCTTTTCAGGTATTTGAAAATTGCTGTCAGTGATAGCTAAAATATGCCATGTTTTGAAAAAACATTTTGATAGACATATACCTATATAAAACAGAGCTTCATTGGGAGAAATGTTATGCTTTAAACCAATATAAAGGCAACAAAATGCATGTTCCACACAATAAACTCTGGTGGTCTATACTTTTGCAAACTGATTTCCATTGGCTTAAGCTAATATAGCTTATCAGCTGCAATCTTTCAAAGAAAATATAAGGGTGTCTCTACATTACACAATTTAATTTTGATCTTACTGAAAGTTGTCTGGAAGGTATGCCTGGTAAGAAAACAAAACAAAAGCAAAGTTTAAAAAATTCCTTTATATTTCCAACCAAGGAGTATTTAATTATTTATTGAGTACCTACTGTGTTCAAGCACTGTGCTCCAGGGAATAAAAATATGTGTTAGAATGACCTCTGACATCTTAGAGGCAATTTGAGAAACAAAAACTAAGTCCCTCATTTTAAATGATACAAGAAAATATAAGAGTAGAAGTGGATTAGTTACCTAATAAAGAGACAAATACTATACAAGCTTGGCAAAGGTGAAAACAGGAACCAAGAGGCTTAGGGCAAATGAATTTAAAAGGGATTTTGAAGGGAGTTTGAAGAGAACTTTCAACAGGGTTGGATTTTACTTGGTGGATAAAAGTAGAGAAGACATCAGCATTGTCACGAGTGTGCACCAATCAAATTAGTCAGGAAGAAAAGTAAGTGTATTGGAAAAATCTTTTATCAGATGGAAATTTCTAGAAGACAAATGCCTAGAAGTAAGTTAGAAAAATAGTTTGAGTTATTGAATGTCAAACCATGCTTGAAATGTATTCTCAAACCCCTGGGGGGAAAAAAAAGGGAACTGCTGATAGTTGAAGGCTTAAATTTTAAGACAGTGGTTCTCAAAGTGTGGTCCAGAGAACACCAGCACCTGCATTTCCTGGGAGCTTGTTAGAAACACAATTTGGGCTCCATCTCAGATCTACTGAATCAAAAACTCTCAGGGTGGGGCCCACCTGTTTAGGTTTGAATAAGACTTTTGGATGATTCTGGTGCACATTCAAGTTTGAGAACCACTGGTTTCAACAAATCGAAATAATCAAAGCAACTTATCAAACAGATCATTCTCCTGATGGTAAAAACAACAAACAGAAACCTGTGAAAAATGAGATGAGAGAGATGTTTCAGTGCCATTTCCAACTAGAAGACCAAAAAAAAAGAAAGTAAATGTTTTTAAAGATTTGCTGTTTGACATTTAACAGCATTTCAAGATCACCTTTTAAAGTTCTATTAGAGCTTCTCTCTTCAGAGCTCATCATAAAAATAAATTAAAATGACTAAGTCTAGAGTGGGGATTACAGCCTCCTACATTTTCTCCCCTTTGCTAAACAAGGAATAGGAAGATTTCTTATCACCACATGTCATGAAGGAATGGGGAAAAGGAGAACTAACATTTATTTTGAGACTTCTCTCTGTATAGATAGGAAACCAGAGTTGAAAAGGTAAGAAAACTTTAACCAATTTGCAAGCATGAGACAAGGAATTAAGTCCTTTTGCTTCTATATAGTAGTATCTGCAAGGAATCCCAAAGATTCCTATGTAAATAAAAAGTTCATATTATTTCCAATTTACTTGATGCTCAAGAGATTCTTTGGAAGTTTTCATATTGTTTATGTAATGGGTATAATGTTTTACAAATACTTTAAAAACAGATTCCATTCTGTTTGCTCCTTAAATCATGTATTTCCTTATAGGTTTCCACCTCTAAGGGCATGAGGGTCTGTTACATCATCTCTTTAGTAGACAGAAGTCTCTAAATGTGGCAGAAGGGCTTGAATTCCACTCAGAAAGAGAAAGAGATAGCAAACCCATCCCTGCCCAAGGGGTCTGTGCAAAGGAAGGAGGTGGAAGAACGGTAATGGTTTGCCAAGTCACCCAGTGATACGGCTTGGCTATGTCCCCACCCAAATCTCATCTTGAATTGTAGCTCCCATCATTCCCTCAGGTTGTAGAGGGACCCAGTGGGAGATAACTGAATCATGGGGGTGGTTTCCTCCATACTGTTTTGTGGTAGTGAATAAGTCTCACAAGATCTGATGGTTTTATAAGAGCAAACCCCTTTCGCTTGGCTCTCATTCTCTTCTCTTGACTGCTGCCATGTGAGCGTGTCTTTCACCCTCCACCATGATTGTGAGGCCTCCCCAGCCATGTGGAACTGTGAGTCCATTAAACCTCTTTCTTTTGTAAATTGCCCAGTCTTGGATATGTCTTTATCAGCAGTGTGAAAACAAACTAATACACCCAGTTTCTCTCTGAGCTTTGCCTCAATGCTGGGAAGCCAAAGGGAAGCAGGATTTGGGGCCCAAATTCTGCTTAGGATTCTGTGAAGAGATTGCCTGGTGGACTACCTGGACCAACTTTAGGGTGCACAGAGTACTCAGAGGGAGAGCTACACCCCTCACCTGGGTAGCACTGGTCTGGCTCAGCAATCCCTACAGCCCCTCTGGGAAGAACTCAGAAAGCAGCGGAGTTGCAAACCAGAGGCTTGTCATGGTCCCCCCATGCCAAGTGATCAAGGCTGGAGGTGGGCCAGAGGCCAGTTGAGTGACAAACCAGTGACTCAGGAGGCCTTCATGCCCAGAAAGGCCAATGTGAGGGTGAATACCGAAGGAAAGGGGACTAGTTACCTGGTCCTTCCCAACTTGAATAAGAGCAGATCACAAAGTATACCACCCCCAGATATGCAGGCCAGCAGGGCCCTGGAAATGGGCAGAGCCCTAGGACCCTCAGTTTTCTTTCGTGAGAAAGAGTCACTCCTTTATCACTCTGCAATCTAAGAGATTTATTTCCTCCTCTACTCTGTGTTAATTGACAAGCATGTGTACAGCCTTTCGTACTTGTCAGATACTATTCTAAGAGCTTTAGAAGTGTTCATTCGTGTAGCACAATCCCAGTGATGAGAGATAGGAATTGCTATTACCCCTGTTTACAGATGGAAAAATCAAGGCACAGAGAGGTTCAGAAAAGGCTAAGTAGAGGAGCCAGGAGTCAAAGCCACTGCACCACAGCAAGTACCCCACTTGATTGACTGTCAGCTAGAAAGGCAAAACTGATCAGACCACATTTTCAACTAGATCAGACTAAAATGTTTTCTCCTGTTACCCATCAAGTGGGAGCTCCTGAGGAAAACTACACAGGTTATATGAGCAAGAAGAGAAGGAGAAGGAGAAACCAAGAAGTGGAGGAAAAGGGAACTATATGCCTTTTACATCAGAGTTGCAACGTGTGTATATTTTCAATTCAAAAATGGTGGCAGCTCACAACTTCCCAAAGGTCCTTCCAAAAGCTTGTAAAATGAGCCATTTCCTGGAGTGAGGAATGATGACTCACTCGCATGGCTGTTTTTCTCTTACCTCTGCTAGTTACCACTGGAAAGTGGAAATACGAGGCACTGCTTGGACCAAAGTGAAATCAAAAGACATACTATTTCTCTAGTTTTTAAAATGGAAAAACCTCCAATTTGACAAGGGCTCTTCAGTTATGTTTAACATTTTTTTTCCCAAAAGTCCACAAGACTGAAATGCCAACCTCTTTCAACAGACCAAACCTTTTAAAGGCCTTCATGTTCCCTATGCAGGAAGCCCATAGCTGCCTATAAGGCAAACATTTCACAACCCTTACCAACAGAGGACGAAACTAACACTCAGAACAACAGAAAGAGAAGCCAAAGGCAGAAAGGATACAATTCTAAATGTTAAATGTGTTATTTTCAGAAATACAGGCAATTTTTAGGATTAAAATCAATCAATTTAAAGTATAAGGAGTTTCAGAGGTTTCACAGGGTTCCATTAATTATTTTCCCTGATGCGATATTACCAAATGGGGGCCCCTATTAATGGTGAAAATACGTCCTCAGTGATCTCAGTTCCTGATGGGTGGTAATATAGGACAGACAGCTCAGTAAGGTGGTAGGTTTATGGCACTGATAATACTTTCTATTTATCTGAAATTTGTTTCAGTTTTTCAAATCTAACATGCCAGTGAATAGGTCCTAGGATATGGTGTTGGTACAATGTCTGTAAACAATGATTCTTTCAGGGAGGGGAAAAAAGAACAGTGCTTTCAATGTTCAGTATCCTTTACATCTGCTGCTCAGCTGGAAACACTGTTAAAAGGCCATTAGAACCTTAAGGTAACAGGCCTCGAATGCTATGAAAGCCATGGAGCAATTTGCTGTTTGTGTTAGGCGTATCAGCTCCAGCCACTTCCTTTTCATGGGCTGAAAACAGCTTCTGTCATGAACTGTGAAAATCAATTCCACAGTAACCAGGCTGAAATGCGGTTGAAGGTGGTGCACCTACAGGCTGGCGCTGTGCAGCAGAGCCTCCTTCTGGGCATCCGTGGCACCTTCCAGAAGTTTCAGGCAGCGGCTCCCAGCAGTGCCCGGGAGGTAATGAGCAGCTCAGTACTTCCAGGAACCTTCAGGCTTATGGCTTAGGACACTGGTCCTCTCTTATACTTAATTAGGTTAAAATAGAAATTGTCACCCTGAATGAAGATAGCTGTAGGAAGTGTCGTACTGGGAAAAAGCCTGCTCTTGCTTATTTGTATTCCATTTTTCCTGATTGTAGTAATTGTGACAGAGGCTCACTTAAAAAAGAAAAAAAAAAAAAAACACTTTTTGTGGGCCTTTTAGAGTACAGAACATTTTTAGACTTTTTTTTTTCAAACATAAGATCATACTTTTGAAAATATATCCTTCAGGGAACTAAGCAGTTTTGTCAAGACCGTACTTTTTAAAATCATGGCTAGAAAGGTTAAAACTCATTTTTAAATATGCTACAGGTTTTTCTGTTCTAGGAAATTGTTATTCCAGTTGTAAAAATCAACCTTGGTTATCACATAGAATTAAGCTCATTCTAACCTATATTTCTATATATAGTCAACCCTTTGTTATACTGGAAACCTTTGTATACACTGCTAAGCATGTTCTGAGTAAGAATAAATTGACACTCCTAAATCACAGCAACCAGCTTATGTGTATACATATAACTTCTTATAATATTATCTCATCATCAGTAGCCCAGGCCGAGTAACTGATTCAGTTAATTAGTTAAATTTTGTGTTAACAACAAAATGGAAAAAATATAATTTCATGTTTTTTGGTCTGAATATCTGATGCACCTAACTTGTTTTAACTGAAATTTAAGTGTGATTACTCCATACATATTTTGTTGACTAAAACAGAAAAATATACAATTTTTATGTCTTTTGCACAAAATACATAATGAAGATCTCTTAGTGATTCTAAGACATTTCCAAGTTATATTTTAAAGAGGGGAAGGTGGTAATTGAAAATAGATTATTCATAATAGGAGTGTTGTTGATGACATATGATTTGCCATTTGTAAGGTATTTTATATTCAATTGAAACTGACCTTTTATGAGGGCCATGTGGTAATATAAGTGAAATGAATATATTCTTTATTGCGGTCATATAAAAAGATTGGCCTAAGCTTTTAACATAATGCTTGACCTGATATCTAATATCCCCAAGTCTGTGAAAGAATATTGAATAAGATACCATATCATGAAATGAGTAGTAAAAGCATAATAAAATCCTTTCACACATTAGCACTTGATAATGTAAAAGTAACAGTAAACTAAGATTCTCAAGTTCAAGGCAAATATAGTTGGAGGAGAAGCTAAGAATGGATCACCACATAGGAGTGTCCAGCAATCCTGCATTTTCAGATTGTTAGTACTTTAGAATTACAAGTTCCCATTTTCAAAATAGCAATCCTAAACTCTGCAAAAACATTTGTTAGGCCAACAGAAAACAGAGGTCAAAGATAATCTTAATTTGTTTATTGGTGATTTTTAATATAGCTTGTAGGTATCTAAAAGCGATCTCAAAAATTCTGTCTTCTAAAATCAGTTCATTAATATAAACATCTCTTTAAAGAATTAGGTATCTCCTAAGGGTACTGCAAAGATACTAGAATGGTTTTTGTTGCAAGTTAGTTTCCAGTAGTTGTTTCTTTCATAATAAAATGTTACATTATACTTAAAATTTTTGTTAAATATTTGGCTGTAAAAAAAAAAGAAAAGAAAAGAAAAAAGAGAACAAATTACCAGAAATTTTAAATGTCACAGTTTTTTAAGTTTGAAAAACTCCCAATCATGGAGATTTGGGGGGGGAATTAGGATAAGCAAACAGCTAAAAGACAATTTTTTTTTTTCCAGGAAAAAATGTAAGGCCTGTCATTTAAAAATACCTATAATGTGTGCATAGTGGCTTTTTTTTTTTTTTTTTTTTTTTTTTTTTTTTTGAGACAGAGTCTTGCTCTGCCGCCCAGGCTTGAATGCAGTGGCACAATCTCGGCTCACTGCAAGCTCCGCCTCCTGGGTTCACCTCCTGCCTCAACCTCCCTAGTAGCTGGGAATACAGGTGCCCGCCACCACATCTGGCTAAATTTTTTGTATTTTTAGTAGAGACGAGGTTTCACCGTGTTAGCCAGGATGGTCTCAATCATGATGGCTTTTGTTAAGTTCATTTCACAAGTGCTAGTGACTTTGAGTTATTCTCATCTATTAAGAAAATAGTAAATAAAAGTTATTTATTATTATTATTTTTTAGAACACTTCAAGGTGTTTTCTTTGCAAAGAAAATGGTTGCCTCAACATCACTGCAATCTTAAGAAAAAAATACCTCTAGTTCCTTCAAATTCTGTGGAGAAGCACTGGCCCCTGCTAATCTCAGCTGTCCTGGGGGCACAAAGAGAGGAAGCCAATTGCTTGATAAACCTAAAACTATGATGTAAGGAGCAAACATGCAACTAGTAAAGCCTAGAGAGTGTAGATGTTCATGCCCAGAATGTATTATGCTATATCTTTAATTCAATGTGTACAAAATGCAGAGTGACCAGCTCTAAATGTAGTCGCCTTGCATAACAGTCTAAAAGTCAGGGGAAATGGCTAGATCTGTGCCTGAGAGGCTAGGATAGGAAAAACAGCTCAAGGAGGAGGTTGGGGGGATGGAATTTCTCTTGACCAGAAATCTCAACAGGACCAAAAATTAATTAAGAGTCATAGGTACCAACAGAAGGCATACCATATTAGTAAGAAAAATAGGATCCTATGGTGAAAGAAACCTGAAATGCCATTGCCCATTTCCCATTTAAAGCAATGTGGAGAGCCCCTTCTACTTAGGAAGAAGAATCGTTGGCCTCTTTTGTTCCAGGCAGACATGGGATAGACTGCTCTGGTCCCATTCTGCTCTTTTCCTTAGTCCCCCTAGGGGCTCATGTAAACTTTTTAAAGTATGCGGGGAGATCTAAGTAGTACAACTTGTAGCAGTAACACACTTTGTGGGTGGAGATTCTCACCCACAACCAATGTAAAAAACAATACAAAAACCATTATCCAAAAGGTGACTGCCCACTCTGAAAGAAATCCATATTTAAAACCACAATGAATGGCAACCAGAGTATGAGCCCCGGAGACTCAAAGTATGATACCTGACCCAACAACATGAGCATCACCTGAGAACTTGTTAGAAACGCAAATTACAGACTCCAGGCCAGAACTACTACTGAATCAGAAAGTCTGGGAGGTGGAGCCCAGCCATTTGTGTTTTGCAAGCCTTTCAGTGATTCTGGTGCATAGTAAAGTTTAGGAAGCTCACTGCTCTACGTCACTCATTCTCAATCCTGGGAGCACATCTAAATTAGGAAATTATGAAAGGAGGGAAAGAATGAAGGAAGGAAGGAGAGAAGAATAGAAGAAGGAAGGACTGTGCCCTTTCCCAAATCAATTAAATCAGAGTATCCAAAACTGAATAACGGTGCTCAAGTATAGATAATTTTCAGTGCCCCACATTACAGCCTAGAAGACTGTTAAATTTTAAGGAATTTTGTGAACTGGCTGTTAAACTGTTGGTAGCTTGAAATTGTTCATGGTGAGAACGTTTATACCACAAAACTTACCAAATGCTATGAATCAGTGTCCCCTCCACACCCAGGCAGTTGTTAATACATAATCAGTTCATCACTGGCCAGGGTTGAGAAACACTGGACTAAAGTGACAATGCCAAATACCTCATTAATTCAGACAGCCTCGGCAGTTTCTCTCAATTTCTCAATTACTACTCAATTTATTGGGATTCTTATTAAGATTATGAAGTTTTTTTTTTTTTGAAGATGGCAGATTAGAGGCTTTGTTAGTGTGCCTCACTCTTTTGAAAAGAGCAAAATAGTATGTAGAGATTCACGCTGTGCACTTTTATCTAAGAAGGAACAGAGGAACTCAAGAGAAAAAGTGAGAGAAACTTTGGATACTGTGAAAGGAGCAGTAGGCAGCAGGCTGCACTGTGAGTCAGGCAGAAAACTGCAGTCTTTGGAGCGTGAAAGGGGGAGAGACTGTCTCCTTCATACACATTCCCACTGGGGAGCCGCTTAATCCAGGCCATGGGGGAGCTCCTTAACCCTACCGGGTGCTAGAGCTGATTTGGGGAGCAGTGGGGAGAAGGAGCAGCATGGAGAAGTGCTTTGCATGCCCGCCCAGGCGCCAGGAGGGGCAGAAGGAAGACACTCCTAATCCAACTCACAGACGCCCACGTGAAAATCTGCTAGCTAACTCAGGAGATGGCCACAGGCTGAAAGAAGCTCCCAAGCGAGATTTGCAACCTAATCTTAAGCATAAAGCATGCTTCTGGCATGGACACAGGAGCCAGGTGCTCCTGCTTCGTGGGCCGAACTAGAAGGGGTGTGGCCTAAGAGCTGCGGTTTCTGTCTTGCGGGGGAAGTCTTGCAGTGTGTGGCAGTCTTGCACTGTGGGACCCAGCCGGCCCTTGCAGCTTTCTGCCAGCAGAAGTCTGTGGGTGTGAGATCTGCCTTGTCAAAGGCATGGGAGCTGGGTGGGTCTCATTGCCACCTGCTGCCCGGCTCCCAGCGTGGACTCTTTTATGCAGCGAAAGTGGTTCCATTCCTCTCTGAAACATTACCCCAGTGGCCAGGGAATTTCCCACTGACTCCCATCAGGGCTCCTGCTTGCACTCACACTTAGGGAGCCAAAGCACGGGACTGCCTGACCCAGCCCCCACCCAGCTTTTCCCCTCCACCCACCTTGGCAGCAGAACACGGACAGGGCCTTTTAGGAGTTCCACGGCCCTGCCCATCACCAGCAACATCTGAGTGCTTCCCCTGAATAACACAGGCCAAGCATCCCATGGCCACCCCAGCAGCTGGTTCTCTCCTACAAGCGCTACCTCCTGGCCCGACTTCACCCAGCACAGCCCATTACAACATCTTCTGACACAGTAACACAGTGCTTGTGAAGGAGAAAACTCTTCTTTGACCTCAGCTAACACCATTGTCCACACCACCCCAGCTACCCAGGAGGACTTGAGCCCGCTCACATGCCCAGTACATTGATGCTACAGCTGGCAAGTGAGAAAGCCACCAAACCACACCAAACAGCCTTATTTAGAAATCCTGAACAGGCCAAGACAGACCTACAGAGCCCACACCACTCCCCTGCCACCCCCATCAGAGCTGGTGCTCGCACCTGCCACTGGGAGACCAGAGAGGACAGGTCAGCCTGGTCCAGCTCCACCCATATCACTTGCCTCTGGAGCTAAGAGCAAAGCCCAAGCTACTGCAAGTCCTGTAGACCAGTCCATGGCCTGAGGGATCAGAGGGCTTTTCTAGACGGCTGACTAGAGACATGGGTGAACAATTCCCTTCAGAACAACAACAACAACAAAAACGAATTACAGGTGAATGTGAATAACCATAGCCTAAGTGGAGTGTTAAGGGGAGATTGTTGGAGCCCATTGGAAAGTTCATTGGAAGAATCTACAGCATACACAAAAATTAAGGAATCAAGAAGCTTGCAGAGATCAAATCAAGAGAGACTTAGTATTCTGTGGAAAGGGTAGGTGGGAATGCTCTTGGCTTCTCTAGCCCTTGCAGCAGACTGCTGGTATCCAAACTCAAGGAGAGCTTTTTTGCCACCATGAGCCCAAGTACTGGAGCAGGCTGCGATCTGGGGACTTCTCGAGGGCATTATATTGGGCTACCATCTCGAACAGGGTCCCTTCCTGTTCCCCCAGTCCCAACCTGTAGTAGCAGGTGCCATACTGAGTGTGCACCCATTGCGAGACTTTGTTCTGCTCAGGGACTTCCAACCCTTGTGTCTTCACATCACAGGATCCCTTGTAGACATGCCTCAGTACCAACCTGGATTGTGGCAACCCCACATGGTGGCTAGACCCAGAGGAACAGCAGGATTCACGGTGGTCTGGCCCCCAGGGATTGTCATACCTAGGGAAAGGGGGAGTGCATCATACCAAGGGAGCACCCTGTGGGACAAAAGAAACAGAGTGCAGGCTTTTCTGTGTCCGTGAACTTGCTGCTTGTGGGCTAGGAGCAGCTGCAACTCTTTCAGCAGAGGGATGGGCACAGTGCTCAGCTGGGTGGGAAGACTGCAATTCTTCCCCAGCGGTCGAGCAGCCCCAGTACTCATGAAGGGACGTAGAGGGGACTTCTCCCCCTCACCCACTGCTGCAGACACAGCCAGGATGTCTCCTGTAGGAGCTTGGCTTGGATGCATCTGTAGATGGTCTTTATAGAGCATTTTGGGGTGACTGTGTCCCCACAGGATGTGTGTCCTCTGGGGTCAGGCTTGCAAGAGGAGTAGAGCCCTGCTCCCTCTCTATACAAAATGTCAGCATTCCTGAAGATGGAAAGATGCTTGTCTAATCTGAATATCCAGAACACTGGGACAGGAGGATGATAGGGAGTTGGGTTGTTTTTTGCCAGGCTTGTAGTAGAGCTGAGGTAGCACCCTTCCTTTCACCTATGAAGACCTCAGTGCATTTCATGGGAACTCCCTAGGCTACATCCATCAGGGCTGGGATGTGTGCCCACCATTGTGGTATTGCATATACCCACCTACCTTAGCCACAGCCAATTCTTACCCATGAACACCTCTAATTAAACTGAAGACTAACTTGTTCAACCCAGTGAAAAAAATACTGGGGAAAAAAGTACACATCAAGAGGAATAAAATAAGCTTCATGAGACCTCTGCCATTCCAGCACCACAGGAGACAGTGGCCCTATTCACACACCTGCTACATTGCTACTAAAAGCACGACCTAAGAAAGCCATCAGACAAAATTCTGTATAACCAAGGAACTTACACAGAGTCTTTGCAACTGAAATTACCCAGACCCAAAGCTAGGGAATCATAAACTATACACATTATAGTTACATCCTCAAGGAGAAAAAAAAACCCAGTTCAGTCAAAACTCAATTCAAAAATAAGAAGAAGAAACAATTCTATCCAGATGAGAAGGAAGCAGAAAAATAATTCTGGCAATATGAAAAGCAGAGTTTTGCAATGCCCTCAAAAGATCACATTAACTCTTTAGCAATAAATCTAAACCAAAATGAAATCTTGGAAATACCAGATAAAGAATTCAAAATATTGATCATAAAGTTTCTGAATGAGATCCAAGAGGAAGTCAAAACCAACATAAAGAAATCAAGAAAACAACTCAAGATATGAATGAAAATTTTCCAAGGAGATAGATTTTAAAAAATCAAAAAATCAAAACAAAACAAAACACAGAACTTCTGGAAATGAAAGACTCATTTAGGGAGTTACAAAATGCAGTGAAAAGTTTTACCAAGAGACTAGACCAAGCAAAAGAAATAATTTCAGAGCTTGGATATAAGGCTTTTGGGTTTACCCAACCAAACAAAAACAAAGAAAAAAGAATCAAAAGAAATGAATACAGTCTCCAACAAATATGGGATTCTCTAAAACATCCAAACCCTATAATCATAGGTATTCCTGAAGGAGAAGAAGAAAAAGTAAAAAGTTTGGAAAACCTATTTGAGGGAATATTTGAGGCCAACTTGTCTGGTCTTGATAGAAATTTAAACATCCAGACACAAGAGTCTCAAAGAACTCTGGGAGATTCATTGCAAAAAGAATATCAGTAAGGCATGTAATCATCAGGTTATCTAAAGTCAACATGAAAGAAATAATTCTAAGACTAGTGAGACAAAGGCATCAAAACTTATAAAGGAAAATCTGTCAGACTAATGGCAGACTTCCCAGCAAAAAACTCACAAGCCAGAGGGGACTGGAATCCTATCTTTAGTCTTCTTAAACAGAGTAATGGTCACCAAGAATTTTGTATGGTGCAAAACTTAGTTTCATAAATGAGGGAGAAATAAGGTCTCTCCCAGTAAAGCAAACTCGAAGAGAATCTGTCACCACTAGACTGGACCTATAAGAAATGCTCAAAGGAATTCTAAACATCAGAATGAAAGTTCTATATGCACCAGTATAAAAAACATTCAAAAGTATAAAACTCACCGCTTATAAAATAGTAACATGATGGAGAATACAAAACAACTAGGTAGTAATCAACATGATGACTGGAAGAGTATTTAATATATTACTATTAACTTGGAATATAAATGATCTAAATGCCCCACTTAAAACATAAGATTAGTGGAATTAATTTAATAAGCACAATCTAAGTATATGTTGCCTTCAAGAGACCCACTTAACTTGTAAAGATTCTTATAGACTCAAGGTAAAGGAGTGGAACAAAATATTCCACACAAATGGCATCCAAAAATGAGCAGCACTGGTCATTCTTATATCAGATAAATCAGACATTAAATCAACAAAAGTAAATAAATAAATAAATAATAAAAAGACATAGAAGGTCATTATATAATGATAGTTAGTCAACTCAACAAGAAGAGATAACAACCTTAAATAAACATACACCTAACACCAGAGCTTCCGGATTTGTAAAACAAATACTAATAGATTTCATAAAAGAGAAATACAGCAATACAGTCATAGTGGGGGACTTCAACACAACACTAGCTAGATCATTGAGGCAGAAAGTCAACAAAGGAACACTGGCCATAAACTGGATTCTAGGACAAATGGACCTAACAGAGGCTTGCAGACCATTCTACACCAAACTAGAGAATATACATTCTTGTCATAAGCACATGGAATAGTTTCCAAGATAGACCATACAATAGGCCACAAAACAAGTTCCAATAAATTTTTAAAAATAAAAATCATATCAGGCATCTTCTCAGACTGCAGCAGAATAAACCTAAAAATCAATTCCAACAGGGAATCCCAAAACTATACAAATATGTGGAAATTAAATTATCTGCTCCTGAAGGACTTTTAGGTCAATGACAAAATCAACATTAAAATTAATAATTTTTTCAAAATGAATGATGACGGTGACACAAGTTATCAAAATCTCTGGGATACTGTAAAAGCAGTACTAACAGGAAAGCTTATAGCACTAAATGTCTACATCAAAAAAGACAAAAAGATCACAAATTGACAACCAATGTCACACCTGAAGGAGCTAGAAAAACAAGACAAACCAAACCCAAAGGTAGCAGAAAAGAAATAACAAATATCAGAGCAGAACTAAACAAAACCGAAACTGAAAAAAAAATACAAAGATCAATGAAATGAAAAGTTGGTTCTTCGAAAAGATAAAATTGATAAATCACTAGCTAGATTAACCAGGAAAACAATAGAGAAGATTCAAATAAGGTCAATCAGAAATAAAAATAGAAACATTACAACTGATACCACAGAAATACAAAAAATGATCTGAGATGATCTTTTGTATTTCTGTGGTATCAGTTGTAATGTCTCCATTTTCATGGATCTGATGTTCTATGAACATCTCTAAGCACACAAACTAGAAAATCTAGAGTAAATGAATAAATTTCTGGAAACACAAAACCCCAAGCTTGAATCAGAAAGAAATAGAAATCCTGAACAGACAAATAACAAGTAGTGAGATCAAATCAGTAATTTAAAAAATTTTCCAACAACATGAAGCCCAGGACCAGCTAGATTCATGCTGAATGTGACCACACATTAAAAGAAGTGATACCAATCCTACCAAAACTATTTCAAAAGATTGAGAAGGAGGAAATCCTAACTCATCCTATGAAGCCAGTATCACCCTGATACCCAAGTCAGGAAAGACACGACAAAAAAATAAAACTGTGGGCTGAGATCTCTGATGAACATAGATGCAAAAATCCTCAACAAAACATAGCAAACCAAATACTATAGCACAACAAAAGGATAATTTGCCAGGATCAACTAAGCTTCATTTCAGGAATGCAAGGATGGTTCAACATATGCAAGTCAACAAATGTAATTCACCACATAAACAGAATTAATAACAAAAGCTATATGGTCATTTTAGCAGATGAAGAAAAAGCATTTAATAAAATTCAGCATCACTTCATGATAAAAACCCCCAAGAAACTAGGCATAGAAGGAGCATACTTCAAAATAATAAAAACCATATATGACACACCCACAGTGAACATCATACTGAAGGGGGAAAAGTTGAAAGCATCCGCCCATAAGAACATTTCCCTTAATAAGTGGAACAAGACAAGGATGTCCACTTTCACTACTTCTATTGAACACATACTGGAAGTCCTAGCCAGAGCAACTATCCAAAAGAAAGAAATAAAAGGCATTCCAGTTAGAAAAGAGGAAGTCAAACTATGTCTGTTTGCCAATGATATGTTCCTATACCTAAAAAAACCCTAAAGACTCCTCCAAAAGACTACTGGATTTTGTAAATGAACTCAGTAATATCTCAGGTTACAAGGCCAACCCATGCAAATCAGTGGCACTGCTATATACCAATAATGACCAAGCTTAGAATCAAATCAAGAATTCCATCCCATTTACAATAGCTGCAAAACAATAAAATTTTTATTTTAAAGTATAAGGAATATATTTAACCAAGGATGTGAGAGATCTCTACAAGGAGAGCTACAAAACGCTGAGGAAAGAAACTGTAGATCACACAAACAAATGGAAAAACACCCCATGCTTTTGGATTGGAAGAATCAATATTGTGAAAATGACCATACTGCCAAAAGCATTCTACAGATTCAATGCAATTTCTATCAATATACCAATATCGTTTTTCACAGAGTTAGAAAAAGCAATCCCAAAATTCATATGGAACCACAAAGAGCCCAAGTAGCCAAAGCAATCCTAAGCAAAAAGAACAAAGCTGAAGGCATCACATCACCCAACTTCAAATTATACTACAATGCTATAGTAGCCCAAATAGCATGGTAATAGTGTAAAAATAGACACATAGACCAATAAAACAGAATAGAGAACCCAGAAATAAAGCCTAATCCCTACAACCAACGAATCTTTGACAAAGCAGACAAAAACATACACTGGGGAAAGTACACCCTATTCAACAAATGGTCCTGAGAAAACTGTCTAGTCACATGCACAAGAATAAAACTGGATCCCTATCTCTCACCATATGAAAAAATAACTTAAGATGAATTAAAGACTTAATTGTAAGACCTGAAACCATTAAAATTATAGAATGAAACCTAAGAAAAACTCTTCTGGACATTGGCCTAGGCAAAGAATTTATGACTAAGACTCCAAAAGCAAATGAAATAAAAACAAAAATACATAAGTTGGACTTAATTAATCTAGCAAGCTTCTGCATAGCAAAGGAAATAATCAAAAGAGTAAACAAACTACAGAATGAAAGAAAAGATTTGCAAACTATGCATCTGACAAAGGACTAATATCTATAATCTACAAGGATCTCAAACAAGTCAGCAAGAATAAAATGAATAATCGCATTAAAAAGTGTGTAAATGACATGAAGAGACATTTTTCAAAAGAAGACACATGAATGGGCAAAAACGTGAAAAAAAATGCTTAACATTACTAATTATCATGGAAATGAAAATTAAAACTACAATGAGATACCACCTTATCCTAGTCAGAATGGCCATTATTTAAAAAATCAAAAAACAATAGATGTTGATGTAGATGTGGTGAAGAGGGAATGCTTATATACTGTTGGTGGGAACGTAAATTAGTGCAACTTCTACGGAAAACAGCATGGAAATTTCTCAAAGGACTAAAAGTAGATCTACCATTCAATCCAGCAATCCCACTATTGGGTTTATCTAGTCAAAAGAAGAGAAGTCATTTTATCAAAAAGACAACTACACTCATATATTTATTACAACACAACTCACAATTGCAAACAGGGAATTCTACCTAAGTGCCCATGAAACAATAAGTGGATAAAAAGAATTTGGAATATATATACTATGGAATACTACTCAGCCCTAAAAAAATGAAATCATGTCTTTTGCAGTAACTTGGATGGAATTGGAGGCCATTATCCTAAATGAAGTGACTCAGGAACAGAAAACCAAATACCACGTTTTCACTAATAAGTGGGAGATAAGTATGCATACACAGGGGCACATAGAGTGGTATAATGCAGCAGTCCCCAACCTTTTTGGCACCAGGGAATGGTTTCATAAAAGACAGTTTTTCCATGGATTGGTGGGGATGGTTTGGATATGAAACTGTTTCACCTCAGACCATCAGGCATTAGATTCTCATAATGAGCACGCAACGTATATCCCTCGCATGCACAGTTCACGATAGATTTCATGCTCCTATG
The DNA here is from genome assembly GCF_029289425.2 of Pan paniscus. Taxonomy (NCBI): domain Eukaryota; kingdom Metazoa; phylum Chordata; class Mammalia; order Primates; family Hominidae; genus Pan; species Pan paniscus. The sequence goes on along the minus strand of NC_073263.2, from coordinate 94,774,392 downwards.
AAAAGCTAATGCCGCTGCTGATTCGACAGGAGGCAGAGCGCAGGCAGTGATGTTCACTTGCCTACTGTTACCTCCTGCTGTATGGCCCAGTCACTAACAGGCCACACACCATTACCAGTCCATGGCTTGGGGGTTGGGGATTCCTGGTATAATAGACACCGGAGACTAAGAAGTAGGGAGGGTGGGAAGAGGGTGAGGGATGAAAAATTTGCTCTTAGGTTCAATGAACACTATTTGGGTGACAGGTACGCTAAAAGCTCAGAATTCACTACTATATAATTCATCCATGTAACCAACAACCACTTGTACTCCTAAAGCTATTGAAATTTAAAAGAATAACAAAAAAAAGGATGATGAAGATTAGCTAAGCCATGCTATGATCATCAGCTCCCATCTGAGGGTCCAGCTGAAAGACCATATCCTTTTGCCTTCCCTTCTAGGTACAGGCATAGGAGGCAATTCTGAAATGAGAAGGGTGGGCATCTCTGCTGGGGGACTGTTGAGAGTTGTCTGCCTCATCAAGGAAGAGACATGTGGGAAGAAATCATTTCTTTCTGTGCCTCTAGGCATTGTCATGAGGCCTTAGCTCCTGGAACTCTAGCCATCATCTTGTGTTTATTTGGAGGTGATCTGGTGGAACAAGGATCTGAGAGCCAAAAGACAGAGAGAACCTGGCACCCTGTTGATACTGCAAGCTTACAGCTTTCTCACTCCTGCAAGAGCTCTGCACTGGGACTTCTTGTTATGTGAAATAACGGCTTGCCCTGACTATGTAAGCCAGTTGAGTCAAGAATTTCTGTGACCTGCTGCCAAAAGTATCTTAACTGACACAGACTACTTGAGTTGAGAGTTTCAACAGCTCATCCTCTAAACTCTTTTATTGGAATTTCTAAGCAGCAGAGTGAAGTTTTTAATTTTTTAAAATTTTCCCTTTTAATCTTGTTTCTTCCTTCTCTCATGGCCTTATTCACCCCTTCTTCACTCCTCTCATCCTCCTCTGAGACCTTGGCAATCTCCTGCCTAAGCCTCTAAAATTTAAGTGTCTCCTAGCTGTCCTTCTTCCCTCCCCCGGGGCCTTTAATGATCTTTTCTCTAATCCATCCTGTGATACTGCTTGCCTAATCCAAAACAATACTTTCGTCATGTCACCTCTCTGCCAAGAACCTGAGATGATGACCTACTTTCTGTCATATAAAGCCTAGAATTTTCAAGGCCCTCCAAAAATCCAATCCCACCCTATCTATTCAATATCAGATTCCTTTCTGTGCTCTCCTCTGCACACCCTATTTTGCTCACATATTTAATTACTCCCTAACTGCCTCCTTCTTTCATGGCCCTTTGTCAAATGCTACCCATCCTTCAAGGCTCCAATTAAATTTTGCCTCCTCCTTTCAGCTTCAACCTCTCGTTGTTATTATAATCAGTAATGATATTTGGTACTTAGATTAAAACAATGCTATGTCAGTAGCTTAAGTACCAAATATCATTACTGATGGAAATTATGGTACAATTTGATTAATTCTCCATTAGGGTAAAAAATTTGAAGTTTTTTTTTCACTGACAGAGCAGAAAGTACTGTGACTTAAATTTCATAGTGAATTGTAGCTGATTACATGTATTTTGATAGTTCTACACTTTTGAGAGTTAGCAATTCATCTGATCCTATTTGAGAAATCTCTTTCTCTCAGTGACACTGATACTGTTAATAGTCTTCTGCTGGTTTAATGATATTGAGTTTTGTCTCCATTATGAAGCACACAAAAACTATGCTAAAGTATTTTTATTGCCATGGTAATTCAATTAACATTTCTGGGACACTTACTTCTCTCTTCTCTCTCTTCCTTCCCTCTCTCTCTCTCGCACTCTCTCTCTCTCTCACACACACACACACATACACAAACACACAACCCAGTCCTTATTCATTGTCAGTCACATAGTAGATGCTAAGTAAGTAACTTTGATCCATTTCACCTACTAAGTATTTCTTGAATCCTTCCTATTTCCATGGTCACCACTCTAGTCCTAGCTAGCCTCTCCTCCTTTTCCTGTATCTGTTTTTTCCCCTCAATCCTTTCTCTATAGAGCAACCAATGTAATATTTCAAAACTGTATCCAATCCTGATTAAAACACTTATTCAACAGCTTATTAAGGGACTCAGGCTAAAGGCCAAAGTCACTGTAGTGAGTTTGAGGGCTGTCAGGGCTGATGGGGTGGGGGAGGACGACATGACCCCCAGGTGGCAGTAGCACACAGTGAGCTTAATTTGGAAGACACTTTGGTTGCACGTGAAGGAAAGTCCCTCACAGCATGAGACCTTGCAGGGCTAACAAACGGGCCACCACCCAAAAGGGCAGAAGGTCAAGGAACTCCCAGGGGAGAAGGGCATTATGACCCAGGCAATGTCATCAGCAACAGGGTAGACAGCCTCAGGGCCAGAGAGCTGCTAAGGGCTGCAGCAGCTAGGAGTCTTTGATCACCCCAGGGTTGTCTTACATATGGCTAGCAGACAGGTACAGTTTTACAGAGTGCACAAGGCAAACATGCTCTAAATGGTTAAAAATCTGCTTCTTCGTGCTATATTTGAAACAACTGGATGTGTAGAAACTTGACTTTAGCACTACTGGGCTTTTTAGCTAAAGGTTCAGGTCTGCTGTGAAAAAGGGAACAACTTACGGTCAAGAAGCAGAGGTTACCTTTGGATTCTTTCCGTCTATGTAAGTCATTAACCTGACCTTTGGGCCCCCTTCTCCAGTCTCCCACACCCCTCTCCCCACTCACTGACCAGTCTCCCCAGGGACTGGAACCCTCCTCACGTTTGCAGGATATTCTCACCACACAGGAAATTTGTGCCCCTTCCACACTCCTGCTTCCTTACTGAAGGGCGCCCATGCTTCAGATCCCATTATTCTGCCTGTGATTTGATCAAATGCTCCTATAAAATGCTTTCACAGTGCCAGGTGTCCTTAGTGCTATGCATTTATCTCAGTCGCAATTAATTCATTGTGAATGGTGTCCTTAATTTCTGCTTCCCTGCTGGGATTCAAATTCCCTGGGGTTCTACCCCTAGAACCTGGTACAATGACTTACCCATAGTAGGTATACAATAAATACTCATTGCATGAAGAAAAAAATGCCTAGAAGAAAGAGAGAATGGGTTATTAAAATACCCAATAACCTGAATAATGTGAAAGTGTGAAACCAAATTTTGATTTTTTTTTTTTTTTGGCTACTAACTGGCACATTCATTTAAAACATATTTTTCATCCATGGTTATTAAAAATTCTTAGATATTTTCATCCAGGATTATTAGAATTTTAAAATATTTACCCAAGTCTCACCACTATGGAACCCTTTATTACAAATATATGATCCCAGGGAGTCAATAGTACTTTCAAACTGTACTATATATATCATTGAAAATTGAATAATACTGGAGAAATCTATGAAAATATTTAAAGTTAAATTATGTACCAGCTCAAGAATTTAACATAGCAGAATTTAGTCTGTAAAGAAATACAATCACCAAGTTTAAAAGAATATTAAATCACTGTTTATACTGGCAAGATAAATCTAAATCACCTTACTGGCCTTTCTAGAAGTAATTTGAAAGATGTGAATTAAGTGGGGGTAAAGGTTGTTCTTATACTGTTATTTTTGTGGGTTTCAATATAAGATCAAAAGATTAAAATCATTTTTAAAGCAATTAATTTATTATAATGTTTACCCTAAACTCATATTTCTATACAAAACTAGTGATTGAAGTTAGGTCATTTTAGGTTAAAACTACTCAATAATTTTGTGTTTTATAAGTGTTCGTAAATTTCATCCATAATTTTAAAAGAACACTAGTCACTTTCTTACATAATTTATGGCACAATCTTTATGCCATAATACTTAAAGAACATAATGCTGTACATTTTAAATCAATTTTGACAGTGGCCTATATTTCTACTCACAAGCTATTATTAAGATACAATGCAGTTGAGAGATATTTTATGTAAAAAAGTATATCAGTCAACTCAAATGAACTCTTGTTCCCAATGATGACATATTATCCTCTAATTAAATCAGCTAAGATAACTCACAATCGCTCTAAAATTAATGCCCAAATCAAGAGTTTAACAAGTGGCACTTCTAATAGCCCAACTTTTAGATTGCTTTGATACCTGGAATTAATGTGATTCTTTTAGAAATCTAGTGACTTGTAGAATCATTACAAAAACAAAAATTGAAGTTCACCTCACTCATTTGTGACTTACACTGTCCTTCCAAAAACTTTTAAAGAAATCAGCTAACTAAACAGGGGGCAAAGAAATAAGAAATCTTTGAACCAGGCAGATAAACAGAAATTAAACAATTTATCTCAAACTACGATATTTACTGTGGCTTTAAAGAGTAAGAGTTACCAAACACTGTTTTCCATTTAAGTTAATGTGATATCTCCATGGAAACTGGAAAAAAAAAAAAAAGTTGTGTAAATTGTAAATGTATTAAATTAGTTGGTTTGCTGGGGGAGCAGACAGAAAGACAAGTTTCCAGAGAAAGGAAACGCCCACTGGGCAAAGGTCAGTGAAAAGGAAACATTATGTATTTTGAAACAAGCAAATAATCTTTTTAAACTGTAGATTTTTAGATAAATACTTGATAAATTAATATCAAATAGATGAAGAGTTTAGTGCTTTTTTAATATCCAGCTGTAACCCAACTCTCAAAATACCTGGGACAGAAAAAGTTGCAAAATAAATATTGAAAACAGAGCTAGTTACATTTTTTTTTCTAATCTGTGGAGATAAATGTTCTTACTCCCTCTAGCCCCATGAATAACTTTCCAGCATGAGCTTTGTTGGACTAACCCAATATTTCAATAGGCCTAGTATACTGAAAGAAACCAAGACATGTACTTTAGTTTCTGTGTTTTATGTAACTATATCTTGCCAGAAAACGTTCAGAAAAAGGCATAAACGCATGAACCATTTAATGGTGGTAGCATGGCCAATTCCTGAGAATACAAAATCCAAAGTCAAAGTGATATTGAGAATTAGAGACGTTGGAACAAAATAGAAACGTATTTAGCATGCAAAACTGGAAGGGATACATATATGTATATAGTGATTAATAATACCAGACTATCTATCTATATATATATATATATATATATATATATATATATGAAATGAGGAAAGAATAGATTTTGCATGCATTCATTCAAAATAAATGGTGAATGTTTAATACTGTAAGGCAGTGAGCCAAGTTAGGTATATAGACCCTGGAGTCAGAGTGCCTGGGTTTGAACTGCAGCCTCATTACTTACTAGTTGAGTCACCCTTAGGTAAGTTTATTAAAGTTCCTGTCACACAGCCTTTTTATCTATAAAATGGGGTTAATGTGTAGTATCTACTAAGTTATTGGAAGAATTCAGTAAGGTGATATTATAAAGGTAATTTTTAAGTAGGTGATGGGCACATAGTAAATTCTATATAAGAGATTGTTAAATAATGTCACATTACATAAGTAATGAAAACATGATCATGTAGGCCAATAAGTCACTGTTAACTACAAAGTGTTATAATTAATGATCCTAGCAAGACTCAAGGCATAAAACAGTGGCAGAGTAAGCCTGAAACAACATTCTCTGAATTTCCCAGAGTTTTAAGCAGGTGCTATTTTCAGTGGTAGAGTTCCTTTAGAAGTTTAGAGCCACCAACATGAGGAGGATTGGAAACTTAGGTCATAATTCTGATGAATGAGGAAAGACTAGAATGTTTCACACTGACCTTTGATAAGAATAACTCTCCTAACAAAGAACCTGATGATTCACTGCTCAGTATCTTCCCAGAGGATAGAACAAGAAAAAATAAGCAAGCATATTGTGAAGGCTTTTGGCTAGATATCTGGAAACATTTCTATACCACAAGAATTGCTAAATATTAGAATGGATTGCTGAAAGGGGATCAAGAGTCTACTCCTTTGGAAGTTTTTCAAACAAGGATAAATAGTATATCTGATCTCCTTGCCATGGTTTAAAATCAGTGCTGAGTGAAGACTGATGGTGCAAACTGCCCCTTGAAGGCCTCCTCCTTCCCAAGCATTCTCTGAAAGCATAACTTTATATATTACCTGTGATACTTCCTCATCTGTTGGGTTTCCATTCTATCCTAGAATAGAAAAGGGCAACACTATTTCACAATTGTGAGTTCTGAGTAAAACTTTGATAATGTCATGATGAAACATAATGTCCTTATTACTTCTCAAGTTATTTCACTAAGCAAGCTACCTGCAAATAGCTTTCAATTAGAAACAGCTGTCATGAATCTGAAGTCTGAACAGCAATTCTTTTAAATTTATGTGCCCTGGCAGATTGAAGACACATGAAATTCTTCAAGCAAACCATTAGATGCCCAATCAAGGCAAAGGATAAAAAAGAGTTTAAGAAAAGATAACCACTTACACTAGATAATTAAATGTAAACAGTATCAAGAACTAGGGAGGAGAGATAGAGTGTGTTCCTGTAACAACAGGGTATATTTCCTAAGTGATTATTAAAACAGCAATAGGTAGCATTAAGTAAAGTTGATTTTGAAAAAACAAGTATATCCTTAAAAAACACAAATTATCTTTCAATTCATTATTTTCCTATTAAATGTGCCTCTGACCCTGTGGTGACCTGCATCTTGATTATGTCTACCAGCATCAAAGGACACAAGGCTTAAAGCAAAGTTAACAGTATGCCCTTACTCATGGAAGGTAGGTGAGTTTAAAAAAAAAAAAAAAAGTGCACACATTTTAGAAATTCATAGCTAATAAGCAAACACTGTAATTGTAAAAAGGTGGGGAGGAAACCAAAAACAAAAACAAAAACCTCTTTAGTTAAATATCCACCGAAGAATTTACATGAACCCCTGGGAATGTTCTCAACAAACATTCATGGTGACTACAGAAATTGTTTTACACTGAAAATCTTCACTTTGATATTAAAGAGATGTGCCTGATGCTGAGGATGAACTCTAGTCTCCTGAGAGTCCCATTATCCGCTAAAGAATACCGAAGCAATTTAAAAATACCTATTTTCTTCTTTGAGATATCTTATCTGAAATCATGTTGGGAAATATCTTGTGTGCTTAAAAGATACCGTTTGAAAAAGCCCAGATTAAAGGAGAAAAAGTTCCTAGAAGAAGTGATCCATACTATAAACCTTTTAAAAAGTTGAATTCCCTGAGATTTGGGGAGGGGAAAAAAAAGCGAAGCTGATCCTTATCAATTAATTAAAAAGAATGAAATAACAGTAGACAAAGGAGAAGGAGAGTTAAGAAACTTAAGGAGCTGTGGGGACAGTCGCTCTCTATTCATTGATTAACAAATTAAGGAGTTCTGGAAAAGAAGGAAGAAGTAACAAGGATAGAAAAGTAGGCTTATAATTCACCACAGATTCTAACTTAGACTCAGCAAAGGGAATGTCTGGCTCTGAACTGAAAAAGCTCCTTCTATATAATGAGCGCGGTAATTTGCGCCTCTTTTTTCCCCCCCTTTGGCAATGCTCAAATTTATTTAAATGTGTTCATTTCAGTGTAAGTAAAAACCCTCACTTCTACAGCTTGAAAATCATAAGAAAATAGTAATTCCTCAACGTATCGAAACTGTGATGTTCTAAGATATCTGCAAAATGCTTTTCATCCATCCACCAGTTATTTGGCAAAAAGCAGACAGAGGCTGATGGAAATTCAGCGTTTTGACTTGACGATCTGAGGTCACTAAGGACTTCAGCTGCCCGGTTTGAGCAGCCCGCGCCCTCGCAGCATCTCCTGGCCTCCCTCGGCCTCTCTCAGTTCTGTTCTTTAGCAGCCAAAGGATTATCTCTCCCCGACACGTTTCATTCACAGAGCCCCAGAGAAGCTCGGATTCGGTTGGAGCTAAGAGCCGGAAAACAAGCACCCAGACTGCCGCGCAAGTTGTCGGAGACCAAGTGCTACACACACTGGCGCCGAGAGAAAGGGTGGGCGCTCTCAAGCTCTTGGTGGAGCAATGCCAGTGGCCGGGCATGCGGGGGACACGGGGCCCCCGAACCCGGACCCGAATCCCCAGCTGAGCCACCCGCTAAAGTTGGCTGTTCGCTGGCAGACGAGGCCGGCTCCAGACCGGGTGGCAGGGTGTCCCCGGGCCCTGAGTGGCCAACAGCAACTGGGGAAGCACTGAGGAACCCTAACGGGAAAGCCCGCCCCACATCTGAAACAGGCAGCCCGTGAAGTCCCCAAACCAGCCTTGAAATGCCGGCGTCCAGAGCCCAGGTCCCCGGCGAGGGTCCCTCCCAGCCTTGCCCGCCCCCGGCCCGAGCGCCGGGCGCTCTGTCGCCCGGAGGACAGGGATAGGGGAGAGAGGGGCTGGGGGAGCCCTCCGCGTCTCTCCACCGCCCCTGCCGGCGCAAGGGCGGGAGTGGAGAAGGCGCCACTCAGACCGTGGCGCTGGGCAAACTGCGGTCGCAGTTCTTCCAAGTTTGCCCGAACCAGAGCGCGGAGTGAGCGCCCGGCTCGGCTCTCCGTCTGCGCCTTGCAGCCGCCCCGGAGTGACCCGGGCTCCCTGGCCAGCCGGGCCTGAGCCATCAACTAAGGGGTAGAAGGGCGCGAGAGCAGCGGGAGGCGGGAGCCAGGGTGCTCCCGCGTGTGCACACAATGAGGCGGCGGAGACGCACACCTTCCCCCGCCGAAGAAGCCGCAGGAGCATCCGCCGCCCAACACGGAGACGCGGAGTCCCGTAGAGCGGTGGCAGAAAGTGAGCACCAACTCAGCAACAGGGGGAAGGAAGGGGACGCCGGGCGGCCAGTGGGACGTGCGGCAGCCGAGGGCTGCAGCCTGCCCCTGCAGCGCGCCCGCGCTTACCTGCGATCTCCTGGTAGGGGATGTCCGCCAGGCTGAATCCCTTGGCACCGTACGCCTGGCGGACCTCTCCGCAGCTCCGAGCCTTCACATCCGCCCCGGCGGGGAGGGAGAGCAGCAGCCCCAAGAGGGGAAGAATCACAGCCCCGATCCAAGAAGGCATGGTGCAACATACAAATCCAGCTCGGTAAACCCCACGGCCGGTGCGCTCTTCACCTTGCCCCTCAAGCCGAAAGCCCGCCAGAGGCAGCGGCGCGCTCCTCGCCGCTGCCCAGCGTCACCCCCTTCCGCCAGCCGAGGGGACGAGCAGCGCAGCCCTCTGGACTGCGCTCAGCAAACTTTTATAAGCCAGATGGAGGATGGCAAGCCAACAAGGGCTGGCTGGGAAGGCTGCTGCCTTGCTCCTCTAGCCCCCAGATGGAAACGGTGCAATCAAAACGAGGAAGAGAAGGAAAAGAAGTGTTTAAAAAACCACCATGGGGGTTCAGAGCTGCAATCCGAGTTCCGAGCCGCAGAATCCTGGAGCGCTGCGGGCTCGGCTCGCCGGAGTGTGCGGCGAAGGTGGGAACGCGCGCCGGCTCCCCCGGGAGGGAGATGGACAAGCGAGAGCGAGTGTGTGTGCGCGCGTGTGTCTGTTGGTGTGAGCGCGAGGTTCTTGGGGATGTGTGTGCGTGGAGGTATGTGTTGGGGATATACGAGATCTAGGGGAAACCTCAGCTTAACACAGGCTGTGGGAGCCTGTGAGAGTCCTCCTGAAATAGGAAGAGAGAAATCCTGGAGACAGTCACTGGAGGCAAGAGGGAAGGAGAAAGGAGGGGGGAGAAAGAAACGTGCTACACATTGCACAGCCGAAATTCACAGGCCGAGTCAAAGGCAAAACCTGGACTGGATCTCTTCCTAGTCGGTAGAAAGGGGAAAAAAAGAAAAAGAAACGTACCTATTTTCTTATTCACTTCACATCCTTTATACCGATCTGAAATGACATCAATAAACAATCTAGAAAGACAAGGTAATTTTAAGTCATTAACATGTTATTAAGCTGTATTTTTATGGAGGTAAAGGATAACGCAGTTCCAATTGTTGCTCTTAATATGTGTCCCTGACCTACTGAAACACAAAGCCAGAGTGGAAATAGTCATATACGGGAGTTCATGGGTGGCAGAGCACAATCACGGCTCTAACTAGTTACCTAATTTCTGTTTGACTTTGTTTTTTTCTAAAGGCACACATTACAGACTGGTAGTTCTTAATTTTTAAAGGTTTGGTTCTAGACTCAACAATTTCCCCTTTTTTTATTTCAAATATCTCATAGCCTTCGATCAGAAATCATTATGCTTAGGTTTCCAATGTGTGGAGGATCGGGAAAGCTAACAACCAGACCACAGAAGCAACGAGAAAAGGAGAGCACAAGGGTCAGAGGTGCATAAAGGGACATAATGGGGGAAGGGAGGTGATTCCTTCCCTCTCACTAGATGCCCTCACATAGTAGACTTAACATTTTCTTCCAAGTTAACATAATTCTCAAGTGGAGAATCAATCCAATTTCTTCTTCCTGTCTCCATTTACACTGATGTTCTGTGAATAAAAGTGAAAATTCAGGTTTGCCTAATTGACTTTGTTATGCTAATGGACGCACTACAGTCAGCTGGCAGAAGTGTGTGTTGAAACCCAGAGCTCCTGAAACTACTAAGATAGTTTAATGAAAACCAAGACAAAATAATAATAATAATAGTGTTTACTCACTTACGTGGCTATGTGTCATAGGTCGGCACATTATTCACAAACTGCTACAAGGTAATGCACAGTTTTGTGGAGCTCACCTATGAAGCTACACATGAAGATGTTTTCCTGATGATGATATGAATGACCAGAATGACTCATGAAGTTTAAATCTTTCAGTTTGTCATTATCATCACAACATATTAGGTACATTGTCTTCCTCTCTTTAATAAATTCCCCCTCTCCTAACCACCAAAAAGACTCTCAAGATTCAACCTCGTTTAACCTTTCCAAACGCTTTAAAAATGAAGTCGACTTATTTACAGAGCCACTTTGTCTTCTTCAAACTCATAGGTCAAGACAAAACAAAACCAAAAAAAACAAAAAAAAACTCCATAGCTAAATCTTTCTGAAAACGCAACACGCTTAACTTTTTTTCTCTTAAAATTTTAGCACAGTTTTTTGCTTTCACAATATTTATGCTAACTGGCAGATCTTAAATCACTGAACTTATTTTCCCTCAAGTCGGAAATCAAGATAAAATATATTCTGGTATGTTTGTGGACAAACGGTGAGGTTGATAGGCTCAGGAATTGCAGTCAAGTTATTACTTCTGTCATATTTGACAACGTGACTTCCTTCAAACTTCTCTTGGTATCATAGTAAAGCATTATGCACTCCAGAGGAAGAGGGTAAAAACACACACTTCCTGTCCTACCACCTTATCCTGGGACTCATTGTAATTTACCCTGACTCAGTATAGCAGATAATTCATTATTTTAAATGGAGGTAAAGGAAGAATGGGTAAAAGCATAGTATATGTGGTTTTAAATTATTTGAAGATCAGCTAATTGTTAAGTATTGAATGAGCACTCAATACAACTTTATAGCACTAGACTATTGCACACCATCCCTATACTTATAAAATGATCTTAGGATTTGTGGCAAAGATATTACATGAAACGAATGACTAAATAGATTAGTTTAATTCCATCAGGAGAGTCAAATAGTTTAGGGTAGGTTTGTGAACTCAAGTCAGACCAAAGAATTAGATAACTTGCTTTACTGGTGACCTTAACCCTGCCTGGTCCATTTGTTGAGTAATGTCACACTGTTTGCAGTGGTGTAAGAGACAAAGTCAAACATTCCAGTTAACACTGAGAGCCACAGCAGGAGCCTAGACAAGGGATTGGAATGAGAATGGAATGTTATGGAAGTTCCTGGAAGAGGCCTGACCAGACATGAGAGAGGTCATATGGAGGAGCAGGCATCTGGTTTAGACAAAAAGGTCAGCTAATGGCTGGAATCCTAGCTGTAGTATTCATATTGTGTGTAGTAGGAAAAAAGAATATGGATAAATGCCATACAAGAGGAAGCAAACGAGGCCAGGCACGGTGGCTCATGCCTATAATCCCAGCACTTTGGAAGGCCGAGGCAGGCAGATCACCTGAGGTCGGGAGTTTGAGACGAGCTTGACCAACATGGAGAAACCGCGTCTCTACTGAAGATACAAAATTAGCTGGGCGTGCTGGCACGTGCCTGTAATCTCAGCTCCTCGGGAGGTTGAGGCAGGAGAATCACTTGAACCTGGGAGGCAGAGGTTGCGGTGAGGCGAGATCGTGCCATTGCACTCCAGACTGGGCAACAAGAAAGAAACTCCGTCTCAAAAAAAAAAAAGGCCGGGTGCGGTGGCTCACGCCTGTAATCCCAGCACTTTGGGAGGCCGAGGCGGGCAGATCACGAGGTCAGGAGATCGAGACTATCCTGGCTAACACGGTGAAACCCCGTCTCTACTAAAAATACAAAAAATTAGACGGGTGTGGTGGCGGGCGCCTGTAGTCCCAGCTACTCAGGAGGCTGAGGCAGGAGAATGGCGAGAACCCGGGAGGCGGAGCTTGCAGTGAGCCGAGATCCCGCCACTGCACCCCAGCCTGGGTGACAGAGGGGAGACTCCGTCTCAAAAAAAAAAAAAAAAAAAAAGCAAACAAATACCTAGAATAGGACGATGGAAAATGGAAAGATGTAGATAGATTCTGAGGAAAGGATTGGCATGAGTTGGTGCTTGGTTCAATACACAAGAAGAATTACTAAATATTTATTTTAAGATTGTGTCTCTGCTGGGTGTGGTGGCTCACGCCTCTAATCCTACCACTTTGGGACGCTAAGGAGAGTGGCTTGCCTGAGCTTCGGAGTTAGAGACCAGGCTAGCCAACATGGCGAAACCCCTTCTCTACTAAAAATACAAAAAATTCGCTGGTGTGATGGTATGTGCCTGCAGTCCCAGCTACTTGGGAGGCTAAAGCAGGAGAATCCTTTGAACCCTGGAGGTGGAGGTAACAGTGAGCCGAGATCACGCCACTGCACTCCAGCCTGGGAGAAAGAGTGAGACTCTGTCTCAAAAAAAAACAAAACAAACAACAACAAAAACAAAACAAAAAAAAGATTGCATCTCATTAGGAAAATATGGTACGTTTAATAAAAGACAATACAACTCCTGTTTATACAGTACTTTCACATCCCAGCTGGTTTTCACAACAACCCGTTTTGGGCATCACATGAATGGAACCTCAGAGACTTTCAGTTGTAGAGAAAAATAGACGCAGTCTTGAAGAGCAGCCATAGGTGACAGACAAGTCGTGCAGCCCCTGTCAGTCACATATCCCACAGCCATCGCCCTTTCTTTTTTGCTTCTCTAAGACTGATTATGTCAGGGGGCATTGTGCTCACCACCAAGGGATGAATCACAATTAGCACTTTTCCCTGGTGTAGGGGTGGGTGTAAGACCCATTTCTAGCCAATGTGATTTATGGAGATTTCTGAAAAAAAAAAAAAAAAAAAAGTGTTTTCCCTGATTAAAGGAGCAGAAGGGCCATTTTGCCTCAGCCTCCTGCCTTCTTAGAGCTACACAGCCATCTTTTGCGTAAGAGACAAGACATTGCTAGAAGACAGACAATGACAATGGAGGGATGCAAAGAACCTTGAGTTCCTATTTGAGTCACCAAACCAGCCTTAGGACTTCCAACTTCTGGACTTCTTGTTAAATGATCAATAAATATCCTGTTGTTTACGCCATTGTTAGTTGGTTATTCTACTGTTTACAAGTAAAAGCAACTTAACCTATACACCAAACTCAATGAATAATAAGAAAATTTAAAGGGAAGAGACAGTGAATAGTTGCAAAGGTAAGAAGAGAACAAAAACATTAGGTAGCATCGTGAAACCCAGGTGAGGAGATTTTCAAACATAAAGCAAATTGCAGTGGACAAGAAAGAGATGGAGATAATGGTACTTGGACAATGATAAGGAAGCTTACTGGAAATTTTGAGAGAAACATTTTAGTATAGTAAACTGGGTGGATGCTAAACCACATGGAATCGTGTGTGAAGTAGGTGGAAAGAATATGGAAATATCAGGTAAAACTGATTAGAATGTGGTAACTGTATGTGGAAGGGGCAGAGAGGTAGTCAGGAATGCTTTCCAGAAGTTTCTAAAACTTCAGGGAAGAATGAGTGGACATAAAAAGAGAATGAAATCCAATATGATCTTACTGGGTTGGTTGATTTTAAATTTTTTTTCTCTTATCTGCATTTTTCATGTTTTCTACAGTTAAGATGAGTCCTTGGTTATGAGACAAAAAATATTGTTTTGACATGAATATGTCACACGTTTAACATAAATACAAATTATAGCATTTGGTTCATGTTTTACAAAGTAAAAAGGTCTTACCCTATCTCATGTAAGTAAAACAATTGGCTGTTAATATGTTTCTGAATAAAATAATAACTCTGAAGTATGAAATGTCTTGTGTTAATTTTTTAAAAGCCTTGGGTTTATAAAAAAATAAAAAGCAGAGCTACAACAGAATTTATCATCCTTTTGCTCAGTTATAAAAATCATGAATGAAAATAATGGGTGAATTTTAGTTTTTTCTTAGTATTTTTTAGATCAAAGTAGGACAAATAACTTCAAATAAAATCTTAGGAAAACAGGAGAATGGACTTCAAGTGTCTATTCCACATCTCAGCTTGGCACAAATCAAAATCGCTTAGTTAACCTGCCTCTTGAAAAACAGGGCCTGTAATGAAAAAGCTGTCAGAAATTTAACAACAGTAGCTCTGCCAGGTGCCTGGATAATGGGAAGGTTGCTGAGTTACAGAGAAAGAAAAGGTAAACCTGGGTGAATAATGACCAGAAATGGTGAAAATCTTTCATTTCCATCTTATGGTTTATATCCAATGAAATACTAATAGTTCATTTAACATTCATTGAGCCTTAAACATATACCTAGTGCTAATATAAACCAATTAAAATTATATCTTTAGGGCAGCTGAGAACAAACTGGGTTACTAATGATCTCTTGGGGGGAAAACCAAACACCATGGGGCAGCAGATTCTTCTTGTCTTGCAATATTCTTCTAAGACTCTGAAGCCAGAACTGTTTGGCTTCAAAGAAGGGAATCATGTGATCTACTTAATCAGATTTTCTCCTAAAAGTTATGACAGGGTTTATCCAAGAGAATTGAAAGGACTCTAATTATTTAATTATGTTTAGTCTTCATATGTGTCAGAAACTTAGACAATAAAAATATTCCATATAATCTTAAGATTTACTCATCGTTACCTAAAATACTACTATCAATAGTCAAGGACACAGAATAGAAAATGTATTAAGATATCACAAAGATTTAAAATACTATTTTCAGGCCAGGTGCAGTGGCTCACACCTATAATCCCAGTACTTGAGGCCAGGAGTTTGAGACCAGCCTGGGCAACATATCGAAATCCTATTTCTACAAAATACACAAAAATTAGCTGGGTGTGGTGGGGTGCACCTATAATCCCAGCTACTTGGGAAGCTGAGGTGGGAGGATCACCAGAGCCTGGGAGGTCAAGGGTGCAGTGAGTGGTGACAGTGCACTGCATTCCAGCCTGGGTGACAGTAAGAGCCCATCACAAAAACTAAAATTAAATAAAATACTATTTTTAAATTTTCATATATATTAATGACCCAGGAGTCTACTCTTCATTGATTCTAAGTGATTTTCATGACTAGAACTGCATCTTAGGTATTAAATATATTTAAATATTGAGTAACCAAATATTTACTTTCAAAAATTGCTGTTAAGACTATGCCTTGGAACAATCTTGACAAATGTACTGCTGGCTAAGCATCATTTCATAACATCATTAGGAAAGTGTATTGCATAGCAGGAAGAGTTTCATTTTGACTTGAAGGCTCACAATATTAATAGATGCGTTTGACAATGCCATTATTTGAAGCTCACACATTTTTGAAGTGTTTCCAAATCAGATATGTAAATGTAAGAGTGACAAAGGTGAAAAACCTATCACAAATGAATAAACTTGCATTTTTGTAGTTAATAAAAGATCGTCTAACTTTGTCTTACTTGTTATAAATTCAGATATTAATGTTATGAGAGATGATTCTGTAGCTAAGCAGTAAATTTGACATACCTGGATTATTAAAACCATGCTTCTTGCCAGTCATTATTCTGGTTGTTTGGCTTTTGTGAAGGATGAATGAAGCTTTGCATAGTTTTTGGATCATCTGGCATCATAAACAATGGCATTCCTTAAGGCAAGTGGATAACAACACAGGCTTATTCGGTAGGGAATAGCTCTTCACATGATGCTAACTTTCGTCAATGGAACATTTACTCTTTATTAAAATGGTTTCACAGATTTAAAGGCCCTGAGTTAATTATCTATCGTTAATTATTTTGACCTTAAATCGGCAGTATGACAGACTTAGTTTTTGGAAAACATTGATAAAATTTTATGGGAATATTTTATGGGAAAACCCATAAAATATTGTTTTTATTTCCTACTACCTGCAGGCCTCTGCTCTTGTAACTGTCTTCTATGCAACATCAGCTTAGAAGGCACTTGCTCAGAAGGAGCAGAAAGATATAATTTTTTGATGAAGCTTTTTAAAAATTTTAATATAAACTAACATAAGAAGATGAAAACAAAAAATTAATTAGATAAACAAATTACAAAATTGTTTGACTTGTTTGATTAGAAAAAAACAAGAAATTTTAAGATACTAATATGACTAAACCTTGCTATCTATGATGATATATTGATATGACATTACTTTTAATAATTGAAACCAATCTGAATATTCTAAAATTAAATAGCATACTCAAAGCTTTTAATTTGGGAAGTTTTCTAATAACTTCAAAATACAATAATTAAATTCATTCAATATTATTGTAAATTACCATAGATACTAGCAAAAAAAATTAGAGTGAAAATTTTGAATGGATTGTCTGCTTAATCTAGTGGTATATGGAAGTCAATAAAATTTATTTGTTTTCTTGTTATACCATAAGGCAGTATCATTTCAGTTAGCTTTTCTCTATTCATTGGCTATAGTCACATACATCCCAGTTAGAAGCCATAAAAATGACTATTGTTTGGTCATAAGAAAGGGTAGGAGAGGGCCTGGCATGGTGGCTCACGCCTGTAATCCCAACACTTTGGGAGGCCAAGGCGGGTGGATCACGGGATCAGGAGTTCAAGACCAGCCTGGCCAACATGGTGAAACCCCATCTCTACTAAAAATACAAAAATTAGCTGGGCGTGGTGGTACGAGTTTGTAGTCCCAGCTACTCGGGAGGCTAAGGCAGGAGAATTGCTTGAACTCTGTAGGCAGAGGTTGCAGTGAGCTGAGATCATACCACTGCACTCCAGCCTGGGTGACAGAGTGAGACTCTGTCTAAAAAAGAAAAAAAAAAAAACCAAAAAAAACAGGAAAGAAAGACAGGGTAGGAGAAAACAGCCAGGTTGATATTAATATACCATTCTACAAAGAAAAACTCAAAAATCTTAATGGAACCAGGTCAACAACATCAGTCCGGTAACATACCAACAACCAGGCTGATTCTTTTATAATGTCTGTTTCTTTTATAATGAATGTCATCTATTAGGCCATTTAAAAGAAAATATTCCATTCTTATTTACGTAGGTTCTCAAACTCCAACCATTCCCCTTCATGATTGGAGTGAATATACGTGGACATCAGAAACACAAAGAAAATTTGTTTCTTCAACTTAGTCATCAGTATGAATAAGTACAAGAACTAAGCAATAAAATCTGCTTTCTACTAAGTCAGGAAAACAACTCTGCCATATGGCCAGACAAACCTGTGGCATATTCTTTGTCAATGCCAACATTTTCAATTAAGATTTTTATGCATAAGTGATTTTGTTTTAGTTTAGATTCCTTAAAATGATCACAAACATACTTCCATCTTCCACATTGAGGAAAGTTTCCTAACCATTGTGTGACTACATTAAGCCCAACTGTGTCACATTCTGGGTTTACAGCCTGCATAATAAATATCAACTATTAATAATTTTTAGACCTATGGATAGGAAAATAGCACTGATCTTGATCTCTATTGTTTACTGGTAAGTCAAAATCTAAGCTTAATTTTGCTGAATTTACATCAAACATGTAAGGCTGACATCCTATGTTCTTTATCAGCCACAGAGAATTCTATTGTATTTAGCTTCATATAACACATCATTGTTTTTTACTTGAAGAATATGGTCTATTTGCCTTCACAATCTGAACTCACTTCCAGGCAATCATTTTTAAAACTTGCTTCTATATTAACTTCGCACATTTTATTACATTTCAGGGGGAAATAATTAAATGTTTGTGAGAAAGCAAATCTGGTGTATATTTTTTAAGTTACTTGAAGCAAAAAAAAAAAAAAAAAAAACGTCTGAGCTAGCCAGTTGGAAGTTCCATGTACTAATGATCTGTTTCCAGGGAGGTGTCTGAAGCAAGCAAGCAAGCATAGAAACAGGCGGCGATGCGCCTTTGGATTTCTCCTGATGTTCATTTGCAATCACAGCCAATCAATGTTGAGGACATTACTAAGCAATCCAATGCTGTTTGCTTTTAATTGGTAAACTGTCTTCCAAAAAAAACATCTTTGGGCTTCACAACACCCTAGTCATAGAGCCATTAGAGAATGAATGTCTTTACTGTACAGGAGGACCTCTATGAATAATGAATAGGGCTCTATTTTTCCTGGGAAACAAACATGTACCGGCATGTTCGTGGTAATGAACAGTATTGTGAGTGTGCATAGCATAGAAGGACACTAAATCAGCTCTGACTTCTACCTTAATTTAAGTAGATAACTGATTTTAAAACCCCATGGAGGGTTAAGCCAGCTTATTTTAAACTTGTAACTTGCTGCCTGACTTATATGTTGCTTTTGCAAGTTCAAAAATAATGATTTAATACAAAAATTGAAGAGATGAAGGATCATGTTACAGTCTCTAAGGGGCAAGATAAGCTTACACAAATTTGAGAGGAAAAGAAAAGAACATTTGAATACAGTAAGAAACCAGAATTTCATTTTTACTTTTACACTCGAAAACATAGTGATCATGATTCTCTGGGGCACACATAAAAAATACTTTATACTGTGCAAATTACAACCAAATTTAGATATTTGCCCAATAAATATTTCAAAAAATAACTAACGAGAAGTAAGATCTAAGATTTTTAAATGATAATGCCCTTGCAAAGTGTTTAAAACTATTTGGCTTTTCCTTTAGAAAGATCATGAAAGAACTTAATCTATTTTGTAAATTATGTTCATAATGATTTTACTTACAAAGGATATAATTTGCTAGTCTATTTTCATAATGAATGAGAGCTTAATGAATCACACGTACTTCACCATTCAACAAAAATATAGGGCCTCACAACATTGAATTGAAATATTCATTAGAAGTCTTTGGACTTTGGCAAGAAGGTTTCTAGATTTTTTTTTCCATTTTTGCGGGCAAAGCATGTTCTTCAAATTTACTTAAAGGATTAGTTAACCATCATGCAAAACTATTATGTATTGCAATTGGTAGCAGCTCAGATGGAAAATTTTATATTTGTACAATGGTCATGCATTTTCACAGGCCACAAACTCAGGTATAAGAAATGGAACCTCCTTTATTTTCCTGTAACAGAATTTGAGTTCTATTTCAGATCTCTCTTCTACCCAGTAGGAGAAAATTTTGTCTTGCCAATTCCAGGTAGATTTAGTCACGTAAGAATTTTTTCAGACATACCTGCCTTCCCAGAGAGAGTTCTTTTTTCCCATGAGGATATGATGAGACAGCCAGACATTGGTGAAAACACATCAATCATCTAATTCTTGGTCATTGCTATGTTCTAGACTGGCATTCTCTGAGAAGTGGATTTTTGTCCAGTCCCTGGCTGTGTAGTCTACACTGTATCCTAGGTTGCACTACCCCTCTGTTGACCTAGACTTCCTGCACACACAAGAGTGTGTGTGAACTTCCAGTAGCGTGTTTTTTTCTTTTTTTTTTTTTTCTCTCCATCTCAACTTACCTCTGCCCTTTTGTTGATTGCATGGGAAGGCTGGGTTGCCTCCTGCACCTCTCCGCATGTCTCTCACTTTGCCCCTGCATTCCTTCTGTTTCAAAGCTCCCATGTCATTGTAATACAAAGTATATCAGAGAGGCTACAGACTAGGAATGTCTCCAGATGGGAAAGTCAGAATACACATCTTTACCCAGTAGAAGCCCTAATCCCATTATGGTTCAGCCCATAGACAGGACACAGGGGAAACTCTGTCATCTACTTGCTTCCTTCAGTATTGTCTCTCCCACTCCTCCCAGCATTTTTAGCTAGGATGGGACAAGGAAATGGCTCTTGCTGCATGTATTTTGCATTCTCTCTAATCTATTGCTTATGGCCTATACAACAGATCTTGCTTCCTTCAGATCTTAGACCTCTTGGAGCTCAAAAGAAACTATCCTCTTTCTGAATGCTTCTAGCTCTTACAAATCAAAAGCCGTGGCTGCTAAGACTGCCATCTCTGCATTAAGTTTAAGAGAATACTTAGAAATTTAAAAGATGAGAATTGATTTGTTTGTTATCTCAGCTGACAACCCATACACTGACTAAGTGGATAGCAGTTGTCAGGACAACAAAAACATGCTAGAAGACAAAAAATAATAGTAAATTTGTGAGATTTTTAAAATATACATATATGCTACAAAAGTGGTATGTGGACAATGATTTTGAAGGAAACAACAGCTTATATTTATAAAAGTATAAGCAGACGGCTGGGCGCAGTGGCTCATGCCTGTAATCCCAGCACTTTGGAGGCTGAGGTGGGTGGATCATGAGGTCAGGAGTTCAAGATCATCCTGGCCAAGATGGTGAAACCCCATCTCTACTAAGAATACAAAAAAATTAGCCAGGCGTGGTGGTGGGTGCCTTTAATCCCAGCAATTTGGGAGGCCGAGGCAGGTGGATCATGAGGTCAGGAGTTCAAGATCAGCCTGGCCAAGATAGTGAAACCCCGTGTCTACCAAAAATACAAAAAAATTAGCCAGCTACTCGAGAGGCTGAGGCAGAGAATTGCTTGAATCCAGGAGGCAGAAGTTGCAGTGGGCTGAGATTGTGCCACTGCACTCCAGCCTGGGCGTAAGGGTGAAACTCTATCTCAAAAAAAAAAAAAAAAAAAAAGAATATATATATATATATATATATGCACACTTACAATATTTTCCTATAAAATAAGTCCTACGAGCAATTGTTGAGTGCACTGTGCCCCAGTAGTTAACAAACCCTGGTCTCAGGCTTTGAGCCACTCAAAGTTTAGCCTATCAGGGACCGTCAAGACCCTCTGGTGAGCTAAGTAGGAAAAAAATATGGTAAGCTTCCCTACTAGACATTACAATTGTGTTTGTCTTGTATTTTTCTGGTCCAGGGAGACATATGTCCCACAGTTGCCTTTATCATTCAAAAAATCTAAATCAATCTGAGTCACTAAAGGTAGTTTTCTTCCATGCCAACCTCTGGCTTCTAGGGGAGTCTTACTGTCCAGGGCCCTATCAAGATATTTAGGGAACATGCCTTGAGAAGATATAGGGAAATTCAAGTAGCCCTTTTAATATTCAAGGTTCTATAATATGAAATGGCAGTCCCAGGGACTGATCTGACACACGTATGTGTTTTGTTGGCCTTGAAATAATTTAAAGCAGTGTCATCATTTAAAATTGGGAGATATCACAAAAGACCACCATGCCTCTGTATGACCTCTGCAATGTCAGCTGTTCCCAGGTCCCTGAATTGCACAGACTCAGACACAGACTGAAGCTGTTGGTGCTCCCAGCAAGAGACAAAAGGGAGTGACTCTCCAGTAAACCATAAACAGCACAGTCAGAACCCCAGAATGACCATACAAGAGTGAGTCCTTGAGCAATTTGAAGCCTCTGGACAACCCACGTCAAAAAGAGAGATAGAGAGACAAAGAGACAGAAAGAGTGTGTATACATAAATATGTGCATGCATGGATAAACAAGAGAGAGTGATTATAAGCTTGGAGAGCATCCCAAATGGGAGAAATGGGTGCAATGCCTATGCAAGTCCAGGTCTAGGTTTGGGACACCATACCTAAAGGGGCATGCCAGTCCTGGTCATCTGAGATACTGGAGAAGACTTAGAAAATTTTGAAAAAGACATTTGGAAACCCAGAGGACTCTGCAGTTTGGTGTAGTGAATAGGACAGGAGCTCTGATTGTCAATCTACAGGCAATACCTTCTGTGGACTCCCATTTGTACACTTGCCTCAGGTTCTGCAATGTTATGGCAGGACTGGCAGTCTTCCTCAGTCTATGATTTCAACTCCACAATTTGTTGCCATTCTGACTTCTCTAAATAGACTGTTCATTCAGCCATTCATTCCCAGAATCATTATGCTAGAACTTGTTATAAAATTGTGAAACTACAGGCTGTGTCTCTGCCCTCATGAGCCTCCACTCTAGAGCTTTATTGAATTCAGATTCCTTTCATGTTTAAAATTATTTAAAAATTAAATTGGACAAGAAATAAAAGGTAGTATAGTAAAAGGCCTCAAGAAGGGCAAACAAATACAGAGATCCTGGCTTTAACATTTTTAATCTCAAGCATACTTAAAAATGTAGGTTTGACCATTATTTCTTGAAAGGGTACCACTTCAATCCAATTAATCTATATAATATATATTTAATGAAAATATGAGCCACATTATAATTTATGTCTTGTTAATTAATAATTGGCTTCTTTATGTAATGTTCCTAAAAGCAATCAAAGCAGGGCCTGGCTGTGCTTACAATTGTGATTTTGCTACACTTTAATTGAAAGATCATTGACTCAGAAAACCAAGAAAACAAGATAGGGGAATTTGTTTTTGTTGTGAGAATTGATTACTCTGGGCCCTAGAAAAAGGTCTTACCTGTAATTGCCACTCAATTAGGATTTCAGAAACTAATAAACTTGAGACTATATAAAAAGATCAGTTTAATAAATTTAGTTTGCCCACCTTAACATTCACTATCTGCTCCACATACTCATAAACTTCACTAAGACTAATAATTTTAAACCTACTGAAAATGTTCTATATGTTATGGAGAAAATTTTAATTTTTCTTTTTCTTTTTTTTTTTTTTTTTTTGTTTTTTTGAGATGGAGTCTCGCTCTGTCACCCAGGCTGAAGTGCAGTGGTGCGATCTCCGCTCACTGCAACCTCCACCTCCCGGGTTCACGCCATTCTCCTGCCTCAGCCTCCGGAGTGGCTGGGACTACAGGTGCCCGTCACCATGCCCGGCTAATTTTTTATATTTTTAGTAGAGACAGTGTTTCACTGTGTTAGCCAGGATGGTCTCGATCTCCCAACCTCGTGATCTGCCTGCCTCAGCCTCCCAAAGTTCTGAGATTACAGGCATGAGCCAACACGCCCTGCCGAAAATTTCAATTTTTCGTAATTTAACTTAGTATTTTAGCTGTCCACAAATAACAGAATATTCATCTCTTGGCTGTTGCCTTGCAAAAGAATCTGAAATTATCAGTTTTCTATTTTTTAAAATATGTTATTAATTTTGATTAATAAAAAGTAGTGGTGTGATCAAGAAAATGAAGTTTAAATTAGAATAAAAAACTTAGATTTTCAGAAGAGTGTTATGGCTCAACAGGTGAGCTTCAATTTCACAAATTGTAATGTGTGCTACTACAATTCATTTCTAAGAAATGTAATAAGTTTGCTGGGAAACGGTAAGGATCACATGTACGTGTTACTATTAGTAACACTTTCATGCATATTGAAACTATTATTTTTTCAAATTTATTTAATTGACAGATGTAATACAATTGTATGTATTTATTGTGTACAACATGCTGTTTTGAAGGATATACACATTGTGGAATAGCTAAATCTAGCTAATTAGCATATTCATTAGTTCACATAGTTACCATTTTTTGTGATGAAAACACATAACATCCACTTTTAGCATTTTTTCAGCATCACTAATATAGTCACTATGCTATACAATCCATCCTGTATCCTTTGACCAACAGTCCTCAATACTCTCCCAACCATCTTAGCTTCCAGTAACCACCAATCTACTCTCTATTTCTATGAGACAATCTTTTATAGATTCCACATGTGAGTGAGATCATGTGGTATTTATCTTTCTCTGCCTGGTTTATGTTACTTAACATAATCTTCAGATTCATCCATGTTGTCTCAAATGACAGGATTTCCTTTTTTTATGTCTGAATAGTATTCCATTGAGTATATTTATAACAGTTTCTTAATCCTTTCATCTATTGATTCTCAATCCATTTATCTTAGTTTGATTCCATACCTTGGCTATTGTGAACAGCACTGCAATAAACATGGCAGCACAGATATCTCTTTCATGTACTCATTTCCTCTGCTTTAGATATTTACCCAGTAGTGGGACTTCTTGAAGATACAGTAGTCCTATTTTTAATTCTTTGAGAAGCTTCCATTCTGTTTTCCATATTGTTTATACTAGTTTACATTCCACCAACGGCAGGCAAAGGTTCCCTTTTTCTACATCCTTGCCAACACTTATCTTTTGTCTTTTTCATAATAACCATTCTAACTGGAGTGAGGTGGTATTCTGTTGTGGTTTTGATTTGCATTTCTCTGGTTATTAGTGATGTTGAGCATTTTTTTCATATATCGGTTGGCCATTCATATGTCTTTTTGTGAGCAATGTCTATTCAGGTCTTTTGCACATTTTTAAACTGGGTTATTTGTTCTCTTGATATTGAGTTGTTTACATTTCTTATATATTTTGGATATTAGCCATTACGAGATGTATAGCTTGAAGATACTTTCTCTCATTCTATAGGTTCTCTCTTCACTTTGTTCATGGTTTCTTTTGCTGTGCAGAAGCTTTTTAATTCAATATAATACAATTTGTTTATTTTTGCTTTTGTTGCCTGTGCTTCTGTGGTTATATCCAAAAAATCATTACTCAGACCAATGTCATGGAACTTTCCCCATGTTTTCTTCTAGTAGTTTATAGTTTTAGGTCTTACACATTTAAGTCTCAATCCCATTTTGATTTGATTTTTGTATATGATGAGAGAGAAGTGTCTAAATTGCCTTGTTCTGCCTGTAGATATCCAGTGTTACCAAAACCACTATTAAAGAGACTGTCCTTTCCCCATTGTGTGTTCTTGGCACCTTTGTTGAAAATCAGTTGACTGCAAACTTGTGGATTTATTTCTGGGCTCTCTACTCTGTCCTATTGGTATATGTGTTTGTATTTATGCCAGCACTATGCCGTTTTCATTACTATAGCTTTAGAGTTTATTTTGGTAGCCTGATGCCTCCAGCTTTTTTTCTTTATGCTCGAGATTGCTTTGGCCATTTGGAGTCTCCTGTTGTTCCATACAAATTTTAGGATTTTTTTCTATTTCTGTGAAGAATGTCATTAGTATTTTGGTAGGGATTGTATTGAATTTGTATATCACTTTTGGTAATACAGATAATTAAGCAATATTACATCTTCCCATTTATGAAAATGGGATATCTTTTCATTAATTTGTATCTTCTTCAACTTCTTTCTTCAGTGTTTAATAATATTCAGTGTAGAGATTTATCATCTTCTTAGTCAATTTTATTTCCATGTGGGTTTTTTTTTTGAAGCTATTGTAAATGGAATTATTTTCTTGATTTCTTTTCAGATAGTTGGCTATTAGTGTATAGAAATGCTATGGATTTTTATGTTGATTTTGTATCCTACAACGTTACTAACTGTGTTTCTTCTCATATTGTGTGTGTGTGTGTGTGTGTGTGTGTGTGTGAAATCTTTAGGCTTTTGTATAAGATCATGTCATCTGCAAACAGGGATGATTTAACTTGTTCTAGTTTAGATTTTTTATTGTTTTTGTCTAATTGCTCTGGCTAAGACTTCCAGTACTGTGTTGAATAACGTGGCAAGAGTGAGAATTCTTGTTTTGTTCCAGATCTTAGAGGAAAAGCTTTCAACTTTTCCCAGTTGAGTATGATATTAGCTGTATGTCTGTCATATATAACCTTTATGATGTTTAGATACATTTTTTCTACACATGTGGGAACTAGTAATGTTTAAAACTTCTTAAATTAGTTAAAAAAAAGAGTGGCAGTTATAACCAACATCTGTGTTGATTTCAAATATTGCTTCCTGGACTGCTAGCTCTGTGACCTGTGTAAATTAATTTCTTTAAACTTGTGAGTCTTTCTCTGGATAACCAGTTTAACTTATACCACAGGTTAATTCCAGGATTTGATGATATGAAGAATGTTGACCACCTGACACAGTTTTGGTACATAATGAGTACTTTATACTTGCATAAACAACAAGTAGTAGTATAGTGTATCATAATAAAATTTATATAAATGTCATAATTTTATGATCAGAATATGCTACAACTTTTAAAAAGTTGTTTTAAAGTATAATACATACAAAAAGTGCACATATCCAAAGCATAGAGCTCAGTTAATTTTCATAAGTAACGCATATCCATGTCCATCTGATCGAAGCTGGACTTGATATTGTAGTGGGTAAAGTTACTTTGAAACATGCTTTCATTGCTTAATTTTGTGTTTTTGACTTTATTCTTATTCTTAAATACAGATATTTTTCATTCATTTTAACGGTGATGGTATTCCACCAAACATCATATTTTATTTATCCACTTCCAAAATTATTGACTAAACATCATTTCTAAGTATATTTTCTCATAAGTGGAAAACAGTCATTATGTTCCTTGTTTTTAACAGTGTTAGCATCTGTCTAAACATTATCAATGACCTTTTCGTTACTGGCATCTATCTTACTTGAACTCTTTATTTGGAATAAAAATATTTATACTTTACTATTTTAAGACACTATGTTAGAGAATGTGATCTCTATATTTTTCACCCTCAAATAAAAATAGAGCTTTTATTTACTTAAAATTAGGGAAAGTATTTATAAAAACTCACCTTAATATTTGACCATTGTGT
This sequence comes from Pan paniscus, assembly GCF_029289425.2. Lineage (NCBI taxonomy): Eukaryota > Metazoa > Chordata > Mammalia > Primates > Hominidae > Pan > Pan paniscus. The sequence continues at coordinate 94,747,446 of NC_073263.2, read as the reverse complement.
TAGGCAGAAAAATGGTCCCCCAAAGAAATCCAAATCCTAATCCCTAGAACCTGTGAATATGTTGCCTTGCATGGCAAAAGGAGCTTTGCCCATGTGATTAATTTAAGGCTCTTTGGGATGGGGAGATTATTCTGGATTATCTAGGTGGGCTTAGTGTAATCACAAGGTCCTTATAAGAAGGAAGTAGGAGGGATAGAGTCAGAGAAGGAGAGGTCAAAGTGCTGTGACCACTAGAAGGGAACCACAAATTAAGGAATGGAGGTGCTTTTGAGAAGCTGGACCACACAAAGACTGGATTCTCCCCCAGAATCTGCAGAAGGAATGCAGTCTTACAACACCTTAATTTTAGTCCCATATGACACATTGGGGCCTTCTGACCTTTAGAACTGTAAATAATTTTTTGTTGTTTTAAGCCATAAATTTTGTGGTAATTTGTTATAGCAGCAATGGAAAACACTAATACAACCATTGATCGAATTCCAGAAAATAGCAACATTAAAAGTTGCTTTGAAAATGCAAGATTGAAAGCCCTCAAAACTATCTATGTGTTGAGTGAACATTCTAATTATGTCTTTTTCAGCATGTTGCATACCTGAAAAGCCTCAGTAAATAGACTGAATTAAAAAAAAATCCATAGGGGACTAAATTGAGGAAGAAATTTCATAGACACTAACATTTCTTTCTAGGAATTAGCTCTATAATTATCTAGCAGTAGATAGTTTTGCTCTCTTGCTGTTTTCTGTGAAGCCTATGGTTCTGATAAATGATTTTTCATCAAAGGGTCAAAAATATAATAGAACCAGTGAGGATAAAAAGTATTGTGTTAATCCTCATATTAACTTGTCCTCTGCAAACTCAATTCATGAATATATGACATTTTTTAAAGTTCGATGTTCTCAAAGTTTTCTTATGGCAAAAAGTTTTAAAAATCAGAGCCTTCCACATTAGCTAATGAGAGAAAGTTCATAAAATCTTTTTTTCTTAAACTGAGGGGAACTTGAATGAATTATAAGTACTTCCAAAACAGAAGTTAGCAAGCATTACTAAAACACACTGGTTTATGGTGACCCCAAATACTAGGTGACCATTTATCTGGAAAGTTCCTTTTGGTTATGAAGATAGACCTCTTATGCAGGTGCTGACAGACGTAGGATAGTTTGAGTCTGCAACAGCAAACAGGATCCACCCCAGAGATCTTGTAATATCCTTGTCACCTCCATCAGAGATCCCCTCAGAGATTCTCTAGGCTGTACCTAGATTTTTTATGTTAAAAAATCTAATTTTGATAGAACTGGTCTTGCTCTCTCCATCTGATTTATCACCACCCAATCCAAAGTCTTTGTTATCTTTCTCTCTTAGCCCACATAGTTCATAGGCATGCACATGTTCTTGGACCTCCAGGAGCATTGTATAGAGAAAGAGATGGTGATCCTCTCTTCAGATGAATTTTCCACCACATCCTTACTCTACCGTCAGGGTCAGGCAAACACAGAGACATTGCAACCAATCAGACATTCCTATCCTTCTACCAGGGAAACTAATCAACCATTCATTACTGCTCAAAGGCACGTATCAAGCACATCCTAAGTGTGAGGATGTAAACATGAATAAAGGCATGCTTCTTATTCTCAAAGACTTTGTGGTCTGCTTCTCCAGAAGGTGGAATTACAGATATCATTTGTTGAGTAACTTGAATTTTCCTGCCATTTTATATACTCTTTTATCCAAATAAAATCTCTATTAAGTAAACATTATAAATCAAATTGGAATTGCTCTTATCACTGCGATAATCACAACTCAGATTTCAATGTCAAGAATGGCATCCTGACTCTCCAAAACCTTTAACTTTTTGTCTATTTCATTTTATGACTGTTTTGACTATTTTCATATTTAGAACCAGTGTAGAAGTCTGAGGATCCTGGAAAGCTGGCCTCTGCCATGCTAAATTTATATGTTCATGCACATATATAACCAATACAAATATATTTATATATGTATAATGTATAAAGTGTTTTGGTCTTGCCTTTATTCAATTTTCATGCCAAATATATCCTGTGGGCCTGGCAGCTGTGTATTTTGAACTCATTACACAAAAACTAGAAATTGTACAACTGCATTAATTTATCAGTATCTCCATTAGAAATATTTGGAAAAGAAATTATCCATGTTTTGGTAAATTGTGAGAACTATCAATGGCAAGAAACATGAATAATTGAATCTATTATTATAATCACTACATATTAACTTTTATTTCTTATTGTTACCAGGGATCCTTGCTCCCAGAGCTCCGGAGATGGTGGCGGGCCACTTCCAAGATGGTGGCAAGCCTCGTGTCCTCTGACCTGGGGTTCTTGGCCTCACGGATTCCCAGGAATGGAATCTTGTGCCATGCAGTGAGTGTTACAGCTCTATTAGAAGCCGTGGGTCACAGAAGAGAACCGTGGAACCCAGTAACTAGTGTTCAGCTCGATTAGGATGAACCCGGGCACTTAGCCGTGCAGGAACAACGGCAAGCCTTTAGCCTGATCGGGAGCGGCAATGGGCGCCTCGCTGGATCAGGAGCACAGTGGACACCCTGCGGGATCCGGAGGGATGGAAGTCAGCAGTGGGTCTGCGACTGCGGCAAACAGCAGTGGTGGACGGCAAGCAAAAGCTCAGCTCCAGCCGTAACAAACACGGACCAGAAGAGAGTGCAGTTGCAAGATTTAATAGAGTGAAAACAGAGCTCCCATACAAAGGGAGGGGACCCAAAGAGGGTAGCAGTTGCTGGCTGGAATGCCTGGGTTTATATCCCGATCATTGTCCCTCCCACTGTGCTCTCAGGCGATAGATGATTGGCTATTCCTTTACCTCTTGTTTTTGCCTAATTAGCACTTTAGTGAGCTCTCTTTACTACCTGATTGGTCGGGTGTGAGCTAAGTTGCAAGCCCTGTGTATAAAGGTGGATGTGGTCACCTTCCCAGCTAGGCTTAGGGATTCTTAGTCGGCCTAGGAAATCCAGCTAGTCCTGTCTCTCATTATTATAGTTGTTTTGACCACCATGTATTTGTCTGCATGGTGCAGCAGCATCAGTGAAACGGTGAACTCTATATAGTGGTGATGGCTATTATTTCAATTTTATTTGAAATAAAATTGTCATTGTTAAATTATTTTATTCCTGCTAGACCATGAAATCAGGGATGGCAAATAGTTTTTCTTTTTTGTGCTAACTCCAACTGATTTGAAGATTACTCTGAGGTCATTTGCAGTCTTACAGAAAAAAAGTACATTGTAAGGTTAGTAATGTTTGCCATGGGAAAATATTAGTTGAGTGGTGGAATTTGTGCCCCATATCTGCCCTTCCAGCTCTAGATTGCTAGGAAAATAATGGTGCAGATTTTCTCCTCTAATATAAAATCAGTTTATCTATTAAGACAGGAAAAACTAATTAGCACACCTCTTTACCAGTTGCAAAAATAGAAATTCATTTTCTTTCCATAAACAGCACTAGAAAGAAGCTTTGGGATAGGAGATTTCAGTGTTAAAAATTATTCTAATGAAATGTGCTCTATAATTCAAAGTCGAATCCTAAATTCATGACTGAAGATCTAAGAGGTAAAAGAACAGCTATAACTCTACATTTTCAGCATGGTCTCATTGTCTTTTTTTTTTTTTTTATCATACTTTGCTAAAAGTGGGGAGGAGAAAGCCATTCATATTTTAAGAATCAGCAGTATCATAAACCATTTCTCCTGACTTAACATCTTTATAATAAAAATTCTACTATAATAAATTCATTGCTAGGTTGTGTTTTTATTACTACAATCTCCCCCATGAGTTCTCAGTTAAAAATATTCTGAGGGAGGCAGAAAAATGTCATTTGTGTCAGAACATAATTCTCTGCCTGCTGAAAAAAAAAGGCATATAGTTTGTGATAGTTGCCTATTATTTTTTAGAGACTGATGTATAAATGTATTAAAAGCAAATTTTAAAATAGATGGGAGTATATTGTATTATCAAGTTATTGCTATAAAAGTAACCATCATGAATTGTGAAGTACCTAATATTCACCTCAAGTATCTATAAAAACAACAACAAAAATGTTCCAAATTTTTAAGACAAAGAAGCATTTAAAAAATGGCATCTATTGGTATCTATTCATTAAATAGTCATTTTTCTTTTTTATTATGAAATTAAAATGTATTAAATGAATTCTGGAATCTACTTATTTGTATTGTGCTACTTCTAAAATTTGGATACATATATTCTGAGTTAAAGTGAAGTAAACAACAATAACAACATCAACATTTCCTTTTTACTATGCTAATTGTGTGTAAACTACCCCAGGATGTAATGAAGTTCCTTTGGAAGTTATCTAATGGAAGCTTCCTATATATACATTTAAATCAGATACAAGTCATCATGTACATATATTGATACACAAATTTGGCCCACTAAATGGAAAATCTACCTGTATATTTGCAATGGGCTAAGGCAACAATTTAAGATGAAAGAAGTGTCTCAACTTTGGGCTTAAGGAGGCAAATCACCAAGGACAAAAATGAGGCTGGGCATGGTGGCTCACGCCTGTAATCCCAGCACTTTTGGGAGGCTGAGGCGGGCAGATTGCCTGAGATCAGGAGTTTGAGACCAGCCTCACTAACATGATGAAACCCCACCTCTACTAAAAATATAAAAATTAGCCGGGCGTGGTGGCAGGCGCCTGTAATCCCAGCTACTTGGGAGGCTGAGGCAGGAGAATCACTAAAACCCAGGAGGCGGATGTTGCAGTGAGCCGAGATGGTGCCACTTCACTCCAGCCTGGGGGACAGAGCAAGACTCCATCTTAAAAAAAAAAAAAAAAAGCCTTACTCTCCTCATTCTAAAGATTCTCAGATCCAATTCCCTTTCTGGAATTACTTTTGTGTTGACATTTCTTCTCCATCCCCACCCAGGCTGTTTTTTTCCACCCTAATATAATACATGATCTTTACCATTTCCACAGATTTATAGAATACCTTGCATTCCAGTAGCCCTTCACTCTACTTCCCTCCTGATGGCATCAATAGAGTCATCTTTGAGGAAGGGTTGTGGAACCAACTATAAGGTTATTCACCGCTTAAAACCAATGCTGCTTCAAAATCCAACTTCAGTAGACCTCTCCAGTGTCATTTTACTTGACTGAAATCTCACTTTCCAACTATACTGGACTTTCAATATTCCCTGAATACCTTACACTGTTTTGTGACATTACATTGTATACAAGTCTACCTTTCTGACGTCATTTCCCCCTTGGTGTTTTAATGTATTCTCATCACCTTTGCTATTAATACCTTGTTTTTCTGGGTCAGCAGTCTGCTTCCTCTTCAGGGTTTGTTAGGAAAAACTGTGAAAGACTTTAAAACGGAAAAAATAAAATTACCGAATAGCCTTCAATGGAATGCTGGCATTCTCTAGCTGGCCCTTTAGAGATATCTCATTCTATAGGAACTGTTGAGTGCCTTGACTAGATTACTTTATAACTCTTTAAATTGTAGAAAGCTGACAGTAATGTAAGTGGTTATTGTACATAGAAATACAAAAACTTTGTTCTGTAGAAATACAATTTATGTCTGCCTTGAAGAAAAGACAAATTTAAACATTATATTTTATTGCCCTATAAAGTATTAAACTTTTTAAAGTCTATTAGCAAATTCAGATCTCTAAAAGCAGTTCTCATCAGTGGACACAAAATTTTTAATTGATTTGAACACACAAATAGGCAAAAGAAAATACAAATAGGATTTACAAGGCTCTCTCATTGCATATATATTAGCAAATTCATTTCTTTATCAGTAAATTTGTTTCAGCATTGTTGATATATATATATAGGATATATTATATATATATTCTATATATATCTATACAGAAACATACAGAGATATAAATTTGATTCTACTTTTAACCAGTTTTAAAATCTTACTGGTTCCTCACTTTTACACTGCTGGTGGGAATGTAAACCAGTACAATCACTATGGAAAACAGTGTGGAGATTCCTTAAAGAACTACTGGGTATCTGCCTAGAGGAAAAGAAGTCATTATATGAAAAAGACACTTACACACACGTTCACAGCAGCACAATTTGCAATTGCAAAAATATGGAACCAGCCCAAATGCCCATCAATCAACAAATGGATAAAGAAAATGTGGTATATATAAACCATGGAATACAACTCAGCCATAAAAATGAACAAAATAATGGCATTGGCAGCAATCTGGATGGAGTTGGAGACCATTATTCTAAGTGAAGTAACTCAGGAATGCAAAACCAAATATTGTCTATTCTCACTTATAAGTGGGAGCTAAGCTATGAGGACCCAAAGGCATAAGAAGTGACATAATGTACTCTGGGGACTCAGGGGAAAGAATGGGTGTAGGGAGTGAGGAATGAAAGACTACACACTGACTACAGTGTACACTGCTTGCATGATGGGTACACCAAAGTCTCAGAAATCACCATTAAAGAACTTATCTATGAATCCAAAAACCACCTGTTCCCCCCAAAACTATTGAAATAAAATAAAATTTAAAAAATCTTACTGGTTCCTTCATTAATAAATATGCTGAATAAAATATTTTATATCTGTGTAACAGTCATGGATTTACTTTTTTGAAAATCACATTTTATCCATTTTGGAGGCCCACAGAGACACACAATGGATTCACCTGAATGGACCAGGTTGTCGAAGTGGATCTCTTGAACTTTTTAAGCCAAGCTATTTATTCTCTTGACTCCTGTGATAAATACCAAGCAGCAAAAACATTTAAACTTTGCTGGCTCCATTTCTGTATTTCTTTTCCTCTCTACTAATTGTGTGTATGGTTTGTGCAATAGAATAATTTATTCCACCTTGGTGACAACAATGATTAGAAAATGGATTTTATGGTGTGACTTTCTGATGATCTACATCAGATAGGTAATAGAAATGTATTATCGATGAACGAGAAATAAGGGAATCTTGTGTTTAAGTCTTTTCTTTTTGTCTTTATCTTTTGTCTCTATGTGTGCTCAAATCAATTAAGAATATTTTGTCCACAGAATGTGAAAACAATTCTGAGAGACCTGAATGAGTGAGTTTTTGTGTTTCTGTGTTTACTTTCAACCTTTGCCTGAGATTGTGAAACTAAAGCTATGTATGCTCTCTCTGTATCAGTGCATCTGTGTGTCCGTGTGCTTGTAATTGGGAAAGGCCTTGACCTCTCAGGATATGACTATTGACTGTACCCTAATTCTGGCAGGTTTTAATAAATTAAATTTTAATCACTCTTAAATCAAAAGTCCTCTGTTTTGATTGGTTGCCTAGCTGACCCTCTAAGCTTATTGACTAGGTAGTGTCTGTTCCTTTGTTTACCCTTTACTAGGCTAGTTTTCAACTCTATAAACAGTAGAAAATTCATAGTCATACAAATTATTCTTGTCTACTAAAAGGCAAATGGATTTTTCCAGTAGAGATAAAATTGATATCTACCCAACAGAAAAATGTATTTCAAAGATAATATTTTACATAGCTTTGCATCTGTAAGCAAAATTATTTCAATATTCTTGACTGTGTCTGCATATCTGTATCTACATCTACATCTACCTGTTTTTGTATTCATTAATTAACTAAATAAAATCTTTGACATGTTTTCATTTATATTTGAATAAGAGTCATGGTTTTACTTTTTTAGAATACATTACCAGCTCCCTCTTCACTTTGTTCATAATTCTGCATTATATAACATTTCTCCTATCCTGCTCTCCAGACTATGAGCAACTTAAGGGAAGAATTTTTGTATTTATACAAAAAATTTGTATTTTCTATTTATAGATATAAAACAAAATACCTGTTTTATTGTCAATAGTAGGACTAAAATACTCATTTTTTATTATCAGAAGAAAATTACAGGACCTGTACTATAAATATATATATTTTATTATCAGAGAAAAATTATAGGGCCTTCTAAGGGATTAGGTGAAGAAAAACAAGTAAGAAAATAAGAGTATGACTAAACTTTCAATCACCTACCACATTTTAAATGGGTTGACTATTAATAGGCTTTCCTATTCATTGATTTTGTTAATCAAGATTTATGCAAAATAATGAATTGAAATGCTAAACACCCGAAAACATTTCAACCATTGTCGAAGTTTTTCCAATTTTATTATGGAGAGTTTGAAATAATGGTATCTATTGTATCTGTGTAAACATAATTTGCTAAATGCAATACCAAATTTCACACTCTTAAAGTCTGACTTTAATTAATTAATTTTAATTACCCATATTTTAAAAATTTTGAAAACTATGATAATGGGAATTGCAAATTTGCTCTCTACCTTTGTTTCCTTAATTCATTTGAATTTTTCTGTTGATATTTAAGGCTCATTTATTATTATTAAAAATAAAAATTATTGTAAAAATTAATTATTGTTAAAAATAACACTGAGTTCAACTCATAATGATAAAGTTTTATCTAAGGACAACTAAGCGAAGTAATTTTTATTTTATGTTTTTATTTGCTTAAATTTAAGTCATACAAAATGCAGTTTTTTTTTTTCAGTGGATGGTAGTGGTGAAATCTTGGCTTTTAATGTAACTATCACTCAAATAATGTACATTGTAACCATCAAGCAGTTTCTCATCTCTCAACCCCCTGGCACTACCCCACACTTCCAAATTTTTAATGTCTATTATTCCACACTGTATGTCTCTGTGTACACATTATTTAGCTCTCACTTATCAGTAAGAACATACAGTATTTATCTTTCTGTGCCTGGCTTGTTTTACTTAAGATAATGACCTAGAGTTACATTTATGTTGCTGCAGAAGACATTATTTCCTTCTTTTTAATGGATGATAATATCCCATCATATGTATATACCATGTTTCATTTATCCAATCATCTGTGGATGGACACATAGGTTGATTCCATATCTTTGCTATTGTGAATAGTGCTGTGATAAACATATGAGGGCAGGTATCTCTTTGATATAATGATGTCTTTTTCTTTGGGGAGATACCCAGTAGTGTAATTGTTGAATGGAATGGTAGTTCTATTTTTCATTCTTTGAGAAATCTCCATATTACTTTTCATAGAGATTGCACCAATTGACATTCCCACCAACAGTGTATTTGCATTCCCTTTTCTCTTTATTCTTGTCAACATCTGTTACCTTTTGACTTCTTTCTAATAGCTAATCTGACTGGTGTAAGATGTAATCTCATTATGATTTTAATTTGCATTTTTCTGATGATTGTGTTGAGCATTTTTCACATGCTTGTTGGCTATTTTTGTATGTCTTCTTTTGAAAGATGCTTGCTCATGTCCTTTGCCCACTTTTTAATGTGATTATTTGTTATTTGTTGTTGTTGAATTGTTTGAGTTCCTCGTAAATTCTGGGTATCAGTCATCTGTTGGATAAATAGTTTGCAGATATTTTCTCTCATTCTGCTGGTTGCCAGTTCACTCTGTTGATTGTTTCTTTTGCTGTTCAGAGGCATTTTAGTTTAATTAAGTTGGATTTGTATATTTTTGTTGCTAGTGTTTTTGAGGTCTTAGTCATAAATTGTTTGCCTAGACCAATGCCCAGAAGAGTTGTCCTTGGCATTTCTTCTAGTATGTTTATAGTATCAGGTCTTTTTTTTTTTTTTTTTTTTTTTTTCAGAATCTTACTCTGTCACCCAGGCTGGACCTCAGTGTCACGATCATGGCTCAAGTGAGCAGCCTTGACATCCCCAGGCTCAGGTGATCTTCCCACCTCAGCCTGTTGACTAACTGTGACTACAGGCACACATGCATCATGCCTGGGTAGTTTTTGTATTTCTCTTCGTAGAGATGGGGTTTCATTATGTTGCCCAAGCTGGCTTTGAACTCCTGAGCTCAAGTGATCTGCCTGCCCCCACCTTCCAAAGTGTTGGGATTATAGGCGTGAGCCACCACACCTGGCCCACACTTAAATCTTTAATGCATCTTGAGTTGATTTTTGTATATAATGAGAGATAGGGATCTAATGTCATTCTTCTGGGTATGGCAATTCAGTTTCCCCAGAACCATTTATTGAAAGGGATATCCTATCCCCAGTATATGTTTATGTCAACTTTGTCAAAGATTAGTTTTGCTTTATCAAAGATCAGTAGATATGTGGCTTTATTTCTGGGTTCTCTATTGTGTTCCACTGATCTATGTGCCTATTTTTATACCAGTGCCATGCTGTTTTTGTTATTATAGCCTCATGGTATAATTTGAGGTCAGGTAATGTGATGCCTCAATCCTTGTTCTTTTTGCATAGAATTGCCTAGGTTTTTCAGGCTCTTTTTTGGTTCCATATGAATTTTAAGATTCTTTTTTTTTGTAATTCTGTGAAAAATTACACTGGTATTTTGATAGGGATTACATTGAACGTATAGATTGCTTTAGGCAGTATAGTCATTTTAATCATATCGATTCTTCCAATTCATTAATATGGAATATCTTACCATTTGTTTGTTTAATATACAATTTCTTTCATCAGTGTTTGATAGTTTTCCTTGTAAAGATTTTTCACCTCCTTGGTTAAATTTATTCCTACGTATTTTATTTTTATTTTGGTAGACATTGTAAATGGGATTGCCTTCTTGATTCAATTCTTATATTAATCATTATTAGTGTATAGAAATGCTGCTGATTTTTGATTTTGTATCCTGACACACTATTGAATTTATGTATCAAATATAAGAATTTTCTGGAGGAGTTTTAAGGCCTTTTCTAGCTATAAGATCATATCATCAGTGAATGGAGATAATTTGTCTTCCTCTTTTCCCATTTAGATGCCTTTTATTTTTTTCTCTTGCCTGATTGCTCTGGATGGGACTTCTAGTACTATGTTTGAATGGGAGTGATGAACTTGAGATGATTGTATGTTTTTGTCCATCATGTTCATGTGATGAATCATATTTATTGATTTGTATATGTTGACCAAACCTTGCATGCCTAAAATAAACCCACTTTGTCATAGTGTATTATCTTTTTGATGTATTGTTGGATTTGGTTTGCTAGTATTATGTTTAGGATTTTTGCATCCATATTTATCAGGGATATTGGTCTGTAGATTTTCCATTTGCATATAGGGCTTAGGTATCAGTGTGACACTGGCTTTGTAGAATGAATTAGAGAGGATTCCCTCCCTCTTGATCTTTTGGAATAGTTTTAGTAGAATTATTATCAGTTCTTTAAACATCTGGTAGAATTCAGCTGTGAATTCATTTGATCCTGGACTTTTTATTTTTGGAGGAAATTTTTTATTATTGATTCGATCTCACAGCACTGGACAGATCATAAAGATACAAAATCAGGGAAGAAACATTGGACTTCAGTTGGACTTTAGACCAACTGGACCTATCAGACATTTACAGAAAATTCTACCTAACAACTGCAGAATATACATTCTTGTCATCATCACAGGGACTATTTTATAAGATAGGAAATATTTTAGACCACAAATTGAGTCTTAATATATTTTTAAAAATCAAAATCATGTCAAGCATCTTCTCAGACCACAGCAGAATAAAAGTAAAAATAAATTCCAAGAGGAAATCTCAAAACTATACAAATATATGGAAACGAAACCGTATGCTCCTGAATATTTGTGTCAATTTCAAAATTAAGATGGAAATTAAAAAAAATTTTTAAACAAATGAAAATGGAAATATAACATACCCTATACACCTGGGATATAGCAAAAACAGTGCTAAGAGTATAGTGTACAGCATCCAATATCTACATGAAAAAAATAGAAGGATCACACATTAACAACCTAACATCATACCTTGAGGAACCAGAAAAACAACAACAAACCAAAACCAAAGCTAGCAGAATAAAAGAAGTAACAAAGATCAGAGCATAACTGCATGAAAAATTAGCAAATCAATATATATATATTTTTGAGATAGGCTCTCAATCTGTTGCCCAGGCTGGAGTGTGGTGGTGCAATCATGGCTCACCACAGCCTTGGCCTCCCTGGGCTCAAGTGATCCTCCCACCTCAGCATCCCCAGAAGCACAGACCACAGGTGTGTGCCACCACATCTGGCTAATTTTTGTATTTTTTTGTAGAGAGGAGGTTTTACCATGTTACCTAGGCTGGTCTTCTGGTCTTTCTCTCCTAAGCTCAAGCAATCTGCCTGCCTGGGCCTCCCAAAGTGCTGGGATTACAGGTGTGAGCCACCGCACCCAGTGGCAAATCAAAATTTTTAATAGCTAAGTATAATCCAGTTCTGACAATTTTAAGCTTGATAGTTTAACTTTCTGAATATTTGTAGATACTAAGAAGAAAACAATTGCAGCTGGAGTTTTTTTGGGGAAAAGTTTATGTATCTTAAAAGTATAAAAGTCAAGCAAGCCATTCATGATACAAAATATTTTAAAATTAACTCTTTGGGTACTTCTATGGTTGGAATATGTCCCTCAAATTTCATGTGTTGGAAACATAATCCCCAAATTTATATAGTAATGGTATTTGGAGGCAAGGCCTTCGGGAGGTAATGTGCATTAGATAAGGTCATCATGTGGGGCCCTCCTCAAGGGACTAGTGGCTTTATAAAAGAGGAAGAGAGAACTGAGGTGCCATGCTCCTGCCCCCTTGTCATGTGATACCCTATGCCATGTTATGATTCAATGGAAAGGCCTCACCAGATGTGGCCCCTAGATCTTGGACTTCCCAGACCCTAGGACTGTAAGAAATAAATTTATTTTCTTTATAAATTATATAGCCTGTGGTGTTCTGTTATAGCAACAGAAAACAAACTAAGGTACTTTTGATGACTTTGTTTCTTACTGTATAGAATACCAATTTTAAAATAAGTTGGTAATTCATTGTAGTAATAAAGCAAATGGGGAGTAAACTGTACTCCTTTAATGAGAATGTATAAAATGGTCAGAATTCCAAATATCAGAATAGTACTCCAGGATCTCATTTTCAATACATGTCAATTTTCTGAAAAAATAAACTGGACACTGCATACGAATGAAATTTAATGTTGAATTAAATAATAAAATGTTTGTTTTGTGCATTCATAAGTCCATACAATAAGATTTACATTATCTACTGTGGGGTAAACACACTTGATCCTGTGTGGCAAATGCATCCAAATGTGTGTTCCAAGCTAGGGAATCTAGGAATGGACAACCTGGAGATATGTTCCTTATCTGTGATAAACATCTGAGCCCCTCGCCCATTCCATGTGACATGAGCCATACAGGGGATTGAGGCCCTGTGTTTTGGGATGGATGAAGGTTGCCAGGTGGAGGTCATTAAGGGGAGGGTGTTAAGTGAAAATGCTATATAAATGGCATGCTGTTTGCAAATGGTTGCAGTTATCCTGCCCAGCCCACTGCCACTGGGCCATGTGGTTATGTTGTCCAGCCCACCACCCCGAGACCATTACTGTACATAAAGCAGTTTTCCTGTAAGCCCACTGCCACCGGACTATCTGCCCTGCATGTAAGTCCCTGATAAACCCTATGTCTTATTTGCTGGATCTGGGTCTCTTCTCTGGCTTCTTGAACCTGGTGCCTTCCTTATTGGGGTTAATAGGGATTCAGCACAACATCAACATTTTAAATAATAAGAAAAAATATTATATATTTACCCACACAGTTACCAATTCTGGGGTTTCGTTACTTTATATAGATCCACATTTCTACCTGGTATCATTTCCTCTCTGAGTAGCTTTTTTCTCTTGGTGTCTTCTTTGCAAATTATAGTTGCTTTTGTCTCCCTAAGATTTCCTCTCTTCTTATCAGGGAGTCCAAAGGCTCTGTATAGGTTGCCCCTTCTTGCCTGACAGCAAAGTCCACAGAACCAAATAACGTTCGTTCAATCCCATAGGAGAATCATGGAGAAAATATAGGTCATTGTACTAGTCAGAATTCTTTGGAGAAATAGAATCAATAGAAGATTGTTTGATTATAAGGACTTGGCTTACATGATTTTGGTGGTAAAAGAGTAGTTGCATATGGAAGCTGCACTCAGGAAGCTGGAAATCAAGGAGAGTTGATAGTGTAAGTTCCAGACCCCATCAGAGTCTGAAGGCAAGAAAAGACCAATGTCCCAGGTTGAAGACGGGCAGAGAGAGGAATTCTCTCTTACTCAGTCTTATTGCTCTGTTCAGGCCTTCAATGGACTGTGTGAGGTCCACCTGCATTGGGAAGAGCAACCTGCTTTATTCAGTGTACCCATTCAGATTCTAGTCACACCCAGAAATACTCTCAAAGACACACCAGAATAACATGTAACTAAATGTCTGGGTATCCCAGGGCCCAAGTTGACACATAAAATAACCCATTTTGTTCATACTTCAAAGCTGAGGGATAGGATGATTCAGTTTTTGCTCCTCACCCGTCTGCTACTGGCTAAGCATTGCTTAGGTAGGAGGTGTATTAGCCCGTTTTCATGCTGCTGATAAAGACATACCTGAGACTGGGCAATTTACAAAAGAAAGAGGTTTAATGGACTTACAGTTCCACATGGCTGGGTAAGGTCTTGCAATCATGGAAGAAGGCAAGAAGGAGAAAATCACATCTTATGTAGATGGAGGCAGGCAAAGAGAGAGAGCTTGTGCAGGGAAACTCCCATTTTTAAAACAACCAGATCTTTTGAGACTTATTAACTATCATGAGAACAGCACAGGAAAGACTCACCCTCATGATTCAATTACCTCCCACCAGGTTCCTCCCATGACACATGGGAATTGTGGGAGTTTCAATTCAAGATGAGATTTGGGTGGCGACATAGTCATACCATATCATTCTATCCCTGGCCCCTCCCAAATCTCATGTCCTCACATTTCAAAACCAGTCAGTCCCCCAAAGTCTTGACTCATTTCAGCATTAACTCAAAAGTCCACAGTCCAAAGTCTATCTGAGACAAGGCAAGTCCCTTCTGCCTATGAGCCTGTAAAATCAAAAGCAAGTTATTTACTTTATAGATACAATGGGGTATGGACATTGGGTGAATACAGCTGTTACAAATGGGAGAAATTGACTAAAACAAATGGGCTATAAGGCCCCGTGTAAGTCCAAAATCCAGTGGGGCAGTCAAATCTTAAATCTCCAAAATGATCTCCTTTGACTCCATGTCTCACCTCCAGGTCACAGTGATACAAGAGGTAGGTTCCCATGGTCTTGAGCAGCTCTGCCCTTGTGGTTCTGCAGGGTATAGCCTCCCTCCTGGCTGCTTTCACGGGCTAGTGTTGAGCATCTGTGACTTTTCTAGGCACACAGGGCAAGCTGTCAGTGGATCTACCATCCTGGGGTCTGTAGGATGGTGGCCCTCTTCTCACAGCTCCACTAGGCAATGCCCCAGTAGGGACTCTGTGTTGTGGGGGGCTCCAACCCCACATTTCCCTTCTGCACTGGCCTAGCAGAGGTTCTCCATGAGGGCCCCATCCCTGCAGCAAACTTCTGCCTGGGCATTCAGGTGTTTCCATACATCTTCTGAAATCTAGGTGGAGATTCCCAAACCCCAATTCTTGACTTCTGGGTACTCGCAGTCTCAACACCATGTGGAAGCTGCCAAGGCTTGAGACTTGTAGCCTCTGAAGCCATGGCTCAAACTCTACATTGGCCCCTTTCAGGCATAGCTGGAGTGCTGGGACACAGGACACCAAGTCCTTAGGCTGCACACAGCACGGAGACCCTGGGTCCAGCCCACAAAACCACTTTTTCCTCCTAGGCCTTTGGGCCTGTGATGGGAGGGGCTGCTGTGAATACCTCTGACATGGCCTGGAGACATTTTCGCCATTGTCTTGGAGATTAACATCGGCTCCTCATTACTTATAAAAATTTCTGCAGCCGGCTTAAACTTCCCCTCAGAAAATGGGATTTTCCTTTCTATCACATTGTCAGGCTGCAAAATTTTCTGAAATTTTATGCTGTGTTTCTCTTATGAACCTGAATGCCTTTAACAGCACCCAAGTCACCTCTTGAATGCTTTGCTGCTTAGAAATTTCTTCCAGCAGATACCCTAAATCATCTCTCTCAAGTTCAAAGTTCCACAAATCTCTAGGGCAGGGGCAAAATGTCACCAGTCTCTTTGCTACAACATAACAAGAGTCACCTTTGCTCCAGTTCCCAACAAGTTCTTCATTTCCATCTGAGACCACCTCAGCCTGGACTTTATTGTCCATATCGCTATCAGCATTTTGGGCAAAGCCATTCAACAAGTCTCCAGGAAGTTCCAAACTTTCCCACACTTTCCTATCTTCTTCTAAGCCCTCCAAACTGTTGCAACCTCTGCCTATAACCCAGTTCCAAAGATGTTTCCACATTTTCAAGTATCTTTTCAGCAGCACCTCACTCTACAGGTACCAATTTTCTGTATTAGTCTGTTTTCACACTGCTGATAAAGACATACCTGAGACTGGTCAATTTACAAAAGAAAAAGGTTTAATAAACTTACAGTTCCACATAGCTGGGGAAGGCCTCACAATCATGGTGGAAGGCAAGGAGGAGCAAGTCACATCTTGTGTGGATGGCAGCAGGCAAAGAGAGCTTGTGCAAGGAAACTCCCATTGTTAAAATCATCAGATCTGGTGAGGCTCATTTGCTGTCATAAGAACAGTACAGGAAAGACTCCTGCCCCCCGCCACCACTAGGATTCAATTACCTCCCACCTGGTTCTTCCCATAATAAATGAGAATTTTGGGAGTTACAATTCAAGTTGATATTTGGGTTGGGACATAGCCAAACCACATCAGGAGGTATATCCTTCATCTCTTTTGGTGCTTCTTATTTGCAGGCAAACTATGTTCTGGCAGCCTGAGGGTAGAAATTGGTGCTGACCATTGGTATTAAAAGTAAACTGGTAGCTGGTATGGACAAAAATAATGTAAATATCTGAGGGATGTGAGTAGAACAGTACTGGTATCAACTACCCCATGCTTCCTGAACTTTAATGTGCATAAAAATCTCCTAGGGGTTTTATTAAAATGGGCATTCTAATTCAATACATCTGGGCAGGACTTTCAGGCAATTCTTCTGTTGCTGGTCCACCAACACCTGCCTCAGCTCCTGGTAGGTCTAAAAATGAGGAAGAGATGGTTTTCATTTTATCACCTCTTCTTGCCCTCACTTCACTCTCTCAGAACAATTTGGACTACTCAGAGCATCCTTCAAGTGGGGCTACTTGATAAACTCTACTGTAATATTAATATTTAGAGAAAGCAAAATATTATATCAGTTGCTATTTATGTTTTCTGACTAAGCACTACACTAAAAAGTATTCATTGTGACTCCTATACATGTATCAACTGAAACAAAGGTGCCATGAACTATAATTGTAAATGCATTCTACCACTTTCTATTCTATTATTTTGTTCACTCTCATAAACTAAAATTTTATTTCAGAGCACACTACTAGGTGTCAACCCACAATATTTTAAAAAAAGACCCAAATTATGGTGGAAACAACTGAGATTCCCATAGGTAATATTTTTTGTTCCATTTATGAAAAATTGGGTTTACTTATTCATGGTCTGTCTGAGATAGGTAAGTACAGTTGTCTCTCTGTATCCATGGGGCATTGGTTTCAGAACCCACACAGATACCAAACTCCTCAGATACTCAAATCCCTTACATAAAATGACATAGTATTAACATATGGTCTATGAATATCCTTTTGTGTACTTTAAAACATCTCTAGATTTTGTATAATACCCAATACAGTGTAAATGCTATGTAGATAGTTGTTATACTATGCTTTTATTTGTGTTACATTTATTGTTGTATTGTTCTTTTTATCTTTTGAAATGTATTTGATCTGTGATTGGTTGAATCCATGGATGCAGAACCCACAGATACAGAGGGCCAACTATATTTGGAGGCAGATCAGAATTATGGAAGTCCTTCAAGCATATATATATATAAAATTTTTTCTTTTTTAGATAGAGTTTCACTCTTGCTACCTAAGCTGGAGTGTAATGGAGTATTCTTGGCTCATTGCAACCTCTGCCTCCTGGGTTCAAGCAATTCTCTTGCCTCAGCCTCCCGAGTAGCTGGGATTACAGGGGCCTACCACCATGCCCGGCTACTTTTTTGTATTTTTAGTAGAGACGGGGTTTCACTATGTTGGCCAGGCTGGTCTCAAACTCCTGACCTCAGGTGATCCACCCGCCTCGGCGTCCCAAAGTACTGGGATTACAGGCGTGAGCTACCATGCCTGGCCTCCAAGCTTATATTTTTAAAATATTTGCTCTATGTTCATTTGGAGTGGAAGCTGAGCTGCCTGAAAGACTGGTGGAAAGGGAAGAAGGATGAATCTATGTTGTAGTGGGGCTACCACAGACAGCAAAACAATGGCTCTGCAGTCAACTGGACCAAATTCCTTAAATGGTGCACTAGGAACCACCTGTTGTTGCCCATACACATGCTGGAGAGATCCCATTTCCTTAGCCTTAGCCCAGGTACCTGGTGTCTTGCCCAAATATTTCTTCCAAATATTTAGTTCCTCTGAGAGAAGTTCTAGTTGATACATATTTCTCCATCTTGCCAAAGTCCAGATGACATTTCTTTGCCTCTTACAACCTGAGAGTTGATCAGCTGTGCAGCTGGCACACACTTTAGTAATTCGATTTTAAACTCATTTATTTAACCTGCTTATGTTAAGCACATGTTATTCTGCATCAGGCACTGTGGCTGTCCAATGGTTAGTGAGAGAGCTAAGTTCCTGCTGTCAAGGAGCTTGCCATTCATTGAGGATGACACAAAAACATGAGAAGAGCAATGGCAGAGTCAAAACACAGCCACAGGAACCCACAACAGAAGTATCTAAACAGGAGTTAGCAAAATTTTTCTATAAAGGACCAGAAAGTAAATATTTAGAGCTCTGTAGGCCATATATCTCTTGTCACAATTATACAACTCTGTGAAGGCAGCTGTAGACAATAAATAAACCCCTGAGCATGTCTGTGTTCAAGCAAAACTTTATTTACAAGAAGAGGAAGCAAGCCAGATTTGGCCTGTGGACCATAGTTTATGAACCCCCAATCTATCTAAAAGAGTCTAGGGAGGATCAGAGGAGGCTGATCCTCTAGAAATGAATATTAAAACATTCCCAAAGATAGACACAAGTTATCCTACTAATGAGAATGGAGAACCAGAACAAAGAGACTCAGAAGTAATTGAGAGATCATATTGAAAGAACTGAAAGATATTCAGTGTGGCTATAGCTTCGATTTTCTTAGGGATGTGTAGGACATTTCTTGTGTGTCTGTCCATCTAACATCTGAAGCCTATTTTCATGTTTAGGTAATTCCCCCACTTTGTGAGTTGTGGTAGGCGGTAAACTTCCTTACCTGTTGTGGCTGAAAATGGTAGGTACTTGTAGTTCCGGTCTTTCTCCTAGCTAAGGCATAGGCATGTAGCCAGAACACCACTAATCAGATATGTCCCAGCCAGACTTCAACTCATAAACCAGCAATAAAAGAGAGAAAGAGATAAATCAGAAGACCAATCATTCATTCTCCCTCCCTGTCTGTCTCTTTCTTTCTGTCTCTCTCCCATCCAACTTGAACTTAGCAGTGGCTGCAGAGATGAAATGTACTAAGCCTGTAGTAGCAATAGAGCAAGTAAAGATTTGGTGCTTGTTACTAAGCGTTTCCATGTCAGGCCACTTCTGCAGTGATATTTTGATCATTGTTTCTGGAAGCTAAGGTTCATGACTAGTTCTGCAACCCATGGAACATTTTAGGAACTACCCTGTGCCCTTTTAATAAACTCTTCTTCTATAACTTCAGCTAAAGTCAGATTTTGTTGTTTGCAACTAAGAAGTATGACCGATGAAGGAATATTAAAACAGAGGTATGAGAAACCAAGTTATGGAAGACCCCTCAAACTATGTTAACATGTTTCGAACTGATTATGAATGTTGTGAGAAGCCATTGAAAGATATTAAGGAAGAGGATAGTATAAGCGGATTTGCAATGTAGAAAATTTGCTCTGTAAGCTCCCGGAGAAGAGGGTTTTTATTTTTAATGTTGTTTGCTACTCTCTGCTCAGTGCTTTAAACAGTACCCAATATAGAGTAGGTAATAAAGAAGTTTAGTGAATGAATGATGATTTCTTAACAAATTTTATTTCAATGTGATGAGAACACTTAACATGAGATCTACCCTCTGAACAAATTTTTAAGTGTGCAATAGAGTATGGTTAAGTATAGGCACAATGTTGTCCAGCAGATCTCTAGAACTTAATCATCTTGCTTAACTAAAATTTTATGCCTGTTAGTTAGTAAATCTCAATCTTCCCCTTGCCCCAGCTTCTGGGAACCACCATTCCACTCCTTGATTCTATGAATTCGACTTCTTTAGATACTTCATATAAGTGGAATCATGTAGTATTTGTCCTTCTGTGACTGGCTTATTTGACTTAGCATAATATCCTCAAGGCTCATGAAATTTTTAATGAATGAATTGGAGGAAGAAGCCCACAGGGAAGGTTGTTGTGGTAAATTAAGTAAGTGATGATAGTGACCTCGACCAGGTTAAATGATTTAGAGAAATACATGGATTCGAAAGATAGATCTGTAGGAGTCAGAATCTAAATACTGTGCATAGAAATTACATATTAATATTTTAAAATGCAAATAAGCTTTGAAATTAAACTTATAATAGTATAAGTTTCTATAATTAAATGTAATATTAATAGAGAGGGAAGGCAGGGAACTATGTGTTTCAAACCCTTTTTTTTTTATCTGCCACAAACAGCCCCAGTTCTATAGAACTAGCTCTATCAAAAGAAGGATGCATAAGTTCAATATGAGTAAGAATGCCAAGAAAATGAACAAACCGAGTTTAAATAATCATTTAGAGCTAAAGAGATAAACATAATGTCAACTACAGTTGTTCCAACCATTTTCAAATTATACTATTATTTCCTGCATTATGTGGGTTACGCAGGCTGTCATTTTTTAAATAAGCCTAACAGTAGATTCAGTTAAGTAGACTAGGAGGATTTAAAAGATAAAACCAGATTGGCATTCAACACTTCTTTTTCCTAAGCCCATCAGAGATGACTTAATAAAAAGGAAACAGAATATTAATTTTTCTGAAATCTCGTTTGCTTGAATGACCTTGGGAAAAGCAAGTAGGTGAATTTATAAATTAGTTTAATTGACTGTTATTACCATTCTGCTATTTCACTGGAATAATTCACTGGTCATTCAAGTTGATTCACTAATGGAGCAGATAGATAAGGTATGCAGAGCAAGAATCACCACTACAGTTCAATAATTTTCCCCAAAGCCTCCTCCCAAGTTGTATATCTTAACATGGAATTTTATTTAACATTCTCAAAACAACACTCTATAATGTAGAAAATGAGGTTATCAGTGAACAATATTTGCATAATACTCTTTCTGCAATAGTGAGCAGCGTTGGTATTCTGAAAAAATCTGCATGTCTTTAAAGACCAACAAAACTACTTTGATAAAATTAAGTCAAAAATATTCTTGGATACAACAGGAAATGCATGTTGTCTGGATTATTATGTCCAGTGGAATTTTAGGTTATGATGAATGAAGGATGGATTCTTAGTCCCTTTCTTTCTAGCAAATAAATTTGGTCAAGTTTTTAACATATTCATGCTGCAATTTTAGTTTTTTGGGGGAAAAAAAATCAACAAACTAGTTTAAATATTATTACCAGTTAGCAACCTCTGACGTGATAGATGTATTGAGCAGGCCGGCCTTTTGGTCTAATCCGGTGGCTCCAGAAAACTGACTCAACCCTCCCCTCAACAATACAGGCAAGTGCATTAATAGCATTTCTATTACCTGTAAGAGCAATTCTCAGCTTTACAATGATGCTAAATTAACATGTTTATCAGACTATTGAAATGAAGATTAGCCGCGAAGGAAAGGGAATGAGAAATGCAAAAATTCTGCTTTGGGAATTTTCCCTTTGTGGGGGAAACAGAGGCACAGAAGGATAGAGAAGGGATGTTTTTCACTGCCTGGTTTCATCGGTCTTATTTCCAGACTCTATCAGGCTCACTGTGATTTATTTAATGAAGGTCAGTGAGAGAACACATTAAATGCTTTAACTTGAGAAAAAAGCAGGAAACCTGTGTGTACCACTATAATAAAACTACAGGCTGAAAGGAAAAATTTCACACCACCAATAATTTTGTCTACATGCCACCAACTAATAAGATGTTTTGTTTTTATTGGAATGACCAATGGTGCCTCCGCCACAATAAATACAAAGCACTAACATCATTAACACACTTTTATCCCTGCAACTAGCACAGTGCTGTACAATGGACGGTGCCGAATAAATATTTGCTGAATAAATGAAGAATTTTATATGTGGCCTTCCCTTTTTCATGGTCCACAAATTCATGGTCCCTAACCTAAGCCCTGCCTTTAGTACTTTCTAGATATCTTGTTGCTTTTGTCTCTTTTCCTGTCCTGTTCTTTTCTAAATGACTATATCAACTGTCCCTAATTCTCCTCACCAACTGATCCAACCTATATGCTTCTGATTTTATAATCTTTTTCAAGTTAATTTCCATCACCTACAAATTTACCCATACCCACAAACACCCTGCCTTTCTCTCCTCCAGGCTAAGAAGACAGGTGCTCCTTCTCTGTTTAAGCCAATCTATCCACAGGTGTCCTTTTCTCTCTTATACAGGGCTATACAGTCTTCCTTACTCTCTTACGTGTCTTCTAAAAAGAAAGCAAATTTTAATTATTCATGATGTAATTGTCAGTACCAGCTTATAAAAGTATATATTTGCAAGCATATCATTGAAAAATCTTTCAAATTGTCAATTCAAAAGTACATTAAAAAATCAAACTCTGCAGAAAATCAATGACTTTATTGCAGAACCATGTAATATTATTGTTGGATAATCTCTTTACCAGCAGTCACTGTGTTTTCTTCATTCATTAATAGTCTAAATGGTCCATCATCTGATAGCTGCTACCCTTCCAGAACTTTTTCATTTTTTTCTCAACCATTTTCTTTTGCTCAGCATGTGAAGAAATCCTCTCCTCTGAAAAACTAAAAATTATTCTTTATCCCATGTGTTCTCATCAGCTCAGTATTTTTTTTCATTCCAGCTTTACTCCAGGAGGATTTAATCCTCATTCAAGATTTAATTTCCTTGTTTAAGGTTGAAGAACTCTAATTTTAACTTCTCAGTTCAGATTGCTTCCTTGAAATTTATATGTACAAATGTCTGCTTGTCACATCATCCATTATTTTATTCATCCATTCAATGTATTTGTTGCATATCTACTTTGTGCCAAGAATGGCTTCGTAATAGTGATGGAAAGTTCAAAAACAGATAAGGTCCATAACCTCATGAAGCATTACAGTTTAAAAATCATGTAAGGAAATAATCACAAAATTAAATTCCGATATGAAAAATGCAGTGAAACAGAGGAGGGTATATCTAAAAGGGAGCATTCCAAACCCTCTGCGGTTGCTTCTTGTTTAGTATTATTTCTCAGTTGGTGCTTTTGCTAGACTTCCAAGTTCCTTATAAGATACAAGGGAGTTGGCATTTTTCCCCCCTTAATCTTGATAGAATCCATCCTCAAGTTCATTTTTCCAACTTTAATATTTGCCTGCTTTAATCTATCCATGCACAGTTGTCATAGGGACTTACATAAAACTCAAATCTGACCATGTCATTAATCTACTATTTTGATAAGGATAATTTGTGTTGGATGCTGTAATGAACAGAACCAATATCTCCTTGGCAGAGCTCCTCTCTGTTCCAGTGATTCTGTTCTTTCCAATTTGTCAGGCTGCCATTTCAAGCCATGTCTTTGGGGACACTAAGGAGTGGATGAGAATGAGCTGAGAATGTCAAAGATAATTTTAACAGCACGCCCAGGTCACATATCCATTCATATTGCATTATCCGGAAGGTTATATGACCCCACCTAATTGCAAGAGAGGCCAGGGAATGTAGTTGATATTCTTTGGCTATTTCTCTAGCAAATCTCATCTTGAATTCCCATGTCTTGTGGGAAGGACCTGGTGGGAGGTAATTGAATCATGAGAGCAGGTCTTTTGCATACTGTTCTCATTATAGTGAATAAGTCTCATGATATCTGATGGTTTTATAAGAGGGAGTTTCCCTGCACAAGCTCTCTCTTTTCTGCTGCCATGTAAAATGTA
This sequence comes from Pan paniscus, assembly GCF_029289425.2. Lineage (NCBI taxonomy): Eukaryota > Metazoa > Chordata > Mammalia > Primates > Hominidae > Pan > Pan paniscus. The sequence continues at coordinate 94,723,280 of NC_073263.2, read as the reverse complement.
CCTTTCACTTTCTACCATGATTGTGACGCCTCTCCAGTCATGTGGAACAGTGAGTCCATTAAACCTATTTTTCTTGCCAGTCTCGGTTATGTCTTTAACAGCAATGTGAAAGTGGACTAATACAATAGTCTTCTTGGGTGCATAGGAAAAACAAAAATCATGAAATTGTGAACATCAAGCGGATCTTGGCCTGATTGACTTTAATAGGCTTTGTTAACTTCTCACAGTTTAAATAACTTGAATTCTAGCATCTGAATGTGGATTTTAAGGCCAGCATCTCCACTGCCTTTTTCTGTCTTCTTTCTTTGTTTTTCATATCCCTTTCCACTCTTGACCTTTTCTTTCTCCCTCTCTTTAAAAAATTTCTATATCTGTATTTTCTTAGCTGGGTATATTTTTCTACTGGATATTGTATGCAAAAATGAATTGCTTCTCACAATTTTGTGTTTTAGATATTAAAATCAACTACATTTTAAAACTATACTTACAGAAATCCTTTCCTAAAGAAGGCTTTGTGGGTTTTTTTTTTTTTGTATGAATTACTAACTCAGTGAAGTATTTCTAGGTGAAAACTTGAAGCCTTAATACCTCAACTGCACCTAACATTTCAGAAATGATGCTGAGAGAGAAGATTTACAGATGTCAAAACATGCCCTCTGTCTAAAAGGGCAGTTCTTTCAAGGCTACCAAGAAAAGAAATATTTTCTAAATACCTTTTCTGTCTCTTAATCTTTTCACCAAAGTAAATATATGACCATCCCTAGAGCTGAGATCCAAGTCTGGACAGAACTGGTCACCAGGGCGTAACATCTGAGGGGCTAGCATTGAACTGACTGTGGCCTGAACTCTATGCCTGCAGAGTGGGATTAAAAGCAGTTTGCTGAGGCCTCATGTTCAAAATTATTTTTCCCATGAACCATCCCAACATCACCATCACTCTATCACATTGCCTGGTGTCAGATGGATTTAGGACTGAATGTATCTAATTGTATAAAATAGGCTAATAATACCTATCTCACAGGGCTATTGCCAGGAAGAAATTTGACACCACAGTGAAGTTTTCAAGTATTTCCTTTTTTTCAAATTATTAATATTACTAACATTGACAAAGTCCGTGGAAACATATGTAAACACCTAACATATAATAGACCATTAAACAGCTCTCTTTCTATTATTTATTTATGGCTATGGATGTAGTCATATTTCAATTGATATCTATAAGAAATGGTTCAATAATTATCTCTGAGGTATATTATCTATGAGCTATTATCTACAAGAAAAATAAAACCCACTATAGTGTTATTAGCATGTTTATCAACAGAGGAAAATTATAATCTATTGTGATACATCTATTGTTATAGTGTCTGTAATGTACTTTAAAAAGTTTTGGTGTTAGACAATGTGATATATGTGTGTATCTTAGTCTAAATTTATATTCACGGTGGATAATTAACCAACAAACCACAGTGACCTGAGGTCCATACAATAAAAGTTTTAAAATAAGGCTTTGGATATCCAAATTGATGACAAGAGTCATTAATTAGGATAAGGGATGTTAGAAATAATTTCAATCTGTGAAATGGTGCAGGAAGATCCATGACCTGTTAGAAAGTATAGATGGACTAGCACGAAGGACCTCAGTCTCAAGGTTAGGAGACAGCAGGCATGCAAACTGGTGTGGGGGAAATAAAATTAGACAGCATGGGACAGGTTCACTATTATGAACTGGGGTAGGATGAGCAATGTTTCTCTGCACCCAAAGATGTCCACATTATACACCCAGAACCTTTGAATATGTTACCTTATGTGGCAAAAGGGACTCTGCAGATGTGATTAAGTATCTCGAGATGGGGAGAATATCCTGGTTTATCCAGGTGAGCTTGGTGTGATCACAACAGTTGTTACAAGGGGGAGGCAGGGGGCGGCAGAGTCAGCCAGAGGAGAAGGCAAGGTGATGATGGGAGCAGAGCTTGGAGTAATGTGCTTTGCAGATAGAGGAAGGGGCAATGACCACTGGAAGCTGAATAAGGCAGCACTCAAACCCTCCCCTTAGAGTCTACTGACAGATGAAACTAGACCTGTGGACACTTTTATTTTAACTCTTTAAGATTGATTTCAAACTTCTGGCCTCGAGAACTGCAATAGAATAAATTGGTGTTGTTTTGAGTCACTAAATTTGTGGTAACCCATTATAGCAGCAACAAGGAAACTAATACATGAACTCATGCCTGCTCTTTGAATATGTTAAACTCCATACCTTGAATTGGCTTTATCTATACCCATGCCAAAATTGTATCTTAGTTGAATGAGATAATCTGAAATTAATTATGCACTGTGAGGAGGGCAGGACCAGCAGAGAAAATGTGTAAGAAAAAAAAAAAAAAAGGACAGGGATTATTGGGTGCAGAGTCACCCATCCATTTTTTTCCCGAAATTTTTTTGATTTTAGGATTAAATACCTAGCTAGGAAGAAAATATTTTCTAAACACCTCTTCAGGTATTTAACGCCACGATTTCAGGATAGGTCCTGAAAACAACTGTTTCATCATTCACTATTTTACCTTGGTCAGCTCCACAGAACCGACGGCCTTTGTAAAAAACTTGCTTGAATGTATTACCTATGTGGGGCTGAGGAGAGGGAGCTCTAGTTCAGTTATATCGAATTTTAATTCCTAGTGCAATTATAGAGTGTATTTATTAGTAGCCAGAAGATGACTAGAAAATGAAACAATTAAGAGCAATAAAGATTCTCATACTTCAAAAGAACAACATGTCCTGTGCCAAATCATCCTGACTTAAGCAGTAACTGTAAACCCCACAGAGATAAGGTGGAAATATTGAAAAAAATTTCATATCCTGACAACTCACTTCCGCAAGCTTCACTATAGGGAGACTGTATTCATCTCAAACCTCGAGTTTAGCATTTGGCTTAAATAGGCATATTAGGTCAAAAACGCTCTTAAGATATTAGCAAAATATGTAAGGCTAATAAGGATTCTGCGTGGATGATGGCAAAAATTGCATGTTGAGTTATTGTGCCAATAGCCCTCATGAAGGAAACAGAGAAATGGGCTTCAGGGAAGATTGACGTTGATCTGTGATTCCAAGTGTTCCATAAAGAGAACACCAAATTCCACCTCTGATAGAGTGGTGACTTGGGGACATTAACTGACTCTCCCACTGACAACCACTAAAAATGCCTAGTAAGATATAAATAAATATAGTTGTAAACGAATTAATAAGCTGTCAAATTAGTAAGAAATATTTAGAGGCTATAAATGGAGTAAAAGTTGGCTTTTGTCAGAAGGGCATTTGCTGAATAGGGAGACGTTGAGCTTTGGTCTTCATCCCTTCACAGGGCATTTGGGGTCAGAGGCATAGTTCAGGGCCAGCCCAAGGTGGGCATCTAGCAAAAGAATCCCCAGACAATTTAGGTACCACAAAAAACTATACATGCAGTATAAAGGTAATGTAGAAATACTACCCTGAAGCTCAGGTAACATCAAATAGTGAAATTCTTAGGCAGATAATATAAAATAAATATTTTAATATGTTTAAAGTAGAAGAGATATGGACACTAATTGTACTATTATTATGCTTGAAATTTTTGTTGAAATTGTATCCTTTCGGATGTTTTAGATTTCTCAAACCAAAAGTTAGTGGGAAAAACCTAGGACCAGAAGCAATCTTCCTTAACATGAGAAAGGATAAATTCAAAAATGTACAGCAAATATCTTACTTAATAGTGAAATGTTAAAAGCATTTGCCTAAGGCATTGGTGTTCAATATCATCACTTTTATTTAAAATTACATGGAGTTCCTAGCACTAAGACAAAGAAAATAAAAAAGGATTATAAGCCAGAAAGAAAGATATAATGTAGACAACATGATCATCTGTAAAGAAAGCTCAAATAAAATAATAATACCTTATTAAAATGAATAAAATGGTTTAGTAAATCTGCTAGATATGAAATCAATGTAAAAAATAAGTTAAATTCTGAGACTTCTGGTTTCTGGTCTGGCATGAAAGGAGCTTAGAAGCTGTCATCATACCTAACAACAAGTAAAAAGCCCAACAAACTGAAAAATTAGCAACTCATCTTAGATCTGTCAGAGAAGTAAGATCACATGGCAGACTGCTGCTCCCCAAATTGGAGAGACAGGCAGATACAGAGAATCACAACTTACCTGAGCAGGAACCTTTGTGGGAACCATTACCAGGGTAGAGAAACCTACACTGTAATTGATGAATTGCTGAAGTCTTAATGTAGACAAGCCTGAGAGATAAAAACCCCAAGGGGCACAGTAATAAACAGGGGGCCTAACACTTTTGTGAGTTCTACCTCCACGAGCTCTACCAGGCTCTACCACACTCATTTTCAATGAGAAAAATCTCACTGGGCTTCCAATAGGGGAAGAAGAAAAGTAACCATTTTGAAATATGCCAGAGCATTCTCTCCTTCTTTATAAGGCATATCATCAAGATAAACTATTTTACCAAAGCCTAACTTGGTGGGATTTTACCAGAGCCTAACTGACCTAGGGGAAGAGAAGTACCCATCTCCAGCCAGCTCTAGCCAGCCTGTGTCATCTAACAGGGTGAAATATACAAACAAACTGAAAAGCACTTGTGAAGCTCACAGCCCAGGGACACAGGCTCATTAAAAGCTTGAGATCTAATCCTCTAGGACTACAGAATTCTTCCCTATCTCTTCTTCTATCATGTTTGCCTTTTAGCAAAAATTACAAGGCATACTGAAAAGTAAAAAAGACGATTTAAGAGACAGAGAAAGCGTCAAAACCAAACCCAGGTATGCAGGAATGTTGGAATTATCAGACCACAGATTTAAAACAATTGTGCTAAAGGATCTAATGTACAAAGTAGACAATATGCAAGAACAGATGAGTAATGTAAGCAGAGTGATGAAAATTCCAGGAAAGAGTTTGAAAAATGCTTGAGATAAAAAATACTGAGTCAAAACTAAATGCCTTTAATGGGATAATTAGTAGACTGGACATAGCCTTGAAAAGAATCTCTGAGCTTGAGGACAAGTCAATAGAAACTTTCAAAACTGAAAATCTAAGACAAAATGAAAATACTGAAAACCGTAACAAAAACCTAGAACAGAATATCCAAGAACTCTGGAAAAACCACAGAGTATATAACATATGAGTAACGGAATAAGAGAAAGAGAAGAGAGAAAAAGACACGAAAGATATACCTGAAGCAATGATAATTGAGAATTTCCTCAACTTAATGTCATATACCAAACTACAGATCCAAGAAGCTCAGAGAATGTTCTAATAGTGGATACATGTCATCACATGTGTCAACAGCCATAGATTGTAGAATACCAAGCATGAACCCTAATGTAAACCATTGACTTTGGGTAATAATGATGTGTTAATGTAGGTTCATTGAACATAACAAATGTTCCACGCTGGTGGGAGATGCTGAAGTGGGAAAGGTTATATATTTTGGGGGTGGTGGGGATGGTGCAAATGAAACAATATACCTGCCAAAGGAGGTAAATGGAAACATTAATTTCCCCTCAATTTTGCTGTGAATCTAAACTGCTCTAAAAGGTAAAGTTGACTAAAATTTTTTAAAGTTGATTATCTATATCATAATAGTTTAGAAAATGTATTTTTAAAACTAAGATACCATTTGTAATAGTATCAGTAATACAGAATGGCTAGCAATATATCTATCAAAATTTGACCAATGGAAAAAAAAAACCCAAAGCAAAGAGGCATGAGTAAACTTTTAGAGGTGATGGATACATCTACCATCTTGATTGTGTTAATGAAACAATGGCACACACATATAGGTATTAGAATGGTAAATTGGTAAAACCACTTTGTAAAAACAGTTTGGCATTGTCTAGCTAATTTGAGTAGTATAAATTTAGTGACTAATCAATTTCATTCCTATCTCAGAGAAGGTTTTGCCCACATGTGCCAGGTCACATATACCAGAATGTAGATAGTGGTATATTTATCTGATTCGATACTAGATCATTGAAGATGAATGGATTACAATTTGAAGCAAAAAATTGATTTTCAGGAACATAATGCTGCAGAAAGAATTCTACAGAAGACACACAGTATATACACATTAATATAAAGCCAAAACTGTACATAATTAAATAATGTATATGGTTACTTTTGAAGGTTAATGCAATTAAGTGAGATGTCCTGGGATACAAAGGGATTCAAAAGTGATGGTAATTTTCTGTTAATTAAAATTGGTCATGGGTAACTAGGTGCTTGTTTTTTCTTAACTTATGTATATTTCATAAAATTATTTTGTATATCTTCAGTAGTTAATTTAACAATTTATTTTTTAAAAATTCCTGAGAGGTTTTCACTTAGAGGAATCTCAATATATCTACTTATTTTCTAAGGATTACTTTAAAAATTGTCCACAGGCCGGGCATGGTGGCTCACGCCTGTAATCCCAGCACTTTGTAGGCTGAGGCAGGTGGATCACGAGGTCAAGAGATCGAGACCATCCTGGCCAACATGGTGAAACTCCACCTCTACTAAAAATACAAAAATTAGCTGGGTGTGGTGGCACATGCCTGTAGTCTCAGCTACTTGAGAGACTGAGGCAGAATAATCGCTTGAACCCGAGAGGCGGAGGTTGCAGTGGGCCGAGATTGAGCCACGTAACTCCAGCCTGGGGACAGAACGAGACTCCATCTCAAAAAAATAAAAAATAAAGAAAAAATTATCCACAGTATTTTAAAATATGTACTGTATTTTAAAATGCAAAAATTTTAATAGTACTTTCCTGAAAAACTTTTCCCAATATCTGCTTCACTTAGTAGTTTTCCTTTATATACCATCTAGGCTTAATTCTTCAAAATTTTGGAGTACAAATTCACTTATTTCAACCACAATTGAATTCCATGCCTTTTGAAAGCAGTCTGGCCTGAAGACCCTCATATATGCTTTACCCCTTGCCAGAAGAAATCTTCTCTAAAATTTTTATTTTAGGTTCAAGGGTACATGTGCAGGTTTGCTATTAGGTTGATGCAAAAGTAATTATGGTTTTTGCCAACATTTTTAATTGCAAAAGCCACAGTTACTTTTGTGCCAACCTAATATATAGGTAAATTGCATGTCACAGAGGTTTGGTGTACAGATTGTTTCATCACCAGGTAATAAGCATAGTACCCAATAGGTAGTTTTTCAATCCTCTCTCTCCTACTCTCCACCCTCAAGTAGGCCCTGCTGTCTGTCGTTCTGTTCTTTGTGTCCATATGTACTCAATGCTTATGTCTAACTTATAAGTGAGAACATGCAGTATTTGGTGTTCTGTTTCTGCATTAGTTTGCTTAGGATAAAGGCCTCCAGCTCTATCCATGTTATTGCAAAGGACATTATTTCACTCCTTTTTATGGCTGCAGGACATTCCATGGTGTATCTGTACCAGTTTCTTTACCAGTATACAATTGATGGGCATTTAGGTTGATTCCATGTCTTCTCTATTGTGAATAGTGCTGTGATAAACATATGTGTGCATGCATGTGTCTTTATGGTAGAACAATTTATATTCCTTTCAGCATATACCCAGTAATGCGATTGCTGGGTTGAATGGTAAATCTGTTTTGAGTTCGCTGAGAAATCACCACACTGTTTTCTACAATGGCTGAACTTTTTTCCACAACCTCACTAGCATCTATTACTTTTTGACTTTTTAATAATAGCCATTCTGACTGGCATGAGACGGTAGCTTATTGTGGCTTTGATTTGCATTTCTCTAATGATTAGTGATGTTGACCATTTTTTCATATGCTTGTTGGTCGTGTGTATGTCTTCTTTTGAAAAGTGTCTGTTCATGTCTTTTGCCAACATTTTAATGAGGTTGCTTGTTTTTGGCTTGTAAATTTGTTTAAGTTCCTTATAGATTTTTGATACTAGATCTTTGTTGGATGCATAATTTGCAAAAAAATTCTCCCATTCTGTAGGTTGTCTGTTTACTGTGTTGATAGTTTCTTTTGCTGTGCAGAAGCTCTTTAGTTTAATTAGGTCCCATTTGTCAATTTTTGTTTTTGTTGTAATTGCTTTTTGTCATGAAATCTTCACCAAGATATACGCAGAATGGTATTTCCTAGGTTATCTTCCAGGTTTTTATGTTTTACGTTTAAGCCTTTATTCCATCTTGAGTTGATTTTTGTATGTGGTGTATTATGTAAAGGGCTCAGTTTCAATCTTTTGCATATGTGTAGATGGTTATCTTAGCCCTATTTATTAAATAGGGAGTCCTTTTTGTATTGTCTGTTTCTGTCGACTTTATCAAAGAACAGGTGGTTCCAGGTATGTGGCATTACTTCTGAGCTGTCTATTCTGTTCCATTGGTCTATGTATCTGTTTTTGTACTAGTACCGTAATGTTTTGGTTACTGTAGCCTCGTAGTACAGTTTGAAATTGGGTAACATGATGCCTTCAGCTTCGTTATTTTTGCTTAGGATTGCCTTAGCTATTTGGGCTCTTTTTTCGTTCCACATGAATTTTAAAATAGTTTTTTTCTAATACTGTGAAGAATGTCATTGGTAGATTGACAGGAATAGCATTGAATCTGGAGATTGCTCTGAGACATATGACCATGTTAACCCTATTGATTCTTCCTATTCATGAGCATAAAATATTTTTCCATTTGTTTGTGTCATCTGTGATTTCTTTAAGCAGTGTTTTGTAATTCTTATTATAAAGATTTTTTCACCTTTCTGGTTAGCTGTATTCCTAGGTATTTTATTCTTTTTGTGGCTACTGTGAATGGGATTGTGTTCTTGATTTGGCTCTCAGCTTGGGTGTTGTTGATGTGTATTTATGCTACTGATTTTTGTAAATGGATTTTGCATCCTGAAACTTTACTAAATTTGTTTATCAGATCTAGGAGCATTTGGGCAGAGATTATGGGGTTTTCTAGGTATAAAATCATACTATCTGCAAACATATAGTTTAACTTTCTATCTTACTATTATGATGTCTTTTATTTCTTTCTCTTGCCTTTTCCTCTAGCTAGGACTTACAGTACTATGTTGAATAGGAATGGTGAGAGTGGGCTTTCTTGTCTTGTTCTGGTTCTCAAGGGAAATGCTTCCAGCTTTTTCCCATTCTGTATGATGTTGGCTGTGGGCTTGTCATAGATGGCTCTTACTATTTTGAGAAATGTTTCTTCAAGACCTACTTTGTAGAGCTTCTAGCTTTTTAACATGAAGCTGTGCTGAATTTTATCAAAAACGTTTTCTGCATGTATTGAGATGATCATGTGGTTTTTGTTTTTAGTTCTGCTTATATGATGAATCACATTTATTGATCTGTGTGTGTTGAACCAACTTTGCATCCAAGGAATAAAGCCCACTTGATTATGGTGAATTAAGTTTTTTACATGTGGTTGGATTTGGGTTGCTAGTATTTTGTTGAGGATTTTTGCATCTGTGTTCATCAAGGATATTGGCCTGAAGTTTTATTTTGTGTGTTTGTGTGTCTCTTCCAGATTTTGCTATCAGGATGATGCTGCCCTCATAAAATGAGTTAAAGAGGAGTTCTTCCTCATCTATTTCTTGGAATAGTTTCAGTAGGAATGATATCAGCTTTTTTTTATTTACCTGTAGAAATTGGCTGTGAATCCATTTGGTTTTGAGCTTTTTCTGGTTGGTAGGCTTTTTATTACTGATTCAATTTTGGAAATTATTATTGGTCTACGCAGAGATTCATTCAATTTCTCCTTCATTCAATTTTGGGAGGCTGTATGTTTCCAGTAATTTATCCATCTCTTCCAGGTTTTCTAGCTTGTGTGCATAGAGATGTTCATAGTAGTTTCTGAGGGCTTTTTGTATTTCTGTGGGTTTGATGGTAACATACCCTTTGTCATTTCTGATTGTGTTTATTTGGCTCTTCTCTCTTTTCTTGTTTATTAATCTAGCTAGTGGTCTAGCTATCTGATTTATCCTTCAAAAAACCAACTCCTGGACTCATTGATCTTTTCAAAGGTTTTCTTACATCTCAGTTTCCTTCAATTAACCTCTGATTTTGTTTATTTCTTGTCTTCTATTAGCTTTGGGGTTGGTTTGCTCTTGTTTGTCTAGTTCTACTAGGTGTGATGTTGTGTTGTTAATTTGAGATCTTCCAAACTGTTTAATGTGGCTATCAAGTGCTATAAACTTCCCTCTTAACATTGCTTTTCTGTGTCCCAGAAATACTGGTATGTTTTATCTTTGTTCTCGTTAGTTTCAAATAATTTCTCAAATACTGCCTTAATTTCATTGTTTACCCAAAAGCCATTCAGGAGCAGGTTGTTTAATTTCCATGAAATTTTGTGGCTTTGAGAGTATGTCTTAGTACTGATTTCAATTTTTATTGCCATGTGGTCCAAAAGTGTGTTTGGTATGGTTTCATTTTTAAAACATTTTCTCTGGATTGTTTTATGGCCAATTGTGTGGTTGATAGCAGAGTATGTGCCATGTGCAGATGAGAAGAATGTATATTCTATTGTTTTTGGGTGGAGTGCTCTGTGGATATCTATTAGGCCAATTTGGTCAAGTGTTGAGTTCAGGTTCTAAATGGTTTTGTTAGTTTTCTACCCCTATGATCTGTCTAATAATGTCAGTGGGATGTTGAAGTCTCCCACTATTATTGTGTGGTTATCTAAGTCTTTTCATAGGTCTCCAAGAACTTGCTTTATAAATCTGGGTGCATACATATTTAGGATAGTTAATTCTTATTGAACTTAACCCTTTACCATTGTGTAATGTACTTTTTTGTTTTCTTTTGGTCGTTGTTGTCTGAAATTAGAATAGTAATCCCTGCTTTTTTTCTGTTTTCCATTTGCTTGGTAGATTTTTCTCCATCCCTTTACTTTGAGCCTATGGGTGTCATTGCATTTGAGATGGGTCTCTTGAAGACAGCATAGAATTAGGTCTTGCTTCTTTGTCCAATTTACATTCAGCATTAATATTGATATTTGCAGATTTGATTCTGTCATTTTGTTGTTAGTTCTTAGAGTTGATCGTTTGGTTGCTTTATAGCATCAATGGTCTATGTACTTAAGTATGTTTTTGTTGTGGCCGGTAATGGTCTTCCCACATTTAGCACTCCATTATGAGCCTCTTGTAAGGCAGGTATGATGGTAATGAATTCCTTCAGCGTTTGCTTGTCTGAAAAGGATCTCATTACTCTTTCACTTATGAAGCTAAGTTTGGCTGGATAATAAATTCTTGGCTGAAATTTTTCTTTAAGAATGCTGAATATGGGCCTCCATTTTCTTTTGGCTTGTAGGATTTCTGTTGAAAGTTACACTATTAGCCTCATGAGGTTTCCTCTGTAGGTGACCTTCCCCTTGTTTCTAGCTGCCTTTAACAGTTTTTCTTTTATTTCAATTTTGGAGAATCTGATGACTATGTGTCTTGGTATTACCATTTTGTATGGTATCTTATGGAGAGTTCTCTGCATTTCCTGGATTTGAATGGTGGCCTCTCTAGTGAGTTTGGGGAAATTTCATTAATTATATTCTCAAATATGTTTTCCAAGTTTCTTGCTTTCATTCCCTCTCTTTCAGAAATGCCAATGAGTCATAGATTTGGTCTCTTTACATAATCCCAGACACCTCAGAGGTTTTACCCAGTCTTCTTTACTGTATTTTCTTTATTTTTGTCTGACTGCATTATTTCAGAGAACCAGTCTTTGATCCCTGAGATTCTTTCTTCAGCTTGTTTACTTCTCTTGTCAATATTTGTGACTGTATTATGAAATTCTTGAAGTGAGTTTTTCAGCTGTATCAGATCAGTTCAGTTCTTTCTTAATACAGCCATTTTGTCTTTTATCTCCTGTATCATTTTATTGTATTCCTTAGATTCCTTGGATTGGGTTTCCACTTTTTCCTGAATGGCAATGATCTTTGTTCCTATCCACATACTGAATATTATTTCTATTCTTTATGCCATTTCAGCATGGTTAAGAACTGTTGCTGAGGACTTAGTGCAGTCATTTGGAGGTAAGAAGACACTCTGGCTTTTTTAGTTGCCAAAGTTCTGGCACTGATTTTTTTCTCATCTGTATAGATTGATGTTTCTTCAAGCTTTGAAGTTGCCATTCTTTGGATGGGTTTTTTGCTTTTATCTTCTTTTACATACTTTGGGGCTTGATTACAGTATATCAGAGGTTCAGTTGACTGGGTTAATTTCTGAAAGATTTCAGGGGACTAAGGTTCAGTTTAGCATTCCTAGTCTGTGTGTTATAATTTTGGAGGGCTGATACTAGGCCCCCAACTTTGTTATGTGGCCCTTTGAGGTTAGGAACCTGCTGTACTATAGGGGCCAAGGTGTTTTCAGTCCACTGGCAACGACACTCCGATGGATGGTGTTGTTCAAAGCACTTCATCAGGGTGGTGGCAGTGGGATCTGTGCTCACTCATGCATGCCAGAAGCCATGGCACTCTCTTCTTATTACCTCCTATATATCTTTTTCTTCTTTCTTTGGATAACTATGTACTAACCATCCTGAAGATCCAAGTTATTCTTAATGACTTCGCTTCCTCTGGAAACTTACTATTCTGCCTTCACCCCCATGCAGCATGAACATGAAAAATATGGTGGATAAATGAATACACTATAAATAAAGAAATGAATGAATAGTACTACTGAACTTTCCTCAAGGAACTCAGATTCTAATAGATCATGGTGAATACAAGTATATTACTTTGCCCTACCACATAAATGATGAAATAGGATAGCTTTTTAAAAAGTGTGGGATATGGTAATTGTTTTCTAATAATTGAAATATTAACTAAAATCAAAGATTTACCCTCTTTTAAAAAGTTTTATTTTTAAAAGGACATATTTCTAGCATAATCTACTGAAAATGCCAATGAACATTACTGATTCCCCAGTAGCAATCAGCATACCTTGTACCCAGATCTTGGCTTGAAATTGACATTTCTTCCTAAAAGACACTTGGAATTTTGCAGTAAATGGTTAATTTCTCATGTGTGGCAAGAAATTACATGTTGAGCCAGCAGTATGTTGTGTCTATAAGTAAGGAAGGGCTTGAAAACTGATGGAAATATATCAAAAGTACACCAGAACCAATATGAAGAGGCCCCCTGTTGGCCAACTTGGGGACAATTGGGCACTCAAAAAATGATGATGGTAATGAATATAACACATTTAATTAAAAATAATTCATCAGTCCGTAGTCATGGTAAAACAAACAAACAAAAAAAAACACAATGCAAAAGAGAAGGGAGAGAGGGAATATTCTTTATTGAAGTATGAGTGTTGATATATCTAATAGAAATGTAGAATTAGAAAAATAATCACCATTTTGCAGTCACAAATTTTATAATTGATTTAGGCAAAGATCATGAGTGGGTGCTGAAACCTTTGGGGAAAAACTTGCTAGAGTACAGAATATTTATATATTCTCAAAGTGTAACTTTTACACATTCTCAAAGTGTTACTTACTATACTTATTAAGGACCGAGCCACAAAGTTACCTATTTAGTAAAGAATCTAGCATACTTTACATTAACCAAGTGATCAAATCTAATATCACCAATAACATAAGAAACAAACAATACTTGCCTCCTGATGCGATGCACTGAGAAGCACCAACATCACCTATAAAATATTGTGTTAAAAATATTTAATCTGAATCTATTCATGAGGAAAGAATCAAGCAAATTCAATTGAGGGTCATTCTACAAAATAACTGGCTGGAACTCTTAAAATTTTTCAGTTAAGAGGAGGAAACTACTAGAGAGTAAAAGACAACAAGAAATATAACTACCAATGCAATACGTAGTCCTTGATTGGATTTTCAAATGGGAAAAACATAATGGATGTTATAGGGACAAATTGAGCAACTTTGAATATGTAATGCATATCAGATAATACTATTATATCAGTAATATTACTTTCCTCAGTGCCTTAATGGTGTTGTGGTTGACTGGGAGAATGGCCTCGTTCTTAGGAAATTCATGCTGAAGGGGTGCATCATAACATCATCCAAATTATTCAGCCAAATTGATGTAGATAAAAATATGTAATGCAATGGATATAGATATAAAATATTTGCAGTAGTTTGACAATTGTTGAATCAAATATAGCGCATATGCATATTCATAGGATATTCTTTCCATGTTTCAATATATTTAAATTTTTCAAAATTAAAAATTGGAATAAAAATAATCTTAAGACTTCCTGAAAGAAAAAATAAAAAGAGTTAGGGAAAACCAATGTCATGAATAAGCCAAAGAATTTTCTAAAAGCAAATAAAAAACCCATGTTTAAGATTATATTTTGTTTATTTTCTCTCAGAACTAATTTCTGAGCTCTTCCTGATTGAATTTAAGTGGCTAAAATTGATTCCCTACCAGGGCAATATTCTGGCAAACCCCATAAAGTGACTTATTTGTCATGCACACTTACGGCATATTGCAAATGCACACAGACCACCTACACCCATGTGGAGAGAATTGGGCATGGTAGGGTGTAGGTAGAAAACAATTCTATTTGTTCACTCCACAGCAAACACTCATGCCTTGGATAAAATTTCAGGCATTCTTAAAATTTGTCTGATCACCATCAGTTAATGAACTATCTTTTTTCAAGTTTCTATACATCCAATCTAATATGTGTGATGTCTGAACTTCAGATTTCATTGACTTTAAATCTTCTTTCCTACTCCCATCACCTCTCCAGGCTGAGAAAGCTGAAATGGGAAGGAAAAAAGGGCATGATGAATATTTCTCTTCTTCCCCTATTCACAGCTTTTTTGGCTCCTTCAGACTTAGGAAAGAAGGGAGATCTGGCAGAATATATTTTCCAAAGGTGGTCACAACTTTATATTCAATTATACAAGATGTATTTCAAGTGATTTTAACATTTTCCCACAAAGAAGTGAATTCTAAGTTCAACCAATCAAGTCTGGAAGAAGTAATGCTGTGTGACTCTGAGACTGGGTCATAAAAGGCCATGCAACTTCTACCTGTTCCCGGAATACTCATGCTTGGAACTCTGAGCTGCCATGGATGATATCTACCTCCCATGAGGTTCCCAGGTTGTGAGAAAGTCAAACCACAGAAGAGGCCAGGTGCAGGTCTGCAAGCCCTGTTAGTCATCCTAGGCATTGAGTCACTTCAACCAAAGCTCCAGACATGTGGGTGAATGAGCCTTTAGTTGAATCCAGTCCCTAGCTGATGAATCAACTGCAGCCTTCCAGTATTTCCTGATGAGTTCCCAGATATCAGGAGACAGAGATAAGTCATCAGGACTGTTTCTTTTCTGAATTTCTCACCTTCGGAATCTGCAAACATGATGAAATAGTTGTTTAAACCTCTGTGTTTGGGGGAATACATTACAAAGCAATTGTAACTGGAACAGAGAGATAAGTAGTGTCTGTTGACTGGTTGGGCTGGAATCTGGCATTAGTGCTTCCTTTAAGTGATAGATCCTAAATTTTGGTTCTCTTTTACGGGCTTTTTGGTGGCTATTTTAGAGATAGCTCCATTCCCACTTTTCCTTGTTTTCTTAATACGAAGAATTCTCTTTGTTGGATCAGAGGTGAGTAATTCCACACTCATAAATACACCTTCTAAGGTCCCCTCAATTACTGACCTCTCTTCCTCCCTAAGTCTTCTCTTAGCCTGGAGATGGGTGTGTTGTCTTTCTTGTATTGCTATAAAGAAATACCTGAGACTGGATAATTTGTAAAGAAAAAAGGTTTAATTGGCTCATCGTTCTGCAGGCTTTACAGGACGTATGGCACTGGCATGCGCTTGACTTCTGGGGAGGCCTCAGGGAGCTTTTACTTATTGTAGAAGGGAAAGCAGGGGCTTGCACATTTCATGGTGGGAGCTGGAGCAAGACAGAGGGGTAGCAGGGAGGTGCCACACACTTTCAAACAACTAGATCTCAGGAGAACTCATTATCCCAAAGATAGCACCAAGCCATGAGGGATCCGCCCCCATCACCCAATCACCTCCCACCAGGCCCCACCTCCAGCAATGGGGATTATAATTCAACATGAAATTTGGGCAGGGACAAATATCCAAACTTGTCAGTGGGGAATGGAATTAAGTTGGCAAAACTATTTTTGTTTGAATCCTTGCAAGTCCCAGGTAGACACCTTTGCTTCTTAGTTTTAGAACATGGGAGTACTTACAACTGATTGTTCTCAGAATTAGCTCTGAATCTCCAGGTCACAGGAAATATAATACTACAGAGAGTACTGTATTTAGGTTTAACTCCCACAGGGTACATTTGAAAATCTATATTGCTTTCTCTCTATTTTGACCAGTCTAGACAAAATCCTAATGCACTATGTGTAGACAAAATGCTAACGTACCATGATTTTGAGATATTATAATTCTGGTGCTTAACATATATTATTAATAGTTTATAAACCAACTTTCAAATATTCTTTTCATTATGAATGCTATTTTTGTGTATATTCATATATGCCAAAATTCCTAGTGTATTTTTGCTTTCAGTATTTAAATAAGGTTTTAATTTTTTAATAGTTTCAGATTTACAGAAAAGTTGTGTGTAGAGTTCTGCATACTGCATACACTTTGACGACTATTGTTAAGTTGTTATATTATTGAGGTACATTTTTCTTTCTTTCTTTTTTTTTTTTTTTTTTTTGAGACTGACTCTATTGCCCAGGCTGGAGTGCAGTGATGCTATCTCAGCTCACTGCAACCTCTGCCTCCAGGGGTCAAGCGATTATCCTGCCTCCACCTCCCTAGTAGCTGCAATTACAGGTGCACGCCACCACGCCCAGCTAATTTTTGTATTTTTAGTAGAGAGGGGGTTTCACCGTGTTGGCCAGGCTGGTCTTAAACTCCTGACCTCAAGTGATCTGCCCACTTTGGCCTTCCAAAGTGCTGGGATTACAGGCATGAGCCACCACGCCTGGCCTATTGCAGTACATTTTTCATGACTAACAAGTCAACATTGGTGCATTTTTATTATCTAAATTCCATACATCATTTAGTTTTCATTATTATTTGTTTTTCTCTAATGCTCTTTTTTTTGGTTCCAGGTTTCCATTTAAAACCACACACTACATTCTGTCGTCATGTCTCCTTAGGCACCTCTGGGTTGTGACCGTTTTTCAGACTTTCATTGCTTTTTATGACCTTGGCAGTTTTGAGAAGTATTTGCCAGGTATTTTGTAGAATAATGGTTCTGATTGGATTTGTCTGATTTTTTTTTTCATGGTTTGACTGGAATTATGAGATTTTGGGAGGAAGACCATAGCACATTATATCAAGGGGACAAGCTAGCAACATGACTTTTCACAGCTGATGTTAACTTTAAACATGTGAACAAGTAATTATGTGATGGCCAAATACAGTATGATAAACTCTTTAGTAAAAGAAACAAATGGGCTGGGCATGGTGGCTCATGCCTGTAATCTCAGCACTTTGGGAGGCTGAGGCAGGTGGATCACCTGAGGTCAGGAGTTCGAGACCAGCCTGGCCAACAAGGTGAAACCCCATCTCTACTAAAAATACAAAATTAGCCGGTTGTGATGGTGGGCACCTGTAATCCCAGCTACTCAGGCGGCTGAAGCAGGAGAATCACTTGAACCCGAGAGGTGGAGGTTACAGTGAGCCGAGATCATGCCACTGCACTCCAGCCTGGGTGACAGAGCGAGACTCCATCTCAAAAAAAAATTAATAAAATACAAAAATACAAAAGAAACAAATGGAGAACTTCTTATTTTATTTTATTTTATTATTTTTGAGACAGGGTCTCACTTTGTTGCCCAAGCTGAAGTGCAGTGGCGTGATCATGGCTCACTGCAGCCTTGACCTCCCAGGCTCGGGTTATCCTCCCACCTCAGCCTCCAGAGTAGCTAGAACTACAGACATGCACCACTGTGCCTGGCTATTTTTGTTGTATTTTTTGTAGAGATGGGGTTTTGCCATGTTGCCCAGGCTGGTACAAATGAAGAACTTCTGAATGATTTCTAGAATGCTGGGAGGTGAGAGAACAGAGGAAAGGAATTTTAAACTGAGTCTTGAAAGTCCAGTAGGATTTTTTTTCAATTGAAAAAAAGGGAAGTAAACTAAGACGAAAAAATCATGGGCAAAGATACAGAGTTTTGAAAAGGGATGGATCCAGGGGCCCTTTCTGGAAAAAATAATACAAATTTATAAATTCAAAATTAATATATAAATGAGTATGTCTTAAAAATGAGAATACATATTACAAAAAAAACTGGAGTCTCTGAAATTTTAAATTCCTTTCTTCTGAAATCCCTTTAGGCAATTTAACAGAAATGCTTCCAAAGAAATATTTTTTAATTGCAACCTGACTTCCTGTTTATTCCTGGAACCTTCCAAAGCACCCAGAAACTTTCAGTTTTCATAGTGAGCAGCTGGATGCTTCTGTTTCACTAATTTCAGGAGCAACTGGCCTTGAGGTGTGAAATGTTTCCTGGGTTCCAGGAATTCTGAGTAACTTGATTTTCTTGGAACCCAGGCTATTCTGGATTATAGCTGGAGCTGAGCATAGACATACAGGCAAAAGGAAATCGTTAAGGATTTATATGCTAGCCAGGGAGTTGGGCTATCTTCTAGAACAGAGACTTTGAAGGATTTTATACAATAAAGTTACATGATTAAATTTATGTTTTAGGAAGACATCTCTGGAACATTTAGAGCCACAGTAGAAGGCCACACGAATGACTTTAGTAAGTACTTATTGGGAATTATTTAAAATAGCCTGAAAATAAAAAAGATGCCTGAACATTGGGAGAAAAGAGGATCAATTAAGGAAATAACCACTTAGTAGAGAACAGGAATCTAGATCAAGGGGAAAGTATTCAATAACTGAACAAATAAAAACAGCCTTACAAATATGAATACATAATAATTATTAACTTGTATACTTATATTTTAAATATTTGTTTTATATTGATACAAATTAATATTTATTTTATATTTTACCAATACAAGAGATTTGATTTGTATTTATATTTGTATAGAGAAAGATAAATACCATGAAAGTAAGGTACAGAAGATAAGGGAACACTGGTGTAGAAAGGCTAGATTGTATCTTTCTGGCAGGAAGAAAGCAGCCCTTCAATTTGATAATGTGTTCTTTAATAAGCAGAAAATTATCTTTGAAAACAAGTAGTGAAAGATACTACATAAATATAATTATTATTCAATTTGATACATAGTATAATATCTATGTTATATCTTAATAGCATGACAACATTTATTACAGCTTACCTAGAGAAAATAAAAATTGGTTTTAGCAATTAACCTTATCCACATGTAAATGAGATTAATTAGTAGTTTTCCTTTCTAATCTTTTGGGGAAAGCAGATAATTATAATTATACTGTTTATGCAAATTGTATCCAAATATGCTAAAGAACACAATAGTTTGCAAATTAAAGTTCAAATAACAAAATTTTCTAAAATTTACTTTTAGAATACTAAGATAACCAATTAGAAAATGTAAATGACATATTACAAATAAGTACGAACATTTCCTCAAGAGAACTGTTTATTTAATTTTACTAAGGCATTTGCTCCCCAATATGAGTTACTCAATGAGGTTTAACATGTATTTCAAATCTTTACTTGAGGTATAATAAAATGTTTGAAATTTTTCAAAATAAAAAAAAAATAATATATTTTCTCCACAAAAACAGGTTTAATCTGAAAGACCCTCAATCTGAAGGCTAAAGGACAAGTTTGATTTCCACTTTCTGGAGAAGGGAGTGGAAACGAATTTGACATTTTTGTAAAACTAAAATAAGAATTTTGATGTTCTGATTTCTGATTTATTATTCATTCCAACACATTCGCAGAAGGGGGAAAAACCACCTCTCCCTGGTCAGGCTTTTCAGGTTCTATGCTGACTTTCTCATACTGATCTTTTTCCTGCCCTGTCTCATTTTACTGTGGGAGAAACAAAATGCACACTTCATTTGCGAAAAACGAAAAGAGAGAGCAGTTCCTCTTGACAGTTTCAGAAACCATTAGAATAAAATCCTGCCTATTCTTTAAGTGATTAGGATATGTATTTATTAATTTATTTAATGAGAAGATTTTTATTTAATATGTGCTAGGTCACAAGATCTATTAATAACATAGACCATTAAGGAAAGGGCTAGCACACAACATAGTTCTGGCCTAGAAGGAGAAGGCATGTATACAAAGAATTTACATGATATGAAAAGATTTCTTTTAGCAAAGATATACACAATGGACTGCACAAAGGCAGAAACATTTAACTTTTGGGAACAGACATGCCAAAGAACGCTTAATGGAAGGAAGAAGTATTAGAAAGCATACCGGGTAGGTTGTGTGATGTATCAACATAGAATTTCTGTAAGTGCTAGAAACCTAGTTCTGCTGTCATATATAGTTCCCTAGGAGGAGTCAGGGCTTCTGCTGTGAAGACCTGAGGTTCTTTTCTGTGGTTAAGCATACATTAAGGAGAAAGTAGAACTGTGTGCAAGATCTCTGTAGAGTGCCACGTGCATCAGGGTAAGATAATGGTGGAGGACCAAGGCTTACTGAGACTTACTATAGCAAAAGGAACTATGACAATGGTCAATGATTGTGCTCATATGTGATCATAGCCTGTGTAGTGTAAGAAACAACAATAATGTTTAACAATGATTATGGGTATTATCTAAGGATATAGAAATATCATTTGATGTAAAGGAGTGGATGGGGATACTGAATGACCTGCCAGCCAGAGATGTGGCCAATTAGAGGCAAGTTCTATTTGATTAAAGATGCATGCCCAGGGCAAATACATTTTGAGTCTTCACTCAAGATAACCAGGAAATCAATAATTCTTGTGCAGCCCGTACTTCCATGGTTATATGATTATAACCCTGTTTAGGCACTGGTGTGCAAGGGTAGGAGCAGTATCTTAAACGTCCGTCTTTATTTGAAGATTATCCATTGACTATGATACAGTTGCATTGGAAGGGATTCTACAAAATACTTAAAACCCCAATGCAGAAAGAATGCTTGGCAGAAGTTCAGGATTGAGGAGAGATTCAATGAAGCCTTATTAGCTGAAGTGCTCAATTCTTCAGCATACCTATGAGGATACTGAGATAGGAGGACTTCTAAAGATGATTTTTATGACCCCTATGTCAGACACCAAATTCCCAAACTACTGACTTTGTTCCTGGAGAGGGCAATACACAGGGTCTGCAAATGGAATATGAAAGAACTTCTGTTGCTCCAAGCATATAGACAAGCCACCTGAGACACAGGCTGATGTTCTGCATCAAGTGGCATGAAATGTATGGAAGGCTATTCTTCTTGTAATGGAAAAGACAAATTGCCGGAAACTGAGTATGCTGGGATGGAGGTATTTGATCTTTGGCTACAACATTTTACTAAATTGTGCTTCAATTTCATGTGTTAGAAGCTGAGGAATGCTAATGGTTTATGGACACTCTTACAGGCTCTGACTGTGAGGCAGTTTCTTTACTCAAAGGGGATGAGGTCTCACTGACAGAGGTGTTGCAATGCAGCAGAACTAGTCTTCAAATTTTGTTTCAAGAGACTAATCTCTATTGTTTCAATTCACAACAAAATGATCCTGAGTTTTATTCTAAATCTTAAGGCAAGATTTTTATATAGCATATCACTCAAAGATATCAAATGCTATCAAAATCAACTGATATAGTTTTACTGTGTCCCCATCCAAATCTTATCTTGAATTGTAGCTCCCATAATTCCTATATGTTGTGGGAGGGACCCAGTGGGAGATAATTGAATCATGGGGGTGGGCTTCCCCCAGTACTGTTCTCCTGGGAGTGAATAAGTCTCATGATATCTGATGGTTTTATAAGGGATTTCCTTTTTCGTCTGACTCTCATTCTCTCTCTTTGCCTGCTGCCATGTAAGACATGCCTTTTGCCTTCCACTATGATTGTGAGGCCTCCCCAGCCACGTGGAACTGTGAGTCCATTAAACTTCCTTTTCTTTATAAATTACTCAGTCTTGGGTATGTCTTTATCAGCACGTGAAAACGAACTAATACATCAGCCATCATATTCATGGTTCTGGTGTTTTTCCTTCTTTTTAAATTTATGTCAGAAGCTACATATCCCCCCAGATCTGCACCCAACCCCAGCAGCCTACAGATAACCTGAGGGCAGCTTTCACCACTGAGAAGCATGGGCAGCTTCTTTGCTGTTTTCCAATGTCTATAAAAGTCTTATAATTTTGGCCTGATGACCAGATCCAAATTCTGCACATTTCTCTGTTTTTGGTGTCTGTAACTCAATCCCTGGTCCCAATTTCCATTTACTATTTTTTAGGACAAAAATATCAGAAACTTACTCTAATAAGCTTCTCATAAAAGTGATTGACTGGTGGCTCACCAAAATTGAACAAAGAGATGAACCACCGAGTCTCAGGGACAGGACAATTGCAGTTTTGAGGATCTCAGAGCAAGTATTTATAACTTTTTCTTTTTTAGGACTTGCTTTCAGATGACATGAGATAATATTAAAATTAAATTTCCTGGGAGAAAATAACAGATTAGTCTTGCTTGGGTCACTCTATCTTTAAGGCCTGAAGCTTGGGTTTTTATCTGAAGAACAGGGGGAGGAGTAGGTGGGCTGGGCTAAAAAAAATCAGTAGTCACTTTAACCTATCATGCTTCCCTGCATGCCTCAAGATAATTCTAGTAATCTGTCTTGGACATGTACTTAAAATTATTTGTTATTGTCTGAACGTTGGTCTCCCAGCAAAATTCATCTATTGAAACCTAATACCCAATGTGATATTATTAAGAGGAAGGGCCTTTAAAAAAGTAGTTAAGTTATGAAGTCTCTGCCCTCATGAATGGGATTAGTGTCCTTACATGAGAGGTTGAAGGGAGTTGCCTCACCCCTTCCACCATGTGAGGACAACAGAAGGTGCCATTTGTGAGGAATAGTTCCTCACCAAACACTGAATCTGCTAGTGCCTTGATTTTGGACTTCCCAGCCTCGAGAACTGTTAAGAAATAAATTTCTATTCTTATAAAGGTACTTGTTATAGTAGCCCAGATGGACTAAGACAATTATTCTTCCAATAATAGCAATGAATATTTATGTGACATACAATTTTGTGGGCTATACTCTTTAATAATTGGAAAAAAATATATATATATATATGATAAATAAAGGCCCCATGCATACCATCAGTTATGGGAAAATGTATAGTTAACTGGCTCGTATTTAAGTAAAAAATGCATGATTTTGGACTCATTCTGGCTGCTGCTGCTGTGAATTATAATGATGGTAATAGTTTCAGCAGTTCCTAATTGTGTGGCTTTGCACAAGTTACTTAATCTTTCTGACCTAATATCTTCCTTTGTAAAGTGGAAATAACTATTATAAATTGTAGACTATCATATATGCAATAACCATTATATAAAACATATAAATTATGTTTCTAAAATCGTGCTCAATGATTGGTAGATGTCATTTCTTTAGACTAACAATGGATTCCCTGTTCTCTGCTTTCTTGGATTCATGGAATTCTCAACAAAAATTTTTCAGACACCATTTCTGAATCTGGCAACTCTAAACCTGAACTCCGCGTATCAGAATTGCCTACCTTCAGTGTTATATCCCACAGGAAGATTACATCATTTGAAGTGATACTGCAGAAGGTACCTCATTATTTATGCATATTATGAATTATTCTTGGATAATTGCTACACATGTATTTAAAGTGGAAGTATTTTCAAAATTATATTTCTACATCAAAACAAGACATAAACTCTATAATATTCATTAAGTAAAAATGGTGATAGGAATATTTATTACTGAGAATATTCTTATGGCATAATTTATGGTGCTTTATCTATTAAAGAACCTGAATTTCTAATCGATTTTCCCTAAAGCATGGGTGTAATGTAAATAATTGTATTACATGTTTATATGTTTGTTCATATGTTACTTGTAATATTTATAAGTTAACTGTTGGCATCAAGACTATTTTTATTGTAAGCTCTTAAAGGTCAAGTGGTCTTGTTTAATTTCATACATACTACTCTAGTTGAATATCATTGTATTAGTTATCTGGCTGTATTAGTTTACTAGGGCTGCATACCAAAATACAAGCCACTGGGTGGCTTAAACAGCAGAAATGTATTTTATGACAGTTCTGGAAGTCCAACCTGAGGGTGTTGGCAGGTTTGGCCTCTCCTGAGACTTCCTTTCTTGGCTTTCAAGTGTCACCTTTTTTCTGTGTCCTCATGTGGCTTTGCCTCTGTGTATGAGCACTCCTGATGTGTCTCTCTCTTTTTAAAAGGGCATCACTCAGGTTGGTTTAGGACTCAGTCTACTGGCCTCATTATAACTTAATCACCTCTTTAAAGGTCCTGTCTTCAAATACAGTCACATTCCGAGATACCAGGGGATACATATAAATTAGGGGGAGATAGAATTCAGCCAAAGCAATGGCTAAAAACATCAATCATTATTATCTCTCAAGGTTGGTGTGAGTTGGGAATTTGACAAGGCACAGTGGGCACTGATATCTCACATTTCACATTGTCTAGGAACTCAGTTAGGGTATGGAAGGCTGGAAGATGGAAACACCTGAAGGCTCGTTTATTCCTGGTCCAGCTGTTGATGCTGGCTTTCCACTGAGACCTTAGCTGGAGCTGTTGCCTGGACACCTCCATGTGGCCTATGCTTCCTTATAACATGGTCTCTGGGTCCTAGCATCCCAAGAGAGAAAGAGACAGACAAAGCCAGGCAGAAGCTATATTGCATTTAATTACCTAGCCTCAGAAGGCACATGGCAATACTTCCATGGTATATTATTGGTCGAGACAGTTACAAATATCTGCCCAGATTTAAGGGGAGGGAACATAGCCCTTAACTCTCAGTGGGAAAAAATGCCAATCTTATTATAAGAATGGCATGTGAAATGGGATTTTATATATATATAAATATATATATACATATATAAATATACATATACACATACACACACATAAACACACATATGTGTGTAACATATTAGTTCTATAATTTATATATAATGTATAGCAATATTACGTATATTGTATATATGTATGTATATTTGTGTGGCTGTGGAAAATACAATCTATCATAGCCACATGGAGCTATTCATTTTAAAATATATAGTATTTACACAACTCTTGCAGTAGATGTTGTCTTCTCAATATCATTTTCTGACTGTTACTTCATCCACATCATGGAGGAAGGCTCCATCAAGACTTCTTCCACGTAAGTAAAATGAGACTCTGCTGGGTCACCTTTGATTGGGTGAAGGGTTAGTACTTGACGTAAAATCAGACTGTAGTTTGCTTTCTTTTTTCCCTTGGACTTACAGTTAATCTTCTGGAATTTGGAGGCCTGAAGGCATCAATTTATAGAGTGGGTGAAGGTATAAGATATTGTAATGGGTTGAATTTTGTCCCCTCCAGATTCTTGTGTTGAAATCATAATGCCCCGTATGTTTGAATTTGACTTTCCTTTAAATAGTGCAGATGTAATTATTCATGTTGAGATGAGGTCATATTGGAGTAGGGTTGATTGTTAATTCCACGTTGCTTGTGTCCTTATGAAAAGGGGAAATTTGATGAAATTGATCTTTGCTTACACTATATGCAAAAGTCAACTCATAATGGATTAAAGATTTAAGTGTAAGACCTGAAAACATAAAACTCCTAGAAGAAAACAGAGGAGAAACTTCATGACATTGGACTTGGCAATTATATTTTGGAAATGAAGCCAAAGTACAGGTAATACATAAATAAATAAATAGGCAAACTACATCAAACTGAAAAGATTTTGCACAGCAAAGGAAACAATCAAGAAATTACTTAAAGGCAACCTATGAAATGGAAAAAAAATTTACAAATCATGTATCTAAAAAGGAATTGATACCCAAAATATATAAGAAACTCATAAATAAATAAACTACATGAAACTAAAAAGATTTGGCACAACAAAGGAAACCATCAACAAATTAAAAGGTAATCTATGAAATGGGAAAGAATATTTACAAATCACATATCTAACCAGCGGTTAATATCAAAAATATATTAGGAACTCATACAACTCAAAAACATAAACAAGATAACCCACTTAAAAATGGGCACAAATCTGAACAGACATTTCTCAAATGAATGCATATGAGTGGCCAATAGATACATGAAAAGGTGCTCAATATCGCTAATCATAATGAAAATGCAAATTAAACTCACAATATGATACTACCCCACATCTGTTTGCATGGCTATTATCAAAAAGTCAAAAGATAACGAGTAATGGTGAGGATATGGAGAAAAGGGAAACCCTATATGTTTTTGGTGGGAGTGTAGATTGGTACAACTATTATGAAAATTCTATGATGTTTCCTCAAAAATTAAAAAATATAATAATCCAGCAATCCCACTAATGAATATTTACTCAAAGGAGATAAAACCAGTATCTTGAAGAGATATCTGCACTCTTATGCTCATTTCAGTATTATTCACAGTAGTAAAAATATAGAAACAACTAAGTATCCACTGAGTGATGAATACACACAAAATTTTCACATATACAGTCATGCACTGCACACCAGTGTTTCTGTCAGTGATAGACTGCAGATACAAAGATAGTCCAGAAAGATTATAATCTATGGAGCCAAAATATTTCCATCATCCAGTGATATCTGGATGATACTCATCCTGTGTAGGCCTAAGCTGATGTGTGTGTTTGTGTCTTAGTTTTTAACAAGAAAGTTTAAAAAGTAAAAAAATTAAAAACTAAAAATTGTAAAATAGAAAAAGTATATAAAGAAAGAAAATATTTTTGTACAGCTATTCAATGTGTTTGTATTTTAGGCTGTTGTTACAAAGTGCTGAAAAGTCAAATAATATCTTAAAAGTTTATAATGAAAAGAAGTTCATTATAAGAATAAAGTTATACTAAGTTTAATTATTGTTGAATAATAATAGCTAAGTTTAATTTATCATTGAAAGAAGAACTTAAAAAAAATTTAAACTGTGATATCCTAGGCCTTTACATTCACTCGCCACTCACTCACTGACTCACCCAGAGCAACTTCCAGTCTTGCAAGCTACATTCATTGCCCATGCCCTACACAAGTGGGCCCTTTTTAATGTTTTATGCTGTATTTGTACTGTGCCTTTTCTATGTTTAATTATGTTTAGATACGCAAATACCATTGTTTTACAATTGCCTACACTATTTCAGTACTGTAACATGCTGTATAGGTCTGCAGCCTAAGAACAAGAGGCTATACCACATAGCCTAGGTGTGTAGTATGCTATACCATCTGGTTGTGGAGGTCTACTCTATCATGTTCACACAATGATGAAGCTACCTAAACATGCATTTTTTGGAAAGCTCCCCGTCATTAAATGATGCACCACTGTAGATATGCAATGGAGCACTCACTATTCAGCCTTATAAAAGAAGGAAATCCTGCCATTTGTGATGACACAGATGAATCTAGAAGATGTTATGTTAACTAAGTAAAATAAGCCAAATACAAACAGACAAATATTGCATGATCCCATTTTTATGCGATATCTAAAAAAGTCAAACTCATGTGAACAAAGAGAAAAACGTTAGTTACCAGGGGTGAGGGGTGAGAAAAATAAGGAAATGTTGGTCAAACATTTTGCAGTTATAAGATAAATAAGTTCTGGAGACCTCATGTACACACGTTGACTATAGTTGTTAAGAATTTACTGTATATTTGAAGTTTGCTAAGAGAATAGATCTTAAGTATTACCACCACACACACACAAAATGGTAACTATATGAGGTGGTAGATATGCCAATTAGATGGATTATGGTAATCACTTCACAGTGTGTATGTCTATTCAAGACATTACATCGTATATCTTAAATATGTATACATAATTTTTATTTGTCAATTATATTACAATAAAACTAAGGGAAAAAACAATGGAATTCAACAAAGCCTGAAGTTTCAGTGAAAAAAATTTTTTTAATATAAAGGGGAAATTTGGACACAGAAAATGCCTTACCATGTGAGGAATGGAGTTATTTATGTTGCAACAAGCCAAGGAACTATCAGAAGCTCAGAGAGACAGGCCAGAAATAGATCCTTCCCTAGTGCCTTCAGAGGGAGCATGGCCCTGCCAACACATTGATCTCAGACTTCTGGCCTCCAGAATGGCGAGACAATAAAATTCTTTCTTAAAAAGCTCTCTGGTTTGTGGTACATTGTTATAGTCGCCCTAGGAAACTATTACAGACGTGACACTTGAGACACACTGGTAACCCTGCTTTTCCTGGGTGGAAAAAGCAGACAAGTACCTGAAAAAGCTGGAGAAAAAGTCCTGGTGGCATTCAAGAATCCCATTCTGGTTGTTCTCGAGGGAATGTATATTTCCTTGCCCTTCAGGTTGTTACGTTACCTTTAAAACAAAAAATCATTTTTCTTAAATATGAAAGGTAAAGTTAGAGTTCTGTCTTTTGCAAGTAAAACAGTCCTAATATAGATATTTTGCATTTTTCAATTATTTTGATACAATTTGATTTGTGTTATTTGAAAAATTGATATCATCCCCAAAATAGTTTTTAGCTGGATATGGTGGCTCATGATTGTAATCTCAGTACTTTGGGAGGCCAAGGCAGGAGGATCCCTAGAGGTCAGTTCAAGACCAGCCTGGGTAACATAGCGAGACCCCATTTCTAAAAAAAAAATTTTTAAATTAGCCGAGAGTGGTAGTGCCTGCCCTGTATTCCCAACTACTTGGGAGGCTGAGGTGGGAGGATCACTTGAGCTCAGGAGTTGGAGGCTGGAGTAAGCTATGATCTTGCCACTGCACTCCAGCCTGGGCTACAGAGTAAGACCCTGTCTCTGAAAAAAAAAAAAAAAATAGTTTTACATCTTCCAATAGGAAAAACGACTTAGTTTTCATGCATAGATAAACTGTTCTATATATGTCACCAGGACCCCCTAGCAGCCCTGCTTGTGTGCAGAGTCTCACACACACAAAAAAAATTTCTATCATCTTTGACTCTAATAATGGTTCAAAGCCATTTGAAGGCATCAAACTGGTAATAGCCACCGTACCATCAATTCATTCCCCTTCTCCACTTTTCCTCCCTTTCTCCTTCCTCTCTTTTAAAATATAATTTCCCGTATATATCAATAAATAGAGGTGTGTGTGTGTGTGCATATCTATGTGTCTGGGGAAACAGTGCCTTAATGCTAGCTTCTAGGCTAAGCACCAAATATCTGGTTATATATTTTATAATATAATCTTAACAATGAAAAACCTTAACTAGTTTGGAAACAAAAAATTTACACAAAGAAGCTGGTAAATATTTAAAACATATACATATAATCATAAGTAAATATGATACATGGTGTAATCCTTAGGGTAGAAGTTACCAGTATAATTATTTTTAATTATTAAATGCCCATTTTAGTCAAAAATAAAATAATTGGCTGGAATTATAAAAAATTTGATTTTCATTAGAACTACACCAAATATATAATTAAAATAGTGATATTTTACAACTTTGAGATATATATATATACGCACATATATAGGTATTGAATTTTTATGTATGTTTTATCAACGATATATAAAACGCATAGAAGAAATAATAACATAACATATATAAGAAACAAGAGAATTCTTATTATTCTGAATTCTCTTATTTTATTATTTCTTGTATATGTTATGGAGACTGAATTCTGAATTTGCTTATTATTTCTTGAATATAAATTCTCTTATTCTGAATCTCTTATTTTTTCTTGTGTATGTTATGGAGACTTGAATTTTCCAGTTAGATTAACAATCTAATCATAACATACATTTGTTCATTCATTTAACAAAGTTTTATTTAGCATTTATATGGTATGAGGTATGGTCATAGGTCTGAGCACAAAACACTTAGGGTCACAGACAAATAAATATCCCTTTCCTTATGGAGTTTAGGTCTAGTGGGAAGAAATGCAATATAAAGAAACAAAGTAGAAATGAGAGAAATAGACATAAGAAAAAAGGCAGAGAGATGAATTTCCTACAAATAAAGATATTTTCCTGTTTTCTTTACTTCTGCTCTCAATTTTTCTCTCATCAAATTGCATTGGCTAATTATGTCCCAAATCACATCAGATAGTACTTTTAATGATGGGAATTCTTGATTTTTTATTAATGTTAATGAAGTATGAGATTAGCTGTTTGTTTGAGATACATGCTTTTTATCATTTTAGAATAAAATATTTCTATATTTCTGCCTCTTTTAATGAGTATTTATTTATTTTTATAGTACTGTGTGAGTGTTCTGGTACCATTATGCTTTGCCTGAGTGCAGAGAAACGCATGAGTTTATGGCTTGCTCCCTAGACGCATGAAAAACCAATACTCTTTGTTTATGCTATAACTGTCAGTTAGCAACTTACTGAGACAACTTTAGGAATTCCAGCAATAACAAATTACTGAATGCTTATGAGTTGTACTTTTCTGCTTACTTCCATAAAAAACCCACTAAAAATTTTAAAATGTGTGTGTAGAGAAGAAATGTAAACATTATACATGCACACTGCATTGAGGAAGAATGAAGTTGATCCAAAACTCAAAGGATATTAATTACTTTGACAAATATCTATTGGATGCCTACTACATGCCAACCGGTCTCTGTTCTAGGCATCTGCTGTACATCAGGCAAAAAACAAACAAACAAACAAAAAAAACAGACAGAAATCCTTGTCCTAATACTGCTCCATTCAGGTAAGAGAGACAAATAGTAACACTTAAATTTCATAGAAGTGGGAATACTCAACTCTAATATGGCACAATAATCTTCTGTCTTGAAAATGTAACAATATATTAATTTCCTTATTTTTAAAACCCAAAGAATGGTTTACTACATGCTGCATTGACTTGATCTTCCAGATTAAACCTGGGCAGACTTTCTGATCATATTCTAATTATTCTATAGAAAATAAGAGTTCTACTTAAAACAAAAACAAAAACAAAAAAGAACACCTCTAGGTTAGATGTTAGAAATGTAATTTGATTTGAGAAGACTGAATTTTCTAGTAGTCGTTTAAATTCTAAAATTCACTTGACTGTTGAGGAAACACTAAAAACGCTCCTAACATTGTTAACATTTTCTGCCTCACAGCCCAAGACTGAAGCTCATGTTCATATCTGGGATAAGATGCTCAATTTTTTCCTCAATTAATTTTTTATTTGAACATTTCCTTAGCTTTATTTACAGAATATTTATTTATCAGTCACATAACTGAAGTTGTACTTTTCTACAACCTTTTAAAAAGTGTTTTTTACTTTTTTTCTTTAAAAAAAAAAAAAGACCCTAATTCTAGTTGTTCTGGAGGAAATGTTTTGTAGATAAGTAACACCACATTATTATAAGGATGTACCTTTAACCTGTCATGTTGACACTAGAATATATATTTTTCTTATGGAACTTTGTGCATGTTATTTGGTTTACATTATTCTCATCTCCCTCTACTGTGTCCTTGCAGGAATTACGGTGTCAAATAGCTCTTTATTAAATTTTATATTTGTAGACCTGAGAGTTGAAATTTTCTAATAACAAATACTGTGTTTGGCATAAGATGCTTTGGGCTTTTTTGTTAGGGATTAGAAACTCAGTTTCTTCTTCTCTGGAATGGAAGATTATAACTGGTATTACATATTTTGAATACTATCTTTTTATTCCAGGAAAACGAAAACCTAATTCTTGTTTAAAGTGTTGTATACATTACTTTTGCATACGTTATAGTACTTTTGATAGGCCATTTACATATTATTAACTTCTGGGTAGGATTTCTTTGAAAGTAGTGATTTACTATTACATTAGAATTTTGCATTAGTGAAGAGTCAAGGAATACTATGTCCTTGCAATGTCTCTCAGGCATATATAGCTCTTCTTAGGAAAGGGACTTGGAGCTGGAGCGGGAAGCTGAGTGGGTTGGGAGAATGGGAAAAGGCTTTAAAGATAAAGATAAAGGCTTTAAAGAATATAATATAGGGAATATCATTTTTTATTTAGATTGTTCTTTCTCTTCTTCATTTTCACTGAGTCTACATTTCTCCAATATGTAATAGTATATGCTTCCAGAGTTTGACTGAATCTGAGCTTAGATTCCCTAATATGTGTACTGTAGTTTAGATAAGTAATTTTTTTTCCAAGTTTTAATTTGATGTTCTTACCAGAGTTGCTTTACAACATTTTCTCTTTTCAAACTTTGAAGAGTAAGTAGATGCCTATTTCATATGGCTCACCTTTTGTGTTGCCATCTTGGAAACAGCTCTTCCTCTATCCCCATTGATTCAAAGAAGCTGCCACGTTGGGGTCCAGGTGGCTATAGCTCTGGGATCAAAGATTTCAGCCTAGTGTGACTACTCTTTTAAACAGAGAACATATTGTATTAGTCCATTTTCACATTGCTGATAAAGACATACCCGAGACTGGGTAATTTACAAAGAAAATGAGGTTTAATGGACTTAGTTCCACATGGCTGGGAGGCCTCACAATCATGGTGGAAGGCAAAAGGCACATCTTACACAGTGGCAGACAAGAGAGAACCAGAGCCAAGCGAAAGGGGGAACCCCTTGTAAAACCATCAGGTCCTGTATGACTTATTCACTACCAAGAATGGTAGTGAATGGGGGAAGATGGGGGAAACTGCTGCCATCATTCAATTACCTCCCACCAGGTCCATCCCACAACATGTGGGAATTATGGGAGCTACAATTCAAGATGAGATTTATGTGGGGACACAGCCAAACTATATCACATATACACTTGGGGGCAGTTTGTAGTGGCAATTTTCCATCACGACCTTTGGGAAGTGGAGCACATCATTCTGCTGTGGAGAGGTTAATGGAGAATATGCACAGAGAGAGACAGAGCAAGGGGGGTGAATCCAGGTGTTTGAGTCTAGCATCAGTTTGTTTTGAGTCCCAGCTGCATCCTTTTTTTCTGTTTTCATGAGCTCATTATTGTCTTTTCAGTATAGTTTATATTTTTGCCGAAGCTGGTTTTCTCAGTGTTTCTGCCAATCCCAAGTATCCAATTTTTCTTCGTATTTTGTTGAGAAACCTCTAGGTATCTATTTTTAGCCTTCAGTTAGAACACCTTTAAGTATCATTCATAATGGTATGTTCTTTATTATCTTTATAATACAGTTCCCAAAGTAGGAATATTGTTCTTTACACAGGTTATAGATACAATTTAATGATTCTTAAATTCATAATTATTTAGCTAATGTAAAATATGACCACGTTTACCCATTCCACCAAGTACTTCTTTTGGCATTGAAAACAAATTTGGAGACTGCAAAGGGAACAGGAACAAGATATTACAATATGAAAACCCAGTTCAGAACAAGCATGATAAGACTATTTTGATACTGAAAATCTTGAGTCATCTACATTGAATAAAAATAAGAAAAGGATATGGAAATGCTTACACTTTAATACTATAAACTTGTTTTTCAATGCTATCAAGATAATGGTTTTATAAGAAATCTGATTAATGTAAGAAATCATTTTAATTCCATCAAACTTATTTCAAATAGTTGAACTATTCTTGATCTGTTCTCATCACAATTAGTCTTTCTTAGCAAATTTCTATATACAATGGAAAACTATGAAATTGTGCAGTTTTTGTTTCACTGATGTTCTGAAGTTACAGATAACACAGTGATGAGTAACTGGAGGTACTTAACTAGATAATGTACCCATCTCTGCTTCCCAAGCTGATGAGCTATATGCAGTTTCAGGTTCGGAGTCTAATTGCTTTACAGTTCTTATAATGGGCTGAATCGCAATATGAATTCAGCAAATTCTTACAGTTCCCTTGAGAGGTTTTTGAGAAAGCCACAGTATATAGAAATTGACTCATTTTCCACTGTGAGGCTGATTGTGATATGTTATGAAAGCTGATGTGTAGTCAGCAAGTCAGGCAGGTCTGAATCATGATTTTTCTTTTTTTTTTTAAGATGATTTTGCAATCTCCTCACTTACTTCCCCTAGACCTTTCTACTAACTGACAATGTGGTATAAAGAACCCTTGACTGGCATTAGACAACCTGTGTTTGACTGGCTCTGCCCCTCTGCCTATATAACCTTGGATGAGCCATTGAGCTTATTTCCTCATCTATAAATTGAAGATGAGAATCCCCCATCACGCAGAATTGCTGTAAGGATTAAGTGAAATGTAGCTGGTATGAAATTCGCTGCAGAATGGGGGATAATTTCTGACACTGCTGTTATTTTCCCAACAGAGGATAATAAATAAATCAATTGCTAATGGTTGAAAGTGTGAAATCTGGACAAACTGCCTGGGATTGAATACTGTCTCTATCACCTCCCAGGAGCCTAACTTTTGGTATAGTATTCTGCCTGTCTGTGCCTCACTTTACTCATCTAAGAATTGGATATAAAAATAGCACTGCCTCATACAATTTCGAGAATTAAATGAGTTCATATTCATAAAGCACTTGAAAGTATCTATATGTAGTAATGCTGTATTGTATTTGTTAAGTAAATAAACAAGCTACCAGCTAAATAAGTAAAGGGGCTATTTGCCTTCCCTCAACTGATTCAGGGAAATCCAAAATTCTGAAGTTGACATTGAAGCATGGAGCACTCATCTGCAGTAGTAGTCATTCCTTCTCATGACTTCAAGCAGCCTCCTAGGAGGAGGTGCCGTCCAGAGCCCTGTCAGACAGCTTGAGTCTTTTCGGGAAGTGTAATCCCACTCCCCATGAGTTGTCTTCAGCCAAGGATGTTCTTAAGCTTAGCCCTTCAGTTCCACAAGCATTAATCTTCGAGAACCCCAGCTTACCAAAGGACTGCTGGGCCCAAAGTAGGAACAATGTTCCTTCACTTACTGACCAGGAAGCCCTGCCCCTTTGCCTTCTCTAGAGTTCAAATTTCCAGGCCAGAGAAGCTTTTCCTTTTGAACCATCTCAGCACAAAAGGACTGATTGCTCCTCTCTCCACCCCTCCCTCTCCTGGATGAGGGGCTGCTGTTTCTAACCCTGCCGTGCTTGGTCGCCCTTCTTTGAGCAAAAAGGGGTTCATTATATTCTCTTTCATGGCAAGACATAGCTTATATGTTCACTTACAGTACTTCCAGGGACTGGAACCTGTGAATTCAGGTGGCAGTGGTTTGGGGAGCGTACTTGGCTGGTTAGTCCTAAGTTTGAAGTGGGGGTAATAAATAGAGAGACTGGTAGGTGGTGACCAAGTCCTGACTATTCTGGGCTTATTGCTGTAGAGGTTGCAATTTGTCTTCCTGGACTGGTTGCTGCAGAGGTTGTGGGTCAGAGTTGTATTGCCATGCATGGTCTGGCCACGGTCTGTTTGTACAGGCAGTCTTTCAGTAGTTTTCATGTTACACCTTATTTTGGCCATACATACACATAATACAAGTCCATCAAATGCAACATGTTCAAATTAAGCTACTCATTTTCATTCAATTAATTTTCTATGCATCTGCTAAAACTATGAATCTGAGGGTCAATCTGTGTCTCCTAACTGTTTTACTACCCATATCTAATCAATCACCAGTTCCTATCAATTTCACTTCTTTAATCTTTCTCCAGTCTGCACCCTTTTCTCTGCTCCAATAGTTACTGTCTATGATCCAAATATTCATAATTTCTCCTCGATTTTTTTACACATTACAGCACTCTTAGCAACTTTCATTCTCTTCTAATACATTCTTTATATTTCTGGTAGAGTCACCTTTTTGACATGCGAGCCCCTGCATGACTATAAATTAAAGTCCAAAATCCTTACCATGACTTAACAGTTTATTCACAACCTGATCCCTGACCAGTTCTCCAGCTTCATCTCTCCCTATTCTCCAATCCTACAAATACACTCCATCATAATGAGAACTTTCAGTTCTCCACTTATGTCACTATTTTTCTTCTATGCCTTTACATGGTGCGCGCACTATTTTCAACTATTGCCCTCACTTCTTCTTACCTTCCTCGTGCACAGATTTTGTTTGGATAAATTGTACTCCTTCTTGAAGGCTCAGCAGAGGTATCATCTCCTCTGTTGAGCCTTCCACAATTTTCCCCAGCCTAATGAGATTACCCTCATATGTGCTACCATAGCAACGTGTACAGACATCTATCACAGTACTTATTGTAACATACTTTCTGTTTATTTGACCATGTTCTACAGAATATTAATATCTGTAGAACAGAGATGATTTTTAATAAAATTGTCTGTTTAACCACAGTGTCTGGCATATAGGAGGTGCTGAATATGTTTTGTTAAAATTGTAAAGTAACAAAGTTACAATTAATTGCTGATAAATCTTTGCACAAATAAGTGCAGCTTTGATTTCCATCCCCTTTTTGTGTGTACCTTTCTTCAGAGGACAGCTTTTTCTTTTTTTTTAAATTATACTTTAAGTTCTAGGGTACATGTGCACAAAGTGCAGGTTTGTCACATAGGTATACATGTGCCATGTTGGCTTGCTGCACCCATCAACTCATCATTTACATTACGTATTTCTCCTAATGCTATCCCTCCCCCAGCCCCCCACCTCCTGACAGGCCCCGGTGTGTGATGTTCCCCTCCGTGTGTCCATGTGTTCTCATTGTTCAATTCCCACCTATGAGTGAGAACATGTGGTGGTTGGTTTTCTGTCCTTGTGATAGTTTACTGAGAATGATGGTTTCCAGCTTCATCCATGTGCGTGCAAAGGACATGAACTCATCTTTTTTATGGCTGCATAGTATTCCATGGTGTATATGTGCCACATTTTCTTTATCCAGTCTATCACTGATGGACATTTGGGTTGGTTCCAAGTCTTTGATATTGTGAATAGTGCTGCAATAAACATACATGTTCATGTGTCTTTATAATAGCATGTTTTATAATCCTTTGGGTATATACCCAGTAATAGGATCGCTGGGTCAAATGGTATTTCTAGTTCTAGATCCTTGAAGAATCGCCACACTGTCTTCCACAATGGTTGAACTAATTTACACCCCCACCAACAGTGTAAAAGCGTTCCTATTTCTCCACATCCTCCACATTCTAACTGGCATGAGATGGTATCTCATTGTGGTTTTGATTTGCATTTCTCTGGTGACCAGTGATGATGAGCATTTTTTCAGGTGTCTGGTGGCTGCATAAATGAGAAGACAGCTTTTTCTAAATGGGGTGAATAAGCAGGAGGTTCAGTCTTTCTCTCTGGCACTTCGCCTTAGTGCTTAGAACTTGTGGTTCCTCTTCACTCTTTCCAGCATCACTGCGTGCTGACCACTTGCTAGTCGGCAACTCTCACACCAAGCAATAGATCTCCTGAAATACATCTTTCTTCTCTGCAGGAGAGCGGAAAACGGAAGAAAGTGGAACCCGCTTCATTTCTTCTCTTACCAGTTTGCCTCTTTATCGATAGAGTAACAATTTGAGAATGAAGAGTTAAAGTTCTTGACAACTTGAACTTTCCCCAAGCTCCCAATGGGAAATCATCCAAGGACAAGGAGGCATTATGGAGATGTCTAACCCACCCCTCCTCAGCTTCTCAGTCTTCCCCCAAGCCCCACCCGCCAAAGTTCTCTTTGTGAATCTCTATGAACGGGAAACTCATCCCAGTCTCTGGACAGGATCTTGGTCCTCAGACCTAATACTTCACACTAGCATTTAGTTATTTCTAAATATGGTGTTTAGGAGGCAGACAGCCCTTGGTAATTTTATGTAGGCTTTTTTGCACAACCGTGTTTGGAGGCTTCCACTGAGATGCCTCTCAGGAATACTCTAGCTACAAATCAGAGAGGGGTGCTTTCCCATGACATGCATTCTGGAAATTGTACATCTTTTTAAATATTCTAACAGGCATGATAATAGGTACAACTCCTTGCTTATCTATTGAGTCTATTATGTTAGTTAGGGGAGTCCAAGTGCAGCACTTTTCCCAAGGCCAGTCATCACTTTTCTTTTAAAAAAAGAAGGGAGGTAATATTTAACCCTGTGTTAAGATAGAAACATTCCCATAAACAGCAAAGTATTGCCATTGTGTACAACAGCTTCTAATTCCTTTTTCACTCTGCAAAGGAGCTGTATTGCCCTATAATGAAAGTTTCTGTTGTCCTAAAAAAGGCTTTTAACATTTGGATAAGAAATATATTTCTTATTAGAGTAGGATGAAATTATTTAGTTCTCCTATGTGGGGATGTGGTTGGGTGAGGAGTGAGTCATGCTGGTGGTGGTAATTCATCTTGTTCCGCCTGTGTGATGCTTACGGTCAGACTCTAGATAACACAATATTGCTATGTTTTAATAACCTCTAGTTGTACTCTGGGGAAAACATGCTATAGCTGAATAATATTTTTAACTGTTAAATTGTGTTTAAGAATACTTAATATATTTTTTCTCCCTCGATTTTTATACCACCATGTAAGCAACTTGACTGGTATTTCATTGTCCCAAAGAGGAATGCACAGGGTGAAATGAATTAGTTGGCTAGAAGTCCTAGATTTTTACCCCATAAAGTATTCTTATTAAAAGAACTGAATTTATGGGACAAAGGAAAGGCTTTTCTGAGGGTGGAAACAAAGCCCTGGATAGAAGAGACAGACGTCATGCTGAGTCTAGAAGGAATATGCCTCTGTTCCTTCTTCCTGGTGCACTTTTCAGAAGAGTTTATGATACCTTGTGCAGAAAATATGTGATAACAGAAGGGACCCACCTTGGCTATCTCTCTGGGGGAAGCCAAGAAAGACTTGGGTGCAATTTCCTTTAGCTCAGTGTGATGGGGGCTCAGATACAAAATTAATTGTATTTAAAGAAGCTGTGATAGAGCTGTGATATTCCTAGCACATCAAAGTTAGTGGACTAATTGTAAATTAGTTTACAACTAATTCAGTGACCATGGGGGAGTTACTTAACCTCTCCAAACCTCATGTTCTCATCTGTAAAATAGGGATAATAAACTTACCTTAAAGGGTTGTTTTAAGCTAGTGTTTGTCAAGGACCAGCAGGGTATCATTAAATGACATCAATCATGATTACATTATGACTTTCATTTATAATAAAGTGACAATTATGTTTATATAATAGTTTGATAAAGGCTTGTTTGAGCCTGTGTGAATCTCTTATTACTCCGCTGTCACCCTGCCTGAATACACATTTACCTTCTCTTAAATTTTTTAAAGATATAAATATATCTTTATTGTGTGAGGAGCTCATTATTGGACATAATGTCTCGAATCTGTAAAACTGGCTCAGTGTTTAAGTCAAGAACACAAGTAAGACTTGTGACTTCTTTAAATTTCAGAGCTTGACTCATAGTAAATTCCTATTTATTACGTGTACATTTCAAATAAATTGAGGAAGAAATTCATTAAAAACATGAAAATGTCAACATAGAATTTTAATTATTGTGCTTACCACATACTTGAAATGTCACAAAAATCTCAGGATTATATGAACCACACAAATTGAATGCATCTTTAGGGAATAAACATTTGTAGTATAAAGTCATATGTCCTTATTCCCTTAATGTTGCATTGTTCGAAAAATGCTAATGGGTGATGATACAATAACATTTTGTAAATTTAATTTTCTCAATTTTTCTACTCTGGGAGGGTGCATGAACAATATGCTTTAAATGATTCTGTCTTTGTTTCAATTCATCCAATTTCCTGTTAAAATGACTTTTGTTTTTGGAGTGATTTTCTCACCACTTAGTCCTCAGTGCCTTAAACCAGGGTTTTCTAACCAGTGCTAAATGCTGCACCAAAAATTGGTGTATTGCTCTGTTCTCACACTGCTAATAAAGACACAACTAAGCCTGGGTAATTGACAAACAAAAGAGGTTTAATGGACTCACAGTTCCACATGGCTGGGGA
Organism: Pan paniscus; assembly: GCF_029289425.2. Classification (NCBI taxonomy): domain Eukaryota; kingdom Metazoa; phylum Chordata; class Mammalia; order Primates; family Hominidae; genus Pan; species Pan paniscus. The sequence continues at coordinate 94,683,383 of NC_073263.2, read as the reverse complement.
GGCCTCAGTCATGGCAGAAGATAAAGAAAGAGCAAAGGGACGTCTTACCTGGTGGCAGGCAAGAGAGCATGTGCAGGGGAAAGCCCCTTTATAAAACCATCAGGTCTCATGAAACTTACTCATTATCATGAGAACAGCACAGGAAAAACTTGCCCTCATGAGTCAATCACCTCCCACTGGGTGTCTCCCATGACATGTGAGGATTATTACAATTCAAGGTGAGATTTGGATGGGAACATGGAGCCAAACCATATCAATGGGTTACCAGTGTGCCTAGGGAGGATTCCTTAGTCTAAGTTGATGGGTGGGGTCTTGGGGTGGCAAGAGCTCTATGAGCCCTCCAGCTAAAGCAGCTTTTTCCATCTACAATAGTCTTCTGTGCATATATTATTACTGTCCACCTGTACCATGAAATGGAAAGTATAGATAGCTTGTCAAACAAATAAAAATTATAATTAACTTCTACCTGATTTTTAAAAATCTCATTTAGCCCTTTTGGGAGTATTTTCACATCTTAAGAAAACATTTATAGATATTTTACCTCCGTGATTCTTCTTCTTAAATTCAGATACTTGCAATGATAGTTTCCTAGAAAAAAATAAAAAGACAATAATATAGCATGGAAAAGTATCCTCTCTGAGAGTGAACAAATTAGTAAGAACAAAATAAAATAAGACCAGTGTAATTTCAAAAGATTATACTAAATTTAAAAGCTCTTATGTTAAATATTGATATGTAATAATTCCTTTTTATCTTTATTGTTAATATAAGAATGCTTTCTCTTAAAATATTTTCTTAGAAGTAATTATTTTGGAAATGTCACATGGAACACCATAAAACATTCTTATAATGGCATTTTATACACTGATTTGCATCATATTTTACTTTTATGTTTCTATAAGAAAGTTTTATTTCAGGACAAGTGAATTATAAAAGAGTTTATTAAAATGGTCATCGGTACAACTCTGTGAGAAAGACCAAAATAACAGTGGTTTAAATAAGATGGGGATTTTTTTTCTCTTACAGAAAAATCCAAGCAAAGCATGGTGACTCTGAAGAGGCCAGGGATCCAGGCTCACTTACCAGGTACTACTCCAATATCCCACTTATCAAGATTATTCCCACTTCACGATCCGAAACGTTTGCTCCAACTCTGGCAAAATGTCCACATTCTAGCTGTGGGAAACAGTAAAGTAAAAGGCACAGCATTTTGTTTTTATTGGTTAACCTTGAAGTTACACACCTCTTTTCTTGTTAAATTCCTTTGGCCAGAATTTAGGTACATGGCCAAACCTAACTTCAAGGAAGAATGGGAAATGTAATCCAGTTAAAAAATGTTTATCACTGTGCAAGAGTTCAAGAGACCTTATAAAACAATTAGCAGTCTGTGGACACAGCAATAAAAGATCTCCTACGATACAAAGAAGAACACAAAGATCATTGCTGTGAGCCCTAGGATCTTTTGGTTTTACTGAAGAGTCAAAGAGAACACATAAATGTCACATACATAGTGTTTTCCTTCAATCTGGAGTCTTGCTCTGTCACCAGGCTGGAGTGCAGTGACGTGATCTTGGCTCACTGCAACCTCTGCCTCCTGGGTTCAAGTGATCCCCCTGCCTCAGCCTCCCGAGTAACTGGGACTACAGGTGCACGCCACCACGCCCAGCTAATTATTTTTGATTTTAGTAGAGACAGGGTTTCACCACGGATGACACGGTTTGAGTAGATGACAGGGTTGGCCAGGATGGTCTTGATCTCCTGACCTCGTGATCTGCCCACCTTGTCCTCCCAAAGTGCTGGGATTACAGGTGTGAGCTATCATGCCTGGCCAAAAGTAAATTTATAGTGAAAATGTTTTCAATATGTAAATAGAAAAAATAAAAATTGACAGCATAAAAAGAAGAATCAGAAGAATTTTTAAAAAGCAGATGTGAGAAATAGAAAAAATAAGTAATAAATATAAATGCATATTAAATGATGAATAATTCTAAGAGCTGATTCTTCTTAAATGCATGGAATGTCAAATAATATATTCTAATGAATCTAATGAAGTTAGAGAGAAAATGCAGAAAGTATATTTGAAAAGAGAATAGTCATAACAATAAATCAGAAAAGAATTAAAACAAAATTTTGAGTTCAGTCTTAATATTGTATTCAAAAGTATGTATTATTTTACAAGTAGTAAAAATATGTTTTAAAATATAAATTCTAAATGTATGGAAGACTCTAATTTCATTAGGGAAAACTATAAATTACCAAATTTAATTTGAGAAAAAAACTATTAAAAATAGTAAAAGATTTAAAAATTATAATTTCTAAACAATTTCCAGCTTCTCTCTAAAAAAAAAAAAGTTTATTAAAAACACTAACGGACTTAAGAAAGGACAAAAAACCAACGGGATTATATAAAATAAAACAATCAAAATATCATAACTATTAGAAGATTAAATTGCTTATTCTTGTGCTAGAAGATTTGAGACAGTGGATGAAATAGACAATACTTTTTTGTTTACAAAACAAAAAGAAAGAAGGCTAATTTCCAATATTAATATGATAATTTTCTTGACAAAGATCTAAGGTACAAAATAACCTCAATCACATTATGATGTATTTTGACTGCTGCTTCTTTTTTATTATTTTTGCTTTCTTTGGGTTTTGCTTTTTAAAAATTCATTTACACAATATGTCCATGTAGTGACTTCTGCTCCTGGCCATGACAGCACTAACAGAGACCATAGTAGAGACTTTCCTGCTAGGAAGGGCATGGCAAGCTGTTCACACCCATCTTGCTTAGACTAGGACACAGAGATTGGATTTTAGGAAGGCTGAGGTGACCAAAATCTTAAGGGCATAGTTCCATAGAGAAGGCAGCTTTTGATATTTAAGGAAAAAACAATAACAAACATACGCAAATTATTCCAGAGACTTCTAGTCTTCCAGAGACTTGAAAAGGATGAAGCACCCGCTAACTCATTTTATGAGGTCAACATGACTTTGATAACATATCCTGACAAGAAAATTACTGATTCATGTACATTACAGTAATTTAGCTCATGAACATTAATAGAATTCTAACCAAAATAGCCAGAAACTGAATTCAGCAACATATGATGAAGATTCCATGCTTGTGAAAGGATGGCTATATTTTCCATGAACATAAAGTTTATTCAATATTAAACATTCTCTAAACGAGTCCCTAAAAAACTTCCCTATTATAAAATTAGGGAGAAAAATGTCATAGCTGCTAAAAAAAAAAAAAACTGCAGAAAAGCTTTCAATAGAATTAAAGAATTGTTCATGAAAAAAGCTCTTATAAAATTAAGAATAGAAGGGAATTTTTATAAAAGAGTATCCAAACAAATACATAAACAACCAACCAAACCAGAATCCCTAATGCCAATATCATACTTAATGGAAAAATGATGATAGTTTTTCTTTTGGAAGTGAAACCAGGATGTTCACTATTACCGTTTAGCTTCAATATTGTACTGGAGGATTAGAAAAATACTGTTAAAGACAAGAAAAAGCTCTATCCACAAAGGAAAAAACTGATAATTTTGGCTACATAAAAAGCAAAGCCTATTCCTTCAAATAGTCCTTTAAGAGAGTGAATATCAAGCTAAATAATAGAAGATATTTACAACCCATATAACTAAAAAATGGTTCATAATTAATAAATAATTCATCTTATAATCAATACTGAAAAAAGTCCTCTAGAACAACGATAGGCAACAAGTTTGAACAGGCATTTTGTAAAAGGGAATATCCATGTATGCCTTAAATAGACAACAAAGTATGTATTACTACTTTTTAAAATAGTAGTTGGGAAATGTAAAATAAAACCACAATGAGATTCCAGTAGACTTCATGAGAAGGGCTAAGATTTTATGAACTCTGACAATGTCAAGTATTAGCAAGGATACAGAACAATAGAAACTTTCATACAGAATTGGTGGAAGTATAAGAATTCTCACCATGCACACACAAAAAATTAACTATATGAGGTGATGGATATGTTGATCAGCTTGATTGTGGTAATCATTTTAACAATGTAAATGTATATCAAAATATAACATTGCACATCTTAAATATATAGAATTTTGCATTGTCAATTTTACCCCACTAAAGCTGGGGGAAAAATGTTAACATCGGGGAAAAAAAAAGCATGCAAGTTAAAAACAAAAAAGAAAGCATACAAGTTAAAAAAGACTAACCCAAAAACCACAAAAACAAGTTTCTCAGTGAGAATCAAGAATTAATATGATTAATAAATGCCACCGGAAGTGGTATTTATTAATGCCTGGGAAGTAACCTTAAACTGAGCTTTTGTGGCCCAGTGGATATAATAATGAATTTATTATATTGATAATATTAATATTGAATTTATTATTATAATCAATAATTTAAAAAGTGAATATAATAATGAATTTATTACTATATTCACTAGGCTACAATATATGGCTAAAGTTTAGAGGTAGGAAAGGTTGATCTACTCTGTCCTCAACTTTAACCAGTGAAAATCATGGAATGGTCTTTTATGAATTCTGCTATCGTGTTATTTGACCTGGCTGTCAGAACTTTAGAATCTTTTAGGACTTCCTATCATTTTATGTTCTCAAAGAAATACTTCTTTTAAGTGATGTAGTATTAACATTTTGAGAAAAAGAAAACAGTGTAACATTTTCATATTTCATGAAATTTATTGCCTTTTTAATAGAAAGCCACTTAAAATTAATGATTTTTGCTCATATATTAAAGAAATAGTATTATTATGAAGATATAGATCTTAGAAGCATTCAAATAAGTTTTTTTTCCCTACATTTTAAACTTTATAAAATGGCATCTTCCATCACTTTATAGGAATACAAAGGGCCAGGCACCATGGCTCGTGCCTGTAATCCCAGCAATTTTGGAGGCTAAGGCGGGCAACTTTCTTGAGCTCAGAAGTTTGAGACCAGCCTAGGCAACACAGAGAGACCCCGCCTTTACAAAAAACACAAAAATTAGCTGGGCGTGGTGGTACGGTGCTTGTAGTCCCAGCTACTGGGGATGCTGAGGCAGGAGGATTGCTTGAGCTTGGGAGGCAGAGATTCCAGTGAGCTAAGACCACGCCGCTGCACTCCAGCCTGGGTGACAGAGACCCTGTCTAAAAAAAAGAAAAAAAAAGAAAAGAAAAAAAGGCCAGGTGCAGTGGCTCATGTCTGTTATCGCAGCATTTTGGAAGGCCGAGGAGGGAGGATCACTTGAGTCCAGGAATTTGACACGAGCCTGGGCAAATGAGGGAGATACCCATTTCCACAAAAAAATAAATTAGCTAGACATGGTGGTACATGCCTGTGGTCCCAAATACTCAGGAGGCTGAGGTAGGAGGATCACTTGAGACTGAGAGTTCAAGGCGCAATGAGCTATGATCATGTCACTGCACTCTAGCCTAGGTGATAGAGTGAGACTTTGTCTTTAAAAAAAAAAATTGCATTTCGCTAATCACCAGTGATGATGAGCGTTTCTTCATATGTTTGTCGGCCACATAAATGTCTTCTTTTGATAAGTGGCTGTTCATATCTGTCCGCCCCTTTTTGATAGGGTTGTTGTTTTTTTTTTTTTCTTGTAAATTTGTTTAACTTCCTTGTAGATTCTGGATATTAGACCTTTGTCAGATGGATAGATTGCAAAAATTTCCTCCCATTCTGTAGGTTGCCTGTTCATTCTGATGACAGTTTCTTGAACCAACCCAAATACCCATCAATGACAGACTGGATAAAGAAAACGTGGCACATATACACCATGGAATACCATGCAGCCATAAAAAAGAATGAGTTCATGTCCTTTGCAGGGACATAGATGCAGCTGGAAACCATCATTCTCAACAAACTAACACAGAAAACCAAACACTGCATGTTCTCACTCATTAGTGGGAGTTGAACAATAAGAACACATGGACATAGGGAGGGGAATATCACACACTGGGGCCTGTTGGGGGGTGGGGGGAAAGGGGAGGGAGAGCATTAGGACAAACACTTAATGTATGCGGGGCTTAAAACCTAGATAATGGGTTGATGGGTGCAGATAGCCACCATGGCACATGTATACCTGTGTAACAAACCTGGACATTCTGCACATGTATCCCAGAACTTAAAGTATAATAAAAAAAATGAGGCACATCTATTTAAAACAAAATTCTCATTTAAACTTTTATTATTACAAAAGAACATAAGATATTCATAACATTTTATTTATTTTCTACTCATTTCTGTTTTGACATCTGTAATTTATGTTTTTGTTCTACACTGATAATTAAAAAATAAGGGAAGTCCAACAAACTATTTTCACGCAACTGACATGAAATTATTGGCCAGCAGCCAATAAGGAATCATGTTCATGGGGTTCATCAATATGATGACATCCATGAGTGGGTTCTGCTTCATCAATAACCAGAGAATGTCCCATCCTAGAATATCTAGAAATGTTGGATAAAACACAATAAACCTACTTTTAAGTGCACTTTGAGGCTAACAAAGAAGTAAGATAAGACATCAGATAACAAAAATGAAGAGAAGACTGAGAAGCAAAATGCTCAATATAAGAATTGATGTAGTGACTATTCCATGGAGTTTTGCTATTTTTTCTTAAAAGAGACTTAACATCCTATTGAGCAGATTATGAGTCTGGGTTTTCACATGATGGAGGATGGGATGCAGATTGAGACCTAGATGTTTGAAAAGCTATGTCCTCAGATATAAAATGCGAGACCTCTAATAGCATGGAGAAATGGAAGGGAATTTGTCTATGTTGCCTAGACTGTGGGCAGAAAAGCCAAATAAAAAGGAAATCAATGTAGCTATAGTAATTAAATAAAAAAATAAAATTTAACACAAAAGCATTAATATGACAAACTATTTCATAGTATAATGATAAAATAATTTTGTGAATAATCTGTGAACTATAATAATTTTAAACCTGTACTTATCAAAATACCATCAAAACAGGTAAAGTAAAAGTTGAAAGAAGTATAGCAGAAATTGACAAGTTAGTAATCATAGTGGGAGGATTTTCTGTTTTTACGTATTTCTTGCAGTTACTGATACAAGTAAAGCAGAAAAAAGTAAATAGAGATATAAAAGCTTTCAAAAAATAAATTTGTTCTAATAAATATGTAGAACCCTGAACCCAACAGTCAGAAAATATGCATTCTTCTCAAGCATACATAAAATATTTACAAATATTAACTGTGTACTAGGCCACAGACTATCAAAATATACTTAAGAACTGATGTCATGAGATCACTTTCTCTGATCACAATGCTGTTCAATTTGAAATAAATAGCAAAAAGATAATTAAGACATTTCATAAATTTGGGTACTTAAAATCATATTCTAAATAATTCATTGATCCAAAAATATACTGGAAATTAGAAAATATTAGAATGATATAAACACAAAGGTATCATATTTAATAATATGTGTGATAAGAAAGCAATTTATAGCAGAAATCATTGTTTACCAAAAAATGAAAGACAGAATACTATTGACATAAGAAACCTATTTTATCTAATTATTTATATTTAAAAATAAATATAGAACAAGGGAATAAATAGAAAATGTCATTTTTTGGCCAACAGATCTATAGATTCAATGCATTCCATTAAAATGCCAATAAGTAATTTTTTGTGAAGCATGTAAAATTGATTCTAAATTTATATGGAAGTAAAAAACTGAAAAACAGGATAGTCTCATAACAGAGCAGTAGTATATGTTATAAAGCTATAGCAAGTTTGATAATGTGAAGTTTTAGGGGTAAACAATTAAACCATAAAAAAGAATAGAAGCCCAGGAAAAAACTCTAAATATATGAACACTTGATATAATGGCAGAGATGTTATTGTAGATCAATGAGGAAAGGACTAACTTTACATTAAATAAATAAACTGAAAGAAGGAAGTAGAAAAAGGAGGAAAGAAACCTGACATAGAGCAAAATGAATTTTGGTGTCTAAAGACCTAAATATAAAGTACAGAATCATACAATCTGTGGATGAAAAGGTAAAAAGTTATTTTAGGATTGGAAGTGATTATGCCATGAGACACATAAAAACAAAAACTATAATGGAAGGCATTGATAAATTTGGCCAACATTTAAATTAAGACATCCATAGAGAGTGAAAAGACAGAACAACTGGGAAAAGTGCTTTGCCATATATTTTAATGAAAAATAACTAATATCTAGAATATGAAGGAAATCTCACAAATTGCTAAGAAAAACACGATTTTCAAATAGTTAAAAGATTTTAATAAACACTATAGAAAAGAGAATACAAATATACTCAATTTCATTAATTTTAATGGAAATGCAAATTAAATCCACATTGAGATATCATTACCTAACAACCAGACTGGTAAAATATATATATAGAACAGCTATAGAAAACCAAGTATAGTTGAAAATGCAGAGCAGTAAAAACTCTCATATTTTTATGGCAAAACACATCCACATCTTATGAACTAGAATATCCACTCATAGGTGTATATCCTAGATGCACTCTTGCATTTTTGTCCTAGAAGACATATCTAAAAATGCTTATACAGAAAAAGGACTATTAAAAACCTAACTACTCTTCAGCAGAATTAGTAATTTTTAATTATTCGTTTAATATAGTACTATGTAATAACAAAAATTAATAAGCCACAGCTACATGGAAGCAACATGAATGAATCTCACAAGTAAAACTTAGAGGAGAAAATTCCCAAAATATATTACGTATCATCCCACATATATAGATTTCAAAAATGGCAAAACAAAATGTTACTGCTTAGGAATATGCATATATAACCAGTAAAACTGGAAAGAAGCAGATGGAAATGTTTACAATAAAATTAAAGATAATGATTATCTTATGTATTTGGTGAAGGGCATAAAGAAAAGGTTCTAAAGTAATGTTATAAGTTTCAACTTGGGTGATGATTCTATGAACATTTCAACTGCACACGTGCTTTACACTCTGGTTCTCCTTTTAGCCTGTGGTTCCTTGAAAATAGTCTGATGCAAGGATTAAGTACTGAGGCTTTATTTGTGATATACAATTCTACGAAATGAGAATCAGGGCAAACAAGTGAGGCGGGGAAAGATATGTACAGTGCAAGATGATGTGGTATCATGCTAATTATGTTTCTTGATGTAATGCAAATGACACAGTTGGCAACTTGGTAGGTGCACCTGCTATGCCTTAGAGGAAATCTCCAGGCAGGGTCTATGGAGAAACTGTGACTGGGAATAGAACACTGAAGGGAAGGAGAGAGAACTTATATAATTGACTTGTTTGTCTTCTCTCCCCATTTGTCAAAGTCCACCACCTGAGGTGTCAATTACCCTGCAATTCTGGGTTACATTATTTGGCCCCTTTAGCAGCTGCTTGAAAAGCTAGATTTTATTCTTTCTCTTGTGTTTCACTCAGGATCAAGATGCTTTTGGAGAGCTGGATACTCCTAGACTGTGCTCAATTGGCTTTAGATGGAGGAATTGTGTGAGTGTGATTGGAGTTGGATTACCATGAGACCAAATGCTGTGAAACAAATAGAGAGGAAGGTCCAGGAGGCAAGAGAAGTCAAGAGGATATTAAGGAGGTGTGTAACATGTATCTGAGAATAATACATTTTAAAATAAAATAAATTAACATATATTTTGTATATACCTTATATTATCCATAAACACTTACTTGAAATAAAACTATTCTTCCTAGCAGCCATTACTTTAAGATGCACTCTGGCATTCTGATAAAAGAATGTTAACTTCTTGATTTCTTTGTAAAGAAAATTAATTTCTATTTCTGAGATAAAAAACAAATCAATTTGTAGCTTCATATTGGCTCAGACAGAAATGAGCCCATAAAAGCATCTTTTTTTAATAGTGTCTTAAAATTTCTACTTTATTTCAAAGGGATTATATTACTTATTACTATTACTATATAAGCTATTTCTGACATATTAAATGGAAATTTCCATTCACACTGCAAGTTACTTATTTTCAATCACTATGCTTTACTATCATGATTCAAAGTAGTTTTCAGAATAATTTTCTTATCTCCCATAATGTGAGTTTTAGTTTTCACTAATAAAGAAGATGTATCATGTCAAAAATTCTTCTTTGGATTTAATGATAATTGTAAATGAAATTGTAATTTAAAAATATCATAACACAAACCACAGACTTTTGAAAAGGATCAGGGTTTAACAAACTCTAACTTTATTGCTCTTTGTCATACTCACTTTATGAAACCAAAGCATCGATTAAATACGACTCTGCATATTTTGTGCCCAGACTGTGACTAAGAATGAACAAAACAAAACAAAACAAAAACACAAACAACAAAATGAAATAAAACGTATTTACCAATCTTAATTTTCATTTATGATCAGTAAACTAAGAGGGTTTTTCATGCTGCTCATCGATCATAATTTATTTTCCTAGTTGATTTTCTCTTTCTCATACTTCTCATTCTTTCCCCTCTCCTCACACATGGTGCATGGCTTCCCTATCCTCATTATCAGCCAATGACTTATTTTCTTTCTTCATTAAAAAAATGGAAGCAATAGGAAAAAAAATTTCCAACAGCTCCAACCACCACATCCACAAAGGTATCTATAGAGGTTCGTATACATAATATTTTGCCTCCTGTTATATTGAATAAACTCCATGCTCTTCACTAAGGACAACTTCTGCATTGGGCTCGCTATTCTTTTCTCACTTACTTACTCAAGGATAATACTCCAGCAATTCTCTCACTTGTCTCCTGCATCATCATTTTTTTTCCTTTTTCTTAGATCATGCCTATCAGCAAGCAAGTATGATTTGTTAATGCTACCATCATCAAATGCTCTTCTCTTTTCACATCTCCCTCTAGCTACCACATAATCTTTTATCTTCCCTTTAAAAAATTTAAGGACTCTTTAAAATAGTTGTCCATGCTTGTGCTCTCCTCTCATTCTCTTTGAATTCATTGCAATCATGTTCCCATCACACCATTCCACTAAAACTGCACTTTATCAAGATTAGCAGTGAAATTCCATTGCTGGTAATCATTTCTCAATCCCCATCTTGACTTACAAGGAACATTTGTCATAGTTGATCATAGTGTCCATCTTGAAACATGTTCTCCACTTGACCTTCCACAACACGCTTGCCTAGTTTTCCTCTTACCTTTACAGTCACTTGTTCTCATTGTCTTTTGCTCACTCCCCTTCATCTCCTCTATATCTAAATATTGGATTGTCAAGAAGATAGTAGTTGGACATCCCCTCTTTTTTATTTACACTAACTACTACATAGGTAACCTACACCAGTGAAATGACTCTACATATTTGATGATTCCCAAATTTATATCTCCAATCTTGACCTCTCCCTTGAATTCCAGAAGTGCCTAAGTCTTCTCTAATTAAGTTGATTACAACTAAGTTCTTCTAGATTTTGAGTGAAAAACTTTGTTGTCATCCTTGGCTCTTCTATTTCTATGACACCCATCTAGTGTGACAGAAGTTTTCACCAGTTCTGCCTTTAAAATATATCCATGATTTGATATTTCATCGCTGTGTTAGTCCATTCTTGCATGGCTATAAAAGAATACCTGAGACAAAGTAATTTATACAGAGAAGAGGTTTAATTGGCTCATGATTCTGTAGGCTGTACAGGAAGCATAGTGCTGACATCTGCTCAGCTTCTGGTGAGGCCTCAGGAATCTTACCATCATGGTGGAATGGAAAGAAAGCTGATATCTGACAAGACAAGAGTGGGAGCAAGAGTGGAGGAAGGTGCCACACTCTTTTAAACAACCAGATCTTGCATGAACTAACTGAGGGGGAACTCACTTATCACTAAGGGGATGGCATTAAACCATTCATGAGTCATCCATGCCCATGATCCAATAACCTCCCATCAGGCCCCACCTCTAACACTGGAGGTCACATTTCAACATAAGATTTGGAGGGGACAAACATCCAAACTATATAAATCACTCTCCTCACTGCCACTCCTGGTCAAAGCCTCGAACATTTATTATCTAGATTTTTGTAAAAGTACTTCTAATTGGTATCTGAGCTTCTGCACTTACCAGTCCTGTCTACTCTTAACAGAATGATCCTGCTCAAATGCAGATTTGCCTAAAATCCTTCTAGTATTCCTTATCTTAGAGTTAATGTCAAGGCTTTAACTGATCTTCAAGGCCTTATAAGAACCCGCTCTGTGCTACCCTTCTGATTACATTTTCTATTCTTTTGTTGACTCTCCTCCAGCCACACTGAATTTCTTGCTGTTCCTTGAATACACCAGCTACTTTCTAACCCAGGGTCTTTCACTTTCCTAGAAAGCTCCTGCTCCAGATAACAGCAAATTTCAGAGATTTTATCTTCAAAGGGTATATGAACACTCCATATATTTTAAAATTTTAATACCAACGTCTACATACATAACTCATGTGATGAAGAAGAAACAAAAATGGAAGTTAGAATAGATTCAGCAATAAAAATGTTGTAGGAACTTCTTATCAAAATTTATGGGATATAGTTAAAACTTTATACGGGGGAAAATTACAGCCTTAATTGCTTTATGAAAAAATATATATTCTTGGTGCCTTTGTCAAAAATCAGTTGGTGGTAAACACATGGATTAGTTTCTGATTTCTCTGCTCTATTCTGTTGGTCAATGTGTCTGTTTTTATGCCAGGACTATGCTGTTTTGGTTACTACAGCTTTGTAGCATATTGTGAAGTCTTGTAGTGTGATGCCTCCAGCTTTGTTCTTTCTCCTTAGGATTGCTTTGGCTATTCAGGTTTGTTTGTTTTTCCACAAAAATTTGGATTTTTTTTTTCTGTTTCTGTGAAGAATGTTGGGGTTTGGTCATGATGGCTGAGTAGAAGCAGCTAGTGTGCACCACTCTCACAGAGAGGAATGGAAGGGGCAAGTAAACACAGCACCTTCAACTGAAACATCTAGGTACATGCAGTGGGACTAATCAAGGAAACAACTCGACCTACCAAGAGCAGAGAAAAGCAAGGAAGGATGGCTGCCCACCTAGGAATGACATGGAGCCAAGGCAACCTCCCACGCCCAGGGAAGTGATTAGTGACCCCGGGAACCCATCCTTCCAACACAGATCTTTGCAACCCTTGGGTCAGAATATCCACTTGTGAACTCACTCCTTCAGGGCCTTCAGTCTGACATGCAGAGGTACGTGAAGTCTTGGCAGAGCAGCTGCTCAGGCACATGCAAAGCCCAGAGAACCTTAGATACCCCCAAAATTAACAAAGATATTCAGGACCTGAAATCAACATTGGACCAAATGGATCTGAGAGGCCTCTACAGAAGTCTCCACCCCAAAACAAGAGAATGTATATTCTTCTCATCACCACATGGCACATACTCTAAAATTGACCACATAATCATACATAAAACAATCCTCAACAAATGTAAAAGAATGAAAATCATACCAAACATACTTTCAGACCACAACACAATGAAAATAGAAATCAATACTAAAAATATCACTCAAAACCATGCAACTACATGGAAATTAAACAACATATTCCTAAATGACATTTGGATAAATAACAAAATTAAGGCAGAAATAAAGAAGTTCTTTGAAACAAAGATACTACATACCAGAATCTCTGGGACACAGCTGAGGCAGTGTTACAAGGGAAATTCATAGCACTAAATCCTCAAATCAAACAGTTAGAAAGGCCTCAAACTACCAACCTAACATCACAAATGGAAGAATTAGAGAATCACGAGCAAACCAACCCCAAAGCTGGTATAAGACAAGAAATAATATAAATCAAAGCTGAACTGAAGGAAATCAAGACACAAAAACCGATTAAAAAGAGCAACAATTTTAATTAATAAGATAGACTGTTAGCTATCTAGCAGTCAATAAGACAAATAAAGATGAAAGCAGAGAAAATCCAAATAAACACAATTAGAAATGACAAAGGGGATGTTATCACTGACCCTACAGACATAAAAATAACAACCAGAAACCACTATGAACACCTATATGCACACAAACTGGAAAACCTAGAAGAAATGGACAAATTTATGGACAGACATACAACCTCCCAAGACTGAACCAGTAAGAAATTGATTTCCTAAACAGACCAATAATGAGCTCTGAAACTGAATCAGTTATAAATAGCCTACCAACCACAAAAAGTCCAGAACCAGGTGGATTCATGGGCACATTCTACTGGATGTACAAAGAAGAGCTGGTGCCATTCCTACTGAAATTATTCCAAAAATAGAGGAAGAGGGACTCTTCCTCAACTTATTCTATGAGGCCAGCATCATCCTGATACCAAAGCCTGGTATAGACACAACAAAAAAGAAAACTCCAGGCCAATATCCTTGATGAACATAGACACAAAAATAATAAAATATTTGCAAACCAAATCCAGCAGCACATCAGAAAGCTAATCCATCACACTCATCCTCGAGATGCAAGTTGGGTTCAACATACAAAAATCAATAAATGTAACTCATCATATAAGTAGAACTAAAGACAAAAACCATATGATTATTTTAACAGACACAGAAAAGGCTTTCAATAAAATTCAACATCCCATCATGTTAAAAACTCTTAATAAACTAGGTATTGAAGGAACATATCTGAAAATAATAACAGCCATCTATGACAAACCCACAGCCAAGATTGTACTGAATGGAGAAAAGCTGGAAGCATTCCCCCTGAAAACCAGCAAAAGATAAGGATGTCCTCCTTCACTACTCATATTGAACATAGTATTGGAAGTCCTGGTTAGAGCAATGGGGCATCCAAAAAGGAAAAAAGGAAGTCAAACTATCCCTCTTTGAAGACAACATGATTCTATATCTAGAAAACTCCACAGTCTCAGCCTCAAAGCTCCTTCAGCTGATAAACAACTTCAGCAAAGTTTCAGCATACAAAATCAATGCACAAAAAAACTGGCATTCCTATACATCAACAACAGCCAAGACGAGAGTCAAATCAGGAATGCAAGTTCATTCACAATAGCCACAAAAAGAATAAAATACCTAGGAATACAGCTAACCAGGGAGATGAACGATCTCTACATTGAGAATTACAAAATGCTGCTCAAAAAAGTCAGAGACAGCATAAACAAATGGAAAAACATCCCATGCTCATGAATAGGAAAAACCAGTATCATTAAAATGGCTGTACTGCCCAAAGCAATTTATAGATTCAATGCTATTCCTATCAAACTACCAATGACATTCTTAACAGAACTAGAAAAAGCTCTCTTAATATTCATATGGACCCAAAAGAGAGCCAGAATAGCCCAGGCAATCCTAAGCAAAAAGAAAAAAGCTGCAGGCATCATGTTACTTGATTTCAAACTATACTACAAGGATACAGTAACCAAAACAGCATGGTACTGGTACAAACATGGACACATAGACCAATGGAATATAATAGAGAATCCAGATATAAGGCTGCACATCTATGACCACCTGATCTTCAACAAAGCTGACAAAAACAATAAATGGGGAAATGACTCCCTATTCAATAAATGGTTCTGTGATAGCTGAGTTGCCGTATGCAGAAGACGGAAATTAGACCCCTTCTTTACACCATATACAAAAATCAACTCAAGATGGATTAAAGACTTGCATGTAACACTCAAAACTATAAAAACCTTTGAAGACAATCTAGGTAATACCATTCTGGACATAGAAGAACAGGCAAAGATTTCATGACAAAGATCCCAAAAGCAATAATAACAAAAGCATAAATGGAAAAATGGGATCTAATTAAACTAAAGAGTTTCTGCACAGCAAAAAACAAACAACCCCATTAAAAAGTGGGCAAAGGACATGAATGGACACTTTTCAAAAGAAGACATACACATGGCCAATAAGCATATGAAAGAAACCTCAAAATCACTGATTAATAGAGAAATGCAAATCAAAACCATATTGAGATGCCATCTCATACCCGTCAGAATGATTATTAATTAAAAGCCAAAAAAGAACAGATGCTGGCAAGGTTGCAGAGAAAGGGAACGCTTATAGATTCTTGGTGGGAGAGTAAATTAGTTCAACCATTGTGGAAAGCAGTGTGGTGATTCCTCAAAGAGCTAAAAGCAGCTACCATTTGACCCAGTGATCCCATTATTTGGTATAGACCCAATGCAATAGAAATCATTTTACCATAAAGACACATACATGCAAATGTTTACTGCAGAACTTTTAACAAGAACAAAGACATGGAAGCAATCTAAATGCCCATCAATGACAGATTGGATAAAGAAAATGTGGTACATATACACCATGCAATATTATGCAGCCATAAAAAAGAATGAGATCATGTATTTTGCAGGTACGTGGATGGAGCTGGAGGCTGTTCTCCTTAGCAAACTAACACAGAAACAGTAAACCAAATATCACATGTTCTTACGTATAAGTGGGAGCTAAATGATGAGAGCACATCGACACATAGAGGGGAACAATGCACACTGGGGCCTATCAGAGGGTGAAAGGTGCGAGGAGGGAGAGAATCAGGAAAAATAACCAATGGGTACTAGGCTTAATACCTGGGTAATGAAATAATCTATACAACAAACCCCCATAACTCAAGTTTACTTATGTAACAAACCTGCACATATACCCCTGAACTTAAAATAAAAGTATTTCAAAAAAGCTCTTCCTTCCTGGAAAAAAAAACAACATATTATATCATGAGTACCTCACTAACAATATCATGATATGGTAATATTTGACACACAAGATGGGAAAATGTTAGAATGTTTAATAATGTCAAAAATTGACAAGGCTAACTATCTCTGGTACAGGGAGAAGTGGAAGACATCATCTGGAGAGGTTCATACGGGAGGTATGACTGTAGTTTTCTTAAACTGAATGATAGAAGAGCAGCTATTTTCTTTAAATAAGTATTCACTGTGCCTTACACCTATATCATAAATGTTATTTTGTACATAATCAATATTTCATAAAAATTGTCAACAAAGCTCAAGGGGTTTCATGGGAATAATAAAATCCTTTAACATTCTATATTCAAATGAATGAGGCAAATAGGAAGATTTTCCAGGAAACCATAGGGAAATGAATACACTTCCCAAGCAGTTATTTGATTTTGTCACAAGTCGGTGTTCATTGCTTATCAAGAGGGAACAAAATCAAAGATTTTCTCACAAGGTAGCTAATATTTCTTCTGTCCTCTACCCTAACCCAATTTTAAATTTTAAAAAGAAGCTAAAATTATTAAATTTAACCAAAGAGATTTTAGAAACTGAGTGCTAAAGAATGAGAATGAGAGGCAGAAGGCTGAGATATGTAAACTTAAACTACTTCCACTTGATAGAGTAGGCTATTTTCTGGAAATTCATGGTTATATTTAATTGATGTCATTTTTAACATTATTATTATTAATATAATTTTTAAACGAAACAAAATATTTGTAGCTTGGGAAGTGATATCAGTTACTAGTAAATATCATAGTCTTTGCAGTCAGATAAACAGTGGGTTTGGATCCTACTTCCAGCATTAATGAAATGTGAATAAGAAAGTGGGGGGAGGGGGGAGGGATAGCAGTGGGAGATATACCTAATGCTAGATGACGAGTTAGTGGGTGCAGCGCACCAGCATGGCACATGTATACATATGTAACTAACCTGCACAATGTGCACATGTACCCTAAAACTTAAAGTATAATAATAAAAATAAATAAATAAATAAAAAGAAAAAAAAAGAAAACATTTCTTAACTGCTTTAATTTAAATTTTAAATTCATGAAAAATAATTGTATATATTTATGGGGTACAATGTGAAATTCTGACATATGTATATATTTTGAAAGAATGACATCAAGCTAATTAACATATCCAACATTTCACATACTTTTTTTGGTAGTGAGAATATTTAAAATCTACTCATAGCAATTTTGAAATGTACAATATATTATTATAAACTATGATCACTATGTTATGCAATGGATCTTGAAAACTTATTCCTCCCGACTAACCGAAACTTTGTACTCTTCAATCAACATCTTCCCAATCCCTCTCCTGCACCCTTCTCCCCAGTCTCTAATAACCACCGTTCTACTCTTTTGTTCTATGTCGACTTCTAAGAAAAAATTCACGTATAAGTGAGATCAAGCAGTATTGATTTTTCTGTGCCTAGCTTATTTCACTTAATGTTTTCCATGTTCACCCATGTTGTTGCAAATGACAGAATTTTATTCTCTTTCTAAAAAAAAATTATTGCGTGTATTTGAAGTTTATAGCATGATGTTATTTGATGCATATAGATACACAGACATACGTAGATAGTGTAATGGTTACTATAGTGAAACAGTTTAACATTTTCTTCTTCTTTAGGGCTGAATAGTATTCCATTGTGTATATACACTAGATTTTCTTTATCCATTCATATGTTGATCAACACTTGGGTTGATTTCATATTTTGGCTATTGTAAACAATGCTTCAATGGATATGGGAGTGCAGACATCTCTTTGATATACTGAATTTATTTCTTTTGGATATATACTCAGAAGTGGCATTGCTGGATCATATGGTAGCTCTATTTTTAGTTTTTGAGAAACCTACATACTGTTTTCCATAATGACTGTACTAATTTACATTCCCACTAACAGAGTACAAGGCTTCCCTTTTCTCCACATCCTTGCCAGCACTTGTCTTTTATCTTTCTAAAATTAGCCACTCTGGCAGTTGTGAACTGGTATCTCACTGTGGTTTAATTTGCATTTCTTCCATGATTAGTGATGTTGAAAATGTTTTAATAATGTCTATTCAGATCCTTTGCCCATTAAAAAAATCAGGTTATTTGTTTTCCTGCTATTGTGTTGTTTGCATTTTAACT
Organism: Pan paniscus; assembly: GCF_029289425.2. Classification (NCBI taxonomy): domain Eukaryota; kingdom Metazoa; phylum Chordata; class Mammalia; order Primates; family Hominidae; genus Pan; species Pan paniscus. The sequence continues at coordinate 94,664,505 of NC_073263.2, read as the reverse complement.
TCTGTGATAGTCTTATTGTAATAGTCTCAGTTTCCTCATCGGCTACATGAGCAAAATATTACCTACCTCATATGATTTCTATGAGGTTTAAATGACTCAGTACTTAGCCTGTTGTACAAACTCTGACATTTTGTAAGTACTCAATAAGTGATAACCATGATAACTCTATTTAATTTTACATTCTAAATTAAAAGCATTAAAAAAGCAGCAATTTTCAATTCCTAGTTAAACACCAACTCTGCTAAGGATGATCAATTTGTGTAAAGACTATTAGTTTTGATAGAAAACCAGTTTTGATAGAAAATTAGTTTTGATTTGAAAGAAGCCAAAGTAAAACAACAGAGATCACTTTCCTGTCCCAAGGGGTATAAGTAGCCATATTTCAGGGAATCAGACTGTCATGAGCTAAATTCAGTGGCATCATTAATGGTGAGTTATCTAGATGTCCTCTGATGTGATAATGTGTACTGCATCTATGACATATTCTTAATCAAATAACCATTTAGAATTAAATTAGGGAAAAAAGAACAAGCTAAATTATTTTGGGGCATATCCTTAGAAGGTAGAATATTCTTCAATATAACTGCCAAGGTCTCTTCAACAACTCAATGCCATAAAAGGAAATATAAAAAGAAGGTGAAGGTGTTAATAGATTTAAAAAGAAGAGGAGGCCAAGCATGATGGCTCATGCCTGTAATCACAGCACTTTGGGAGGCCGAGGTGGGGGGATCACCTGATGCCAGAGTTTGAGATCAGCCTGGCCAACATGGCGAAACTCTGTCTCCACTAAAAGTACAAAAATTAGCCTGGCATTGTGGTGGGCATCTATAATCCAAGCTACTTGGGAGGCTGAGGCAGGAGGATTGCTGGAACCTGGGAGGCGGAGGTTGCAGTGAATCAAGATTGTGCCACTGCACTCCAGCTTGGGTGACAGAGTGAGACTCTGCCTCAAAAATAAATAAATAATTAATTAAATAAATAAAATTTTAAAAAGGGGCTCCAGGACTATAAAAAATAGATGCAATATGTGTCCTGGCTTGGATAAGCCAACCCTAATGGGCATTTCTAGGACAATTAGAAAAGTTAGAATATAAACTATATGTTAGGGCCTGGCATGTTGGCTCTCTCTTGTAATCCCAGCACTTTGAGAAGTCAAGGTGGGCAGATCACTTGAGGTCAGGAGTTTGAGACCAACCTGGCCAACATGGCAAAACCCTGTCTCTACTTAAAAGTAAAATAATTAGCTGGTCATGGTGGCGAACACCTGTAATCTCAGCTACTTGAGAAGCTGAGACGGGAGAATCGCTTGAACCTGGGAAAGGAGAGGTTGCAGTGACCCAAGATTGTGTCGCTGCACTCCAGCCTGGGCAACACAGCAAGACTCTGTCTCAGAAAACAAAACAAAACAAACCCCTGCATGTTAGTTAAGATGAAAAGTCATTGATAAGAAAATGTGAATATTAGGCAACTGACATAGATATCTTTCTGTGTGTGTGTGTGTGTGTACATATATAAACATAGCAAAATATCTGGAAGGTTTTACACTGAAGTGTAATCTATAGTATATGTGTGATAATCTATGAATGATAGAAATATTGCATTTTTATTTTATTGAGTTTGTTTATCTGAATTTTCTTTTTTTTTTCTTTTTGAGACAGAGTCTTGCTCTGTCGCCCAGGCCAGAGTGTAGTGGCGCGATCTCCGCTCACTGCAAGCTCCACCAACCAGGTTCATGCCATTCTCCTGCCTCAGCCTCCCGCGTAGCCAGGACTACAGGCATCCGCCACCACAAACGGCTAATTTTTTGTATTTTTAGTAGAGACGGAGTTTCACTGTGTTAGCCAGAATGGTCTCGATCTCCTTACATTTTACAATGCACACTGAATGCATTGAGTTTTTTTTTAATTAAGGCACTGCCTTTGTAATTAAACAAACTTTGAAATATGTTTGAGATAAATATCATAACAGATGTGCTAATTGACCACATAGGTAGTGTGTCTATATTCCACAGGCAAAGAATTATTTAAATCAAATATCTAACCTTAGGTGAATGTGAAGTCCTCTATGTATTTCCTCATTCCTAACTGAATGTATGTTGAAGCCTGAGCCTCTCAGGCATTGTCAGATATTGTCAGATCCCATCATGGCAGTCACTGGGAATTACTGAGGACTTCAGTTAAGTGTAGAGTAGAGACAGTAATAAACATTACTAATACTTTTAATTACTAACAAAAATACAATTTTACAAAGATTTCGCTAAAGAATATATTTAGCCTAGTATTTAAATAATTAAATAAATTCAAATGACACTGTTAATTTATTTTTATGTAAATCATCTAACAACGAGTGATATTTTTTCATAAAGTGATTACCAGGAAATTATAACATGTCTAACTTGTCATGATTCTTCAGAATATATGTGCTAAAAGTTTGCTCCTAGCAAATCACAAAGCAACATCATATTTGTAATGTGAATTATACTTATCATTTACTCTTCTTCTTGAAACCATTTATTTTCAATATTGTTAAAATGTAGCATCCTTAAATTTTGCATGCATTTCTTAAAATTTCACATTCCTTTCTATAAACAGTAAACATTCCTATTATTTGTCATAAAATTATCATTGAAAAGCAGGTACAGGCCAGGCGCAGTGGCTCACGCCTGTAATCCCTGCACTTTGGGAGGCCAAGGTGGGCAGATCACAAGGTCAGGAGTTCGAGACCAGCCTGGCCAACATGGTGAAACCCCGTCTCTACTAAAAATACAAAAATTAGTCTTGTGTGGTGGCAGGTGCCTGTAATCCCAGCTACTTGGGAGGCTGAGGCAGGAGAATCGCTTGAACCTGGGAGGCAGGGGTTACAGTGAGCAGAGAATGCACCACTGCACTCCAGCCTGGGTGACAGAGCAAGACCCCATCTCAAAAAAAAAAAAAGAAAAAAAGAAAAGCAGGTACAGCTAGAGTTCTAGTATGGGATACTATTGTTTAAGCCTTCTCTATAGCAGGATAAATCTATCAGTCAAATTTGCATATGTACACAAAGTAGATATACAATTACTCACTTACTAATATTTATGTTCTCTGATTCATTTTGCTAAGCTCATCTGATAAAAATCATAAAATAATCTCCTGGAGAAGTTTTTATTTGCTGATCATTTGAGAAGTCCTGTGTCTGAAATGATTAGTTTAGTAAGTGACCATAAACTTTAGTTTTTTCTTATGGTATATTATATGAAAATAATACATAGAATTATGAGGATTTTGAGCTGCCAGAGACTTTAGAATTGACCTATTCCACTTTATCATTTCTCAAATATAGAAACTGAGGTGGGAATTAAAGTAGCTGAGATAAATAGAATTTGAGAAACTTTTAAGGCAATTTATAAATATTTTCTATATTATTATAAATTAAATTATTATAATTCAAATTCTAAATTAATAATATATAATAGTTACATGTATTATTATATTAATTCAATGAATAATATGTTAATAGTTTGTTATACATAAAATAATTTATATTATAAATCAGATTTATAATATAAATTATAATTTAATTATATTTAAGATAATTTAATATTTAATATTAATTTAATTTAATAATGTAAATATTTTTATGTTCTAAGTCCTATCATCACCTTTTTAATTTAAGTGCCATGTCCTCCAGACATCCTATTTCTTCCCCTTCATGAAATTTATGTAAAAATGTGGCCAAGCATGATGGCTTACACCTATAATCCCAGCACTTTGAGAGGCTGAGGCAGGAGGATCACTTGTACCTAGGATTTTGAGACCAACCTGGGCAACATAGCAAGACCCCATCTCTACAAAAAATTAAAAATTAAAAAATTAAAAAAATTAAAAAAAATTAACCAGGCATGGTGGTGCACACCAGCTACTCGGGAGGATCGTTTCAGCTTGGAGGGTGAGGCTGCAGTGAGCTGTGATAGTACCACTGCACTCCAGCCTGAGTGACAGAGCAAGACCTTATCTCAAAAAACAAAGAAGAAAATCAATTCATGGAAAAATGTAATTATCATACTTATTTAAAAATTAGAATTGGTTTTCTGCATGTGAACTTGAGGTCTGCGAGAGTGGAGGCCTAGCCTGCCTGCTCACCTCATCTTCAATGTAGAGAGCAGCCTGGGCCTTATCAGGCAGATTTGTCACATGAATGGTAAAAACAAGCTTCAAATTTGGCTTCTATTAAAAAAACACATTGTCGTTCTAGGTGGCTTTTGTTAGGTTACAGAGAGCTCGAAATTTTCCTTGTTATTTTGAGTAGCCAAAATTAGCCTTAGCTCCACAAAAGTTGTCACCATAGCATCTATTTTAAAAACCCACATATATTAATTATCTTCATGATAGCTGAACATATCTCTGTGTTCTTCATATAATTAACAAGAACTTACAGTCCAGAAGAGAGAGAGAGAGGGAGAGGGTGGGAGAGAGGGAGAGGGAAGTGTGTGAATCATTTACATTTATTAAATGTACTGATGGTATATACAGCATTTTTTTTTCATTCTCATACCAGCTCAATTAAATAGAAATTTAAATATTTAATTGATAATGAAGGAATCTGAGTGCCAGAGAAGTAACTTCCTTAAAGTCACATGGCTGGTATATGTTGGTATTAGATTTCAAACTTTGTTTTAACTCCAATGTCCATTGTCATGTGCCATGAAATACAGTTCATACAGTTCAGAACTTCTCCTCTTCCTCTACCCAAAGTGGGTCTCACCACCTCATCCCAACCCACTGCTCCCCTCAGCCAAATACTCCATGACTCACTGGTTCTGAAACCAACTTTTCATCTGTGGCATTTCATCAATAACATTTAGTTTCCTTAGGTCTTTCCTCTTGCTGACCTCATACATTGTGCCCTGTGGAATAGCATTTTAAACTTAGGCAAAACTCCCCTTTGCTTAAAAATAATTTCACACCATTCCATTATATCATGTGAAAAACACCGCTCTCCTCAGAAAATGCTGTTTTCGAGATAATCCTTAACTCCAAGAGTTTCATCCTCGATTACAATCCTAACTCCATGGAATAAAGTCCCCATCTGCCTTAAATTAAATTGTAGAATGTATTTGAAAGAGTCTTATAAAATGCAAAAGTGTTAAATAAAAATGTATTGCTTGGTTATTATTATTATCCATGCCGATTATATCAGAACGCTGATCAAGCCTTGTTGTCTTTATTTCTTAACAGGTGAGGCCCTTCTCTAATCTTTCCATTCTCCTTGCTCTGTTCTCTAAGAAAGTTGTTCTTAAACTTAAGTGTGCACCCAGTCACCTGAAAGACTTGTTAAATATGAGCAGGTGATGGGAATGTTAATTTTTTGACTGTGGTAATCATTATGATACGTATGCATGTATCAAAGCATCATGCTGTACACCTTAAATAAATACGGTAAAAATAATGTTTTTTAAGAACATTTTTAAAACAAATAAATGTTTTTTAAAAAACATGGATTGATAAGCCTTCGCCTCAGAGTTTCTGATGCAGAAATCAGCCCCCTCAAGTTGCAGATCTATCACACTTATAGATGCTGCTGATCTAAAACCCATGCTTTTGGAACCTCTGCTGTAAGGGAAAAAAAAAGAAATCATGTCCCCAGATCCCAGACTCCAGCTTTTGGCCTGTCTGTCCACTGTTTCATTCCCTCATCCAAAATGACACTTTAAAACATCCAAGTTCTCCACTTATCAGATCCCTTGACCTCATGCTTAATATTGCCAAGTCACCTCAGCCACACATGGAACTAAGACCCTAACATAAAATATTGCTCCCAATCACACTGAAATTCAGCTCTTCTGCACCATTTCTTTTCTCTGCCTCCCCCTTAACTCTGAAAACATGTTTTCTCTGTTGACTGCGGAATGCAACATTACTCATGCCAGCCCTCTTTGCTAAGATCAGTCTTCTCTTGTTGGACCAAACTTGAGTCCTTTTCACCTTGTAGTAAGTGGTCAGCTGCCTCTGTGCTCCTCTTGCCAGTATTTTGGACTCTCTTGAGGACCCTCCCATCTCTAGCCTTGGATTGCTCCATGGTGAGCCTTCTGCTCACAGACTGCAGAATGCTGCTGGAGAAAGTTGTGTGGCTTAGTGCAGCTGGTGCCCTGCGAGAGCCTGCTGCACAATTTCAGTTTGGCCAGGGTCTCCTGCTCACCACTCCTTCTATTTATCCTCATTGACTTCTTGGATCATTTTCCATGGAAACTTTTCAGGCTGTGTTTTATTTCTTAAAGAAATAAAACCATTCTCCTTGGGGGCTTAAAGCCCCCAATCCCATTAGTTCTCTCATCTTTAATTCAATTTATCTGTTCCTATATCTATATTTATTCTTCTCTCACATCTCAGAGCAAGATATACCGTCTCTCGAAAGTTAAAGTCTGATGTTGCAAAAGAATGTCTGATGTTCCTTTGCTCTCATCTCTTCACATGTATAAAGGAACTTACTTGACTGCTGTCTTCACTGCCATCCCTTTTAAGTTAATCTTCCTATTTTCCCTATTGGGATTTCTCTTGGCTTTGAAAAATGCCTCAGTTTTCTCGATTAAAGTGACATTTTTGCTTCATCCTACTTTCCTTTCCCAATATTATTTCATTTCTCTTATTAATTAGGGTCTTTGAATGAACAGTTGATATGGTTTGCATGCATGTCCCCACCCAAATCTCACGTTGATATGTAATCCCTAGTGTTGGAGGGTGAACCTGGTGGGGGGAGGTGATTGGATCATAGGGGCGGATCACTCATGAATGGTTTACCACCACCCTCTTGATGCAGTCCTCACGATGGTGAGCGAGTTCTCTCTCACGAGATCTGGTTGTTTAAAAGTGTGTGGCATCTACCCCCTTACCACTGCTTCTTTCTCCCGCTTTTGCCATGTGACAGATTACTCCCTCTGATTCACCTTCCCCCATGAGTAAAGGCTCCCTGAGTCGTCCCCAGAAGCGGAGTGATGTTGGTGCCATGCTTGTATAGCCTGTAGAACTGTGAGACCTTTAAACCTCTTTTAAAAATAAATTACCCAGTCTCAGGTATTTATTGTAATACAAGAACAGCATAATACAAAGGTCTTATTCAATTAAGTTCATAAATTTCCTCAATAACATCTTTCCCCCTCAATTTTCGGAAAATTGGATGGGACCCAATCATTCCATGAAAACACTTCCTCTGAAGTTAATTACAGCAGACTCCATCTCCTTCATCTCTTCCTGCCCCAACTGAATTGAAGGCCTGTGTTGATTCTCATTGATTTCTCTACTGCAATTGTATGTATTTGCCTTTCTATTAAAAAATATGATTTTCTTGACCTCTGAGACACTACATTCTCCTTTTTTTTTTTCAGTTTTCTGTTTAACTTTCTTCTCCAATTCTTTTTTATTTTTATTTTTGAGATGGAATCTTGCTCTGTTGCCCAGGCTGGAGTGCAGTGTCGCAATGTCAGTTCAGTGCAAACTCTGCCTCCTGGGTTCAAGCGATTCTCCTGCCTCAGCCTTGCAAGTAGTAACTGGGATTACAGATGCATGCCACCATGCTCAGCTATTTTTTGTATTTTTAGTAGCGACGGGGTTTCACCATGTTGGCCAGGCTGGTCTTGAACTCCTGACCTCATGATAGGCCTGCCTTGGCCTCCAAAAGTGCTGGGATTACAGGCATGAGCCACCACACCCAGCCTCTTCTCCAATTCTTAAACATTCCTCTCCCTACCTCATTTTTGGCCCAAGCTTAATCTTTGGTTTCCATGTTATATTATTCCTTTGGGGTCATTACTGTCTTGTCTAGTCTTTTGGCTGTCATTCTCACCCTTGGCTCCAATTTTTAACACTTCTAGTTCCTACAGGACTTTTCCTTTGCATATGCCCAAGAAAGCTTGGGCAGTTTCTTTCTACAAAAAAAAAAAAAAAAAAAAAAAAAAGAAAGAAAGAAAAAGAAAAAAAAAATTCCCTTCCCATCTTCTCTCCCCTTTTCTTTCAAAAGCAGCAACATTCACAGAATCAATATCTTGGATGGCTTGTTGAGTTATTGTTGACCTGTACCACCTTCCACAGGCTGCAAATCACCAAACTCATTTAGTGCTTTGGAGACTCTGAATCTTCCTTTCTTTCCAACGTCTAAGCTTTCACGAGATTGTGCTTGGCTTCCTCTAATGTTCACCTTATGAGGAACACAATGCATCTTTGTTTTGACTCATAAACTTTTTTTCTTCCATGCTGCTTGTATCATGTCATTGTTCTTTAAAAATCCACAAGACTTCTTGTTCCTCTTGGCAATCAGACTTCGGTCAAGGCACAAATCAACTGGTGCCCTCACTTGTTTGTCAAGAATCCTGCTCCTCCCAAAACAGCTGCACCTGTGGTCGGAATATTTCCCTGGCCATCCCCACAAGCTGTGCCTCACTTCCAGGTTTTACCCACATCCCCTTCCCTAAATTCAGCTGCTTCCTTTCTCCCTTTCCTCAATAACCAAAGCCCTATGGTTATTTTAAGAATAGTACTCTTGTCTCCTAAAGCTTTTAGTAATTACTGTGACCCACTGCCATTTTTCCTCCACTCTATTTCTATACCTCTCTTAGAGCCTGGCATTTAATGATATACTCAACTGAAGATCTTATATATATATATGTGTGTGTGTGTGTGTATACATATATATATATATGCATATATGTGTGTGTGTACATATATGTATATAAATTTCCTAGTGAAATTGTATCATATTGCTAAATTCTATTCATGGCAAGTATGCACTGAGTATCTTATGGCTTGTTCTGTAGGTTTGTAGCTTTGTACTATATAACAAAAGAGATTGAATATGGGCTACTTTGCTATTAGTTAGAAGGAAAGATTTACTTCCCAACTCCCCATAGGTTTTTTGTATGTGCAAATTTGCATAATTGACTTTTTAAACTACAAATTACTAGGTAACCATTATTTGTAGTTAGTTCGTAGCTTATCACTATAATATAGGTCAGCGTTGTTATTATCTGAAACTCAGCCAAAAGGACTAAACTTTCCTCAAGGCACAAACATTTGCAACATACATTTAGTGAACTTTTTTTTTTTTTTTTGTAACCAAGCAGTAGTCTGGTTCTTCATTCTCCAAATTTAGCCCCTGAAGCATAGTCAGACCTTAATAATTATGTCTCAGCACAAACTTTCTTCACTACATTCTAATGAGATACGTGATATTTAAAGTTATTACCCGAAAGGACAATTTTGATTGTTTAGGAAAACACATACCATTACTAGTATATTTGATCATTTTATTTTAGTAAAATATTCTAACTTAGAGATGTGTGAAAATAAAATACTATTCAATGGTATAAAATCCTGTCTGTTTAGAACTTCTCTTTAAATAGCTTTTGTAGATTAAATATTTTTAAGTGATGGGAGACACTAAATCATTGACAAAAGTGAAGTAAAATAAAACTAAGTGTAATAATCTTTATTTTTATCTAAAAGGTAGTTCAATTTATGAATCAAAAAAGACCAGGGGATATTTTATTACAACTATGTTAACCAATGGCTTAAGAATATACTATTTTTCCTCTGTTCTAGGTGAGGACTACATAGTAAAGACATTTCTGGAAAGATCTGAAATCCTGACATTGACCCGTCATGGCCACTGGATGTCACTAAGACCAATAATATGGATGTGAGCCAAAATGTTCATAAAAGGTTACATACTAGTATTTCATTTTATTTCAGATTTATTCTCCACACCAGAAAATTCAAAATCTTACAAGATACAATTGATTTATCAGGAGCAGAGACAGGAAAAATAGACATATATCACAATGATGGTAAAAAATAAAATGGTGATAGATAAAGGAAGACATAGATTATAACAAATTTCAGCATGACTCCAATAGGTAAGTTTACTGTAGTAGGCACCCATTTGTCTTAATTAGTGGAGCTAAAACTAATTGGAATCCAAGTTGTTATGCTTAATGCAGAATCCAAACTTAAAATGCACCTTATATCAATTATTAGTTCTTATTTTCTTAAACAGGGTTAAGCATTTTTCAGTTTCTGTCTGTAATGGGTTGAATTCATATGGTGATGCCCTAACTCCTTGTGCTTGAGAATGTGATTTTATGTGTAGACAGGGTCTTTACAGAGGTCAGGTTAAAATAAGGTCATGAGTGTAGACTTTAATCCAATATGACTGGTGTTTTCATAAAAAGAGAAATTTGGATACAGAGATATACATTGAAGGGAGACCTGATGAGGAGAAGGAGGAGAAAATGACTATGTGTAAACCAATAAGCCAAGCCTGGAATGGATGCTGCCCTCACAGCCTTCAGAAGAAACCGTGTAATTCCCCTCACTACCTTGTTCAGTAGTTATGATTTCCTCCTTTATTCAGGTAAGGTTTACAGATAAGTGAATTATGAAAGGAAGACTTTATCTAAATTCAAAACCTATACTCTTTTCATAACCACAATGTATAACTCTTTTTCTCTACTATTAGACTTAAAATAAACATCTACATTTTTATAAATATGTAACATTAACTTTAATTATACTGCTGTTACAAAAACTTTTTTCTTGCATTTCTAATTTTAATAGCAATGTAAATTTTAAGCAATAATTCTAAACACATTTAAGTCATAATCCAAACATATATATTATTGTTCCAAATAAAATTTCAAATATATTATGTAGAAGATATTTTCTATGTGTTTGTAACAGCAATAATTTGGACTAATAGAATTTCAATAAGCTTGATGTGGTGGCTCATGCTATAATCTCAGCGAGCTGGGAGGCTAAAAGGTGAGGATTGCTTGAGGCCAGGAATTCAGAACAGATGGGGTAATGTGACAAGACCCTGTTCATACAAAAATACAAAAATTAACTGGATGTGGTGACACACACCTGTAGTCCTAGCTACTCAGGAGGCTGAGGTGGGAGGATGGCTTAGGCCCAGGAGTTTGAGGTTACAGCAAACCATGATTGTGCCACCGTACTCCAGCCTGGAAGAAAGAGACCCTGTGTCAATCAATCAATCAATCAATCAATCCATAAAATTGGGAAAATGATGCAATGTTTTTAAAAATCAAGCACACAGCAATGAGAAGGTTAGTTGATGATAGAAGTTGCTAGTATGCCAAGACCAGCTCAGTCGTGGAGACCCTAACCCAGTGGCACTAGAGGAATTAAAGACACACACACAGAAATATAGAGGTATGGAGTAGGAAATCAGGGGTTTAAGCCTTCAGAACTGAGAGCCTCAAACAGAGATTTACCTGCATATTTATTGACAGCAAGCCAGTGATAAGCATTGCTTCTATAGATTATCAATTAACTAAAAGTATTCCTTACAGGAAACAAAGGGATGGGCCGAAATAAAGGGATGGGCTCTGGCTAGTTATCTGCATCAGGAGCATGTCCTTAAGGCACAGATCGCTTATGCTATTGTTTGTGGTTTAGGAACGCCTTAAGCGGTTTTCCGCCCTGGGTGGGCCAGGTATTCCTTGACCTCATTCTGGTAAACCCACAACCTTCCAGCATGGGCATCATGGCCATCACGAGCATGTCACAGTGCCACAGAGATTTTGTTTATGGCCAGTTGGGGGCCAGTTTATGGCCAGATTTGGGGGCCTGTTCCCAACCCTAGTATAATATAGTATTTTATTCTTTAAGGATGTCAGATTCACATCTTAGAGTGGGAAAAAATAAAATGATGCCTAGGAAGTGAATTGTATGCCACCATAGGATACACAAATGTGACCATTACTATTTCTGATATAATAGATTAAAAACCTTCTCTATAAGTTATTAACAATAAGACATAAATATTCTTGTGTCTCTGGGCTTCCATTAAAAAACAAAACAAAATAATGATTCTAATGACCAGAATTATACTTACTAGAAAAAGATTGATATGATATTGCAGGAAATGCAAACAGTTCTGCCTTTGCAATTTTACTGCTTACTCTGCCACCTGTTACTAACTCTGATGCCAGCCAACTAAGCTTATGCCAATGCTCAATACACATCTCAGACTTTTCTTGCAATGACAACAAATTTGAAAGCATCTGTGTGCTTTTTTTTTAAAAAGTAACATTTTGGTCTTAAAGGAAGATTTAGCAAAGGCTTGAAATCATAAGTCAACATAGTCATTTATGTATGTCTTTGCATTTATATGCGGTTTTTGATAAAAGTTAAACACCCTAAATGGAACATAGATAATTTTGCTTAGAAATTCTTAAAATTGTTTCCACCGATAAGAACACCTGAGGTTTTCTGATCTGCAAGGTTATCTTCTGTCTTATGTTAATCTGATATTGTTGGTTTTTAACAAGTTTGTCTCCTATTTACTGTAATTGGTAGATGATAATTACTGACACGTTTTTACTTTTGCGATTTTTTAATAAAAGTAAATACAAATGAAATCCGTAAAACTTTGCTCAGATCCACAATATATTTCAAAATGTTTTGTTTTCTCCAACATGCCAAACTTAGAATCTGAAGAGCTATTTGATTTCTTTGGGAGGCAGTGAATGGTCTTCAAATATCCAAAAGAAAAAAAAAAGCCTCATATGGGCTTTGAGTACCAATATTGATATTTTACTTTTAATTTATGAAAAGAAAAAGCCTGTTATTGTGATATTGTGAGTAGAGTACAAAATATCAAATGAAACATTTTGTGTTAATAAATATCAAATGTATATATGTATATTTGTTAGCACTTTTGGCAGTCATCTACAGATCTAGATAAAGCAGATTTGGATATGTTAAGTCAAGCACTAGATCGAATACTTCACTACTTTTCAAACGTTGTGGCTGTTCTTTCAGAACATTAGAAATGCAACACGGCCATGGAAGTATTAAATGCATGAAGAGAAGTAAGCAAAAGAAAAACATGGATAGACAAACTACATGAATCAGTAGGATAGTCAGAAAGTCCTCTGATCCTACATGCTTTACAGAGAAAGTGATTTTAGGATTATGGAGAAATCTCTCTCTTCTCTTTATGGGGCTGGGCCCACCCTCCAGGAAAGAATCAGTGCATGACAGTAAGCTCCTTGCACAGGGACAGGGCTTTAGCATGTCCACACTGAAAAAGGGATTTCCATTCCATGAAGACCCCAGTTCCTCAGCTGCCACCTTTAACAATAATTACTTTTCACTCTGGATAAAAAAATCCAATCCGTCCTAAAGGAGGAAGAGAAATAAAGAGAAGGGTGTAGATCAACAGAAAGATATATTTATTGGGAAAAATCCTGCCCCCTGGAAAAGAGTTTCTGTGTTTTGTTTTTTCCAGTTTAATTGACTAATGAAGTGTTGCTATCATCCATGAACCTCAGCTTCCCTACCTGTAAAATAAGGGGGTTGGACAAGGTAATCTGTAAGATTTTGAGCTTCAAATTTCTATAAATTGTTGAAAGGCATGATTGTGGAAATAAATTCCCAGGATCTGAAATAGTGGAGATGGTATCAAATAAACTGATTTGTAAATCAAAAAGAGACTACTCACAATATTCAGAAGTTTACTTCTCTCTCCATATCTGGTCAAGTAGAAAGCTGTGAGTGTGAATATCAGCAAAAATCAAGCAAACAAAGATTTTACTGCACAAATTATTTAATAGAAGCATTTGCATTTATTATTTCCTAATAAGATCCATGCATTCTATAGGTATCTCTGATGCATATGTATTTTTTTTAAGACATGATTAATGTATTCAAAATTTTTTTTGTCTGGTGAAAAGTGTTTACATTTCCTTTGAAAATGTTTGGAATAATGGGAAACTGTCTTGATGTCTGAAGCAAATGTCATAGTCATTTTGAAACTGAAACCCTATAAAATTTTTTACAGCTAGGTAAAATTTCATTTTCAAAGATAAATTAATCAAGGGTCACTAGCGAATATACCTAAATTCTGGTTTCTACTATTTTTGTCAATTTTCTTGGAATCTTAACATATTATCTAGTGACATTTCACATCTGAATAAATATTATATATATTTTAATTCCAAAATACTGTATTATGCTTTTGTTGATTATACCATCACTAAAATCTATAGACCACTAACATAGAAATTACAATCAACCTTTTAACATTGAATTAAGTACTGCAATTTTGAATTAAAAATATGACCTTTAAAGTGGTAATTTATTTAAATTTTTCTTTATACTATAGATGTGGCTAATAAAAGGACTTGTCCAACTACTTTTCCAGGATCTGAAACTAGGACAAATAGAAAGTGCATTTCACATAAATACAAAATATATTTTATATGTTTTTACAATGTAATTTATTCATTTGTCTAAGAAAGTACTTTCCAATAGAAATATGATAGCCATATATGTAATTATAAATTTTCTAGTGCCCAAATTAAAAAAGTAAAACAAAATAGCAGAAATTAATTTTAGCAACATATTTTATATATCCAACATTTTATCATTTCAACTTAAGATATATTGCTTTTCTTTCTTTCTTACCAAGTCTTCAAAATCTGTGGCACACTTTGTACTTACAGCACGTCTCACTTAAGTCACTACATTTTCATCAGAAATACATGATCTATATTAAGATTTCATAAAATTTGCAGTTGAAAAAGTAGATTTACATATTTATATCCAACTTGTCCCAAACATACTTAAACATTTTCTAACCACAAAACCAAGTATTAAGAAAGCACTTTCTGGCCGGGCGCAGTGGCTCACTCCTGTAATCCCACCACTTAGATGGCAGAGGCAGGTGGATTACCTGAGATCAAGAGATCAAGACCAGCTTGGCAGACATGGTGAAACCCCATCGCTACTAAAAATACAAAAATTAGCTGGGCATAGTGGTGGGTGCCTGTAATCCCAGCTACTTGGGAGGTTGAGGCAGGAGAATTGCTTGAACCTGGGTGGTGGAAGTTTCAGTGAGCCAAAATCATGCCACTACACTCCAGCCTGGGCGGCAGAAAAAAAAAAAAAAGAAAGAAAGCACTTTCCTTTACTAGTTGCATCTACCCTTACCAAGCTGATTCTTTCTTCCTTTTTTTTTTGAAAAATTGATTTAACTTTGAGACTGAAATAAAAGCATATTATTTTTAAAATGATATCTGTCTATGTTCGGTAAATTCACTAATTCTTTTTCCAGCTCAGGACTATTACATCAAACTCACTCAAAGGCATATTGCACAAATTAAAAGTCAACTCTAGATTTATTAATAGAGGTTGAGTATCCCTTACCTGAAATGCTTGAGGGCAAAAGTGTTTTGGATTTCAGGGTTTTTGGTATTTTGGAATATGTGCATATACATAATGAGATATCTTGAAGATGGAACCCGAGTCTGAACACAAAATTCATTTATCTTTCATATATACATTAAACACATAGCCTGGAGGTAATTTTTTACAGTATTTTTAATAATTTTGTGCGAGAAACAAAGTTTTGACTGTCTTATTGTGACTTTTGACGAAGTTAGGAGTGGAATTTCCCACTGCTGGCGTAGTGTCTGTGCTCAAAATGTTTTGAATTCTGGAGGCTTTTGGATTTTTGGAAATATATAAGGATCCAGCTGTATTATGGTTGCCTAAAGTTACAAGTTTAATTCTGTTCAAAAATTACTAGAAAAAAATTTTGACATTTTCACTAGGATTTTAGGTGATTAATTTTGACAATTTGAGAGCAAAGTTCTTACTACATTCACTAAGTAATTGCAGAAAATGTCTTTTTGCATTGGGCATTTTATTGTCTTGAAAGATATTTTCACACAACTAAGGCCTTTTTCAATTTGCTCTACCACAGAAATTTGCCATTTTCCTTCATCAAGAAATTTCAGAACACCTTCCAGACTTGTTTTTTTCACTGATTCAGTTGGAACATGAACTTCTGCATCTTGACTTGATTATGCATCAATAGTGTGCCTTTATTTTAAATTGAAAAAAAAAACCTCTGCATACACATTTTAGAAAATACATTATTGATTATAATTATAATAGTAATGAATATTCAAATCAGTTACCAATTATAATTTACATAGGTATCACTGTAATTCCTATTGACTGTAAGAAACATTTAAGCAAACATGTTACAATGTTCTACTGGTGCATAGAGGTCAGGAGTTCGAGACCAGCCTGGCCAACATGGTGAAACACCGTCTCTACTAAAAGTACAAAAAATAGCCAGGCATGGTGGTGCATGCCTATAATCCCAGCTACTTAGGAGGCTGAGGCAGGAGAAAGGCTTGAACCTAGTGGGGAGCGGGGTGGGGGTGGGGGACAGAGGTTGCAGTGAGCCAAGATCACGCCATTGCACTCCAGCCTGAGCGACAGAGCAAGACTATATCTCAAAAAAGAAAAGAAAGGAAAAAAATATTCCAACTGAACCAACCTGTATTAGGCCATTCTTGCATTTTAGCATTGCTATAAATAAATACCTGAGACTTGGTAATTTATAAAGAAAAGAGGTTTAATTGGCTCATGGTTCTGCAGGTTGTACAGGAAGCATGGCACTGACATCTGCTTGGCTTCTGGTGAGGCTTCAGGAAGATTACCATCATGGTGGAAGGGAAGGAGAGCTGACATGCCACATGATGATAACAGGTGCAAGAACTGGGGGGAGGTGCCACACTTTTTTAAATGACTAGATCTCACTCATCTCCAAAGAGATGACTCTAAGCCATTCAAGAGAAATCTGGCCCTGTGATCCAATCACTTACTACCCAGGCTCACCTCCAACAATGGTGGTTATAATTCAACATGAGATTTAGAGGGGACACATATCCAAACTCTATCACAATCTGTTGACATCAATTAGATTGTTGATGTGTTCATGGAGAACACTAGTAATGAAGCATGTGCCCCACTTACACACAATACAGGAATATCTAATGTGCTGCAACTTTTAAAGTACAATAAAGTTCTACAACAATATTGTGTTTATCAGGAAAATAATTTAAAATGCTTCAGTTGTAATTCAAATTAAATAAAATTAAAAATTCAATTACTTAGTTGTACTAGCCATATTTCATATGCTTCATATTTACATGCTGCTAGTGGATTCTGTATTAATCAATGCAGATCTAAGAGTACTGGCAATACATGTATATTATTATACATGTACTGAAAATTACTATACTGATTTTCAACATTGAATAATATTAAAAAGTATACTGATTTTTGATAGGGCTAAAATATTACATATTATTTCATAAAAATTCAAACACAATCATTTTTAGAGTCATGCATTTTACTTTAAGACATTGGGTAATACTAATTTTGAAAGCCTACATAAGTCTTTATTTTTTATTAAATAAATTTTAAAACTATACATTCTGAAATACATTTCAAAAAAATATAATATTTAATTAATTAGAAAGAATAACTTGTTTAAATAACCCAAGAAGTAAATTGAAAGCATTGTATAACGTTTTCTTTGAGAAAGCATTTTATCATTAATTTTTCTTACTGGTGGGTGGTAAGCACTCCTGGCCATAGAGTAAAATATAATAATAAGTAGCACATATCGATTAGATGATCTATCAAAAAATTTACGGGTGTCATTAGGGGTGTCTTGTTATTTTTAAAGAACTTTATAAACTCAACATCATTGTGTCTACGTTTGTTAGATGATTCATTCAAATTATTTTCTATGGATGGGTCACAATGAAACAGTTGTCTTAATGACAGAACTCTGCTCAATCAGGGCTACTAAGTGTCACTATTGTTATTAGTAAACATGACATATTAAACTTTTTTTGTTTAGTAAAAAAAGATTTAAAAAGTCTAAATTTTTGCATCTATATTTTCACAAAAGTTAAACCTCATCTTCAGATCACATATGATAATTTTTGCTTAAGTAGTATTTTCAACAAGAGAATTGGTATTTGCTAATGATAGGTTTATTCAAAATATCAATACTAAAACTAAAAGCCTAATTTTATTGATGATATACTACCTTAGGGATATATAATCATCTCTGGAAGTCAATATTTTACTAGAATCATCTGAAATTTGAAAAAAAAAAAACTCAAGCTATAATGAAATGACAGCTAGTGCTCATCTAGAATTTAGCAAGTATCTGGATGTTTGGCATCACATATGAAAGTACCAGATGGTTGACTAGATTTCTCACTTTTCATTTGGATGTTTTTCCCAAGAGTTTCATTCAGTTTTAATGTTCATTCACGAAGACAATTTGTGGCAGACACATAACTTTCAGGGACATTCTTATCTTCTATTAACAGAACATGACTCATATTCGGGCATGCCATCTTTCAGGAGATTAAAATATCATTAGTACACAATCAAATTATGTGCATATTTATGTTTTCTGGTCAGAGAAAAACACCAAACTGGTTTTGTTTTTTTTTTGTCTCTCTCTTTACTCTGACAATCAACAGAGAACACTCCTGTGACCAGATGTGTGGGGGTGATTCCCTGCACACCAAACAATTCTCTGGTGGACACCATCTGGGAGTCCCACAATTTAACTCAATGTTGACACTATCTACCAGGAGTCAGAGTCAGATCCCACAAGTTAAAGGTCAGTTTCACAAGACCACCCCCCATTTCAGATGCCAATAGCAAGCCCAGGGTTGTGTGACCTGTGCTTCTGACTAAATGGCTACAAATTGGGGATTCCTATGACCCCATTCTCAAGTTAATTTGCTAGAATGACTCACATAATTCAGGAAAACACTTTACGAATGTGTACCCATTTATTATAAAGGATATTAGAAAGAATATAGATAAACAGCCATATGAAAGAGATGCATAGGACAACCATCATTCTCAGGAAACTATCGCAAGGACAAAAATACCAAACACCACATGTTCTCACTCATAGGTGGGAATTGGGGAATTGAACAATGAGAACACATGGACACAGGAAGGGGAACATCACACACTGGGGACTGTTGTGGGTTGGGGGGACGGGGGAGGGATAGCATTAGGAGATATACCTAATGCTAAATGACGAGTTAATGGGTGCAGCACACCAACATGGCACATGTATACATATGCAACAAACCTGCACGTTGTGCACATGTACCCTAAAACTTAAAGTATAATAATAATAATAAAAAAAAAAAAAGAAAGAGATGCATAGGACAAAGTGAGAAAGGGTGAGGAGTTTCCATGCCCTCTCTAGGCACATCATCTCCCAGGCATCACCACATATTCATCAACCCAGAAGCTCTCTGAACTCCGCCTGCCTGTTCGGGATTTTATGGAGGCTTTGTTACCCAGGCATGATTGATTATGTCTTTGTCCATTGGTAATCATCTCAACCTTAGCTTCTTTCTCCTCCCCAGAAATTGAGGGGTGGGGCTGATAGTCCCAAGTCTCTAATCATGATCTTTTTCATGGCCTGCCCTCATCCTATTGTTATCTGAGGCCCCCAGCCACCAGTTTACTCATTAACATTCAAAAGACACTTCTATCACTCTGGAGATTCCAAGGGTTTTAAGGAGTTGTGATCCAGAAACTGGGGACAGAAAGCAAGTACACATTTCTTATTATATCCCAGTGTTACACTTGGTAACCGCTTTAAACTTAACCTGTGCTTTACAAGATCTCAAAATACAAGTTAACTATATTTCAGGTGCATGTTACTGTACTGAATAGTGTAAGAAAGTACTAAGACAATGGCAAGTATGTATGTGATAGGAATTTGTCAGCTCCATTATAACCTATGGGACTACCAGTGTATATGTGATCTATCATTGACTGAAATATTATTATGCAGCACATGACTGTATAAACAACAATAATTAAAGATAGTTTCAAAAAAACTATAAGCTAAACCCAGAGGTCATAAAGGGGGAAAACTTATAAAAATATAGACAATGATATTTGAAGGAAATCTGAATATTTGAAACACCTCATAATTGAAGGTGTGTTATTTAGCCTGATTTGCATGATTTGTCTCTCTGTTCATACTAAATAATCATCAACTTTCTTTGTCTGCTTTGCGCTGTGAGGCAGTAGGCATGACATGAAATACAACAATCTGGGGATATTGCGTTTTACCTTCTGGAGTGCTGGCTGACAGCAACTGGATTGGGATAGCTTTTAACACATGAAATGAAATGTTAACAGTTTATAAATATTGTTTTTTCATGGGAATAGAAGTGATGGAAAGGCAGCTCCCTTTTATGTCAAAGTCGATTAAACTGTAGATGTGTTAATAAAGAAGCTAGCAAAATTTAGAGTGTGTTTGTATAGAAATGCTCATTTAGGTTACTGAATAAGCACTAGAATTGGGAAACCTGGTTCTGGGCACGACATTAAATATTTCTAAGCATCAGTTTCCTTGTCATCTCTAACATGTACTTGGAATATGCACGCATCATTTATAAAATATACAACCTCTGCTAAATGCTTGTGAAAGTTCTTTAAACAAATCTACCATTCAAGGATAAGATATCTGTCATTAATATGGAAGATTGCATAACTTGCTGCACAAGAGATTCAACCTCATTTCCCTTTAGACTAATTCTGTGCTGACAAATAGAGGGACTTGACAATTCACTGATCCCTTCAACCTCTGCTTAAACAGCCCATACATGCCAATAGGGAAGCATACACTTTCATGCACGAGAGCCGCTGTTGGAGTGTAGGGGGTGGGGCAGCTCTCTGATCGTTCTCTCCAGCCAAAGGCAACCTTGCAGTGCTAGTCGTAGTAATTGGCTCTTACTGCATGCTTAGCTACCAGTCTTACAATGTTACATTTTGCTAATGAATCATTGACACCTCTGCTTAGCTCCCGAGATTTGGTGTCACCCTATTGACAGCCAGGAATCCCATATTTTAATTATTTTGGCCATTAACTTATCAACTATGTTTTTGGAATTGTTAACGGAGGAAAGGAAAAAGTACAGATTGGGTTGCAATGAAACGAACACTTTAGAAAAGAATTGTGTAAGGCCTTTTATTGTGGCCATCAAAATTACAGATTTTCTCCTTTATGGGTGGAGTAGAAAATGCGAGCTACTATTTAAGGACATTTAATCAATATGTGCCCTAAAAATTCATAGTTTTTATTAGAAGTGGAAGCTGGATCTAGTTCATTTGAAAACAAAAAAGTAGAATATAGTAATCTAATCCTTGGAGACTCAAGAATGAACACAAAAATTAATATGCCTCTGATGTTCTTAACAGCTAGAAGCAAAATATGTAAAATAATATCAGTGATACATATTATGTAAAAGCATTGAAAATGATTAGGTTTTGGTGTGGAAGTTAAGAAAACAACATGTTCAAATTAGCCCATTTTTATTAACAGTGGTTAATGAAAAAAGAAAATAATTACTCTGGTAAATTATAAAACCCTTCATTTCTGAAAAAAGGATTGATTTGTCATAGTAACATCCAGCAAATCACCTTACCCAGGAAAACAAAAATCAATGTAGACTTTTCCTGATTCTTGATCCCAAATCACATAGAATCTGACACTTGGTTTGTTTCTTTAATAGCTCACTGTCTTAGTTTATTTGGGCTGCTATAAAAAAGTACCATGAACTGGGGAGCTTATAAACAACAGAAATTTATTTTTCACAGTTCTGGAATTTAGGAAGTCCAAGATCAAGGCTCTGGCAGGTTCAGTGTCTGGTGAGGGCCTGCGTTCTGGCTTAGAGATGGTACCTTCTTGCTGTGTTCCTCACATGGCTGAAGAGGCAAGGCAGCTCTCTGGGGTCTCTCTTATAAGGACATTAATTCCATTCATAAGGGATCTACTCTCATGATCTAATCATTTTGCACTGGCCCCACCTCCTAGTATTGTTACACTGCGGGTTAATGTTTCCACATAGGAATTTTGGAGGAGACACAAACCTTCAGATCATCACACTTACATATTTGGTTCTCCTCTTAGCCATTGCCGCTATTGCTTAATGCATGCTCATCTACTTGCAGGGCTCCAGCAATAATCTGAAGCTGCTATTCCTGGTCTCCTGGCTTGCACTTCATATGCCATTCCTTCCTCTAAAACCATTTCCATTCAGTTTTCTCATTGCCTTAGTAATGGGGACCTTGCATACAAATCCTTTCGTGATTTTTCCCCTCACCATTTTTTTTTTACATCTTATTTGCTGCTGCCTCTAACCCCTTCTATTCAACCTCATTCTTCCTTAGTGCTCTCTGTGACCTTCAGTGTATCAGCCAAGCAGAAACACTCGCAACTTCCTTCTGCATGACGTGATCCTTTGTGGTATCTGCTCAGGCTGCTCTTCTGGAGTGAAATTATTCTTCCATCTGATTACCTGGTGAATATTTACTCCGAGGTCAGACCACTTAGACAACCTTCCTGATTCCCTGATTCTGCACAGGAAAGATCAGCCATATGTATGTCTCCTGTGTTTTCCATTATGCTTTGTAATTATGTCCTGCACTTATTCATTTCAGTTTATTTCTCATACTTTCATTTATCAATTACTTCCTATGTGCAATATACTACCTTATTCATTTTTGTGTTTCTGGCATTAAGCACAGTTCCTGGCATATGGCAGATACTGGAGGAAAATAGCGCTTGAACTGAGAAGGGAATGGTGACAGCAGTTCACTAGTCACAAAAGAGAGTAGGATGTGACATAATGAAGGCAACAGATATTGTAAGAGAGGCAAGTCAGGTCTTGGATGGCTTTGTTTATGTTGCTAATTGTACAGATTGGCTTCTGTAGGTTATGGGGATAATTTTCCAAAAATGTGAGTGATATTACATGGAGACTTTTGGAAACATCAGTATGGTAGATGTATCTGAAGTGGACCTGTTGGGGAGAGAGCATGGAGAAGCAAATTGATGCAGAGATGTAAAGTAAGACAAGAAGCAGATGGATCAGTGAGAATTCTAGGTAGGAGGTGATTATGCCTGAAGTAGAGTAGTGGCAGTTGAAATGGAGAAGAAAGAGGTATATAAAAACCATATTTAGGTGGTCGTAAATTCATGTGCAAGTATGTGCTTTGTTATGGTAATTGGGATATAGAGGGACCTAGAATGATTCCCAGGTTCTAGACCACTGGGAAGAAATGCCTTTATATAAGTTTGCAAACAAAGGAGGAATGGCAGGTGAGAAGGAGATGCGTAGAGTTTGGAAAATGTTGACTTGCAGGCTGACTTAACGATGCTTGTGGAATCACCAATTGAAGTCCTAGTAGAGAATAAAGCAGTGTTGTTCAGAGATCATGAGAAAGAGCTAGGGTAAAGAAAGAGAACCAACGTGCATAGAAGAAATTGCCTGGGTATAATTTAAAATGTGAGAAGAGGAGGTGGAGAAAATAGCCTTAAAGAATATACTTAGAGGGGGAAAAAAAAGGAATAGAGACGGAGAAGTCCCCTATCTCTCCAAAGTTTAAGAATCCAGAAAATATTGTTTTCAATAAACCAAGAGAATAAATATTTTAAAATAAATGTGTGGTTTGTAGCCAAAAAAATAAAGAAACACAATTTTAAAAAATGAAAAGAAAATCACTTAGATTTTGACTGTTAGGCTCTCTGAGATTTTAGAGAGCAGTTTTAAGGGAGTGGTTGGAATATTGTCCTTATTTAATGGGTTGAAGTTCAAATGAATGTCAAGTGCTAGAGAGATAGCAAAATTGTATTTTCTAAAAATATTGCTGTTAATAGAAGGAGAAATAAGGTGATGGCTAGGGATTTAGGTGTGTTAAGGGAGTCATATGTAAGGTCAAGGGAGATTTTCTTCTCTGTTCACAGTACTGTGCTTGCCTTCATATGCTTTTTACTGCTGCTTTTTTTTTTTTGTTTTTTTTGCTGGTCTCATTTCCTAAAGATACGGCAGATTATTTTCACGTAAAATCTTATTTATTTCTCTAGTAGCTCTTCTTTCAGAGATCCCGCCCCCCCCACCCCCACCGCCATGGCTTTCTTCAATATAAACTTATATCTGCAAAACAAAACAAAACAAAACTCATCTCAAATTCTTATCCTTGATCCTAGCCTGCTTTCATTTTATATTTCATAGTGTGAACATTTACATCTGGATAATTTTTTTTTTTTTTTTGCCCAGGCTGTTGCCCAGGCTGGAGTGCAGTGACACAATCTCAGCTCACTGCAACCTCTGCCTCCCAGGTTCAAGCAATTCTCATGCCTCTGCCTCCTGAGTAGCTGGGATTACAGGCAAGAGCCCTGCTAACTTTTTGTACTTTTAGTGGAGATGGGGTTTCACCATGTTGGCCAGGCTGGTCTCGAACTCCTGGCCTCAAGTGATCCGCCCACCTCTGCCTCTCAAAGTGCTGGGATTACAAGCATGAGCCACCATGCCTGGCCTACATTTGGATAACATTTTGGCAGTACTAATCTAGTAGTTATAAAATGGAACTTGCCCATAACCCCCAAGATATTTGATCTATCACCTTTGTCACTTTTCTGATTTGGGATAGTAACTATCCACTTCTGCCAAGTCACCAGTCCCTTACTTGTTCTTTGTAATGCCTTTTCCATCTGTCCTGTTTTTATTTTTTCTGTTGTCACTGCCTTATTTAGTTTCTAATCTTCCTTGCTAGCATACTATAATTACCTCCCTGACAACAATCTCAAAAATAAAAGCAACCAGAAAGATTTGCTGGCCTCTAATGCATTATTTTGATTATACCTCTTTTTTATTCAAAAATCTTGAATGGCTGACTATGCATAGTACTATGTATGTTAAGATTAACCTCAAAAAAGTTAATTATATCCAATGATGAATAAAGGTTTGATAAGTAACTTAATCAACAAAGAATCATAACCTGTAGTTATAGAATTGGGCCCTGGAAGAACAGCAAATGACTCAAGGTTTAAATAAGCATCTATTTTAAAGAAAAAAATAGATTTCAGGTAACGGTCATTTACATTAAGTACAAAGAATTGTAAAAATTTCCCTTCTGCTAGTAATTAGTATATTTCATTTGATTAATTCAGGAAAACCTGCCAGACAATTCTCATTGTCCAAAAAAAAAAAAAAAAGGCAGAATGAAGTGTTAAGATGTGTGTCTGTGACTATCTGGCTCTTCACTCTTTACTATTTTAAGTTAGTATTCATGATCTCTAAGACACAGTCATCCGAGTTTAGCTTTCAAAAACATCCAGCCAAACAAGCCCATGTCTAGTTGCAGTCACTTCCTCTCCATTCCTACTATTTCCTTCAGACTTAAACTGCAATATCTACTCCTTCCTGGCTGGGTTTCCAGTTTGACAGCTTTCAGACTTGACCTATAAGATTGGCTCTTCTGTGTCTGCAGCCTGATGACCTTCAGACTTGAACTGAAGCATTATCTCTTCTCTGGGTTTCTACCCTGCCAGCCCACTCTGTAGATTTTGGATATGCCAGCATCCTTAATCACATGAGCAATTTCTTAAAATAAGTTTCTTTCTATATAAATACACATGTCCTATTGGTTCTGTTTTCCTAGAGAATCCCAGCTAAGACAGATTTTGGTACCAGGAGTGGTTGTAGAGAAACCAGTGTCTTAGAGATATGTTTTCTGAATTGGTTCTAGGTTTCTGCATTTGGATCTCTAATCTTATTAGATTTAATGACTCTATTGCAGTCATAAAGAGAGCACTGATAGTCTATAATGTGATGTGGCAACATAGATATGAAAAATGTCGCCAAGGAATACTCCTAATCAAACATTCATAAGAGGCAAAGGTATGATTAACAATGTATATGATACCTTTAAACATTTTTGTCACACTAATGAGTCAGGAGATTGACTGCTTATTTCTAATGTTGCTGGAGAAAGTGGAGAAAGAAAATAATAATTCCAAGGATTTGAATTCCTAACTTAAGTGCTGTATAAATGACCTGAAAGCATGTACCCTGAAGGACAGCTTTATCTTCTGTAGCTGCAGGGCTGGGATTGCTGAAAACTAAGCCTAAAATCTCATCTTTCCAGTGGCTAAAGTACAAAATAAATTACATTCCCATCTGTCTTGGTCCATTTTCCTGATGCTTTAGCAGATTGGCACAGACTAGTTAAAGCATAAACAACGTAAATTTATTCAGCTTATAGTTCTAGAGGCTGAGAAGTCCGAGAGCGTGGCACTAGCATCTGGTGAGGGTCATCTCATGGCACAGGGCAAGAGGCAGAAGCAAGTGCTTGAGACACAGAGAAGCACCAGGGGCTAGACTCTTTTTAACAACTTTCTCTGGTGATAACTAACTCACTCCTGTAGTAACAACATCAATACATTCATAAGTGTTTCACCCTCATGATAGAGTCACTTCTTATTAGGCCCCAATATTGTTGCACTGGGAATTAAGGCTTCAATACAGAAACTTTTGCGGAACACATGCAAAGCATAGCACCAACCTTTCAGGGTGTCCGTTGTTAAAGTTAGGGCATTGACTGGGAAAGAATGAGATCCTAAAAGTTGGAATGAAGACATTTGGGAAGACCCTGATGAAACTGCAAATACTGAGCCTCTAAATTCTAACAAGTCTTCTTTGCCAGTAGAAGAAGACTCTCCAACCATATTTGAGAAGATCCATGCCTCATTGCCTGTGGAGATGGTAATGACTTCCCCTGAAGCAGTTGCCTTGCAAGAGAATGCTGATTCTTCTTAGGGCCACCCCCATAATCCAATCTTGCTTCTAGACCTATAATAGACTCAAGTCTCATCAGGTTCCTACAGTGAGTTACAATGTTTGACCCATGAAGAAGTGTGTTGCATTTCAAAAGATCTACTGTATTTTTCTAATGTATACAGATAGAAATCCTAAAAATATGTATGGGAATGGATATTAAATGTGTGGGATTATGTTGGAAGGAACATAAAGAAAGAACAGGTTGAATTTATTCATATGGGCCCACTAAGCAGAGCTTATGCATTTAACACTGCAGCTCAGGAAGTTAGAAAGAGTTATTGTGTTTCCAATTTTGAGCAAGATAGTTGTGCCATGTTAGATGAAAATATGCCCTCCCTTTCATGGTAGTCACCCTGGAAGGCTAGTGCTTTAGCTGAAATGTGTTCCCCGAAAGTTCATGTGTTGAAAACTTAATCCCCAAGGCAAAGTCATACTGTCTTTATCTGGAGATTAAGTATCGCTTAAGGAGATGCATATGAGTGAAAGTTTACAAGAAGTGGTCTTGTAATGGTTAATTTTATGTGTCAACTTGGCGGGGACTTGGTGCCTAGATATGTGGTCAAATATTATTCTGGAAGCTGCTGTGGGGCAATTTTTGATGAGATTAACATTTAAATTGGTGGATGTATTAGGGTTATCTAGAGGGACAGAACTAATAGGATGTATGCATCTATGAAGGGGAGATTATTAAGGAGAACTGACTGACATGATTACAACGTAAAGTCCTACGATAGGCCATCGGCAAGCTGAGGAGCAAGGAAGCCAGTAGTGGATCAGTCCTAGTCTCAAAGCCTCAAAGTAAGGAAACTGACAGTGCAGCCTTCAGTCTGTGGCTGAAGGTCTGAGAGGCCTTGGCAAGCCTCCAAAGTCCAAGAGTCCAAAGTTGAAGAACCTGGAGTCTGATGTTCCAGGGCAGGAAGCATCCGGCACAGAAGAAAGAAGATGGCCGGGATACTCAGCAAGTGTGCTCGTTCCACCTTCTTCTGCCTGCTTTTTGAAGCTGTGCTGGTAGCCAGGTGGGGGATGGCACCCACCCAGATTAAGGGTGAATCTACCTCTTCCAACCCACTAACTCAAATGTTAATCTCTTTTAGCAATATTATGCATACACCCAGAAACAATACTTTGGATTCTTTAATCCAATCAAGTTGACAGTTAATATTAACCATCACAGTGGACCTTAAGCAAAGCAGATTGCTCTCCATAATGTGGGGAAGGGGAGTATCATTCAATCAGTTGAAGGCCCAAATAGAACCAAAAGACTGACCTCCCCTGAGCAAGAGGGAATTCTGCAGCAGATGGCCTTTGGACTTGTAATACAACACCAGCTCTTCTCTGGGTTTCTAGCCTGCAACCCACCCTGAAGATTTTGGACTTGCCAGCCTTCTTAATCCCATGAGCCAATTTCTTAAATTAATAAATAAATAATAAAAAAAGTGAAGTGTATGTGTGTCTGTGAGGGTGTGTAATCTTTTTCCCATTGGTTCTGTTTCTCTGGAGAACAGTGTCTAATATAGTAAGCAAGATATTTTGCCACCAGGTAATGCTATATACAATGAAGGTACGCACAGTTTCACCATACTTACAATCTAATTTGTTCTGGGACAGTAGTCACAAGATCATGTTTGTAAGTCAAAAATTTTCTGTATTTGTATTTGCTGTATTATTCTCTGCCCTTGCCCTTTCCAATCCATCTTGCACAATGCAGCCAGAGGAGCTTTTTAAAAGCACAAATATGAAGATTTTGTTACCTCCTTTTGTAAAATCATTTAATAATTCCATATAACCGTTTGAAAAATCCAAACTCCTCAGTGTGTTCCACATGGCTGTGTGCCTCTCCTGTCCCTTCTGTCCTCATACCCCATGATCCCACTGACGAGAGCTATCTGTTGTGTTCTATGTCCACCAATGATGTATTTCCACTTGTAGCCCTTTTTATCTTCCAGCTGTTGCTTTTGCCTGGCATATTCTCTCTCCACTGATTTTTCTACTTATCTTTAAAGTCACAGCTCAAGTAGTCCAAAGGACATCCTTTCCTTCTTGTTTTGGCTAACACTGAATATTTTTTTACTCTGTGTCCCCACAGAGCTGTTATAGGCAACTAGGGCTCATGGCATCTTGATTTCCCCCTCCTATCCTATCTTTCCATATCTAACCCTACATCCTGTACTAGAAGTGGTGACAAGTACTTATGTTTACCACTGCCTAGGGGCACAATATGGATACCAGTCTCAACAATGGCTATTTCTAAAAAAGTCTTATTCTTGCTTGATCAAGCAGAGACAATCCATACACCACTGAAACAAACAATAAATTTAACAAAGGCATTCTGTAGGTGGCAAAGACTTATGAAAAACCATGGCAATACAGCAAATAAAAAATGTTTTCGACTTGAGCAAAGAGAATTAAATCATGTTAGAGAGAACTGCTGATAGGACAAAAGAGTTCACAGTGAATTGCAAGTATCTTCAAAGCAGATTCTGGAACTGGGATCTCTGATGATCCTCATTCAGGAAACTTGCAAGTTCGGAGTCATCTGTACATTATTGATTCATATGCTTTGTAAGATTTCCTCCTACTGTTTTTGTAAATAAATCCGTTTTTCTCTAAGAGAATGACGGCTCTCTTATAGGAAAAAAACAGTGTCTGAAAGGAAGGATCGTTGAAGAAATATTCGGTGAATAAGTGAATGAAATAATGGAAGCAGACAATAAAGGCTTACCTAATAAGTCTGTGGTTGATTGCAATAGTAATTGAGAATCTGCAAAATGAGCCTCAGTAATCTCCAGGGTGGAGAGAATTAAAGGAACGAACATTTCCCTGTCTACTATTGATCGCCTGCTCTTGTCCTGCCTTGGTGAGAGGCACTTAAAGTTATTTCATTTGACCTTGATAACAAAAATAAGAGGTAAATATTATTATTTCCATTTTATAAATAATGGATATCAGTCTCAGAGGAGCCAAATAACGGCCATGGGAGGAGACGGGGTGCTATTATTCCCCATATGGCTGAGGCGGGGGGGCTGACACCCCTGCCATGTGGATCGTAATGGCCGGGGGTAGGGAGAGGGGGGTTCTATTACTCCCCATATGGCGGGGGGGGGGGGGGGGTGCCTGATCCTCCCCCCACCATGTGAATCGTAATAGCCAGGGGGAAAGAGAAGGGGGCTATTACTCTCCATATGGCGGAGGGTGCCTGAACCCCTGACATGTGGATCATTATAGCGGGGGCGGGGGGCCATTACTCCCCATATGGCAGGAGAAGCCTGACCCCCCCCCGGCCATGTGGATCGTAATAGCCGGGGGGGAGGGGGGGCGCTATTCTACCCATATGGCAGGGGGTGCCTGGCCCCCCCGAAATGTGGATCCTAATAGTGGGGGGAGAGAGGGGGGTAGCTATTCATCCCCATGTAGCGGGGGATGCCGGAATCCGCCCTCATGTGAATCGTAGTAGCCAAGGGGAAAGGGGGGGCCTATTTCTCCCTATAGGGCAGGGGGCGTCTGACCGCAGCCCCCTGCCATGTGGATCGTAATAGCCAGTGGGGAAGGGGGGCGGCAATTACTTCCCATAAGGCAAGAGGTGCCTGACCCCCCAACCCCGCCATGTGTATCGTAGTAGCCGGGAGGGAGAGGGGGCTGCTATTACTCCCCATATGGTGGGGGGTGCCTTACCCCCTGCCATGTAGATCATAATAGCCAGGCGGGGACAGGGGGCTGCTATTACTCCCCATATGACAGGAGGTGCCTCACCCCGCTGCCATGTGGATCGTAATAGCTAGGGGAGGAGAAGGGGGTGCTGTTACTCCCCATATGGCGGGGGGTGCCTCACCCCCCTGCCTGTGGATCGTAATAGACAGGAAGGGAGGGGGGGTGCTAATACTCCCCATATCGCAGGGGGTGGTCCCTCAACATCTTGCTATATGGGGAATAATTGTATTCTCTCCCCTCTTGGATATTAGAAACAATTTCATAGGGTGTGTGTACACAGCCTGCGATATTGAAACTAATATCCTCTCCACCTCCGGATATTAGGAACAATATCCCAAAATGGCTGTTTGCGAGATTTGGAGTTATATCATGCTGTGTTTCCCTGAACATTCGTAGAAATCTCACAGCGTGGGTGTACACCCACTATTATATTGGGAGTATCTTCGTACTCTACCCCCTGAAAATTAGGAGCCATATCACAGAAGGGGTGTAAAGCCACTGCGATATTTGAAGTCATATCATGCCCTCCCCCGCCACTTATTAGGAACAGTATCACCGGAGGTTGTATACCTTGGCGGTATTGGGAGTAATGTCATCATCTCTTCCTTTAGATGTTAGGAACAATATCAAAAGGGGTTGTACACCCGTGTATTATTGGAAGTAATATCATTCTCTCTTCTTCTAGATTCTATGAATCATTTCACAGGCGGGTGTACCCCCCTTGTTATATTTTGAGTAATGTTATCTTCTTTCAACCTGGATATTAAGAACAATATCACATGGGGGGTGTACATCCTTTCAATATTGGTGGTAGTACCATCTTTCTCCTTCTTGGATATAAGAAACAATATCACAGGCGGGGGTACGCCCCTTGCAATATTGGGAGTAATATCACCTCTCCTCTTGTGGTTATTAGGGACAAAATCACAGGATGGGTGTACACTTCTTACGTTATTGGGAGTAATATCATCCACTCACCCCCTGGATACCAGAAACCATATCACAGAAGAGGTATACACCCCCTGCGTTATTGTCAGTAATATCATCCTCTTCCCCACTGGATATTAGGAGCAATACCATGGGTGGCGGGTACACCCACTGGGATATTGAAAGTCATAGCAGCCTCTTTCCCGCTGGATATTAGAAACTATATCACAGGTGTGCGTGTGCACCTTCTGAGATACTGGGAGTAATATAAGCCTCTACCACGCTGCATATTAGGAACAATATACAGAGAGAGTTTAGACTTCCTGCGACATTGGGCGTAATATTATGCTGTTTTCCCTGTACATTAGGAACTATATCACAGGGGTCTGTACACCTTCTGTGATATTGGGATTAATGTTATCCTCTCGCCCACTGAATATTAGAAACAATATCACAGAAGGGTGCACACTCCCTGCGATATGGCCATAATATCATCGTCTCCTTCCCTGGATATTAGGACAATATCACAAGGTGTGTACACCCCCTGCACTATTGGGAGAAATATTATTCTCTCTTCCCCTGGATATTAGGAATAATATTACAGGCGGAATGTAATATCGTTCTCTTTTAACCTGGATATTAGGAACAGTATCACGGGGCGTGTGCACTTCCTTCGATACTGGGAGTAATATCATCCTCTCCACCCATAAATAGTAGGAAAAATACCAAAGAAGACGTGTACACCACTTGCCATATTGGGAGTAATATCATCCTCCCCTCACTTGGGTATCAGAAAAAATATCACGGGGGTGGTGTACACCACCTGCAATACTGAGAGTAATATAATGTTCTACCCCATGGATATTGAGAACAATATCACAGGGGCGGTGTACACTCTCTGCGATATTGTAATATCATCCTCACCCCCTGCCTCTAGATAATAAGAACAATATCACAGGCGGATTATGCACCCACTGCAACATTGGGAGCAATATCATCCTTTCCCCCCTGGATATTAGGAAGAATATCTCATGGGGGGTGTACAGCCCATTCCATTTTTGGAGTAATATCAATTTCTTCATTGCTGGAAGAAACAATATAACAGTGGTGATGTACACACCCTGTGATATGGCCGGTAATATATCATGGACTCTCCCCCGGGATATTAGGAACAATATCAAAAAGGGGTGCATACCCCCAGCGATATTGGGATTAATACAACACTCTCCCCCCACACCCGGATATTAGGAACAACATCAAAGAAGGGGTGTCCACCCCTTGCCCTACTGACAGTAATATCATCCTGTCCCTCCCTGGATATTAAGAACAATACCACAGAGTTGGTATACACCCACGGCGATATTGAGAGTAATATCATCCTCTACCCCCTGGATATTAAAAACACTATCACAGAGGGGGTGCACACCCCCCGCAATATGGCCAGTAATATCATCGTCTGTCCCACTGGATATTAGCAACAATATCACAGGGGTGTGTACACCTCCTGCACTATTGAAAATAATATCATTCTCTCTTACCCTGGATATTAGGAATAATACCAGAGGCGGGGTGTACAAGTTCTGCGATATTGGCAGTAATATCATCCTCTCCCAACCTAGATATTAGGAACAAAATAATGGGGGGGGGGGTTTACACCCCGTGCGATATTGGGAGTAATATAATTCTCTCCCCCACTTGACATTAGAAACAATATCCCAGGAAGGGTGTACATCCTCTGAGATATTGAGAGAAATATCTCTCCCCACCTAAATATTAGGAACACTATCACAGGGGGTGTGTACACCCCTATGATATTGGGGGTAATAGTATCCTCTCCCTCCCTGGATACAAGGAACAATATGAAAGGGGTCGTGTACACCCCCTGTGATATGGGGAGTAATATCATTCTAATCCCCCCTGGATATTAGGGACAATATGATGGAGGGGCTGTACACCCCTTGCCATAATGTGAGTCACATCATTTCTCTTCCCCTGGATATTAGAAACAATATCACAGGAGGTATGTCCCCTGTGATATTGGAATTAATATCATCCTCTCCCCCACTGAATATTAAAAACAGTATCACAGGGATGTTGTCCACCCCTGCTATATGGACAGTAATATCGTTGTCTCCCCCACTAAATATTTAGAACAGTATCACAAGAGGGGTGTACACCCCCTGCGATATTGGGAGTAATTTCATTGTCTCTACCTTTGGATATTAGGAACAATATCACTGAGGGGGTGTGGTGTACAACCCCTGCGATATTAGGTGTAATGTTATCCTCTCTTCCCCTGGATATTAGGAGCAATATCCCGGGGGGATGGGGGGAAAGTACAACCTCTTCCATATCGGGAGTAATAACATCCTTTCCTTTCCTGGACATTAAGAACAATATCACAAGGTGGATGTACAGCCCCTGCGATATTGGGTGTAATATCATCCTTTCTTCCCTAGGATATTAGGAACAATGTCACAGGAGGGGTGTACAGCCCCTGCGATATCGGGAGTAATATCATCCTATCTCCCTCTCGATATAAGGAACAATATCCCAGGGTGGGTGTACATCCCCTTTGATATTGGGCGTAATAGCATCGTCCCCCAACGTGGATATTGGGAATAATGTCACAGGGGGAATGTACACCTTCTTCGATATTGGGAGTAATACCATCCTCTCTCCCCGGGATTGTAGGCGAAATATCGAAGAGGTTTTACAACGCGTGAGAAATTGGGAATAATATCATCCTCTCCCCACCTAGATATTAGGAACTATACCATAGGGGGCTGTACACTTCTTGCGATATTGGGAGTAATATCATCCTCTCCCATCATGGATATTAAGAACGATATTACAAAGGAGGTGTACACCCCCTGTGATATTGAGAGTAATACTATGCTCTCCCCTTCGGGGTATTAGGAACATTATCGCAGGAGGTGTATACAGCCCCTGCGATATTGCCACTAGTATCATCGTCTCCCTCCCGGGATATAGGAATAATATCACAAGGGGGTGTATACCTCCTGCGATATTGGGAGTAATATCTTCCTCTCCCATCATGGATATTAAGAACGATATTACAAAGGAGGTGTACACCCCCTGTGATACTGAGAGTAATACTATGCTCTCCCCTTCGGGGTATTAGGAACAATGTCGCAGGAGGTGTATACAGCCCCTGCAATATTGCCACTAGTATCATCGTCTCCCCCCCGGGATACAGGAATAATATCACAAGGGGGTGTATACCTCCTGCGATATTGGGAGTAATATCTTCCTCTCCCCCACTGGCTATTAAGAACAATGTCACACAAAAGGTGTACACCCCCTGCTATATTGGGAGTGATCTCCTCTCCATCCCTGGATATTAGGAACAATATCAGTAGGGAGTGTACACCTCCTGCGATATTGAGACTAATATCATCCTCTCGCCCCCTGGATATTAGGAACGATATCACAGGGGTGGTGTACACCCCCGGCGAAATTGGAAGAAATATCATCCTCTCCACCTTTGAATATGAGGCACAATATCACAGGGGAGGTCTACGCCCCCTGCGGTATTGCGAGTAATATCATTCTCTCCCACCCAGGATATTAGGAACAAGATCAAAGAAGGGATGTACACCCACTGCAATATTTTGAGCAATGTCGTCTTCTACCCCCTGGCTATTAGGAATAACATCATAGGGCGGTGTACACCTTCTGTGATACTGGGAGTCATATCATCCTCTCCCCCCAGATATCAGGAAAAATAATATTAATAAATAATGATTAATAGAAATCATTGATATTAATAATAATGATGATAAAATTATTAATATGAATCATAATGATTACTATTAGTAATTGATAGTAATAGCATTAATAATAAAATAATATCAGTAATGAATGTGACTTAATTAAATCAATAATAATGTTCATAATAAAATAATAATTAACATTAAGATTAATAATTAATATGGAAAAATAACATTAATATCAATAATTAATTATAATCATACAGAATCATGTAATTAAAATAATTAATTAATTATTAAGAATATACTAGTAATTAATATTAACATTGATACTTATTGTTAATATTAATAATTAATGATTAATAATTAACATTATTACTCCTAATACCACAGGGGGTGTACACCTACCTGTGATATTGTTCCTAACATCCGTTATTGTTCCTAGTATCTGGAGGGGGAGAGGATGATAATAATTCCAGTATTGCAGGCTGGATTCACCCACCCCGTGATATTGTTATTAATATCCTGGCAGGGAGAGGGTGACATTACTCCCCATATGGCAGGAGGTGTACACCCACCCTGGGATATTGTTCCTGATAGCCATGGAGGGCAGAGGCTGATATTACTCCCAATATCGCAGAAGGTCTACATCCACCCTGTGATATTATTCATAATATTCAAAGGCTGAGAGGTTGATATTACTCCCAATATTGCAGAAAGTGTACACCCCCGTGTGATATTGTTCTTGATATCCAGAAGGGGAGATGATATTACTCCTCATATCGCAGGAGGTGTACACCCATTCTGTGATATCTTTCCTCATATGCAGGGCGGGAGGAGAGGTTATTCCCAATATCGCAGAAGGTGTACATCCCCCAACCCCCCGTGACATTGTCCTTAATATTCCAAGGCGGAGAGGATGATATTACTCCCAATATCGCAGACAGTGTACACCCCCCAGTGATATTGTTCCCATGATCCAGGAGGGAAGAGGATGATATGACTTTCAACATCACAGGGGGTGTACACCCCCCAGGGATACTTTTCCTAATTTCAACATGGGAGAGGATGATATTACTCCCAGTATCGCAGGGGTTATAAACACCTCTTTGACATTGTTCCGAATATCCAGGGTGGGAGAGGATGATATTCCTCCCTATATTGCAGAGGGTGTACACCCGTCTTTGAGATATTGTTCATAATTTCTAGAGGAGGAGATGATATTACTCACAATATCATAAACACGCTGTATGTCCACTGTGGATCGTAATATCCAGAGAGAAATATTACTCCCCATATCGCGGGGGGTGTCCACCCTGCCTGTCATATTGTTTCTTATATCCAAGGGGGAGAGGATGATATTATTACCAATATCGAAGAAATGTACATGCACCTTGTGATATTGTTCCTAATATCCACGTTGGGAGAGGATGATATTACTGTCAATATCACAGGGGTTGCGCACCCCGCCTGTGATATTATTCCTACTATCCAGAATAAAAGAGAATGATATTACTCCCAATAGAGCAGGAGGTGTACACCTGCCATGTGATATTGTTCTTAATAGCTAAAGAAAGAGAAGATAATATTGTTCTTTATACTGCAGGGGGTGTATACCCACCTGTGATATTGTTCCTAAAATCCAGGAAGGGAGAGGATGATACTACTTTCCATATAATAGGAGGTGTACACCCATGCTGGGATTCTGTTCCTAATATCAAGGGCGGGGGAAGCATAATATTACTCCAATATCGCAGTGGGGGTGCACAACCCCCTGTGACATTGTTCTTACCATTCAAAAAAGGAGAGGATGACATTACTCCAGATATCCAAGAAAGTGTAAAAACCTCGTGTGATATTGTTCCTAATATCCAGAACAAGAGAAGAGGATATTAATCCGCATATCGCAGGAGGTGTCCACTCACACTGATATTTTTCCTAATGTGCAGAGGGGAGAGGATAATAATATTGCCAAAATCGCAGGGGTCGTGCACCCCCCGTGAGATTGTCCTTAATATTCAAAGGCAGAGGGGATGATGATATTACTACCAATATCGCAGAAAGTGTACACCCCGCAGTGATATTGTTCCCACGATCCAAAAGAGAAGAGGATGATATTACTTTAAATATCACAGAAGGTGTACACGCGTCCAGGCATATTGTTTCTAATTTCAACGTGCAAGAGAATGATATGACACCCAATATCTCATAAAGTACAAACACTCTTGCGATATTGTTTTTAACATTCAGAGGTAAAGAAGATAATATTACTCCCAATACTAGAGAGGGTATACACCCGCGTGTGAAATAGTTCGTAATTTCCAGAAGGGGAGATGATACTACTCACAACATGGTAAACAGGCTGTGAGTCCACCGTGGATCGTAATAGCCCGGGATGGGGGAGGGTGGCTATTACTCCCCTTATGGAGGGGGGTGCCTCACCACTTTGACATGTGGATCGTAATAGCCGGCGGGGAGAGTGGGGTGCTATTACTCCCCATTTGGCGGGGAGTGCCTCACCCTCTTGCTATATGGGGATTACTAGCATTCTCTCCCCTCTTTGATATTAGATACAATTTCACAGGGTGTGTGTACACAGCCTGCAGTATTGAAACTAATATCACCCTCTCCACCTCCGGATATTAGGAACAATATCCCAAGATGGTGTACACTCTTTGCGAGATTTGGAGTTATATCAT
Source organism: Pan paniscus (assembly GCF_029289425.2). Taxonomy (NCBI): domain Eukaryota; kingdom Metazoa; phylum Chordata; class Mammalia; order Primates; family Hominidae; genus Pan; species Pan paniscus. The sequence goes on along the minus strand of NC_073263.2, from coordinate 94,626,901 downwards.
GCTGTGTTTCCCTGAATATTCGTAGAAATCTCACAGCGTGGGTGTACACCCACTACTATATTGGGAGTATCTTTGTACTCTACCCCCTGAAAATTAGGAGCCATATCACAGAAGGGGTGTAAAGCCACTGCGATATTTGAAGTCATATCATGCCCTCCCCCACCACTTATTAGGAACAATATCACAGGAGGGTGTATACCTTTGCAGTGTTGGGAGTAATATCATCATCTCTTCCTTTAGATGTTAGGAACAATATCAAAGGGGGTTGTACACCCCGTGTATTATTGGAAGTAATATCATTCTCTCTTCTTCTAGATTCTATGAATCATATCACAGGGCGGTGTACCCCCCTTGTTATATTTTGAGTAATATTATCTTCTTTCAATCTGGATATTAAGAACAATATCACATGGGGGGTGTACAACCTTTCAATATTGGTGGTAATACTATCTTTTCCCTTCCCGCATACAAGAAACAATGTTACAGGCGGTACGTACACCCCTTGCAATATTGGGAGTAATATCACCCCTCCCCGTGTGGTTATTAGGGACAAAATCACAGGGTGAGTGTACATTTCCTAAGTTATTGGGAGTAATATCATCCGCTCACACCCTGGATTTCAGGAACCATATCACAGAAGAGGTGTACACCCCCTGTGATATTGTCAGAAATATCATCCTCTTCTCCCCTGGATATTAGGAGCAATACCACGGGGGGGTGGGGGGGTGTAACCCACTGCGACATTGAAAGTAATAACAGCCTCTTTCCCGCTGGATATTAGAAACTATATCACAGGTGTGTGTGCACCTTCTGCAATACTGGGAGTAATATAAGCCTCTACCATGCGGCATATTAGGAACAATATATAAGGGGGGTTTACACCCCCTGCGATATTGGGTGTAATATTATTCTCTTTTTCCTGTAGATTAGGAACTATATCAGAGGGGTCTGTACACCTTCTGTGATATTGGGATTAATGCTATCCTCTCCCCCACTGAATACTAGAAACAATATCACAGACATATCACAAACATAGCAAAGCTCCTAAGCTCACGCTCTTTCCAGTCTGTTTTTAAAGACAGGCCCGCACCTGTGTAAAGTCTTGAACTCATGTTGGATTGATCCAGTTAGCTCTCCTTGGTGCTTTTGTATCTACTATTCCCTGCCTCTCTCTGTCATGTCTTATCTCCTTCATTCTCCAGCATTTTAGTAAAATCCTTTTCATCAAGCAGCTTAGCTTCATCCCTGTGTTTCCCAATCTCAGCATGATTGACATAGTGGGACAGATAATTCCTTTCTGTAGGGAGCTGTCCTGTGCTTGTAGGATGTTCAGCCACATCCCTGGACTCCACCCACTAGATACCAGTTGTGACAACCAAAAATATTTCCAGGTCTCGCTAAGCATCCCCAGGAGCGCAAAATTGCCCTCAGTTGAGAATCCCTGCTCTGGTGTATCTTTCCCTACATATCAAAAAAGTATATTTCAGAGGCTTCCTTGAAAACCATAGCCTTCATTGGTTATCTCTTATCTGCAATTAACTATATTTACTTCCTTAAATCCTCTTTTTCATAATTTTCTTCATAGTTTTAGTTCTTTGTTGATATTTAACTTTTCACATAAATAATGATTTCTTCAACTTTTCTAAAAGCTTCTTTGAAATAGAAAACAAGTCCTTACTCAATCTTAATAAGCCCTTAATAAGCCTGTTTTTTACAGACATTCAACTATTTGATAATTTGATTATGTTGGGGCATGAATTTGGATTAATGTATGATGTGAAATTATTTAAAACACCTCATGAAGCTCAGCAGCAGCTCAAGTCACATGAGAGTATAATGACAAACATCATCCACTCTTCAGTTTCCACCCGTGCACCAAGTTAATCTCTTAAACAACAACACAATTTGGGTTTCTACCTAGTTTCTCTATTGGAAAAAGCAAGAGATAGAAAGTTGAGGTGAGCTAATAAATCCTGAGATGTTTGGTGTTTATATATTAGTGCAAGTGTAAAGTCACTGTTTGCCAGAAAAAGGTATAAAAAAGACATTTTGTAAATATGCAAATTGTTTTACATTAGATAATGCAAATTATCTTAATAATTTAATTAATTAATAAGTTAATGAATCTTTCAACATTTTCTAACATCTTTCAAGTGCTTGGGTCTTTGCTCTATTTTAGAAATCTTGAGTTTAGGTAGAAATTGTGATACTGTAGTCTCATAAATCACCTTAAATATTGTTAATTTGGTGAAAATTCTTTAAGGGCAGGAATAGAGGACCTCTATTAAGTTTATTTATTTAATTCAAAAATTTTAAATTGTGACAAAATGTACATAACATTTACCATCTTATGTTTTTATTTTTACAATGTTTAATTTCTATGGGTACAGAATAGGTGTATGTATTTCTGGGGTCTGTAATATTTTGATACAGGCATACACTGTGTAATAATCACATCAGGGTAAATGGGTTATCTATCATCACCTCAAGCATTTATCATTTCTATGTGTTACAAATGTTGCAATTATACTCTTTTGTAATACCATCTTGATAATTTCTAAGTCGGCAGCTCAGTAGTGCAAAGTACATTCACGTTGTTGTGCAACCAATATCTAGAGCTCTTCATCTTGTGAAAGTACCCATTAAACTCTGTACCCATTAAACAACTCTCCACTCCTTCTTAGCTCTTTGTTAGTGGCTTTGCTCTTGCGCTAGCCCCTACAGGTAATCATATTATACTTTCTGTTTCTATGAATTTAACTACTCTAGGTACTTCATTTAAGTTTGATCACACAGTACTTGTCTTTCTTTCTGTGATTGGCTCATTACACTTACCATAATGTCCTCAGGATTCATCCATGTTGTCGCATGTGTCAGAATGTTTTTCCTTTTTAAGGATCAATAACATATAACACATTTTGTTTGTTCATTCAACTGTTACTGGGCACTTGTGCTGCTTCCACATTTTGGCTATTGTCAGTAATGCTTTCATGAACATGGCTGTGCAAAATATCTCTTTGAAATCCTGCTTTCAATTCTTTTAGATAAATAGCCAGGAGTGGTATTGTTGGGATGTATGATAATTCTATTTTTACATTTTTGAAGAAATGTCACACTGTTTTCCATAGCAGCTGCACCATCTTACATCCCTACCAACAATGCTTACGGGTTTCAGTTTCTCCATATCTTTGTCGACAATGGTTATTATCACTTATTGTAGTAGCCACCCTAATGAATGTGAGATGGTATCTCCTTACTCATTGTGGTTTCGTTTTGCATTTCACTAATGATTAGTGATGCTGAGCTTATTTACATGTGTTTGTTGGTCATTCATAGATCTTCTTTGAAGAAATGTCTGTTCAAGTCTCTTGCCCATTTTTTAAATTGTGTCATCTGTTTTTTGTTGTTGTTGAGTTGCAGGAGTTCTTTATATGTTGTAGATATTGACTCCATTTCAGATGTATGATTTGCAAATATTTTCCCCCATTCCACAGGTTGCCTTCTTGCTCTGTTGATTGTTTCCTTTGATGCCCAGAAGTTTTAAATTAGAAGTCTAATTTATCAAGTTCTAATTTGTTGTCTGTGATTTTGCTGTCAGATTCAAGAAACCATTGCCAAATCCAGTGTCTTAAAGGACATCTATTAAATTTATCTTTCTTACAGAATCTAGAACTCATAAAATACTGTCTTGTTGAGTGACTGAATGATTTCAAATTAACCACCAATCAAATCTTCATAGTTTCCCTACTACAATTCCATAATCTCTATGCACATTTTTTTATTGTAAAAACTGGGGGAGTTCTTTTTTTTCTCTTTCTCAAATGATCTTTCACTCTCTGCTCTAGCTATTGTGTTCTTTCACACAGTGCATACTCTTTATTTTCATTTAATCTTATAAAACTAGTGCAGCTATTTTGATTAAGATGTTGTCTCTTTATGCCAGAAAAATGCGCCTGATATTATGGTGTAGATGTTAATAACTCAGTTGAGTTTGAATCCAAAATTTGTCACTATGTTAGGACAGGGACTATGTCTGTCTTTTTCACCGCCTGGCGCAAATTAAGAGCTTAATAAATATCTGTTGAATTAATAAAGGTATAAAATGGATAAGATGCTTAACTCATCTAAATCTTAACCTGTGAAGGGACTAGAACTATCAATCTTATGAGTAAAAACAAGTTAATTATACTCATCACCTAAAATTTTTTGAGGATTAAATGGAGAACAAAATGTATTTGTAGGCTTACCAATGTTTGACAATAGTGATTCCTCATGAATTATGTTGATCAATTACTGCTTAATAAGAAATTAGACTTGCAGGACCCAGAAAGTCCTTAAAAGTTGCAAAACTGACACTAAATATATGCATGACACTGTCCAAAAGAAACCATGTAAGGATGTTAACTCTTCTTGGGAATACAAGGTTAGATAAAAATGTGTACATAAAAAGAAACAAGATCATCGGTGAGTGAAGCAAATATTCATGCCTATTGGGATTCCAAAACAGATTACAATGGAACTGAATAGCCAGATAAAGCTTCGTAGAGATGATGAGCTTGAGCTGTTCCTTGATAGACAGCTGAATTTAGATGACCGCACAGGAAAATAAGGACATGCCAGGACAGGGAACATTTGAAGTGTAGTTTGTCCATCAATTTGTCTTCAGAGTGTGAAAGCCCTTCAATGTCATGCTATGGATTTTGTATGTCATCTTCTAGACCAGGGGTTGGCAAACTTGTTAACTTGTTATGTAAAAGGCCAGACAGCAAATATTTTAGGCTCTGCATATTCCTCTTTGCTTTTTTCTTACAGCTATTTAGAAATGCAAAAACCATTTTTAGCTCCCAGGTTGTATAAAAACAAACCACAGACTGGATTTGGCATAGTTCATGGACCACAAGGCTCTATTAAAGATTTTTGAGCATTTACTTGATATAACTAGAGGTACATTCTAGGAAAATGGCTGAAGGAAGTGAGAATCACCTTACTTATCTTTCTTTACCTGGACTTTTTATTGTCAGAGAAAACATGTTTTCCTATTTAAATACAGGGACAAAGCTTAATATTTTCTTGTTATGTATATACAGAAGAGAATTCTACCATCACCAAGAAAATTATAGTATACAGGTTATTTAGACATTTTCATTGCCTTGCACTCTATTTTTGCTGGTTAGAGTTGGTATCATAATTGCTATTAATAACACTACAAATGGGTACATTGTAGGCACTTAATAGCTACTTTAAGAATTGAATTTAGGAGGTGAAAAATGCTTTATGAACTCTATAATAAAGAAGTTTTATGGGAGCTAGTTAAGAAACAAATGTTATGAGAAGTGAAAATTCTTCTAGTATGTATCATAAAGCATGACAGTCTTTATGCTAGCAACTTAATTCTACAAGCCTTATGTGTTTGTGTTTAAAGGTATTTCCATGAAAGTCAAGATATGGAACCAAAGACATATATTGTCCATTTACTAATCTCCTTATTAATGTTATAAAAGAGAAGTGTTTAATTGTTTGGTTTTTGAGATGGAGTCTTGATCTCTCACCCAGGCTGGAGTGCAGTGGCACGATCTCAGCTCACTGCAACCTCCACCTTTTGGGTTCAAGTGATTGTCCTGCCTCAGCCTCCCTAGTATCTGGGATTACAGGCGTGCACCACCACACCCAGCTAATTTTTATATTTTTAGTAGAGACAGGGTTTCACCACGTTGTCCAGACCGGTCTCTAACTCCTGACCTCAGGTGATCCGCCTGCCTTCGCCTCCCAAATTGCTGGGATTACAGGTGTGAGCCACTGCACCTGGCCTAACAAACAGAACTGTACCAGCCTCACAGTAAGGATGATTAACTATGTTGTTACATGAACAAATTTAAGTTTCTTCATCTTTTAAAGCAGTATAGGAGAACCCAAATGCTGGGAGTGTATGATGGTTAACGTTATGTGTCAATATGGCTAGACCATCAAACATCAAACATTATTCTTGATGTTTGCGTGAAGATATTTTAAAGAAGAGATTAATATTTAAATGAGCAGAATTTGCATAAATCAGTTGATTCTCCATAATGTGGATGGGCTTCATCCAATCAGCTGAAGGCCTTAATAAAAAAGAATAACCTCCCAAGCAAGATGGAATTCTACCAGCAGACTGCTTTTGGCCTCCAATTGCAACTCTTCTCTGGGTATGTAGCCTGCCGGTTTATCCTGAAGATTTCGGACTTGCCTCCACAATCACATAGCCAGTTCCTTAAAATCTCTCTGTTTCTGTCTCTGTCTGCGTGTGTGTTTGTGTGCGTGTGTATGTGTGTGTATATATATATGTGCACAAATATACCTGTCTTGTTCACTGCCTGGCACATAGTAAGAGCTTAATAAATATCTGTTGAATTAATAAAGGTCTAAAATGGGTAAGATGCTTAACCCATTTAAATCTTAACTTGTAAAGGGACTAATACCATCAATCTTATGAGTGAAAACAAATTAATTATACTCACTACCTAAAATACATGCATATATATACACACACACGCATGCAGAGACAGAAGCAGAGAGACTTTATGTATGTATATATCTACATGTATGTACACACACACACACACATCCTGTTCTGTTTTGCTAGAGAACCCTAACACTGTGTGTGTGTGTGTGTTTGTGGGTGTGTGGTGTCAGTGTATAACTTGGAATCTAAGTTGTGTGGTATATACAAAGTTAACTTACAGCAATAGGTGAATGAGCTGGTAGGTAAGAAGGAATCTCCCAGCGTGACTGAAATAAAAACCTACTGACATGCATTCTGTATGTAGAAAGCAAATGGACAAAAAAATAACCATTTGAAATATAAGTCCTTAGAATGAAAGCCATGTGAACTGATGCAGGAGCATTACAAGCTTTGATATGACACCAAGTATTTCTCATGGAGGGTAACTAAGCTGTTTGCTCTTCAGGGAGTAGTGCAAGGAATTATTCTTTGATATGTTGATGGTTAATGACTCTCCAAACTCATCCAGTAAACTTAAAATTTTTACTTTTTACATTAACTAGTCATAATCAGGGCCAAGAGTTCTCCTTTAATTATACACAACTATGGAGTAAATTGGAGGTAATTTAGTTAAGTTCAACTAACAGTTATTGTGTAACTACCAAGTGCTATTATTAGGTACTGTTCAAAGACATGTAAGAGGCTGTTCCTTCAAGACACAGTGTCATTGGGGTTAACAACAGCTCCTAAGGCCTTAAAAGAATGTCGAAAGAAAGAAGGAAAGAGAGAAGAAGAAAGAATATGTGAATAAAGAAATAATATAAATAGTCTAAATACATTATCTTTCTTGGAATAAGGGAGATGCTTATTTTAATCCCATAGATTTTTAAATAGAGTGCATAAAAGAAAGTTACTCAAGGTGAAATTGGAATATCACTATCTGACATGTTCTGAGGAAACAAAATTTATGGCAGGTATGCTTTCATGAAGAAAAGAGACAAGTAAGGATTTAACAAAATGGCATGTTCAGAATAACAGAGCGACAGGATCCCTTCTGGGGACATCAGGCAGACAGGGATGGATCAAGTCCCTAGACTCGTGAAGGGATGGAGAAGTAGGTGAACAAAACTGCTTCTGGAGATTTTGCCTTCTTTGTGGTCTTGTCTAGAGTCCTTCAAATAGTTTTAACAAACAGTTACTTGATGAATGCCCAAAATGTCTCAAGTGTAACCTAAGTTATAACTAATATTAAAAATAGGAGGGTTTTAGTTTTTTGCTACTTGTTTCCTTCCAAACAGTCTCTGCACTTATGATTTTCCAAGTGTTATCGATTCTTGCTTCTTAGGTTTCACAGTTTTTATTTTTCGGTTAGAGCAACTAAATTTCACCAATAGGGTCTGGAACACTTAAGGGATTTTTACCCATAGAACTAACTTTTACACAATAGCCTGAAAAGAAGTAACAGCATTCTGGCATTTTACATTGTGAAAGGAGGAGCAATTTTATTTATTAGAACACCTAAGCTATTGGCTTTCACCACAATCTAAAATAAACTGTCTTGCTATTTAAACTGTGGGTTCGATGACCTATTTTCTACTTCTGTTCAGAGAAAATTCAAATAATTGTGAAGAAAAAATATTGAATGTCAAAGTGCATTTGCCTTTGCAGAAATAGTATGAGGTGTTATTAATGAGGATCTGCAGATAACCACAATTTTGCACCGTTCAACATTTATAAATAACTACTGGCTAAATCAAGGGAGCAATTTCTGCTCCTATTGTGTCTTGCATGTGAAGTATACATGTTATCTCAACATCAAAGTGTGTGTAGTACTACCAAAGGAAGGAATATGATGATAGAAACATTTTGAGCCACAAGTTATCAGCAGATCACTTAGTGGTATGGCAGTGTTCCAACCAGGCATAGTTTCTTTTGTGATGCAAACAAAGGTTGTTCTTTCGCCTGTGTTTGAAATCCAACCTGATATACATGATTTGTTCCACTAGGCTACTGGCTGATTTAAGTAGGTACATATTTCTTTTAATTAATATTGTGAATATATAAATTACAAATACATTATATATTTGTATATATTACTATATATTACATATATTACTGTGAAAAAATATATATAATAGTCTAAAAGTTTGTGCTGCCCCAAATTTATGTATTGATATTCTAACCCCCAAGGTGATGGAATTAGGAGATAAGGTCTTTGGGCAGTGCTGTGTTCTGAATGTTTGTGTTTCTCCAGAATTCAGATGCTGAAATCTAATCCCCAATGAGTTGGTATTAAGAGGTGAAGGCTTTGGGACGTGACAAGGTCATGAGGGTGGACCCCTCATTAATTGGATTTGTGCTCTTAAAAAGAGGCCAAGAGAGATTATTTGCTGCTTTTACCATGTGAGCAAGAAGCACCATCTTAGAAGTAGAGAGTGGGCCCTCACTAGACACTGAATCTGCTGACACCTTGAACTTGGACTTCCTAACTTCGAGAACACTGAGAAATAAATTAATAAATTTCTGTTGTTTATAAATTACCCAGTCCAAGGTATTTTGTTCTAGCAGCCTGAATGGACTAAAATAACACACACACATACACACACACACACACACACATACACACACACACACATTTACTTGTTTTTTTAAACCAATGACTTGGAGGTAATGGTACTTTTCTGACTGTATTCAGAAATCTAGTTGGTGAGTGGTTGGGGATAGATTTCTCTGTATTAATCAAATATTGATGATTACTTGCTAAATTATCCTTTTTCATATTTATATTTTGATGTTTCAAGCTGGAAATTAGCAAACACTAGCTTCCATTAGTTAAAATGTTCCTGCTGATGGCCTAGGTTACAGCAGTTTAACTCTCCAGCAAATGTACTCAACCCAAAATGGTTTAAGCACATACTTTTTTGGATGGATTCTTGATCGGACCGACATTTGAACTTGAGTGAGATCTCAGATGCTGAAACTGTAATTTTTCTAACCTGAAGCCCCTTTACAAACAATGGTTTTTACTTCTGATTTATTTTTCTCTGTTTTAATTTGTACACATAGTTTTCCAGCTTTCATTGCCACTACTAATGTGGTGAGAAGTTGCTCGAGGCACAGGCTGCAGATCATTGAATAATGTAATTATAGTCTGTTGGCTGGGCTCTTAACTCCTACTGAACAGAGCCTCCCAAAAGTGATGACTCACAGCTATAGTGCAGCACAGAGGACTATAGAAGGGTCACAATTTGATCTTAGTATTTGTGAAATACAAAATATTTTACTTCTTAGTATGGTTAGTATTTGAGCTAAGGCCTCTTATTCTCCAGTAAAAATTCTTAGTATTTGAACTTAGATTTGTGATGAAACTCAAATTTGATAAGTTCTATAAATAAGAATTAGAGAAGAAGTGAAAAATTGTAGAGCTACAATGTGATGTCTCATATTCTGGTATCATATAATTGTTTAGATAATTATAAAGCACCAAAGAATATTTTGATAATGAAAGGATATTTTGGATAAAAATATATTCTCCAGAAATTCTTGGTAAATTTTATGGCAATCATAAATGTTCTTTTGTAGTAGCTTGGATATATATTGGCAAGACTGATTCTGAATTCTACTCTCTTTCTTTAAATATTAAATGGGTATTTACTGTGTGCAAAATTTTACATATTATATAATGATTTTTCTGCTTCTTAGGGATGAGCTAAGCTTTATATTATTTTCCAATTGCTTTTTCCAATCATCATCTATATATGAAACTATATGGGATAAGCTATAAACTATAAACAAAGAAATGTATCCATGTAAGAAGTTGAAATGGGTAGCCTTTAGGGAGAATAGGGTAAATTACAATATTTATAAGTATATAAATATACATAAGTTACATCATAAGTGGCCTACTTTAAAGTAAGTCCCATATAAGCATGCCTAAGTGTCCTGTAAGGATAACTCACCTACAGGGACTAGTCAATATTAATGACTGTAATAAAATTAAATCTAATTACTAGAGAATCAAGAGTTAACTTTGATTTAAAAGACATTTTTCCTGTTATTCGGTGCCATAGATATTTTAATCTCCAATCCAACACACTACCTACTAGCACACAAAAGTAGAAATCAGAAGGGCCATGTTGTGTGTACCACTTCTTCAGTGTTCCTTAGGTGTCCTCCTGTTTGGTGGAAAACTTTTTTTTTTACTGATCTTCCACAATACATTTCTGTGGAGATACATTTGTATATACATATCAACTTTTATACTATAGTCTTTTTATCAGTTAACTTTCTAGTCCTTTTTATCAGTTTTTCATTCCTTCCTGTGTTGGAAGCATGCACCGTGATGTTTAGTGTGCCACTGATATGAATCTAGTCTGCTACTTGTCTGTTAATAACAATATTTTAGGGATAATGACTTGACTGAAAAGAGACAAAAAACAGCATGAATAGGAATCTCAAAATATTCTTAACTTAAAAAAATATTGATATAGTTTGGATTACTTATGCAGGCCAATGGATTTACATGTGATAACTTCTAAGAAATTCTTTGATTCAAACTACCCAATGAGTTGCTAATTGTGTGCTTTAAAAAAGCATAGCGTAATCTAGGAATTATTAGGCTGAGTGAACGTAGCTAGAATAGCTTCAGAGTTGATTTTAACACCTTACACTCCTAGGGTTGTAATAGAAAAAGGTGAATTGAGAACATTTAAAGAACATGATTTGAATGAGATCATCTAAGAATGGTTCAAAGAAAATCAGACAGCATTGGGTGGTGATTGTAGAGAGAAAGAATGAAATAAAGTTTAGACTATAAAATAGACCTCGAAGTGGATAGCTACTCTACCCCTTAGTAATTTGAGGTTGAAATCTAAAGGACTTTAAAATTTGGAGGTCTGCTTTAATAGCATCAGTCCAATATAATTTAAAGGAAAGGGAATAGATAAAATTTGTAATTTTTTTTTTAATAATCAGGAAGCTAGACTGGAATAAGCAATGCATGAGTCCTCTTTATTTTAGGTGCAGGATACGCTGATCAGGAGGGAAGAGTGTGAGATTCAGGAAAGAATTAGGTCTTCTCAAGAAGCTTGTGTATTTTTTTTTTTGAGGTGGAGTCTCATTCTTTCACCCAGGCTGGAGTGCAGCAATTTTGGCTCACTGCAACCTCTGCCTCCTGGGTTCAAGAGATTCTCCTGCCTCAGCCTCCCAAGTAGCTGGGACTACAGGCGCCCACCACCATGTCCAGCTAATTTTTTGTATTTTTAGTAGAGATGGGTATTCACGGTGTTAGTCAGGATGGTCTGGATCTTCTGACCTCGTGATCCGCCCGCCTTGGCCTCCTAAAGTGCTGGGATTACAGGTGTGAGCCACTGCGCCCAGCCATCTTATTTTCTTAAAATGAAACAAGTAAATGTCCTTGGGGAAAGTTTTTCTATCTTAAAAATCATTATTCATCAATATAATCTCCGCCTGCATGGCTCAGTACATAAAATTGGGGGCTTTATTTTTTTATTTCAGTTCTTTTATCTCTGAGAACATTCCTTCTTTCAGGGATTCACAGATTCTGATTTTCTGTGAAATATATCATCATCCATGCCAGTTTCATGTGTTTGCCTGCTTTGGCAGTAGGAAGTCATCATCAGCTTCTCAGAGGTATCCATGTGCCCCTTACAGAATCCTGCTGTGTAGGACACAGATATCTCTGAGATTATCCAAGCTAAAATAACTAATTATTTTCATTAATTGACCTCCTGCTTTTATCTGTTTCTTAAGAAATTCAAGAAAGCTTTATTATGGCTTCTCAATCTTTTGTGACCAACTATCTCATAGAATGATTATTCTCAATCTACAGACACATTTGAATCACCTGGAAGACTTAAAAAAAAAATGTTTCCTGGGTCCCATGCCCAGAAATTCTGAATGAATTTGTATGTGGGGAGGTGGCAAGTGGGGGACAATATTGAATATTTTTAAAAAGCTTCCCTAGATGACTCTAAAGTGCAACCAGGGTGGAGAACCACTGGCTTAAAATGTTATGGAGCTTCACATTTTAATTAGTCATGGTAAATTGACAGCAATTTTGAAAATTAGCATGAAAATGTCTTTCTATGCTACATGTAGTGCTCAGATTTGACTGGGCAGATAAAGAGGAAAAAAAGTGAATGAACCAGTTTATTATATATATCTGAATGGTTAATACCTACCTAAGTCATCTCCAAAGTCATGGTAAAGCTCAGGTAATAAAAGGAACTGTAACTTTTCTTTAGTAAATCCTGTGTAAGTAATTAAATTACTGACTACAGGACAATTAAATACTGACTGCAGAAATTTGATTGTTCAGAAGAACCCAATCTAAGCACAAGTATTGAATCATGTGTGTTGTTCACGAAATATTCATCAATAAAACACAAGCTTCCCAATCCCTTTCTAAGGAATCTGACCTGTTTTAAAATTAGGTCATTGATGCCTCTACTACAGTTATTTTGAGATTTTAAAATAACATATTTTAAACATAAGTAAGTTTCTTGAAATTAGTGTTTTAGTCTAAATTCCCCTCCTTCCAGACCTTATGCAAAATCTATATTCATTTTAAAAATTTAATTAACAAGGATTCCTGCATTATGAAGGGTATCTTTTCCTCTACCTCATCCCATTTCCATTTCCCTTTGATTTTTAAATCAAGATTCAAACCAAGTCTTATTTATTGATGAGCTAAATAAACTGTTCTCTAGCAAAGAGGATGCTTTCTAATTAGCTGTAGGATATAATTAGCACATGCTCTGGGCCAGTAAGAATTGGATTTGCCAGATGCCAGCATCTGACAATCCGAGCAATATTAATGATAACAGGCAGAAGAGTGAATGAAGAATAGCAAAAAGAGAATGTCCTTACTTCAAGGGGATGAGGCTGTCAGCATTTAAGTGTGAAAATTTCTGACAACTTAGTCACTTGTGCTATTAAATATGTTAAAGATTCCATTTTTAATATGCAAGTCTGTTAGAGCAAAAGGAACCGTGGAGGATTCTGCATCAATAACCATGTATTATGGCAATTAGTCCATGAAGTGCAAAGCTGCCATAGATATAAAGCATCTTAGCTGAAAACCAGAATCTTGGCTCTACGTCAAAGTTTAATTTTTGATAAAAGCCTACAGTTGGCTTCAGAATTTGTCTAGCACCAGGGCACCATGATAAAATTATATTATTTCTTATGAAGAAACCAGACCATGAAATACTTTAACTCTATCTCATTTTCATGAAGTTCCAATTTATCTAATCCAATTGCAGACACATGTATGTGGACCCCAATGAAGATCTAAGAGCTTTTTGTGCTATTTTTAAGGTCCAAAAATAGAAAGCAGCATATTAGATTTGATTCTGAAATAAAAATACGTTACTTACAAATAGAACAAAAAGTTTCATGTTTGACTAAATCCTTTCAGAAATCTCTTGGGAGCGGAGATGTGATATAAAAAGGGGCATTGCAATTTTACATGAAACAATCCCTAAGGCCCTTCACATCCATTTTACTTGATCTTTTTATCACAAATGGGGAAGTAATAGTTATTATGAATCCTTCAAAATATTCAGAGTTGCCTAACATTCAAAGTAGAATAGCAGTATCAAAATGCATAGGAAGCTTTATTAACTCCACCCCTACTAATATGAAATCTATAAAAATGCATTTATTCAATTCACATCATGTAATTCGTGAATTCTGGATAATCATGAGGTTTTGTCCATATATATATAAACTTCAGTTAGAAGCACTGTAATGTAGGCAATCATAATTCCAGTATTCTGCATAATGAACTAAGGATTATTCAAATGGAAAAATTTGAAAGTGATTCAACATAAAAAATGATTGAAAGAATTTACAATGTTTGTCTTGGGGAAGAAAAGACTAGTTAGACCATAATAGCCATCTTCAAATATTTAAAGGACTTCGCATGGAAGGAGTAGTGAGTGCTAAGGCACAGCTAAGAGCAGTAGTGAAAGTTTGAAGCAAGGATCTGAGACTCAGAATGAACTATCTGATCTAACGAAGATGGGGTTGAAACATAGATTGCTTGAATACGTTTCCTGATGTCTTCATTTACTAGTTGTGTGAGCTTGGAAAGCTACTTTACCTCTCTATGCCTCAAGTATGTATAACCATAAAATGGGGCTGGACTTGCTAGCTAGTGGAGTCTCTGGGAGGCTCAGAGTATTACTGCATGGTGGACAGAACTTTTGCCTAGCATATGATCAGTACACAGTAGGTGTTCCTATCTTTTATTATCATGCAATTTCATTCGACTACCTTAAAAATGAGAAAACGTCATTCTAGAGAATTTAGGGATTGTCCAAAGAACACCCTCCACTTTCTACAACTGTGTCCCGTTATTTTGTATATTAGTGTTATGGCGTGAATTATGTCCCTCAAAAGATACACAAAGTCCTTACTCTCAAGATCTAGGAATGTGTTCTTATCAGAAATAAGGTCTTTGCAGCTGGGCTCAAATTGAGATGAGGCTGGTGATTAGGGTGAGCCCTAACTCAATATGACTGGTGTCTTTATAAGTAGAAGGAAATTTTGACACAGACTCAGGAGGGGTAAATATCACATAAAGACACAGACATAAGGAGAAGAATGGCATGTGACGATGAAGGCAGAGACTGAAGTGCTGCAGCTGTGAGCCAAGGAATGCACAAGAATGACTAGCCAACCACCAAAAGCTAGGAAGAGGAAAGGAAATATTCTCTCCTATGCAGAGGGAGTGTGGCCCTACTGACACCTTGATATTGGACTTTTGGCCTCTAGAACAGCGAGAGAATAAATTTTTGTTGTTTTAAGCCATTCAGATTGGGGTAGATGATAATAGCAACCTTAGAAAACTAACACAGGGATATTTAATAAACACCTGAAAAATGAGAACCTTGTTACTGGAAGGATTTGTATAGAGACTAATACATCCATCAGTCAGGAATGTTATGGGTAAAAGCCCCACGCCAGATGGGAAAATATACTAAATCTATTCAGTGCAATGCTTTTTTGTTGAATGCTCAAAATTAGGGATATAATGATGAAGTCATTGGACTTGCCCATAATTATTTCATAGTTTAGATGATTTCTAAAGTTCTTATAAATCTAAAATGCTTTTATTATTTTATGGTGATTAAAGTTTATTAAATGTGGAAAATGAAACAGCTTGTCCAATTGCAAATACATTTAACAATAAAGCCATACAAAAAAGTGCCCAGTAGAATTAGTTTGCTTATAAAGACAGAATTATTGATCCTAAAATAAAATGCTAGGTTATTAAAAATGAATCTATAAATATGATATAACTTTTCTATATAAGAAGATCCCTTCCAATACAAAATTTCATACATGTTATTTTATAAAGTAACATTTACAATATAGTAAAGATGTTTACAATGCACGGACAGTTTATACCTATGCCAACATATTGTTTTACTGTTCATCCTTGTTTAAATAAAAGATTTGCATTTTCAAACTCTGTTAACTGGAAAATTGTACATATAGTATGGAGAAAAGTTCAGAATTTAAGTTTTAGAAAATTAATCATTGTAAATTAAACATGCTTTAACCCATTTCATGTAAATTATTTTACTTTTCAATTTTTAGCATGAAAATTTCAAAATATACACAAAATTAGATAGAATAATGGAATCAATCCCCATGTACCCATCACCCACCCTCAGCAATTATCAACATTGTGAAATATTTTAAATGGTCACTTTGATTATTCAAGGGCTATGGGCCCAACATCAAAATGATAAAACTAATTTTAATAAATTTGTTGATACTTCAACTTCAGTGTTCCCTTACACAGAACAATGATGGACTCATGGTAGACTCCATATTTTCAAATTAATAATATTGATATATTATAATTCAAGTGAGATTTTTATGTCCTTATATTTTTTATTTATCTATTTATTTTAGAGATATGGCCTCTCGCTCTGTCCCCTAGGCTAGTGTGCAGGGGTGTCATCATAGCTCACTGCAGCCTTGAGCTCCTGGCCTCAAGTGATCTTCCTGATCCTCCTGCTTCAGCCTCCCGAGTAGCTGGGACTACAGGCATGAGACACGACACCCAGCTAATTAAATACTTTTTTTCCTTCAGATATGGGTCTACTATGTTGCCTAGGATTGTCTCGAGCTCCTGAGCTCAAGTGATCCTCCTGCCTCAGCCTCTCAGGTAGCTGAGACTATAGGTGTGCATCATTGCACCTTGTTTATTTTTGCTTTTTGACACTGTTATGTAGAAAGTTAGGACAGACTGTAGAAAAGCTGGCATTGTGATTACATTCAAAGATCACTCACAAATAGAATGCAGTCCTTCATCTTAGCAAAATGAAAGACTGTCTTTTTTAGGCAGGCACTTATTCAAAGTATGTTAAAATGATGCAGAACTTTTTTTTAAGAAAAAACTTTATTTTAGGTTCAGGGGTACATGCGCAGGTTTGTTATATAGGTAAGTTGTAGGTCATGAGGGTTTGGTGTACAGGTTGTTTCATCACCCAGGTAATAAGCATAGTACCCAATAGGTAGTTTTTTGATCCTGTCCCTCCTCCTACTTTCCACTGTAAAGTAAACCCTGGTGCCTGTTTTTCCCTTGTGTTCATATGTACTCAATGTTTAGCTCCCACTTATAAGTGAGAACATGTAACATTTGGTTTTCTCTTCCTGCATTAGTTCGCTTAGGATAATGACCTCCAGCTCCATCCATGTTGCTGCAAAGGGCACAAACTTATTCTTGTTATGTGGCTGCATAGTATTCCATGGTGTATGTGTACCATAGTTCTTTATCCAGTCTACTGTTGCTGGAAATTTAGGTTGATTCCATGTCTTTGCTATTGCAAGTAGTGCTGTGATAAACATACGTGTGCATGGGTCTTTATGGTAGAATGTTTTTTATTTCTCAGATATATACCCAATAATGGGATTACTGGATTGAATGGTAGTTCTGTTTTAAGTTCTTTTAGAGATCTTCAAACTGCTTTCCACAGTGGTTGAGGTAATTTACATTCCCACCACCAACATATGTTCCCTTTTCTCCCGCCAGCATGTTATTTTTTTTTTAACTGTTCAGTAATAGCCATTCTGACTGGTATAAGATGGAATCTCACTGTGGTTTTGATTTGCATTTCTCTAATTATTAGTGATGATGAGCATTTTTTCATATGCTTGTTGGCTGTGTGTATCTCTTCTTTTGAAAATCGTCTATGTCTTTTGCTCACTTTTTAGTAAGGTTTTTTTTTTTTTGCTTGCAAATTTAAGTTCCTTATAGATTCTATATATTAGACCTTTGTCAGATACATAGTTTGGAAAGATTTTCTCTCATTCTGTAGGCTGTCTGTTTACTCGGATGATAGTTTCTTTTGCTGTGCAAAAGCTGTTTAGTTTAATTAGATCCCATTTGTCAATTTTTGTTTTTGTTGCAATTGCTTTTGGCACCTCTGTCATGAACTCTTCACCAGGACCTATGCATAGAATGGTATTTCCTAGGTTATCTTCCAGGGTAGTCATTGGTAATTTGATAGGAATAGCTTGCATCTATAAGTTGCTTTGAGCAGTATGGTCATTTTAATGATATTGATTATTCATATTCATGAGCTTGGAATGATTTTCTATTTGTTCGTGTTTTCTCTGATTTCCTTGAGCAGTGTTTTGTAATTCTTGGAACAAGACAAAGATGCCCACTGTCATCATTCCTATTCAACATAGTACAGGAAGTCCTAGCCAGAGCAATCAGGCAAGAGAAAGAAATAAAAACATCCAAATAGAAGAGACAAAGTCAAACTATCTCTCTTCACAAACAATAAGATTTTATACCACAGTCTCTGCCCAAAAGCTCCTGGATCTGTTAGACAACTTCAACAAAGTTTCAAGATACAAAATCAATGTATAAAAATCAGTAACATTTTATACAGTAACAACATCCAAGCTGACAGCCAAATCAAGAATCCAATCCCATTCAGAATAACTAAACAAATAATTAAAATACTTAGGAATACAGCTAACTAGGGAGGTTAGCTGTATCTCCATAAGCAGAACTTTTAAAAGGGCCATTATTTTAAAAACCCCTCTTCCCTTCAAAACAATTGTTCGTTAACATTTTTTAAAAAAGTATATGAGTTTCTATGTTTAAAAAAATTATATTGAAAATTTTTCTCTATTATCAAAATTATTTTTCAGTCTGCATAGTTTTCCATTGTATGAACCAATCCTTATTTGGGGATTTCCCTGTTGTTGGCTGTTAATTGTCTTTTCAGATTTTATCTGCTATATAGAAAACTGTATTCGTCCATTTTCATACTGCTATAAAGAACTGCTTGAGAGGGGGTAATTTATAAAGGAAACAGGTTTAATTGACTCACAGTTCAGCATGGCTGGGGAGGCCTCAGGAAGCTTACAATCATGGCAGAAGGCAAAGGGGAAGCAAGGCACCTTCTTCACAAGGCATCAGGAAGGAGAAAGAATGCAGAAGGAACTACCAAACACTTATAAAACCATCGGATCTTGTGAGAACTCACTCACTATCATGAGAACAGCATGGGGGACAACACCCCTATGATTCAATTACCTCCACCTGGCCTCTCATTTGACATGTGGGGATTATGGGAATTATGGGGACTAAAATTCAAGGTGAGATTTTGGGTGAGGACAAAGCCAAACCATATCAAACACTGCTATGAAAGTCTTTATATATAGATCTTTCATTGTATTGCTGATTATTTTCTTAAGATACATTCCTGGAGGTGTAATTATAGGATCATGGACTATTATAAGGCTGCTAAAGCATGATGTTAAATTTCTTTTCAGGAGTGTTATAATACTTTCTCCTCTAACTACCACAACTCTTCAATAGTAAGAGGTATTTTTTAAAAATCTAATTTAAAGAGAAAAATCTATACTTTTTAATGTTTTAGCTCACAGTTTTAGAATACTAGTAAGATAGAACATTTTTCATGTAAGTAGAACATTTGTATTTATAATATGTATTTATTTTTTAAGTTTCTAGGCCATTTTTCTCTTGATGTTTTTTACATTATTGATTTATAAACAACATTTAGATAATAAAGACATTTACCCAAAGTGTTATTCTAAAGATATTTTATGAGTTGAGTTTTTATTTTATTTATTTGCAAATCATGAAATCATTGTATTGCCATCAAATTAGCATTCTATGGAATTACCTGTTCATGTGACTCCTCTGTAGTTCCTATAGTGGGTGGACCCTGAAGCTGCCTACTCAATATCTGTCTCACTCACTCACCCTCCAGCCACAGTACCCCTGCCCCAAGTATGACATCTGAGTGATTGAGTGCCACCTCCCACTCCTGGGACAGCCCTGAAGTGTCTAACTCAATCACAGTTGTCTCATCCTCCTTTCCAGAGATTGCTTCAGGAATCTAGATCTGAGCCAATAAGGACATTGATCTGATAGGAAGAGTTGGTTGTGGAAAGAAAAGTCTCAGGTGAATTAATGTGAGCAAGGGAGATGTGAGTGGGAGTTCACTGGAGGCACTTGGAACTGCTTCCTGAGACTTAGGAGTGGCATACACACTTTGGGAGGCCAAGGCGGGAGGACTGCCTGAGGTCAGGAGTTCGCGACCAGCCTGGGCAACACGGTGAAACCCTGTCTCTACTAAAATACAAAAAATTAGCCAGGTGTGGCAGCGTGCGCCTGTAGTCCCAGCGACTTGGCAGGCTGAGGCAGGAGAATTGCTTGAACCCAGGAGGCAGAGGTTGCAGTCAGCTGAAATCACGCCACTGCACTCCAGCTTGGGTGACAGAGTAAGACTCTGTCTCAAGAAAAAAAAAAAAAAAGAGTGGCATACAGGGAGACCATTTCCTTTGCCCTGCATGCTGGACTCTGTGGATGTGAAATCTTCAACAGCAGCAGCTCTTTAACATCCAGTATGAGGATAGAACCAGGAGATAGCAAGGAGCCAGGATGGAGCCTCATGCAGAGTTGTCATCCCCATAGTCCATCTGATAGCTGGACCTCCAGGTACTAATACATTCCTCAGTGTTTAAGCTTTAGTTGGATTTTCTATTACTTACAAAAGAGTCTTCTAAATAATATTAATACTTATTAATATTACCCATTAAATATCATTCATATGTTTACCTAGGTATTCAAGGCCAGTCTTATCTCCTACTATTATACTTCCTGATTTATTCCCTGTATACTAGCCATGTTAGAATACTTACTACACCTTCATATTTTGATTGTCTAAAATGTGGTTCCTCAATTATATGTTAAAAAGATTAATTATTCTTGAAGTTCCCATTCCAATCTTACTTCTTTTATAGAGTGGCCCATGATTACTTTAGCTGGAAGTAGTCATATGCACCTTTAAATTATGATACCATTAATTATGTTTTTTTATTCATTCATTTTCTTTTTTATTCAATGCCTGTTGTTTGTCCCTTGAGGACAATAGTATCCTTTTATTTTTACATCTCATATAATGTTTAGCAACAAGTCACCTATGTATTATTTTTCTACTTGTCAAGGATTTCCATACATTTAAAAAACTTTCTGTGATATGAGTGTAGCTGCTTTCTAGCTTCTGCTCTAGTTCTTAACATTATAATTTTTCAATTAGTTAACTCATTCATTCATTCATTCATTCTTCATTCATTCATTCATTCATTCAATAAATAGTTACCAACAGGCCATGATGTACTAGCTATTTAGCTGTGTGCTAAGTATCCAAAATGAATAAGGCACCATTTCTTCTCTTAAGGAGCTCACAGTGTAATAAGTGAGGCAAATGCGTAAACTGCTAATGTAAGAAACCCTGAAGTCTATGCTATTCCGCCTCACTGTTCAGGGCCGCTAATCTATCATAAATTACCGCTTTAAACCTATTGGTTTTTCTTTCTTTTTCCTCCCAATATATTTATGTC
Source organism: Pan paniscus (assembly GCF_029289425.2). Classification (NCBI taxonomy): domain Eukaryota; kingdom Metazoa; phylum Chordata; class Mammalia; order Primates; family Hominidae; genus Pan; species Pan paniscus. Next base: position 94,605,492 of record NC_073263.2, on the reverse strand, counting down.
GGTAACTATTAAACTTACATCTATAGCCCTGACCTCTCTCCTGAACTCCAGACACAAATAGCCTATTCAACATTTCCAACTGGATGTCCAATAGACACTAATCATTTCCAATTAGAACTCCTGAATCCTCATTCTCCCAACCCCAAACCTGCCTCTTTCTAGTCTTTTGCATCTCAGTAAATAGTAATTTTACTAATTCAGTTGCTAAGGCCAAATATCAAGCAACTTTGACTTCTCTCTTTCTTGTATGTGTTGTATCTAGGAAGCAAATCATGTTGACTTTACTTTCAGAGTATATTATGGTCTTTATCACCACAATGCTCATCCAGTCCTGGACTGAGACTAAAGCACTCCACGTTTCCTGCTTCAACTCCTGATGCCCATGGTCTTTTCTCTACCCAAAGACCAAAGAAGTTCATTAAAAAAAAAAAAAGGTCAAATTACTTTTCAGCTTGAAAAGTTTAACTGCTTTCTATTTCCCTCAAAATATAATCCAAGATTCTTAACTCACTTGAAAGGTCCTAATCTGACCTCATGTTATCATCGGATCTCATTTTCTTACTCTTTGCATGCTACTTCAGCTCCAGAAACTGGCCTCCTTGCTCATCCTTGAACAGAGCAAGTCCAGGCCTTTGCTGGAGCCATCTTCCTGGAACAATTTCCTGAGATCTGTGCAACTTACTTTCTAGCTTTATTCAGATCTCAGCACAAATATCAGCAGATTACATATGTCCATGACCATCCTGTCTAAAACAGCATCTCTCCTCCCTCCTGATCAATATATTCTGCTTTATCCTCCTGAGCAGTTATCATCAATTGAAGGGTATATATAATTTTTAAAATTTTCTGTATTCTCTTATAAAAAATATAAGCTCCGTAAGAATAGAGACTGTTATGGTGAAACCATCCTTATAAACTTTATAAAATTGATCAGGAGGAAGGGAGGGAGAGAAAAGAAAATAAGCCAAGCTTGCAGCCCACTCAGCATTGATCTTTAGGCAGCTGGCTCTCTGACCTGCGTCCTCCGAGCTGTTTGGTCTTCATAGCTGTTTGATTCTATTGCCTCGGAATCATGTAGCCCTGTTAGAAGATTAGAGTTCTCCATAACTGTTTTGCAGATAACAACTTGAACGTTATAAATTATGAAGTTTTCCATTTGAAATATTCTTTCAAGGCCTATGCACCAGTGAAACTACTGACGTCAGCTGGTCTGAAGGATGCCATGAGAATCTGACTCACTAAAGAATGAAGTTTCCACATCCTGATGATTTCATCCCTCTTTCCCCAACCAGCGACCTCAATTTTCCAGCCTTTCGTCCTCTATGATTACCCCAGCCCCTCTGGGAGATGGATTTGAGGGTCTCCTCCCATCTCCTTGGTTGACTCCTGTGATCGTTAAACTCTATCTCTGATGCATCCCTGCTGTCTGAGGGTGTTGGTCTGTTCCTGAGCAGTGGGTGTATGGACCTGTTGGTCCTACGGCAATGACTACTTCTATGAGTCAACTTGGCTTGGCTATAGCAAGCAGTTTTTTAATTAAACATGAGTCTATGTATTACTATGAAGATTTTTTAAAGATCTTGTTAACGTCTATATTTAATTCACTTTAAGTAACAGAGACTATTCTTGATAATCTATGCAGGCCTCATCTAATCCATTGCAAGTTCTTAAGAGCAAAACTGAGGTTTCCCTGAGGAGGAAGAAATTCTACATGTGGACTTCAGCATCAGATTCTCCTCTAGAGTTTCCAGCCTGTCAGCTTATTATAAATAAATTATATTTATATTAATTTATACTTATATAAATTAATACCCTCAAATTACACATGAATATCAATTATATATATTTATATAAATCTCTGTGTGTGTGTCTCTCCATCCTCGTGCTTCTCTGCTGGATCCCTGATACACACACTGTGCTGCTCTTCACTATATGCTATGCCCCAGCATTGACCTGCAGTGACTGTATCAAAGTGGCCCTGTTGCCTTCCAGTTGGAGTTAGCTAGTGGGAAACATTAACAGGAAATTAAGAGATTGGGGCAAGGCCCTATTTATTCACCAGATTTCCTTCCGGCTCGTTACTGCAAGTTGACTGTGAGACTCTGCTGAAGGCTACGTCTCTTGTGAGGCAGCCCTTTTCCTGCATCTACTCCCTGTGAGTTTCAGTAACTTCTCCCGCCCACTGTCCCTTCAAATCTAGAAATATTAACTGCTTTCCACTATTGCTAGCCATACAGCATTATACTATCCTTTGCTGGTTTCCCTAAAACCCACTAGCATCTTTGTAAATAAACCTTTTTATTATGCTCTCCTCTCTTAACTCTGTTTACGTATGCCATGTGCTTCCTGCTGGGGCCATACATAAAATAGGAATTTTGTCTTTCTTTCTTTCTTTTTCTTTCTTTCCTTTTCTTTCCTTCTTTCTTTCCTTTCTTTCTTTCTGTGCTGTCAGCATCTAGCATAGTAGGATCTCTGTAAATATTTGCTGAATTGATAACCAAATGAGCATGTAGACTTCATTTTGCTGACTAGCTCGTAGCTATCTGGTACTACCTCAGAAACAGCCTATGCTTAGTCTTGCATACCCCACCTATAACGTCTCTCCTCCTTTCCTCAAATTGTTTCCCAACCACTGAGATCTAGTTTAACTTTGAACTTATTGAAGAAACACTCCCAGTTATTCTCAGCAGCAGTTATTCTTTTATTTATTTATTTATTTTATTATTATTATTATACTTTAAGTTTTAGGGTACATGGGCACATTGTGCAGGTTAGTTACGTATGTACACATGTGCCATGCTGGTGTGCTGCACCCATTAACTCGTCATTTAGCATTAGGTATAGCTCCTAATGCTATCCCTCCCCCCTCACCCCACCCCACAACAGTCCCCAGAGTGTGACGTTCCCCTTCCTGTGTCCATGTGTTCTCATTGTTCAATTCCCACCTATGAGTGAGAACATGTGGTGTTTGGTTTTTTGTCCTTGCGATAGTTTACTGAGAATGATGATTTCCAATTTCATCCATGTCCCTACAAAGGACATGAACTCATCATTTTTTATGGCTGCATAGTATTCCATGGTGTATATGTGCCACATTTTCGTAATCCAGTCTATCATTGTTGGACATTTGGGTTGGTTCCAAGTCTTTGCTATTGTGAATAGTGCCGCAATAAATATACGTGTGCATGCGTCTTGATAGCAGCATGATTTATAGTCCTTTGGGTATATACCCAGTAATGGGATGGCTGGGTCAAATGGTATTTCTAGTTCTAGATCTCTGAGGAATCGCCACGCTGACTTCCACAATAGTTGAACTAGTTTACAGTCCCACCAACAGTGTGAAAGTGTTCCTATTTCTCCACATCCTCTCCAGCACCTGTTGTTTCCTGACTTTTTAATGATTGCCATTCTAACTGGTGTGAGATGGTATCTCATTGTGGTTTTGATTTGCATTTCTCTGATGGCCAGTGATGGTGAGCATTTTTTCATGTGTTTTTTGGCTGCATAAATGTCTTCTTTTGAGAAGCGTCTGTTCATGTCCTTCGCCCACTTTTTGATGGGGTTGTTTTTTTTTTGTAAATTTGTTTGAGTTCATTGCAGATTCTGGATATTAGCCCTTTGTCAGATGAGTAGGTTGTGAAAATTTTCTCCCATTTGGTAGGTTGCTTGTTCACTCTGATGGTAGTGTCTTTTGCTGTGCAGAAGCTCTTTAGTTTAATTAGATCCCATTTGTCAATTTTGGCTTTTGTTGCCATTGCTTTTGGTGTTTTAGACATGAAGTCCTTGCCCATGCCTATGTCCTGAATGGTATTGCCTAGGTTTTCTTCTAGGGTTTTTATGGTTTTAGGTCTAACATTTAAGTCTTTAATCCATCTTGAATTGATTTTTGTATAAGGTGTAAGGAAAGGACCCAGTTTCAGCTTTCTACATATGGCTAGCCAGTTTTCCCAGCACCATTTATTAAATAGGGAATCCTTTCCCCATTGCTTGTTTTTCTCAGGTTTGTCAAAGATCAGATAGTTGTAGATATGCGGCGTTATTTCTGAGGGCTCTGTTCTGTTCCATTGATCTATATCTCTGTTTTGGTACCAGTACCATGCTGTTTTGGTTACTGTAGCCTTGTAGTATAGTTTGAAGTCACGTAGCGTGATGCCTCCAGCTTTGTTCTTTTGGCTTAGGATTGACTTGGTGATGCGGGCTCTTTTTTGGTTCCATATGAACTTTAAAGTAGTTTTTTCCAATTCTGTGAAGAAAGTCATTGGTAGCTTGATGGGGATGGCATTGAATCTATAAATTACCTTGGGCAGTATGGCCATTTTCACGATATTTATTCTTCCTACCTATGAGTATGGAATGTTCTTCCATTTGTTTGTATCCTCTTTTATTTCATTGAGCAGTGGTTTGTAGTTCTCCTTGAAGAGGTCCTTCACATCCCTTGTAAGTTGGATTCCTAGGTATTTTATTCTCTTTGAAGCAATTGTGAATGGGAGTTCACTCATGATTTGGCTCTCTGTTTGTCTGTTATTAGTGTATAAGAATGCTTGTGATTTTTGCACATTGATTTTGTATCCTGAGACTTTGCTGAAGTTGCTTATCAGCTTAAGGAGATTTTGGGCTGATACAATGGGGTTTTCTAGATATACAATCATGTCGTCTGCAAACAGGGACAATTTGATTTCCTGTTTTCCTAATTGAATACCCTTTATTTCCTTCTCCTGCCTAATTGCCCTGGCCAGAACTTCCAACACTATGTTGAATAGGAGTGGTGAGAGAGGGCATCCCTGTCTTGTGCCAGTTTTCAAAGGGAATGCTTCCAGTTTTTGCCCTTTCAGTATGATATTGGCTGTGGGTCTGTCTTAGATAGCTCTTATTATTTTGAGATACGTCTCATCAATACCTAATTTATTGAGAGTTTTTAGCATGAAGTGTTGTTGGATTTTGTCAAAGGCCTTTTCTGCATCTATTGAGATAATCATGTGGTTTCTGTCTTTGGTTCTGTTTATATGCTGGATTACATTCATTGATTTGTGTATATTGAACCAGCCTTGCATCCCAGGGATGAAGCCCACTTGATCATGATGGATAAGCTTTTTGATGTGCTTCTCAGCAGCAGTTATTCTTCCATCTCTTCTGATTTCTCATCGAAAGCAAAGTCAGCCCATAAAACAGAATTTAGTGCTTAATCATGCCTAGTCTTGCACTATTAGTTTTTGTTTGCAGGGACTTGTTCTATCCTCCCTAAATGACTGTAAGTTCATTGAGGGCAATAACCAGTTCTCATTCATGTATTTTATAAAACTTGAATAACGCTGATTGTTCTTTCAAAATGGATTAGAGTAACATACATAGATGTCATTTCTAAGTGTTGAAATTTTCCCCGATCATTTATCAAAGTAATTTATTCTTTTCTTTTGTAATGAGAATTTAAAAATCTTCTATCTCTTGAATATACATTTTTCTAATTTATATTCAAGAACTAAATTTTATATTAGAATCTAATACTGCATTAAACATTTTTATTAAGGCCAACTGAAGTCTTACCTGTAGTTACACATCTTTCTGTAGTAATCAAAAAAAAAAAAAAAACAAAGAGGAATGAATAGAGTGAATTGATGGCATTGACTAACAGCAAAGATAAATTGCACTGTCTCTCCTTTACTATGCGAACTATTATTTTATGAACATAAGAGACTACATGGCCTGAAGCTTAAAGGGCTGTAATCTAGATTTCTGATTTGAGCTGAGCCACTAAATTTTGATGTGATCCTCAAAAAGTCATTTAATCTTTTCTGTGTTTCCATTAATTTAGCAAGAGAGCATAAATATCTCTCAAAGCAAGAATCTGTTATACAAAGAAAAAAAACCTACTATGAGTTAACAAATCTATTTCATTAATCTTTTAATAAAATTAAAGCCTTTAATAGCTAACAATTATAGCATTAAAATGGTGTTGTCAGAATTTAACAGATAAACAAAATAGGCATTCTTAAATGTAAGCTCACATTCACACTGAGTAAATAAGGCTAGGAAAAAAAATGCCCTTCTTGTTCATAGTCTAATTTTTTCCACTGTGAATAATAAAATCCCTTCTCCCTCAAAATCATCAGAAGGACTAAGTGCTACAGGCTGATTTGTTCTTTGCAACATGCTTTGAAGGAGAGCAAATGTGCTTTGTCAATTAGCTAGTTACTGCCTCTTTCCTTTTAAAAAGACCATCTTGGTCTGATTAGAAAACTAGAGAAAAGAAACTTTAATGGCAAGATGAGGACATTAACACCAATGTTGTAGAGAACCAAATGGAAAGCATTAGAATGCATTATTAATTGCTCAATCTGGAAAAAATATGGTAATTACTATGAGACTAGCAGAAAAAACAGACCGAATTGTCTACTGTGTCTCCTCAAGTTCTGTGATCTTATCTAACTCTCTCAGAGTAATAAAAATGTGAATGATACTTTCCGAGAAACTTGGAGGCATCCATATCTATGATGCTTGAATCACCAAGGCTTTCAGAAAACAGCACACAAATTCTCGACCTTGGCCACATAGCGTACAAACTTCACACACCTGGCCTCATCCCTTATAATTTAATGCACAATTAAGTCGAACCTAGTGAAAATCTAAATTATGCATTTGAATACTGATATAGCTGTTTGAAAGTACACTCAAATCAGTTTTATTTCTACCTGACAGTCTAACTTGATACCAATATTTCCACACCCATCCTATTTCTTTTTCCCTGTTTGTCAATATAAGAATTTTAAAACTATCAGAAAAAGACTGTATATTTCTGAACTCTGCATTTCTATCTCAAGGGCTTGAAATGTCTTTCTGAAGATCTTACATCATTATCCTATTAGATGTCATTTAACTAAATGGGTGGACCACTAACATGTTTTGCAACATTTCCACGTGCAAAATATTTAAGATGTCCAAAGAAGACATTATCAAGCACTAAACTTCAAATGCAAATTTCTCCTTGTAGTTTCTTCCACACAAAGCAATATTTTTCAGTAGTATGTTAGCACATTTTTCTATATGAAGACGAAAAGCTAAATTGTTGGAAACTAACTGATGTTGGGAAAAACAGGGAAACAGGGAGTGCATCTTACTGGGATAAGAGAAAACATTATTTAAATTTTGGTAAAAGAGATCACCAAATTCACTTTATTTCTAGAGCTATCCAAAATAACAATATCTACAGTTTGAGAGAGAGGTTGACTTTGGAATGAAAGGTAAGAAAAGAGAAGAGGAAGAAAACAAATAGATAAGTCCCATAATCTTGGCAGGTCCACAGAGTGATATGGAAAATTCTCCTGAGCTGTAGGGCTTTTAGGCTGACAGCCCTGATATGTCATCCTTCCTGAGTATACACATCCTAATTGGAAATGTGGCATTTTATGCATACGCACGCATGCAGTCAGCATAAAAGGGCAATCCATGTCTTAGAAAAGATTCATCTTACAGAGATAATATGTGTAGGGATGAAGTTGAGAAAATCACACCACAAATCACCTTTTTGTAGTTCTATGAGAAAGAAAACTTTCTAATATTATCTACTGAGACTGAAGAATTTTTGTCCCCTTCCCCATTATTTACCTTTAATACCCATCACTTTATTAGATGAACAAATATACTTTTGAGAAATATATAAAATTAGTTTTATTCTAAAATGGTTCTTGTCCACTGACATATTGTGTTATGTCTTTTCAGTACAGCATGTTTTACTTCCCATTCCTTTTCCATATTGTTTTTGCACAAAGAAAGCTGCAATGTGCTGTGAAAGAACAAAATTAACACCCTATCCCGGTGACTTTGTTCACTGTCCAGAATGGCATCTTTGCTTCCATCTATGAAAGGGGTGGCTTTGGCATCAGACAAGCTGCTGGGAAAAACTGCAGAGTAGGTGACGGTGTTAGGCTGTTTTTGTGTTACTATAAAGAAATACCTGAGACTGGGTAATGTAAGAAGAAAAGAGGTTTAATTGGCTCATGGTTCTGCAGGCTGTACAAACAAGGCACCAACATCTGCTTGCCTTCTGGTAAGGGCTTCAGGAAGCTTACAACCATGGCAGAAGGTGAAAGGGAACAAGTGAGTCACATAGTAAGAGCGAGAGCGAGAGAAAGGGGTTGAGGGGAGGTCCCAGACTTTTGAACAATTAGATTTCATGTAAACTAACTGGCAAGAACTGTCTTATCACCAAGGGAATGGTTCAAAGCCATTCCTGAGGGATCCACCCCCGTGATCCAATCACCTCCTGCCAGGTCCTACCTCTAACATTAGGAATCACATTTCAGCATGAGAGCTGGAGGGGACACATATCAAAACTTTATCAGTAACCAATGGGCTGGATGGTGAAGTCCTGACATTTTACCAGAATCTTCTTGTACAAATGTAGTTACGGCCAAAACCTTTAGTAGGTTTTCTTTTATCCAAGCTACATTGCCCCAAATAGATGGCCAATTATGGTAGGAGGAATAGGGCTTTTGGTTGTAATGTATGCCTGTTCCAATGGTCTTTCCCTTAACACCAATGCTGCCACCAGTAATTCACTTTAAATAATTTGAGAATCATCCCATTGTGTAAGACTTAGTTTCAATTGAATTGAAGATGTGTCCTTTAAGTAGAATACTTTTAAGAAATGTGATTTTAGTATTATGTTCTGGGCTCTGGTCATGAGTGCTGCTTTATGAGAAAAGATAAGGTGGAAGTTTAAAAACAAAACAATTACTCTAAAAGCAAAATTATGAACCATCTGGAGAAAGTTTAGTAATATAGGAAAACAATGATTCAAATTACACTGAAAAAATATGTTTCAGGCAAATTAGCATTTTTGCTTTTGTCTGAATATCTGGATACTTGTCATACTCTAGCCAGAATTAATCACTAAAAACACAGTCAGCTTGTATTTTCATGATTACTTTCACTATAATAGTTGCTCGTCAAATGTCAAAATCAATCTGGCTTATTTGCTGACTTTCTACTTTTATGTACCACTCTTCTTTTGTTATATTAATTTTTAGACATGCTCATTTAGATCTGCAAATTCATTCCAATGTTACACTCCTGAGATTATTTTCTCTGAGCCTTGTAAAAGGTCTTCTTTCTGCTAATTCAATCTCCCAAAAGCATTTTCACAATCAACAAATATGAATCATGCTATAACATTTTGCTAAATCTAATAATCTACATTTTCTCAGTCTTGGATATCACTCACCTGCAATTACCCCACTGAAATGGACTTTTGTAATTTTTACAGAACAAGATAACCAGATTATGTTAATTAAAGTTGGAAGGCAGGGGCCATGTGTTGCGAGCTACAGAACTTGGCTATCTAGAAGATAATATGTTAGGGGTTGATTATACTGAGGCTTCCTTGAAACCTTTATAAAATGTGGAAATACTATTTATCCACCCTGTGAATTTTGTGATAAAGTTGAAAAAGTCCTGACCTCAGAATACTTACATGTAGACTTCTCTCCTCGTGTTTTTTTTTTACTTATGTCTATTTTCCTCAGTTATTAAGGTACCATAACTTATTTTATTGAGTAGATTAGGTCTTAGAAGCCAATAAATGTAATTTTTCTATGTGAAATAATTATCCTCACTAATCTTCATTTATTTAAAAAGTCTCTCTTTTCTAGGATATTTTGTTCATAAAATATAGAGAAATTCATTTTGTAGACCTAAATATTTCATAGTTACATATTTAATGAGAAAAAATCCTTCAATATATTTTCCTCACAAATAAAGGTAATGCTACAATAAATCGCAAAATACCAAAAAGAAAAGCAACTTGGATTTTGATTTGGAATTATATTTTACATTTTTGAAGGGTGAACACTGACAACTTAAACAAAACATTATCCTTCACTGCTTGAATTCTGCTTCCTAGGATTTTGTTGAGGCTGATGGCTTTTTGTGTTGACAAGCTTGATCTGGGCTTTGTATTGAGAAGCTTGATCTATAAAGAAATGCAGAAACATAACAATTCGAAGATAACAATTCAAAATATTCCAGTAAAGAATAAATTTGTCAGTGCTTTTGCTAGAAACAAACAACAAACGAAGGTCGTGTGTATTTTTAGAAATACAGTTTGCATGTATTCAACATTCACATTTTCTATACAATACGTGCTATGTAGGCACTGGGCATAAAAATATTAACAAAAATCGGCTTCTGTCCTTATGGAGTTCAGACTTTCACTGTGTGTACTTGAAAGGGCAGGTCCTTTGCATTATTCTCACCTGAAGCACTTGGTAAAAATGCATTCTGTATTTGAATCTCTGACAATAAAGCCCTGAAATATGATGCATCATTGATATGTTGTAACAAACTCCTTTGGCAATTCTTTAGTGCTGCAGATTAAAGAAATATTGAAGAGATCTGGAATACTGCTGAGGCTGGAGTTAAAAGTGCAGTCCACAGGCCGGGTGCAGTGGTTCACGCCTGTAATCCCAGCACTTTGGGAGGCCGAGGCGAGTGGATCATGAGGTCAGGAGTTCAAGACCAGCCTGACAAACATGGCGAAACCCCGTTTCTACTAAAAATACAAAAAATAGCCTGGCACAGTGTCACGCGCCTGTAGTCCCAGCTACTCTGGAGGCTGAGGCAGGAGAATCACTTGAACCCAGGAGGCAGAGGTTGCAGTGAGCCGAGATTGCACCACTGCACTCCAGCCTGGGCGACAGAGTGAGACTTCATCTCAAAAAAAAAAAAAAAAAAAAAAAATGTGCAGCCCACAATTCCAACTGACCAGGATAATGTTGGGAGTATCACTCTGCCTTTCTTAGCATCAATTTTCTACTCCATAAAATGAGGGTGAAGGAGCTTGACAGAGATAATATCTAAGGTCCCTTGCCACTGAGGCCTCTCTCAACTAAGGGATGTTGTTTCATTATGGCACTCAATGCTGGGCACAATAATACCCGGTTTCCCCTTTTTCTGCATTTTATCTTCCTGTTATTACCTCTGGGAAGGGATGACACATCAAAAATACAAAGAGAATTAAAAGAATCAAATACCTAATATCTGAGCTTCAAAAGTCAACATCCAGGCAGGAAACACTATATTTAAAAGAATATTAAATGAATCAGAACCACTATTTTCTTGAACTCCCTAAATCAAATGAACATTTCATGGGCTCATAGGATAGAGACCAACTTACTCAGATTAAACCACAGTACCAGGGTCAAATGAGATGCATTTGGTTACAGAAAAATGATATTAAGTTTTATATATCTTGCATTTGTATCCTGGGATTCAGGACCCATTGTACATTACAAACATACTTTCTTGCGATGTCCTACTCATCCTTCCAGACCCAGGTTAAGAGTTCACATTCTTGTGAAGTCTTCTAGTTCTCCTCTAACAAAACACAGATATTTTCCATCTCTATTCCCACTGCAACTTGTATCTATTTCTGTTATACTATGTAGTTAATTTTCTGACAGTTGTAGCTTGGGTGTCTGACTTGCTGTGAGTCTCCAAGATCCTCCATCAGGATCTTGAATCTGACTTTTGTTCCCATTCAGTGCCATGGATGACCACATCATAACTGCTCAGCAAACATGCCTGGGATTTATTGCCTTTGAGTTTGTAAAGTGTTTTGTCATATTGGAGAGATAAAGTGAATATTTGTAAAATGAAAACAAGGGCAAAATGACAAGAGATGGGAAGCGGACAAGGCTAATGAAGCTATGGCCATAAAAATCACTTAGCTTCCTGGCAGCCAGGGTGAAAACACAATGGTGCTGAGTTAAATAACTATCATTTGATATAGAATGCTAAATTACTAGAAATGGCCAACATGTCCTAGTTCTGAACTCAGAAGAATTTCTCATGTGGCAGAATAGAAGTTCATAATAAACTCTCTTGATATATTAACAACAAATGAAGCAATGTCTAAGGTAACATTATTTCACACACTTCTCCAGATACAAGGCGAAGTACATTTTTAAAAAAAATAAATAGAGATGAGGTCTCACTATATTGCCCAGGCTGCTCTTGAACTCATGGCCTCAAGCGATCCTCTCGCCTTGGTCTCCCAAAGTGCTGGGATTACCAGGTAAAATATTAAATTGTAGTTCTGAGAACACATTGCTATACTGGAAGAGTTAATGTAATATAGCACATGCGTCTCTTTTTCTTATGATCAGAATGAAAAAAGGTGAAAGTTAGAGAATCTCAGGAAATAAATGACTAGCCTGTTCTGATCCTTCTGGAGAAGCAATTGTCTCCATGGGTTTTCTGATGGGGATCTGTCAGGTGTAGATGGTTCTCTCTTGTTGATTGAAAGGCAACTGACTTGCTTTAGAATTTAGGCATTTAGGCAGCGAGGCTGACACCTGATAAAATAATTAGAGCTGAACAAGTGTTTCTTATCCCTGGAGGTCTGCTATAGTTAATACCTTCAGGCACGGCCAAGACTTTTCTAAAAGAGGCCTTTTAGAAAGGCACACAGGCTTTAACACAAAGTAAAATAAATCCTAGTGTTTCCTATCATTAAGAATGGATAAGATAAATTTAGCTGAGGGGACCGGGGTATCACAGGTTACCAGAAGGCTGTCATTAGCAATACTGTGACCTTGGTAGAATGTTTCATTCTTCACAATTGCACCACCTATGAGTCTATGAATCAGCCTTCTCAATGATAAACTTAGTATGCAGTAAATTTGTATATGTTCACATTATTACATAAAAATTCATGTCGTTGTTTGTTCATAAGCAATTTCTTTTCCATCAAATCTATATCTCATTTCTCCAATCACAAGATTTTATTCCAAATATTTGGCCCATTAAAATGACACAACATTCATAGGCTTATTGGGTCAGAGAATAATGAGAATGTTTTTATTCTTTCATTTAGTCACTAAGGAAGAAGTTAAATAGGTTTAACTACAAAAAAGATCCTGACCACAGACATTTAGGCAAACAAAAAGACAGAGAAAATATTTTCAATATCATTCTTAAAAACTTCCCAATTTTTAATATTTAGTGGGCAAGCAAAAATAAAAATGTATTTACTGGGAATGAGGATTTAAAGAAAGATTTTTCATGAAAATACAGAAAATCTTTTATTAAAATAGAACAAGTTGGTGGGGCACGGTGGCTCATGCCTGTAATCCTAGCACTTTGGGAGGCCAAGGCGGGCAGATCACTTGAGGTCAGGAGTTCAAGACCAGCTTGGCCAACATGGCAAAACCCCATCTCTACTAAAAATACAAAAAATTAGCCAGGTATAGTGGCAGGCATCTGTAATCCCAGCTACTCGGGAGGCTGAGGCAGGAGAACTGCTTGAACCCAGGAGGCAGAGGTTGCAGTGAGCCGAGATCGTGCCATTGCACTCCGCCTGGGTGACAGAGCGAGACTCCATCTCAAAAAAAAAAAAATAGTACAAGTGGCATTTAGTGACTTCTACCAGCTAATTCCTACAACTAGTTCTTATTTTATTCCTCAAGCTTATATCTGCCCTAATTTTAGAATTTTTGCCCTTTTAAATATATTTTATTTTTGGAGCAGTGTTAGGTTCATAGCAAAATGGAGCAGAAAGTATAGAGGGTTCCTGTATACTCCCAGAACCCCTCCACGTGCAGGCCCAGCCTCCCTCACTATCAACATCCTGCCCCTCAGTGGTACGTTTGTTGCAAACAGTGAACCTACACTGACAATCATTATCACCCCAAGTCCATCATTATCACCCCAAGTCCATAATTTACACCCCTGTGTTCACTCCTAGTGTGCCAGGCCAATTCTCCCTGACAATCACACAGACAGGCCTGTATGACAGTCACACAGGCCTGCGTAGCACTTCAGTTACACAGACAAATTTCCACAGCACTGCCTTAACATTGAGCAAATAGTTAAACCTAGGAAATCAGTGCCCAGACATCAAAGCTAGAAATAAAATATTTAGTCAGTAGGAGCCTTGAATGGACTTCTCCCTAAACAAGAGCAAGCCAAAATAATAGACAGTCTTATATTCGTAGTGCCAGGAAACCCTTCTCGGGTTGACAAAAATCTGAGATGAGTCAAGGTAACAGAGGCAGCTGTTTGAATAGATTCATTGTAGAGTCTAAGGCAGCTCTCTGGACCAAGCTGTAAAGAAGATGAATTAGAAATAATCACTCCGGTACCACAGTAGACAGGCCTTGAAGGTACTGGGGCCTTCACAGCTTAATCGGACTTAGCAACCATTTTTTGGCCTCTGACCTTCTAGTTAAAACAAAATTAGTTACCTATAGACAGGTGAATGCTATACTGCAGGTAGGCACATAACCCCAACCTATGTAAGCACTAAGAAAACTGTAACACTTTGAGTTGGTCTGGTGGAATTATTTATCTCCGGCCTTCTCCCTGTATCCGGTTACAGCAATAAATTCTCTTCTTTCCTAGTTTGTCTGCTTCTCATTATTGGGCCTGGAGAAAAACGAGGCTGGACCTGGCTTGGTTCTCGGAATACTAGTGTTGTATATTTTATCGACTTTGAAAATGTCTAATGACATATATCCACCAATGAGTATCACATAGAATAGTTTCAATGTACTAAAAACTTTATGTTCTATTTAATCATCCCTCCCTCCCTCTACCCCTGGCAACAACTGACCTTTTTACTGTCCTCATAGTGGTTTTTTTTTTCCCTAGAATGCCACATAGTTGGAATCATACCTTTTCCAATCAGCTTCTTTCACTCAGTAATATGGATTTCTGTTTCCTCCATGCCTATTCATGGCTTGATAACTCATTTCTTTTCCACACTGAATAATATTCCATTGTCTGGATGTACCACAGTTTACTGATCCACTCACCTACCAAAGGATATCTTGGTTGCTGCCCTGTTTTGACAATGATGAATAAAGCTGCTAGAAACATCATTGTGCAGGTTTTTGTGTGGACAGAATTTTTCAGCTCACTTGGGTGCATACTGAAGAGCAGGATTCCTGTGTCATATGGTAAGAGTAAGTTTAGTTTTGTGAGAAACTGCTAAACTGTGTTCCAAAGTGTCTGTACCATTTTGCATTTCTACCAGCAACAAATGAGAATTTTTATGGCTCCACATCCTCCCCAGCATTGGTGTTGGCAATGTTTTGGATGTTGGCCACGCTAACAGGCATGTAGTGGTATACTATCCCATTGTCGTTTGCGTTTCCCTAATGATGCATGGTGTGGAGCATCCTTTCAGATGCTTATTTGCCTTCTGTATATTTTCTTTGGTGATATATATGTTCAGGCCTTTTGCTCATTTAAAAAATCAGGTTGTTTTTTTTTTATTGTTGACTAAGATTTCTTTGTATATTCTGGAGAACAGTCCTTTATCAGACATGTCTTGTGCAAATATGTTCCCCTAGTCTGTGGCTTTTCTTCTTCTTCGACTGACAGTGTCTTTCACAGAGCAGAAGTTTTTAATTTGAATGAAGTCCAGCTTTTTTTTTTTTTTTTTACAGGTTGTACAATTGGCGTTTTATCTAAAACATCATGCCATAAATGAGGCCATCCAGCTTTTTGCTCATTATCTTCTAGTTTTGTGTTTTACCTTTAAATCTATAACCCATTTTGAGTTCATTTTTGTCAAGGGTGTAAGGTCTGTTTCTAGATCCATTTTTTTCATATGGATGTCCAATTGGTCCATCATCACTTGTTGAAAGATTTTTCTTCACCGTGTTGCCTTTGCCCCTTTGTCAAATATCAGTTACCTATATATTATGTGGTTCTATCTCTTAGCTGTCTATTATGTTCCATGGATCTATTTTTCTTTACTTTTGCCAGTACCACTCTGTCTTTATTACCATGGTAGAATATTTTTAAATGAAAGGAAAAAAGTTATGGGGACACAATAAAACAAAAGCCACTTCTGAGGTAGAAATTTTTCCAAGTGTTTGCAAATATTAATATGTAGTTGAAGTTATAGATGTGTGTATAAATAACCTGCTTCGTTTTATGTTTTTTTGTTTGTTTGTTTTTGAGACAGGATCTCACTTTGTCATACAAGCTGGAGTGCAGTGGCATGATCTCAGCTCACTGCAAACTCCATCTCCTGGGTTCAAATGATTCTCCTGCCTCAGCCTCCCAAGTAACGGGGATCACAGGTGTCCACCACCACACCTGGCTAATTTTTGTATTTTTAGTAGAGACAGGTTTCTCCATGTTGGCCAGGCTGGTCTCAAACTACTGGCCTCAAGTGATCCACCCCTCTTGGCCTCCCAAAGTGTTGGGATTACTGGCTTGAGCCACTGGGCCCAGACTAGATTTTTTTTTTTTAACATAAAGAGCAAGAAATTATACACTTCCTCTCTGTCCCACTCACGATCCTAATTCTCTCCTCTATCATACCAAAATTCCATAAAAGACATATGTCTATACTGTTGACTTCCAATTCAGCTATTCCATTCTTTCTTGCTTTTGCAACAGTTTATTTTGAAAAATGACAAAATAAAAAAGCTGGAAAAATTATACAATTAATAAATATATAGCCTTCACTCAGGATCATCAACTCTTAATATTTGGCTACATTTCCTTTCTCTCTCTCCTTCACACTTATTCTCTCTCTCCATTTTGCTACCTACTTCAAGGCTGGGGTAGAAAGTATGATCAAATTTCTTGTGAGGATGGAAATCTGGGTGATAAATGAACCACATACCATTTTCAAAGTAAAACTTGGTTGTGGGGCATCAAGACCTTAGAGTTTTGGGCTGCAGGTATAACCATTGGCAAAAGAATTGTTTAGGGATTTCTACTAAGGAAGATAAGAAAGAGTTTTTCAGAGTTTTGACAGCCCCATTGTAGCTCGGCATGATCCTATGTGCCTAAAGGGGAAAGGAACCAGAATTTAAACTGCAGCCCAGATGAGTGTAGATACGTGGCTTCCCATGTTTCTGAGAGTTGTACCAATATTTTTTCTTTTCTTTTTTTTCTTCTTTTTTTTTTTTTTTTAGACAGAGTTGCTCTTGTTACGCAGGCTGGAGTGCAATGGCTCACTGCAACCTCCGATCTTGGTTCACTGCAACCTCCGCCTCCCGGGTTCAAGCGATTCTCCTGCCTCAGCCTCCCGAGTAGCTGGGATTACAGGCAAACACCACCACGCCGGTCTAATTTTTTGTATTTTTAGTAGAGACGGGGTTTCACCATGTTGGCCAGGCTGGTCTCAAACCCCTGACCTCAGGTGATCCACCCGCCTCGGCCTCCCAAAGTGTTGGAATTACAGATGTGAGCCACCATGCCCATCCGCGTTGTGCCAATACATATATTTTTTGAGATGGAGTCTCACTCTGTCACCTAGGCTGGAGGGCAGTGGCACAATCTCGGCTCACTGCAAGCTCCGCCTCCTGGGTTCACGCCATTCTCCTGCCTCAGCCTCCGGAGTAGCTGGGACTATAGGCACCCGCCACCACGCCCGGCTAATATTTTTGTACTTTTAGTAGAGACGGGGTTTCACCGGGTTAGCCAGGATGGTCACAATCTCCTGACCTCGTGATCTGCCCACCTCAGCCTCCCAAAGTGCTGGGATTACAGGCGTGAGCCACCGCGCCAGGCCTGAGTTGTGTCAATATTTCTTTTTTTGGGGGAGGCGGGCAGGGGATGGTGGCGGGAGACGGAGTCTCACTCTGTCACCCAGGCTGGAGTGCAGTGGCACGATCTCAGCTCACTGCAACTTCCGCCTCCTGGATTCAAGCGATTCTCCTGCCTCAGCCTCCTGAGTAGCTGGGACTACAGGCGTGCACCACCACACCAGGCTAATATTTTGTATTTTAGTAGAGGCAGGGTTTCACCGTGTTGCCCAGGCTTGTCTTGAATTCCTGAGCTCAGGTAATCCGCCTGCCTTGGCCTCCCAAAGTGCTAGGATTACAGGCGTGAGCCACCGCGCTGGCCAAGTTGTGCCAATATTTCTAAGAGAACGGGTGATCAAAGAATCCAATCGATCAAGATAAGGAAGGAGGAGATAATCACCTGGGATTACAACACAAAGATAAAAAAAATGGTGTGCCTCCAAGAAATCACAAGGAACACCCAGGACTGATTGAGATTCAAGAGAATGGGGCCCCCAAAAGAAATTAATTTTTATATACAGGAAAATAAATTTATATTTGTTGATCACAGGACCTTATGGACTAAGATTTTTATCAGATACTTTTATCTCAATTAAAGTATCAGTTTATTAAGGAAAGTAGATACAAGTTTTAAACATTGATAGTAAGCATCCCAATAATAAAGGAACTTTTGAAAGAATTCATGTCTCAACATCTCAGCATTCTGTTCTGATTTATGTTTTTCAGATTGTTTCCAGTTCTTGAAGACATACACATATAATTTGACACAGATGTAAACAACGTGCAGATGCTGCATTGAAATCTGAATTTTATCTTAGCTTTATATTGTAAACATTCTACATAATACACCGTTTTTAGATTTATATTTTAATCATTGTATACCAGTCTGTCACATATCAAAATCGACTTAATCACATTTTCCAATTTTTGGATGTTTAGGATTTTTTCTTATAATAAAGAATTCGCAAAGTACATTTAGGGCTCTAAAATATTCATATGGCTTATCCTTTAGGAATTATCTTCAGCTTAAATTCCCAGAAAAGAACATTCTCCTGATGTTGATTGACTAATGTCAATTTCTACCAGCAACAAATGAGAATTTTTATGGCTCCACATCCTCCCCAGCATTGGTGTTGTCAATGTTTTGGATGTTGGCCACGCTAACAGGCATGTAGTGATATCCTATCCCATTGTCGTTTGCATTTCCCTAATGATGCATGATGGGGAGCATCTTTTCAGATGCTTATTTGCCTTCTGTATATTTTCTTTGGTGATATATATGTTCAGGCCTTTTGCTCATTTAAAAAATCAGGTTTTTTTTTTAATTGTTGACTTCTAAGATTTCTTTGTATATTCTGGAGAACAGTCCTTTATCATACATGTCTTGTGCAAATATGTTCCCCAAGTCTGTGGCTTTTCTTCTTATTCTACTGACAGTGTCAGTAGTAGTAGAATTTTTGTCATTGATATTGTTAGGTTAGTTATGTTTGCACTGAAAAATGTCAATAGTAAGTATTATTGTTTTAAATGTTTCCATGTTAAGTGAAAATCTTTAAACTTTGAGGAAGCTTAAAATCATGCTACACAAAGACACCAGTATTGGTCACAACAGAATAAAAAGAAGGGTGTAGATGAGAAAGCAATGGGTGAACAACATTTTAAGATAAGGAAAAAGATTAAGGCAAGACAAAATAGAATGAATTCAAATGTACATATTTGTTTTTCTGCATGACAGGATAAGAATACCTCCTGCAGGTCACAGTGAAGATTTTTGTTGCCTTTTAAAAACAAGTGTTTGCCAAAGACTTCAAGGAATATGGGATTATGTAAAGTGACCAAACTTTTGACTTATTGGCATTCCTGAGAGAGAAGTAAAATAAACAACTATTTGAGAGAATAATTATTTGAGGGAATAATTTAGATAAATCTCCCTAATCTTGCTAGAGAGGCCCAAAAATAATGCTAAAGAAAAAAATCTTAAAGACAGCTGGAGAAAAAGGTCAAATCACGTATAAAGGAAAACCAAGCAGACTAACAGCAGACTTTTCGCAGAAGTCCTACAAGTCAGAAGAGATTGGTGGCCTACTTTTTGCCCCTTTAAAGAAAAAACATGCCAAAATTTTAGAATGTTATACCCTGCCAAAGTAAGCTTCATAAATGAAGGAGAAATAATCTTTCCCAGACAAGGAAATACTGAGAGAATTTGTCACCACTAGACTGAACCTATAAGAAATGATCAAAGGAGTTCTAAATATGGAAACGAAAGGACAATTTTTACCATCAGAAAAGCATACATATGATGGCCAGGTGTGGTGGCTCATGCCTGTAATCCCAGCACTTTGGGAGGCTGAAGGGCAGGTGGATCATTTGAGGTCAGGAGTTTGAGACCAGTCTGGCCAACATGGTGAATCCCCATCTCTACTAAAAATACGAAGGTCAGAGATGCTATAAAGCAATGAAAAACTCCAAACACAATCAAAACTACAGAACAACTAGCTAATAACACTACGACAGTAACAGAACCTCATATATCAATATTAACCTTGAATATAAAGGGCCTAAATGCCCTGTTTAAAAGATAAAGTGGCAAATCAGATTAAAAAGACCAGACCAAACCATCTGCTATCTACAAGAGATGCATGTACTGGCTAAAGATACATGGAGACTCAAAGAAAAAGGATAGAAAAAGACGTATGATGCAAATAAAAAACAAAAGTGAGCAGGAGTAGCCATTCACATATCAGATAAAACAGACTTCAAACTAACAACAGTACAAGGACAAAGAAAAGCATTACATAATGATAAAGGTTCAATACAACAAGATTTAGCTATCTTAAATATATATGCACCAAACACCAGAGCACCTAGATCCATAAAACAAATACTATTAGACCTAAGAAAACAGATTGATAGCAATCCAGTAATAGTGGGGTGCAATCAATATTTGGGTGATGGGTATACTAGAAGCCCAATCCCCAGCATGATGTATGTAATACCCATGTAACAAATAAATACATGTACCCCACTGAATTTAAAATACAATTAAAAAAAATAAAAACAAGTGTTTGTATCTTACCTCAAAAGTCATTTGGCTCTTGCATCTGTAGAAACAAGGAAAATCCAGTCAGTTGTTTTTTTCCTTATTTCTAGGAAGAAAGATTTATCCTGTATAGTATTTCTCAAGAAAAATTACCTAATAAACAGACAAGAAATGACAATACTGTCTCCAAAATTCCTCACTCTGAAATTAACTAATGATGCCCAAAGATTAGAAATAGACACTGTACATACGTTATGTATACATATTTATACATATTTTACACACAAAAAAGTGCAAATTTAAAAATTTCCCAATCTTGCATGTTAGTTGATTCATACAGATTTTTCAATATTTTTTCTTTAAGTGACATTAGTCCATTACCATATTAGAACATTTTAAAAAATAATCATACTATCTCCTTGAAGATCTGTAACCATGAAAATTATGGACCTTATCAGTTTAAATGGTTCTTTAATGAATTAGCGATTCAAAAGAAGATTGCCTAGGAAGAAATGAATACCGTGTTGATCATTATTTGATTTTCAGTTATAAACTAGAAAGGGATACTTTTAATGATGCGGATGCTTCCAAATATTTCTGTGTGATAAATTGTTTGCAATTTCCTCAGCATTTCAAAAGTGAGTGTCTTCAGATTAGAGTTTCTAAATAAATCCCTGTTCCAAGGGAAAAAGACCCCAAATGTCTCAATTTTCTAATTTTGGTCCATATCTGTTGGATAATGTAAAGGGAAGTGCGCCTGCTGCCATGTGGCTATAAGTTTTTATAGCATATTAGAGAGTCAAGCAGTTTGGTGTGCCAAGCTCACACAACCTCATGGCAATAACTCAGCAAGTACGATCACAAAGGCAAGGGTGTGCTTAGTATCAGTGAGGCGAGCCATAAATAACCCAATGCCAATCCTTTGAACACTGACCCAATGCTTTAATTTTGAACAGTAAAGTCCACCTGCATATCTACTAGACATAGCTTCCAGTCTGGAACCCTGATTCTTTCTCCTCCTCAGAAGGAAATCACATTTCTTCTGTGAGTCACTGACCCATGTTGCTAAAGTAAAACATAAGAAAAGCTGTTCCTGCTTCCTGCACAGAATCCCTGTTGGACACATCATAACCCAAGTGATTGTGTCTATGGAAACAGGAGTAAAATCCAGTGGAATGCTCTTTCCTATTTCAAGGAAAATGTGTTTTCTTGGGTAGTATTTTCCAAGATAAGTAAGTTGAAAAAAAACAAATAACAATCAGCCCTCATCCCATTCTTTATTCTGAAACTGATGATACCAATAAATGTAAGAAATAGTTACTATTTAATACACATAATCAAGTGTATTCATAGGTGAATATGTGCTGCCACATAATCCATCACCTGCTTTACTTACTCCCCAGGACAACATCTATTAAATTTACATAATTTTTTTTTCCTGAGAAAATGACAAAACATTAAGCCGTGTTGCTTTTAAAGTACTTACTCATGTAAGTAACCCCTATTAAACAGTATTTTATTCTGCAGCTCTATATTATATGGGAACTAAATAAAATATTTTGGTTTGCTGTTGCTGTATAACAAACCACTTCAAATGTTGGTGAACTAAAACAGCAACTTTTCCCCAATAATTCTGTAGGTCAGCTGGGCAGTTCTGATATGAGCCAGCTTGGTAAGACCGGATCGTTTAAGAGGGCCCCACTCATGTGTCTGTGGCCTTAGCTGGTTCAGCAGACTTGGCATGCCTTGCTTACCTGGTCTGTCATACTCCAGGAGGCCAGCCTGGGCCAATTCACACGGTGACAAAAGAATTCCCAGCAGCAAAGAAAGCGAGCTCCAAGGTGCAAACACTGGCCACACTTTGCTTGAACTGCATTTGTTTAGGCCTCGCTAACCATAGTAAGTCACATGGCCACGCCTAGATTCCAATTGTAGAGAAGTAGGCTCCATCCCTTGATTGGAGTGAATGAAAAATACTGTGGGTGGTTTTTTGTATTTGTTTGGTTTTTAAAAATCTATCACAGAGAAATGCTGGAAGAAAAACAAACAGCTGAGAGGCTACACTTCAACTTTTCCTTAACTATTTATTTAGGCTTTTCTGAGACTACAACTTTGTGTTGGGGTGGAGAGATGAGGGGAATCTCCAGGTTGCAGCTATAAACAGAGATTCCTGAGAGTCTGAAATCCAATAAAGAACAGAGTGTTGGCTTCTGAATTAGAGCTTCAAATTGCTGCAGTTGAGAAGAAATGTCTCTGCCCCACACAATGTCACCATGTGGAAATTATATCTTCCAAGACATGAAGTTACGTATCAGAGGAAACATCAAGCCAAGCTTCCAGTGGATTCCTGTTGGGGTGATCAGACCCAACACCAGGTCATGGGGGCAATGAAGTCCGGTGGAGTCAAAGGATTGAGAAAAAGACAGTTTGAGAAGTGGGACCAGGAGGCCATCGTGATTGTGGAGGCTGCGAAGGCCCTGAGCTCTGGGAGCCCAAACTATTTATTGGTAATCCAACAGAGAAACAGGTGGTGAGAATGTAGGGGTCAAAAATGGCAGCTGCATGATCTACAGCTGTGATGGTTTAGCATTTATATGGAACATGTTCTGCTACTTGAGATAATGGGAATACAATCAATCTAGGAGCCTAGGAGGCCTAGAAGCAAGGAGCCAGCAAGTCTAGACATATTCCAGAGGACATTGTGCAAGCCCTGCCTCAACTTTCTTCCCAACACTCAGCTGTTTCCCAACATGCCCCCCTTCTCTTTTTTGTAAAAGAGAAGGTATCATTATTACTAGCTATCATTATTACTAGCATAAAAGGTGGCCTCTTTTAATGGAGCAAGGCGATTGTAGGCTGTGTGGCCCTTAATTGCCGGTTGGTGATCCAGCTTCATTTTTCTTAGCCCTTATTCAAACTGGAGTCACTCTGGTTTGAATGCTTCCCACATATTTCCCTTTTCCCTTTTACAAGAGGACCCTTAATCCTAGGGGTTGCAGAAGGATGAAGGTCCGTCTTCTGTAACTTCTTCATGCTGAATAGGGTCTCTTTTCTCTTGTATTCAGGATAGAGAGGAGCTGAGTCAGAAAGCATTGGTCCATCAAGCATCGTGACTCCGGTCCGTCCTTGTTCCGTCTTCGCATTCAGATTCAACTGGCTCATGGCTCGTAATGGGGGAATCTGGTCCATGGTTGGGATCCATGGGTCCCTCCAGTCTCCCATTCCATGGTCGTACACATCTTGAGGGCATCCACATGGTTCGTTCATCTCCTGCAAAAACACAAGCATACACCCTCACCCTCACCTTAGTAAACCTACTGAAACAGAAGCAAAAACTTTTGTGGCTGTAGCCGGGAGGCATGCCATTGCTGAAGCATTTGTAACTCAGCTTCTGCCTTGTTTAATTACCATGGGGTAAAACTTACTGTTGATTAACGAGAAGCAGGCCCCTTCTAACAGGAGGCACAGAGAAAACAAATCGAGGCTTAAAAGCAATCCTTAAACCTTCAATTTGCACTGTTCAGGTGGGTCCACTAGATACTGTGGTTCATGATAGATCTTCAGATGTTTGGTGGGCACCCACGTAGGTGCCTGATTGTCACCTGGAGAGACACAAGCAAATCCTCTTCCCTGTAAAATTATCTTTAGGCAGGGATTGGAGGAAGTAGATTCAGAGGTAAGGAGAATTTGGGGGTCTAATGGCTTCCTGATGTTTGATAGGTGTTCCCTCGGAAGTTAGGAATTCCCTTTCTCTCCATATTGCTGCGTGGGCATGGAGGACTAGGTAAGCATACTTAGAGTCTATATATTTACCCTTTTCCTTTCTCCTAATTCTAGTGTATAATGGCCCCTGCTTTTGCTAGGATGTCTCTCCCTAACAAAGGAGTGGGGCTTTCAGGCATAATTAGAAAGGCACGTGAAAAGAATAAAGTTCCCCAGTCACAACTTAGTGGCTGGGAGAAGTACCTAGTGACTGCCTGTCCTAGGACCCCTCGGATAGTGACAGATCTGGAGGACAGTTGTCTGGGACAGGAGAGTAAGACTGAGAAGCCCGTGCCAGTGTCCAGGAGACAGTTAACCTCCTGGCCCTCAATGGTCAAGCATACCTGGGGCTCAGTGAGGGTGATGGCATGGGCTGGTGCTTGCCCTGGGCACCCTCAGTCCTGCTGCTGGATCAGCTTCTGACTCAGAGGACCTTCGTCCCCTGGAGCAGTAGGCCTTCCTGTAATTCCCTTGACATAAGGGGCATGGATGAGGGGGCGGCTTATTTCTGTTCGGACAATCTTTTTTAAAGTGTCCTTGTAGACCGCACTGGAAGCAAGCCCTATTAGGCATTCGATTTGCCCAGCCTTCCCCTTTTCCAGAGCCTCCAAAGTCTGCTTACCTGAGGGCCATGACTAAAGCAGTGGCCTTTTTTTTTTTTTTTTAAATCCCGTTTGTCCCATTCCGCCTGCTCCTCCTGATCTTTGTTATAAAAAACTGAGGTTGCCAAGTTCAGTAGGGTTTCTAAGTTTTGTTCTGGGCCTAAGGTGGACTTCTGAAGTTTTTTCTAATGTCTGCAGCTGACGGAGTGATACACTTATCCTTTAAGATTAGTTGGCCTTCAATAGAGTCAGGTGACAGAGAGGTATGCTTCCTCAATGCCTGCCTTAGTCTCTCCAGAAAGGCAGTAGGATTTTTTTCCTTTCCCTGTGTTATAGTGGACATCATTGAGTAATTCATCGGCTTCTTCTTAGTTTTCCTTAGTCCTTCTAGCATGCAAGTTAGCAAATGTCTGTGGCACCCATCTCCATGTTCTGACTCTGTGTCCCAGCGAGGGTCTACACTGGGAACTGCCTGCTGGCCTGTGGGGAATCGTTCTCTTTGCTCTGTTGTCATCCTATCATTGACCTGACTGAGACACCAGAGATCACCAAACTCTCGGGCTGCAGTTATGGTGGCATTTCTCTCATTTGGGGTTAGTGTCTGATCTAGCAGTAACATTATATCTCTCCATGTCAGATCAAAGGATTGTCCTAACCCTTGTAAAACAATATAGCCATCAGGGTTATCTGAGAATCTACCTAGGTCTATTTTAATTTGCTTCAAATCTGAGAGGGAAAAAGTACACACACTGACTGGGTCGAATTCTCCAGAATACATCTTAAGGGCGTTTTTGCCTTGGGGGGAACATTTCCCACCTGAAAAAAAGAACATAGGGATGCCAGCACCCCTAGTCATTTTCTGATGAGCATTAGTCCTAGAGTGTCTTCTATGGTCCTAATGCTTATTCCTTTCCAGGGTACATAATCACCCATGGACCTCTGCTTATCGGATTAGTTATGCTCACCGATGTAGCAGTCCTGCACCTGTTTTCCCCTTTCTTGACCACAAAGAAAAGGGTCCGGGCTGCTGGATTCTAGTGGTCCTTTAACAGTGTGCCCAACATTGCCTTTGTGCTTAGGGGTGAGTCCTAGAGCTGGGCTGGGTTCCCGAGTATTTCATAACAACCCAGCTGCCCCTTCAAGATGCACTCCCATAAACAACAGTTCTTATGCAAATTTGTTTCAGAGAGGGTGTAGGTAACCTTTTGAGTCAGGATTGAGATAGAGTTTTTTGATTGTGAGTACTTTAAGGCTTGGCTGAGTGCAAACAGCTCGCATGTTTGAGCAGATCAATTATTAGGCAACTTTCCTAACTCTGCTTCTACAAGAGTTTCCCTATCAATTACTGAATACCCATTGTGTGTGTGTGTGTTTGTTTTTTTCCAGTCAATCACCCAGGAGGAACCATCTATCGTCCTGTCCTGAAGGGAGTCTGGACCTTTGTATGGTAATTAAGATTTAAATCTCTCGTTAGGAAACCTGCTGGGTTAAGGGAATTTTCAGCGGTTAATGTTAAATCACCTTTTTCTAACAGAATAGCCCCATACTTTAAGATTGAGTTTTTAAGCTACCTTTTTGCTTTTTTTTACTTAGGATAGCTCTGAACTGGTGAGGTGTGCTCACGATGAGGTTACCTCTAAAGGTTATTTTTCTACTTTCTTCTGTTAGCAAAGCAGTTGCTGCTACCGATGGAATGCATTTGGGCCATCCGCGGGTTACTGGGTTAAGGATTTTTGACAGGAAGGCTACTAGTTGTCAGTGGTCTCAGTGCTTTCAGGCTATGCCCTTGTTTACACTGACAACAAGGTAGTATTGGAGTGTTATAGGGTCATGGAGAAGACCTCCAATGATCAATTATAGGTTTTACATTTACTCTGGCTTTTAAAGGAATAGGGTACGCTGTTTTTTCTTGTATATATCTCTTTCTTTCTCCTTTGTAGATGGGTTTTGGTAACAAAGCAGAAGGACATTTGCTCGTTGCCCCCATTTGCCACTATAGGAATACACGCCTCCCTTTAATTTACTGAATTTGTTTTCATCCTGATCTATTATGTTGTTGTAGACCCAGTTCCAGCTGTTAAAGTACTAGGTTATCAGTTCTAAGGCCCTGAGCAAGGAGCCAAGGCTTGAAGATTGTATTGCAGGGGGGGTAAGCTGGGTAGAAACTGGGGAGCAGAGCATCTTAAAAGAGCATCTTATAGTTACGGGGAATTACCATGCTTCAAGGTCTCTCTCTCGGCTCTAGCCTTTTGAATAGAATTTTGTATAGCACCACCAATTGCTCCAGGTTTTAATGTTTCAACTACAGGAGCAGTAAGTTTTGTAGCCAATTCATCTTCTCGCCCATTAAGGGGAGAGAGGAGGTGGCCTTTCACTTAATTCAACAGGTGGAGCTGATGGGCTAGTAAAACATATCCTTTCTTTAAATTTCCTCCGTTTCCTGTTCCTCACATTCAGAATCTGAAGTTTGATTTTTACACTCGTCCTCCTCTTCCTCATCTCAATCTGCCTCATCATCTGTTTGAAATGGCTCAAGAGCTGCTTTTATTAGCACCCACAGTGAACAAACAGACTGGAATTTGTGCTCCATCTTTATACACTTTTTAAAAAACCTCTTCCAATTCTCTCCCATGCATCCAACTCCATAGTCCCTTGTTCTGGGAACCATGGGCAAAACTGCTTTACTGCACTAAAGAGTGAGTGATAACAAATTCTGAGTACTAACTTTCACTCCCCCTTTTTGTAATAAATGCCTTAAGAAATTTAAATAAACAAAGTCTGCTTTCACTTTGTCTCATTGTTACCCTGGTTCTTCGGAGTGCTCAGCTTTCCCGCTGACTTTCTTTCAGACGTCCTCAGGTGTCCTTTGACGATGCATCCTCCACTTTCCCACGCTCTAGCGTTCCTTCACCAGGGTCTTTGTTGCCCCACATCGGGCAGCCAGGAATGTTGGGGTGATCAGATCCAACACCAGGTCGTGGGGGTAACAAAGTCCGGCAGAATCAAAGGATTGAGAAAAAGACAGTTTGAGAAGTAAAGTGGGACCAGGAGGCCATCGCGATTGTGGAGGCTGTGAAGGCCCCGAACTCTGGGAGCCCACACTATTTATTGCTAATCCAACAGAGAAACAGGTGGTGAGAATGTGGGGGTCAAAAATGATAGGTGCATGATCTACAGCTGTGATGGTTTAGCATTTATATGGAACATGTTCTGCTACTTGAGATAATGGGAATACAATCGATCTAGGAGCCTAGGAGGGCTAGAAGCAAGGAGCCAGCAAGTCTAGACACATTCCAGAGAACATTATGCAAACCCTGCCTGAGCTTTCTTCCCAACACTCAGCTTTCTTCCAACAGATTCCCAGAGGCTCTTGCTGTAAACCACAGGAGCTCACATCCTCTGGTTTTGGCCTACGGCTAACTACACCATCAAAATAGCTCAGTACTGCTAAATCCATGACTATCGTGGCCACAGAGTTCTGGAGGTCATTGGCATGCTTCCACAATGGTCAGCTCTTTATAGGAAGGGGATGAGGAAGAGTTGCAACACAGCCAATGAGTGTTCCGCATTATGAGATCTCTCCACCCCTCAGCTTTCCCTGGGACAGCCTGTAATGGGAATTGTAAAGGAGAGAAACAAAGTGTACAGGGTTCAAAGTGCTTTGTGCCTCAATATGTCTCCAAAGGATACATAAGTGTTTTTTCAATAACCACACACATACAAATACATATATGTATCTGTTGAGATGGGGTCTTGCTTTCTCGCCTAGGCTAGTCTTGAGCTCCTTTTCTGAAGCCATCCTCCCACCTCAACCTCCCAAAGTACTGGGATTACAAGCAGAAGCCACCACGCCAGGCCCATGCTTTTGTGTTTTTTTATAGAGGTAGTTGTTGTTACTTCTTGTTTCCACTAAAAAGTAATTCCGGATTGCCTGGGGTAGGAATTGAGTAGAAAAGAGTATAGAGAGAAAACTGACTTTAGAATTTTTGATGTGAAACCAGTCTGGAAAATCCAGATCATGACCCTAACAATGAGAGTGGTATTAGCATTTATTGTGTCTCTACTCTGGGCCAGGGACTTTAATTATACAAGTCCATTTAATCTTCCCTATAAACCAGAGTGGGAAGAGTGATATTCATGGCACATATGAGGAAATAGGTTTGGTTTTAGCTGGAGTAAAATATAAAGTAGCCACATTGAGGCTTTTGCAAGTCAGCCACTGACATTGCCTACCTGTCCTCTCTGTAGGCTCCTCTTCCCAGGGCACAGGCAATTTGACCTGTAGTTTCAGGATCAAGGTTGTCTCAGTTCCAAAGAAAATATTACTATATCATGTCCTTCCTAGATTTTTACCATAGTCATCAAAAATTAATCATGAATTACCAATCAATTATTTAGTATAAAGACCAAACTTCTCAATCTAGTATCTCATTTCTAGTAACTCGGGTTCTACTTTGTTCTCTCTACCCTGTCTTCCTGCATTTTAATCTATCTAATCCATTGTTCCCTCCATAACTCAATTCCATTACCCCATCAGAGATGAGTCTCTGTGTTGTTTCTGTGATTAGTCTCTGTGTTGAAATTAAGGACGAGTTACTTGCTCTCAGACTTCCTTGATTTCTTCTGCTTGTTGGCCTTGGTTTCTGAAGAGATCTAGCTCTCCTTCGTCAAGTTTTCAGAAACTCTGAGACATGTTTCACGTCAGACCACCTCTGACAGACTGTTTTCATGAACTATCACTGTTCATTTTATTTATTTATTTATTTATTTATTTATTTATTTATTTATTTATTTGAGACAGGATCTCGCTCTGTTGTCCAGGCTGGAGTGCAGTGGCAGAGTTATATATTACTTGAACTATAACCTTGAATTCCTGGGCTCAAGTGATCCTCCTATCTTAGCCTCCCAAGTAGCTAGGGTTATAGGTCCATGTCATCATGCCCAGCTCGTTTTTGTTTGTTTGCTTGCTTAATTTTTTTCTTTTATTTATTTATTTATTTGTGTAGAAACACAGTCTTGCCATTTTGCCCAGGCTGGTCTTAAACTCCCGGCCTTAAGAGATCCTCCCACCTCAGCCTCCCAAAGTGCTGGGTGTTTGTGATATTTATTTATCACCCAGATGCCATCAATACATTTTGTCTGTAGCATGGGATTCTTTCCAGCATTCACAACTTAGTTCTCCTCTTACCTGTCTCATTCAAGTGCCAGGTTTGGAGAGAGGGGTGTCAAAATAATGGGTCTAGGTCCAGTTTGCCCTGTTTGTCTGTACTTTATGCAGTTAATCTCTAAGAGAGGGGCTGCCAAGATATAGGAACACCATATTTATATCATTACTTGTTCTAAGCAGACAAACGTTGATGGAACCAGGGAAGTATATTTTGTAAAGAAGTGCTATTAATAGAAATATTCAGTATTTTTAAAAAGAAAAACACAAAATAATTAGTTTTGAATTATCAAAAAGAAAATATGTTTTCTTCAAAAGTATGCAATAACCCAGCTAAGGTGTTTTTTTCTTTTAAAAGCTTGGATGGAGTATTACAATGAACCTGACCAATTAAAAAACTTTAGAAGATTCTAGCTATTAATGAACATATATTTTACTTCATTAATTTTGCATAAATGCCTTTTCTGATCATTCATGACCTAGAGAGTGGTCTAAAGTATTTACAAATTGGATGGATCACTTGCACACCATTAAAATGATCAACGTTGCCTTGACTTCTTTACTTGTTCCCATGACTACCATATAAATTTCCCGAAGCAATCATTTAAATGGCCACATAAAATTTTAGATGATTTCCTTTGGAAGGGTAAGAGACCTTGAATTAATAGGACTACTCTTCTGGATGTTTAGAATAAAAAAGGAATTATTCTCTCTCTTCCTTAGAATTATAAGACATTAACATACATGTGTCTTACATACAGTCTTATTAAGAAATTGGAATTGTAGTTTGTGTTTCTTGGATATTTTCTTTTTAACATTGTAAGAATGGACAAAAGTGCTGAATTCTTTAAATGTGGAGAGATCTATCACAGATTTCACTGAGAAAAAAATTATAATTATGACCTTCTACCTGGTTTTACAGTTATCGTATTTTAGATAAATTAGCCAGCCAAATGGCACTGCAAAATTTGCTTTTCATTTTTTAGTTACTTCCGTAAAAGCTTATGTAAGCAGTTTAATGTGTCCACAATTTTCTCTAAATTGTGAATATAAAAATGAGTTTATAAATCAGAAATTCTAGTTTTGTAGTATAATGTGACATTTTAAACCATTTGTAATACTATAAAATTAATTCCTGCTGAACATTTAACATTAAACAATCAACATATGTCTTGTGATAAATATTCCAAGGTTTAAGTAAAAATTTAGATACAGATTTTTACAATATGAAAAAACATTCTTGTAATGAACACATATGTTAAGGCAGACATTTATTATGTGCATGAAATCTCTTCAGAAAAACTTCTATTCAAAAATATTTTGCAAATGTTAGGTAGACTAAATTTTAAAAATAGGACAAAAAAGCATATGACAATAAGAATGATACCATTCAATACAGGACTAGATAATGCAAATCATGATTGGCCTCCTAATTCTAATTATTTTAAAATAAACTCATTTCAAACCTCAATGCTTTTGAAAAAAGTTATTGATCTTAAAATTTCTCAAGCTGTAAATATTTAGGCAATCAACAATGTCTGATTTACTCAATTTTATTTTACATAACAGCCCAGGAGATATATCACTATATGTCCATATATTTCCTGAGGCAGTCAGCTGCAACTCCTAGGCAACATAGAATATTAATTCAGTTTAGTCTCCTGAATTTCAGGAAGTTTTGGTGCAAACCACATATTATATTTACTTTCTGTTTATGGGTTTAAAGATTAAACGATTTATTTCTTAAATAGCTGTTCATCTTTTTTTCTTTTTAAAACTAACATTTTATGTTCTATTTATATAGCAAATGATGCAAAGTCAACCAGTCTATAGATTTATAGAATCATGTTACTCGCTACTGACATTACTATAGAGTATAACTTACTGCCCCCTATGAGAAAAAAGTGAGTTATTTGTTTAATTTGAATAAATTATCATTTTGAGAGAAGCAAGAATATGTGATTGGCATACATTTTTACAAAAATAAATCTAAGAAAAGTGACCATATTTTAAAAACAAAGACACTAAATTAATTATTCTCTTTTGTCCTAATAGGAGATTAGTTATGATAATACAGTTCAAACATTTTACTCATTGATTTCTGTTTGCATTAAGGAAATATGTATTTTCTGATCCTGGGGTTGAGTCATATATTCTGCACTTGAGCTGTTCTGATTTGAGAGAGAAGGTGGGAATAATCGGAAAAGAAATGGAGAGGTAGCTGACAAAACTATCCTGGCCTATATTCAGATTCTACCATCAGAAATGTATTTATTATTAATGGTATTCCTGTAGGATATTTAAGACTGGATTATTTTAACAAATTATTTTCATGATGGTTATTGAGACCAGTTATTTTTACTATTATTATTTTTTAACTAATGGGGAGTTCTCATTCCCATTTTAGAGAAATGGGAGGTAGTTACCAGAGAAGAGTAAATCACTATGCCTTGACAGATGTCCCAGAGTCTTTCTGTGATAGGAACTGTGGCTTAGAGTAAGAAAAAGATGGGAGGCCAGCGAATATAAATACTATGTACTTGACAATTTTTCAAGAACCAGTGTTCTTTTTTGCTCACTTTTCCGGATTATCCCTATTTCCTGGGTTTTCAACACAGCTAAGACAGGAGACATTTGGCCCTTCAGACAGTAGCATCCCTTGACAGGGAGAATTTACCGTAAAATATTGTTGGTTTTTTCTGTTTTTAATATGCAGAAAAGACTAACACATAGTAAGGGAGGTACAGTGGAAAGAGGTCAGGCATTGGGGTTTGAAGATCTGTATTCAAATGTGATCTATGCCACTTACTAGCTATGTTAATGGTCAAGTTATTTAGCTTTCATATTTGTCAGGATGGCTAAGTTATACACTGGTAACAAATAATTTCCAAATATCAGATGTATTTTTCTCTCAAGTTACTTGCCACTGGTATTTGCTGCCTTCTGTTTGCCTCAATCTGGAACCCACTATCTGGAATTTGTCAATAATGGAACAAAAGAAAAGAGTTCTGGAGCATCATTTGGTATCAATTAAAGCTCATAACACATTGCCTAGAAGTTATTAGGTGGCCTTACCCCACCAGCGAGAGGCAATACAGTTCGATTATGTACCTAGAAGGCAAGTACCTAATTATGTACTTTGAAGTGCTGATCTTAGAGGGTATCCATTACAGTGCAAATATCATCAGCCCTTGCCTAAATTTGTATTGCAACTGAAACTAATGATTTTTAACTGCAAGGACTTTTAAAAGGAAATAAAACCATTGGAAATTAAGCTGGAGATGAGTGTAATGAGGCTGAAAAACAACTGAAACCATCTTTTCTCATCGCTTCAATATACTACTTCTTACATTGTACATCATAATTATTGCCAACAGAATTTACTTAAGAGCAAAATAAGAACAGAGAGAACAGAGCTCTATTTATAATGTCAGATAGTGCGGGAGAGACCTTAGCTCCTTGCATCATGTCTCCCAATTCCTCTGATTTCAGCCTCAGCTGATGGACAGATTGTTTAAGATTGAAGAGCCCATTCATGCTTCACGGAGGGAAACGAGATTTTTTTCATACAACCTCAGTGAAGGAGACGATGAACACGTAAGTCCGCATAAAACAACTCTTTGGTGAACAACATGAATGATAAGCACAGCATTTCTGAGCTTCAGTTTCTGCATAAATAACATAAAAACGTGGAGTCAAACATGATAATATATGTAAAACACCTGCTAGAAATAATGCCTCATATGTAATCATTTTAATAAAATGTAATTGTTAGTTTCACTAATTATTATCAT
This sequence comes from Pan paniscus, assembly GCF_029289425.2. Classification (NCBI taxonomy): domain Eukaryota; kingdom Metazoa; phylum Chordata; class Mammalia; order Primates; family Hominidae; genus Pan; species Pan paniscus. The sequence continues at coordinate 94,571,587 of NC_073263.2, read as the reverse complement.
TAGGATACTGAAGCCTAGGGGAAACTAAGCATATTCTAATGCATTACAGAAATAATTTCCGTTTCATAGAGATTAGCAATCTATGGCCCACAGACAGCATGCGGTCCACCACCAGTTTTCACAAATATATTTTAATTAGAACATAGTCACACCCATTCATTGGGCATTGTTTATGGCTGTTTTCACTCTAAAAAGATGGAATTGAGTAGCGGCCACAAAGACCATATGAACCACAAACATGTACAATCTGCCCCTTTAGAGAAAAAAATTGCTGATCCCTGTTCTAAAGGAATAGCAAGTTGTTAACAAAGTAACCTGTCTTAGTTTGTATTCCCTTGAGACAAAGACCTAGGTGTGAGTAGTTTATACTGGAGTTGATGTGAAAGTAGGGGTGAAAGGGTGGCCAAGGTGAGACAGGGATGGCGAAAAAAGCTAACAGGGAGATGTATTATTGAGTTTGTGCCTGTGCACAGCATTCACTTGATTCTACTAGGTCCTGTTGAGAAGTGACAGAATGTCTACTAGAATTTCCAAAATTATCACCCTGAGGACAGGAGGCAGGGGCATTTACTCACTGGCTTCTGTTTCCCAATAGGGGCTGCTACTGGAGGTATTAGTCCAGGACTTCTGGCTTTACTTGCATATAGGGCACGTGGACTTCATAATGTTGGAGAATGTTCTTGGCAGAAAGTAGAAAGAGGTATGGAGCATGCTTGAGGTGAGTAACTGTCAATCAGAACTTGTGTGGCACTGTCCATCAGCTGAGGCTAAAATCAGAGGAATTGGGAGACATGACGCGTGGAGCTAAGGTCTCTCCCACACTGTCTGACATCGTAAATAGAGTTCTGATCTCTCTGTTCTTATTTTGCTCTTGAGTAAATTATATTGGCCATAGTTATGATGTACAATGTAGGAAGTAGTATATGGAGGGACTATGAGAGAAGATTGTTTCAAGACTGGCACTAGAGTCATGCCTATAATCTCAGTCTAAGGGGGTGATAAAAACAAGTGCCCAGAAGAAGTGATGAAAAAGATTATTTACCACGTATAGTGGCAGTTTTTTCTGTAAAGGATAAGGTAGCATCTATCTGATAATAGCTGTTATATGCGTTGATCCTCTTAAGTCTGATAGCAATGCTGCTGATAAAAAATTTCCTGTTAGGGATAGATATAAAGTGCTGATCTTAGAGGGTATCAATTACAGTGCAGATATCATCAGCCCTTGCCTAAAATTGTATTGCAACTGAAACTAATGATTTTTAACTGCATGGGCTTAAAAAAAGAAATAAAACCATTGGAAATTAAGCTGAAGATGAGTGTAATGAGAACAAGAAAACCAGACTGAAGAGCCCATTCATGCTTCATGGAGGGAAACAAGAGATTTTTTCATACAATCTCAGTGAAGGAGATGATGGAGACATAAGTCTGAGTCAGATCATTCCAGGCATTTATCTGCTAAATATGGCTCTACTGGTGATTAAACAAATTATTTCATTCTCTTTTTTAAAATAAAAGGACAGATATCAATAAAATTACTTCTAAATTTTACAAATAGGTGCCTTATAGTCATTTATTTTAAATTTTGAATTTGAAATCATAATGTAGTAGATAAGCTACAATGAGAAGATGAGAATGCTTTGAATAATTTTGTTCAAAAAATAACCACCCAATTGTCTTCATGGGGGAAGGAGTGCATTAATCTGTTCTTGCATTGCTATAAGGAAATACCTGCTGGGTGTGGTGGCTCACGCCTGGGAGGCTGAGGTGGGTGGATCGCCTGAGGCCAGGAGTTTGAGATCAGCCTGGCCAACATGGTGAAACCTCATCTCTACTAAAAATCCAAAAATTAGCCAGGCGTGGTAGCGGGTGCCTGAAACGCCAGCTACTCAGGAGGCTGAGGCAGGAGAATCATTTGAACTCATGAGGCGGAGATTGCAGTGAGCCGAGAGTGCGCCACTGCACTCCAGCCTGGGCGACAGAGTGAGACTCTGTCTCAAAAAAATAAAATAAAATAAAACAAATAAATAAAAAATAAAAAGAAAAAGAAATACCTACGACTGGGTAATTTATGATGAAAAGATGCCTGAAGGCCTCAGGAAGCTTCCAATCATAGCGGAAGACAAAGGAGGGGGCAGGCATATCACATTGTGAAAGCAGAAAGAAGGGAGTGGGTGGGGAGATGCTGCACGCTTTTAAACTACCAGATCTCACAAGAACTCGTTCATTATCATGAGGACAGTACTGTATCGCTAAAGGTTCTTGCCTTAGCCATGCCAAAGATTTGGTGTGGCGGCAGCCCGCGGTGAGAGAGAGACACGGATCGGACCGAGAGAAAAAAAAGCTGTAGGCTTTATTGAACAGAGTGACGGTACAAAGCTTCCACAGCGTGGAAGGGGTCCCGAGCGGGTGGCCAGTGTTAGATTTTTGATCACCTTTTAAACTCTTTAAGGCGGGAAATACGTGCGGTGCCCCTGGAAGATGTTACCAGAGCGAGAAAAAAAGACAATTAACATGTCTCAGGTCTTGAGGAGAACGGGAATTGTAACTTAAGTTTTATCTACTTTATTAACCTTGCAGCAGCAAGGGAAAGGAGACAGGATCTCACGGGATTTTACAAATTGTGTTTACAAGGGATTGGAATTGGGAGCATAGATAAGATCTGCTGGTCACAAAAAAACTAACGTTCCTTTTAGTTTCAGGAGAAAGGGAAGGGAGAGAGGACACAGGGAAGCTTACAGCAAAATTTTCGCTGTTTATAGCTTTCTTGGGGGAGAAAACACATGCACAAATTCTGATGTTGGGAATATTTTAAGCATATACCTTCAATATTATTCATCCAGGACCAAAGTAAATCCTGATGCAGGAAAGGAGTGAATTTCACAGCTTTCTGAGCCCCTACTCAACCCAGAAAGCCCAGCTGGAACCTCCTCTCAGTATCAAGGGGGATGGTGCTAAAATATTCATGAGAAATACATCCCCATGATCCAATCACCTCCCACCAGGCCCCACCTCACATTTCAACATGACATTTGGGTGGAGACACAGATGATTGAAACTGTTTCAAGGAGTAAAGAAGATTCAAGGAGTAAATCTGAGTACAGATAAAATTTAAAGAAGATAATTATGCTTTCTAAGAGCTTGCACAAAATGCTTAATATCAAAACTTTGTCTGTAAAAGGACTATTGCTTGCTTAAGCGAATGAATGAATGAGTAGACAGTCTAAGACGATATGCAACCTCAAGAAAACCCTGCATAGTTCTCCTCTCTAGTTAAGACCAAAGCTGTTAAGATTTTCTATACTACTTAAATAGATTCTCATTCCAAGCAGGCCAATCTCCTCTCCAGCCGCTGGGCATCAGGCTCTTTTGTAGTCCTGTATGATCTTCTTCCCCTGCAGCATAAACACCTGCCTGTTTCAAGGTCTAGGTCAGTACCACATCTGTAGGAGGCTCTACTGTCACAGCTCCTGTCCACACTACTCCAATTGTTTTGGAAATTAAGTAACTAGTCTAGTCACAAATTAACACACTGCATAAAAACTTTACGTTTACCTAAAGTTTTACCTAATGTGTATATATGTTTTATTCTATTAGATTGTTCTAAGCCCCTAGAAGGGAGCAACAATTTTTTTTTTTTTTTTTTTTTTTTGAGACAGGGTCTTGCTCTTTGAGCCAGGCCAAACTACAGTGGCATGATCATGGCTCACTGCAGCCTTGCCCTCCCTGCAGGCTTGACCTCCTGAGGCTCAAGCAAACCTCTCACTGCAGCCTCCCAAGTAGCTGGGACTATAGGTACACACCACCATACCTGGCTAATTTTTGTTTTGTTTTGTTTTGTTTTTTAAGAGACAGGCTTTTGCTGTATTCCCAGGAGATTGGTCTTGAATTCCTGGGCACAAGGGATTAGCCCGCCTGGGTCTCCCAAAATGCTAGGAATTACAGGCTTGAGCAACTATGCCTGGCCTGGAGCAATGATTTCTGTAACTCCTTTTGTATCTTCTGATTCAACTTGTTGCTATGTTGAACGCTTATTTTGGCTTCACATATATTGTGCTTATGCTAGCTAGTCAAAAGTTATGAATGAATTGGTCATCTCTGAATTGCTACTGTTGCCATGTTAACAGAAGCTTACAGTAAAGTTGTCCTATATTCACATGCAATTAAACAAAAACTGTGGTTTCTGTTCTTCCACTGATAAAAGAATAATTTTTTCTTCTAAAACAGACAAATATACACAGTTGTTTTCCTTCCGTTTATCTTGACTGTCTTTTAAACTCAAGATCTGCTCAACTCTTTCACAAGGCAACTTGTGGAAATCAGTATTCCCCAAAGTAACTGCGTGTAAAAGAATAACTATGGAGGGTTGCTTAAAATATAGATTGCCAATCTCCACCCCAGACCTACTGAATTAGAGACTTTAGAGAGGAGAACGGGAATCTGGATTTTTATCACATACTCACCTTAGGTCTTAAATGCCCACAAGTTTGAAATACACTTACATAAAAAACTCTCTGAGTATCCCTTTTTAACACTAAAAGGGACACAAAAATACTTTGTATAGAATTACACTGGATATTGAATGGCATAAATATGATGAAATAATATACCTAGTGAAAACCCAAGGATCATAGACAATAATTGATAAACTGCAGTTGAGATTTTCCTATTCTCTTATATCATTTTATAAAATCTTATTTTGAAAATTAAAAAAAAACAAGTAACTCAATAAACATCCCTTTTAGAAAGTCCCAACTTTATGGTTGTTCTATTACTATGTCAGCTTATTGACTCATTCCAACGTCTATTTTGTTTTTTGGTGAAGCTAGTCTTAGTCGATTTAAGGTAGAGATCGGTGGTTTAAGATAGAGATCAGCTCCAGAGGAGACCTGTGGTTGTGCCATGTCTTTTCTTCTGGGATTTTTAACATCCAATTTTCTAATAAGATATTAACTACTATTAGTCTGTCATTACTACAAGTTATGACATTTTGGGTTGAGTGATTAAAAAATACTACAAGTTAAATTTTGCATCTACTTTCACCATTTCTATATCTTGAAAATTACTATTAATGGATCATCTGGGAATTTTCACAATGATCATTTTCCTATCTATCTATATTATCTATCTATCTATCTATCATCTTATCTGTCTATCAATATCTATCTACCATCTACCTATCTGTCTAGTTAGCTAGCTAGAGTGATTGTTTTCTACCTCTCAGGGACATCTGAAACTAATAGATTAACATCCTAATTAAAATGATATTTTTATTTCCCAATCTATTTTATATACAAATATTTACTGCAGATAATTCAGTAATTTATTGATTTTCTGTGAAATCTCAAAAAGTTCTGGCCTCCATCTTTTTTCCTACAGAAAGCAAGACTTTGTTTTTATTTTCATTAGATTTCCTGATGAGCATTTTATTTTGAGTTCTCTAAATAAAGACATGGAGTTTAATATTACACCTGGACTTTGGTAGATACCTTAATTAACCATGATGAATTGAATGATCTAAGTATTCTTGGTCCCCTATGAAACTCAAGTTGATTTAATCAATGAAATTCAGACATACAAAGTAGAACTTTAAGAAGTTATATAAATATCTCACTTGCCAACAGCCAACAAATACATTCGTTCATCTATGTTCCTATGTATCTATTTATTTATCACTTATCTATGCTTAGGATATTCAAGAATGCCAAAGAAAAGGAATAAACCATAATGATAATACATTTGCTATTTTTAAAACATTAACTTTTCATTGCATATGTTCTCTAGAAATCATTTAACTCTAAATTCCTTGAGTAAAAATTTGAGCTTCTCTTATAATTATATAAGTACTCACCTAAAAATACAAAACCAATTTCCTCTTTATACCAAAGTTTGCTTGTGAAATACATGATAGTTTTTCCTCTACAATTCATCTGGTCAAACTGTCAAAATGAATTACTCAAGTTCCAAATGGGCATTGTTTTTCATTTTAAAGTATATAGAATTTAGCAAGTTTTCCTAGGTTTCAAGGATTCTGATCCAATGACATGGACAGAACTAATAATTTGCCTGACAGAGTCTTGGAAGCTTGCTCTCAAGTGAGTAACTACTAATAACCTTGGGTACCTGAGGCATCCATGACTTAGATAGTTAATGTGGAAATTAATATGAATGCTATGATACTGACTAGGCATTTGAACAATTATCTTTGAATTATCAGTAAATCCTTTGAACTATAGGAAATCGTGGGTGACAAAAGTAGAATCCTGTTCAGCTTTGGAAGGCTCAATGTATGATCCCGTCTGCAATGTTAAGAAATTTTCCTAAAACTTCGTATGATCTTTCTGTCATCAGTCTTGTAAATTATGACTTTATTACTGGACAAAGATAAAAATAAATGTATTTTGGAAAAAAAAATTTAGTGAGAAAAATAAAATCCTCTAGGTTTCAGGAATACTCAAAGCTATGTAGAAAAAATTTTGCTTGGTTAATCTACTCATAGTAAATAAAATATTATAATTATTTACAGCCTTGGTAAGTTTAAGCTTGGGCAAGTTTCTTTACTTTTCTGATCCTAGTTTTGTCATAGCTTAAATTTTTGCAGAAATACCTACCTTTCAGGCTTGATGTAAGGTCTAAGTGAGACAATGTGGAATTCTAACTTTTAGTACACTGCTTCCCGCTGGGTAATGAATGGATACTGTTGTATAATAGCAGTGCTTATTGTTTTTAACAACACTTTACCCAAGAGAAAAAAATAGAGCATATTAAAAGAAATGCTTTTTGGAAATATTTTGTTGAACATACACAGTTTTTATTTTTTTTTAAGGTAATGCTACAGGTTCTAGTCCCCAAATGATTTGTTGTCACTGTGTAGAACTAGCCTCTTTAGTCACTTTTACTCATGTGTCTTCATAAAATGTCATGGATGTTCTCTCAGCCTCACAAAAAGATCTCTAGAGGGACCTTATTGCACCCAGGCTTTTCAGCTAAGAAAGGACAAAAGAAAAATAGATAAACATGAAGAGAGGTGTGACAATTATTGTAGCATTGAAGACTTGGTTTAATGTAGACCACCTTATTATTTTAAATCTATATACTATTATACATTATGATAAATGTTAGAATGTAATCAAAGTAATAAAATTTGTAAAACTCCAGTGCATTCACATATTGGTTATTATAAGCTTATATTTTTTGTTAAAATTTTGTACCAGTGCAGATAGTTTTTTATTATGAATAGTTAGGAAAAATAAAATCACCGTTAAATTGGCATCATTTCTGATGACAAAGAAGAGTAAAAAAAGTTAATATCACAATTCTTGTATTCTGGAAAACTTTCCGTATAACATAGATGACATCAACATACTTATTTTTTCATATCTCAAGTAGTTTTTACACTAGTGATTACATAATTTATTGCATTTTAAATTGTGATGAAAGTAAAAGCCTTATCTTTAAAATTTGATGATAACCACATTACCTTTTAAATCTCTTCTGGGTAGAAAAATTTTACATGTAGCACATAACTGGCAAACAAAAATTCCTTGACTGACTAAATTATATTTTTTATCTCAAGAAAAAGTAAATCTCACACAGTCAGCATAAAAGCTAAGAAACAATTTTGAATCAATAATATTCAGAAGAGGTTATTTTAGTGTTTTACTTCACGTTTCTCTCCATTTTCCCTTTTGAATATTGTTTCTCCTTGCAGCCGGACACCACGTAAAGTAACTCAAGCTGTTTTCAGTGTGTTGCCACACAAAAGAACAAAGTTAAACCTTAAAGCATTTTTATATTAATTTTCTGAATTACTTATTCTATAATCATTGTAGTCATTGCATAAGTGTTTAGTTCATATTCTCTTAGTTTCAATAACATAAAATATCACAGAGGGCACCTAAAATATTTTACAGTTTGATCATGGGAAGAAGGTGGAGACAGGGATTCTACAATGCCATAGAAACATTGTGGGATAGGAAGCATTTTGATGTTATAGAGCAGGAAAATATTAAGTGAATAAATTTACTAGAAAATAGAAACATCTATTTTCTGAAGCTGAAGCTACTAATGTGAATTTACATGTCACTGTCGTGTCAGGACCACCCCTAAGTATAACTCAGGAATTTCTATGCCCCTTATACAGTAATTTCAAGAAAGATGCCATATAACTCCAAAGAAGAGAAAATAAAGAATTTACTGCTAGTATGTGGAAGTAGGGAGTAAAGAAACTGAGGAGAGGAACTGAAATTCTTCCTTTTTTATTAAATTTATGATTTAGGTGAAGCATGAAATAGCTAACCTGAAGCTGGCACTTTAGGAAGAACATTTATGATAAAGGATAATCTATTTGGAATGAACATTTAGAAATAAAAGTAAGATAACATGAATCATTACAAGCATCTCCAAGTCACTGGTTCAATTAGCAAGTGAGAAAAGTAAAAAGGGATTTTCAAGATAAGTGTTTGTTATTAGACTCTGAGTTAATAGACTATATTTTCTTAGGGCAGTTTATCCCTGCAATGAAAGTACAGAATGTGACTCTAAGTAAATTATAGGAACTGGAATACGGTTACAAGGAAACTTAAATGTAAAGTATTTACCACTAATTGTGTTTATGTAACTCCAGACCAGAACAAAATCACGCAAGCAGGATATCTTTGATATGTGTGGGGGTCATTAGTGCTATTCACATCGGTTCCAGTTCTCATTCTTGGCACAAAGAATGATTGCATTTTATCTCTTCTTTTGAAGTTGGATGTGCCCATGTAATTTGCTTTGATCAATAAAATGTTTGTACAATTATGCAAATCATTTGAAGATGGAAGCCTGAAAAACCAATGCAGGATCACTATGTTCCCTTCCCCAAGTCTAACATTGAAAAAGCACATGTAAAGATGGAATTTTTGTCATCCTGGGTACATGGGTGATTGATAAATGGATGCTCTCATAGACCAATCATGTGAGTTTTAATTTAATTTAATTTTTTTAGAGACAGGGTCTCACTCTGTCGCCCAGGTAGGAGTGCAGTGGTGTGATGATAGTAGCTTACTGCAACTTCAGACTCCTGGGCTCAAGTGATCCTCTCATCTCAGCCTCTCAACTAGCTGGGACTACTGGCATGCACTATTGCTCTCAGGTAGTTTTTTATTTTTTGCAGAGACAGGGTCTTGCTATATTTCCCAGTCTGGGAAACTCCTGGGCCCAAGTGATCCTCCCACCTTGGGCTCCCAAAGTGCTGGGATTATAGGCATGCACCACCACACCCAGCCTGAGGTTTTCGCTTTTGTTTTTGGAGTCAGGGTCTTGCTCTGTCACCCAGGCTGGAGTGCAGTGGCATAATTATGGCTCACTGCAGCCTCGACCTCCTCAGCTCACATGATCCTCCCAACTCAGCCTCCTGAGTAGCTGGGACTACAGGCATGTGCCACTATGCCCAGCTAATTTTTATATTTTTTGTAGAGATGCGGTCTTACTTGGTTGCCCAGGCTGGTCTTGAACCCCTGGGCTCAAGCAATCTTCCTGCCTTGGCCTCCCAAAGTGCTGGGATTACAGGCATGAAGCACTGCACTGGGCCCATCCTGAGTTTTTAAATGTGCTTTATCTCTTTAAGTCTCAGAAGAGCTGTAAAGTTGATGTAATCATAGTACTTACATTACAGGATTATTGTGAGAATCAAAGATGATTTATATCTTGATATGCTGCCCAACAAGTGGTAACTTTTAGGGTCGTTGTTAAAACTTTAAAAAAATTGGTAAAATGCTTAAAGCTCTCTCTAGAAGTTTTGTATTTTTGCATCTAAATGATACTTTATAAGTGAACTTTTAATTTATCTTTTTAATTTTGAGATTTTTCTTTTCCTTACATTGTTACTTGCTTCTGAAAATGTGTTAGCATGCAAAAGTCACTGCATCTCTATACTATGCTTAACATAGAAATCACATTAATAATCTCACTAGACAGGAAGCTACATAAAGCAAAAAGTACATGCCTCCACCATTCACCCAGGAATGAATGGCAAAAAGGGCAGAGAAGAGAGTTATAGTGGATTAGCCTTTGGCTGCCCAAGGGGTTTATGGTGTTCTAGGAAACCAGAAGTGAGTCCTTAAGAATCATGTTTCAGTACTATGAAAAAAGCAAGGGAGTTATTTTCTGAGAACTTGTAGTTCAAATCTACTTGTACCTTGAAATCACTCAAAAATATGTTTAAATTGACAAGGTCATCACCCTAGAATAATTTTTGGCTATGAAGCTTACAACTGATAAGAAAAGAGTTAACAACTCCTGGAAAGAAGGAGCTCACCTAATAGATTAGGGTGTAAGTTCAAAAGGGCAAGTTCCTCTTCCCTAATAAATAATTTCGGTTTACAGTGTACACGTCTGACAAGGCTCCAGGATTTTCTGTAGAATATATTCAGTTATGAAGCTACTTAAATAAAGTCTTTCTACCAGGTTTTGTTGTAGTTGTTGTTGATTAGGGTTTGGCAATGCAAAAAGGGCCACTTAAATAATTAATTGGCATATCACTGATTAGCTGAGACAGTATAACTATTACATAAATTAAAAGATTAAAATGAAGCAAGGAAGCTATTTTCATATTGCTTTTAAAGCAAGGTTTTCTGTTAAAGTGCAGGCTACTCAGAAGTTATTTTCAGAGTCAGCTCTGCCTTAATATTTAGAACAGCCTTGTAAATTTGTCTCAGATTTTTCCAATCCACACAAACATTTTATCAACCCACCCTTCTAGTGTGGTTAATCTGTTGAAATGAATGAAGTCAGTATTTAATTTTATTTATTGCACATATAGTTTTTCTTATCTCCCTGATCTGAGAAGAAAAAAGGAGCTAATTCACCTTGGCAGTTAACCCAAGATCTCAATGCCTCCTACTTTGCTTATTTTTTGTCCAGTTCGCTAACTAATAAGGTAAATTTACATGGATTGCAGTCCATGGCTTTAGATTGTTAAGGGCAACCACTAGCGTTACCAAAAATATTAAAGGACCAGTCTTCTCCTACCTGAGAAATCAGTATTTTGGACCTTGCTATAAAATAGCCTCTTACCATTCTGGAAACTTCATGGTACACAGTTTTACAATTTAAAACCAATCTTGTCATTCACAGCGATTAAATAGAAGCATGGTTCTTTCTAAGCCTTCATTCAGCTTACCATTTAAAGGTACACTGGACTAAGAACTAAAACATTTAAAAATATCTGGCACCTTCCTAGTACTTTGAAGCTTTCTAAAGGAAGGTATTTTAATTGAAGCCTTACAACAATCTGGTAAAGGTAATACTATTACCTCAATTTACATAAAAGATCAGAGAAGTTAAGTGAATTGTTCATGATCACACAGGTTACACAGAAGGGGCTCAGGCTTAAATATGACTCAATTCCAAATTTGCTCTCTGACAGCACTGTCCAACAGAAATATAATGCCAGCCACAAATGTCACTTAAACTTTTCTTGTGGTCACAATACAAACAGTAAAAAAAATGCAATGAATTTTAATAAGTTATTTTACTTAATCTATTAAAAATATTGTCATTTCAACATGTGATCAACTTAAAAATGACTCATGAGATACTGCACGTCTGCCTTTTTGTACCAAGCCTTGGATACCCAGTTTATACTAAAGTACATCTCAATTTGGATTCAAAATTTTCATCAGAAATACTTAATATGTATTTATATTTTATAAAACTTAAAAGTTGTATATTCACACAATTACGTTATTCCAAACATACTTAAATGTTTTCTAATAATGAAGTTCTGTATTAATTTCCAAAGTGAAATTAAATTAAATTAAAATATTTAGTTCTTTCATAGTGCCAATCATGTGTTCAGTGGCTAGGTTGCCAAAACAGTGTCATTGTATAGTGTCTGATTGTTTGTTAGGCATTAGAGTTTAGAGTCAGTTTCACATTGTTTCTTTCATCTTTCACATAATCAATTATTAAGAAAGAAGAAACAAAAATAAGCAATTACATATTCAGATTGACTGATTTTTCTTTCTTGTTTTCTAGGAATATTTTAACAAGGCAAGTTGATCAAAGACTGGGCTTTTCAGGGAGACATGTTGACATAAAAGAAAAAAATAGCATTCATTCACAGGTCAATTAGATACACAATATTTAAGAAAGCATAACTCATTTTCCTCATCTTTTAATCAAAGTCCTGGCTGTGGGCAGTCACTTCACGAGTTTTTGTTGAAGACGAAAGTAGTTTTCCTCTCCCCCTTCAGTGTAGCACTGGTTTGTAGCTGTTTCCTCCATGAAATGTGTAGTTTATAAGGATCTTTGTGATATATTGGAATGTGGTAAAATAGTGATGGAGATGAAATTTGTCTTCCAAGCTGACATGGTTTGGATATTTGTTCCACCCAAATCTCATCCTGAAATGTATTCCCCAGTGTTGGAGATGGGGCCTGATGGGAGGTGTTTGGGTTATGAGGGCAAATCCCTCATGGCTTGGTGCCATTCTTATGACCATGAGTTCTTGCAAGATCTGGTTTTTGACATATGTGGCACCCCGCCCCACCCCCATGCTCTCTCTTGCCCTTGCTATGAGATGTGAGATGCCTGCTCCCCATCACCTTCTGCCAGATTGGAAGCTTCCTGAGGCCTCCCTAGAAGCCAAGCAAATGTGGTGCCAGGCTCCCTGTACAGCCTGCAGAACCATGAGCCAATTACACCTATTTTCTTGTAAATTACCCAGCCTCAGGCATTTCTTTATGGGAACACGAGAACAGCCTAATACACAAGTGTTATTAAAGTTTTCCTCACTTCTTTCTTCACTCTCTTACAGCTTCTTCACTACTCAGGCAAACTAGCTTCCATGCTGCCCTTTTTCATGAATTCAGATGATTTTGGACTAGAGAATTCTTCCTTTTTCTTCTGCTCAGTTTTAAATTTTGACTTCTTTATTTATTTTTGAGACAGGACCTTGCTCTGTCACCCAGTCTGGAGTGCAGTGACAATCACAGCTCACTGTACTATGAACCTCCTGGGCTCAAGCAATCCTCCCACCTCAGGCTCCCTAGTAGCTGACATCATAGGTGCACACTACCATGCCTCAGCTAATTTAAAAAAAAAAATGTTTTTGTAGAGATAGGGTCTTGGTATGTTGACCAGGCTGGTCCTTGAACTCCTAAGCTCAAGAGATCCTCCTGCCTTGGCCTCCCAGAATTCTGGGATTACAGGTGTGAGCCACCCTGCCTGTCCTCTTCTGCTCACTTGACTTACCCTATGACTAAATTCTTTCAGGAAAGGATGCTATAAACTCTTTCACTCTAAGGGATGATTGCCATCTTTACTAGAGATATGAAATATGGCATGATAATTTCAGTAGCAGCAGGCTGTGAAGAACATTTTGGGGTACAAGAGAGGTGTGAAGTCATACCACTTTATCAAGAACTCACTCTGCCTGACTTTCACAAAAAGCCTTCTCCCAACTTCTCGTGCAGAAACTTTAATACAGAAGAGATCACTTCTGTTTCATCTGAGTTTAAATACAACATAAAATTGAAAAATTAAGTTATATCTATTGCTAAGAAACCAGCTAAAAGGAAGTCTTTTTAGCTCATACAATTCAATTTACACATCAGTCTTGATAAGGTAGTGCTTTAATATCCCACATATGTGTGTGCCCTGGAGGGCACTGTTAGAATCTACTTCATGCAGAGAGGATTTTTATCATAAAAATAAAAGTCTCTGATAATTCATGCCTAATTATTGGGTATTCCAAGACCCATCTGAAGGACTTGACAAACAATTATAACCTTGTACAATATAATGTTAAATAAGGTTACAAAAGGCTGGGGTTCCCAGAAGTTGCTCAGTTCCAAATGTTATGAAATATTCTGTCCAGGCTGCAGAAATGCTCCATTTCTGGGGCATTATCAGCAAACTGTTATAGCTCCTTAGAGTCAGCATGAGAGGATATTTATAGTCTTCTCAAAAACTGTCCTCATTCATTGTTAAGTAGTCACCAAGGGTTATTTATAAAATAGATGTCAGATATATAGAAAATGGACACATTAAGCCAAGTTTAAGAAAAAGAACATTACCACTGTCTCTCAGTTTCCCAGCATGTCCATCAGAGATAATCGCTACTTGAATTATACTTTTTTTATTACTTTATACCTTGTTTCCTTTATGGTTTTACAACATAGTTTTATTCCCTAAATAATGTGTGGCTCCATTTTCTTTTTCTTTTTAACTTTATATAAATGTAATTACTGTATTTCTTTGCAATTTTCTTTTTTTGTTGTTCAATGGTATATTCTCCCACCAACACTAAATAAATGATTTCAGTTGTTCTTCATTCTTTCTAACACTTGAGGTAGTGGGTGTTAAGAGCTATTTAATTACGACTTTTAAATACATTGTTATATTCTCTTATTCATGTGTAGGTGTTCTTTATATATTCTAGATACTAATGTGTTGCAAAGAGCTTCTCCCAGTTTATGACTCATCTTTTCATCATATGGTGTCTTCTGATGAGATACATTCTTAAGTTGTCAAATTTGTCAATATTTCCCTTTCAGTTTCTTTCTCTAAGAAATCTTCCTTTTGTATTTAAGAAATCTTAGTTTTCTTCTGTTGATTAATATACCTTACTGACTTTCAGAATTTTGCCTTTTACATTTGCTTTAGTTTATCCAGACAATATTTGTGGATGGTGTGAGGTGGAGGTCCAATTTTATGTTTGTTCCCCATACGTGTACCCACATGTCCAGATATCATTTATCAAATTATTTGTTTTTCCCCACCTCAGATATCATTAATATTTACTCTGTCACAAATGTATAGGCTTATTTCTGGGCTATCTATCCCATGGTCAATATGTCCATCTTTGTGTCAATATAAATATACCATAATTTAAAGGTATAATCAGTTTTGTTATCTCGTGAGTCAGATTTTCTCACCTTGCTCTACTTCTTCTGGTTGTATTGGCTTTTCATAGCTTTTTGTTCTTCAATATGCACTGGAGACTCAGCTTTTACATCCCTTCCACAGACCTAAAATTGTTACTTTGGTTTGATACGTCTTGATTGGAAAGCTCTTTGATTATATAGATTAATATGGGGAGAGTATTTATGATATCAAGTCATTCAATTCTTGAATATGGTACATTTTTCAGGTTATTTAATTCTTGAATGACTTTTTAGCAATTAAGTTTTTCTATAAGCACAATATACATCTTTCATTAGCCTTATTTTGGAAACATCACATTTTTGGTGCTATTAAATATGATATATATGTTCAAGCTTCCTGAATCCACACCTTGATTAATTTTATATATATAATACAATTTTAATTATATTTAATATATATAAATGCCCTCCTTATTGCTGGAAATGCTTGTTGTTTTAAAGTATAGTTTCTTATGTATATTGATCATAAATGTTTTCCTAAAATATTATATTATTATTGATCTTATTGAGATTTATTGACATATTTACCTTTTCTGTACTCTTCATTCCTTCATGCATCTCTGTGCTTCTCATGGATCATTTTCGTTTTGCCTGGAAATGCCCTTTTAGTGATTTCTTTAGTTTGGGTATATTAATTAAATACTTTCCTCAGTTTTTGTTTGTTTTTAAATGTCCTTATTTTGTCTTCATTTTACTGAGTATTTTCACTAGGTTGGCATTTATATTTTACTAGGGAGTTGAAAGTATCATTATATTGACTTCTGACTTCCTTTTTTTTCTTGTTGAGAATTCAATTTTCAATCTTATTAAATCTGATGGAAATATTTCTTTTTATTCTTGACTGCTTTTATTTCTATGTTTTGCTTCAAATAGTTGTACTATGATGTATGTATTAGTCTGTTCTCATGCTGCTAATAAAACATACCTGAGTCTGGATAATTTACAAAGGAAAGAGGGTTAATTGACTCACAGTTCAGCATGGCTGGGGAGGTCTCAGGAAACTTACAATCATGGCAGAAAGAGAAGCAAACACACCCTTCTCCACATGGCAGTAGCAAGGAGAAGTGCAGAGCAAAGGGGGATGGGAAAACCTCTTATAAAACCATCAGATCTTGTGAGAACTCACACTGTCATGAGAACAGCATGGAAGTAACCACTCCTGTGATTCAATTACTTCCCACCAGGTTCCTCCCATGACACATGGGGATTATGGGAACTACAATTCAAGATTAGATTTGGGTGGGGACACAGGCAAACCATATCAATGTACATAAATATGGTTTTTTTTTGTTTCTTATAGTGGTTTATAGAATTTCTTAAATTTATGCCTTAATGAATTTTAGCATTCTAGGCCATTATCTCTTCAGATTTTGTTTCTGTTTTATTCCTTCTTCTTCTTCTTGGATTCCAATTACATCACGGGACTGTGTCCTTTATGACTTCTATATTTCTTTTTACATATTCATTCTTCCATCTCTTCAAGATTCATTCTGTATAATGTCTTATTACCTATCTTTCAGCTTATTGATTCTCTTTTCAGTTGTTTCTAATCTGTTAACTACATCCATTAAGCTTTATTTCAAGTTTGTATATTTTTGTTATAGAATACATATTTGATTCTTTTTTATAGCTTCTAGTTATCAAATGACATTTCCCTTCATTACATCTAATTTGTTTGATGAATTAACATATATGTATATTGTTTGTTTTTGATAACTCTAATATCTCGGTAAACTGCAAACGTTTTGCTACTTTGTTTTTTATTTAATGTTTGGCCATTTGGCCTTGTGTTTGATATTTTGGGTAATTCTTAGTTAGGATGAACATTGTGTATAAAAAACTGTGGAAACAATTTGAGTCTCTGGATGTAGTATTGCCCTGTAGAAAGGAAGTAATTGGGGACTGGACTTTGGTTTTATAATAGTTGGTCTAATTCCATTTAATCCATGGCTAGCACGTAGCCTTTCAGGAGTTCCAGCTGAATACATTAGGTGCTTACTAGGATTTCTTCCTCCGTGCAAGGCTCAGAACTCTAATTTTTGCCTACATAGCCTCTTGAGATTACTGAAGGTTTTGCTTCAAAATCAAGGATTTTGACTTCCATTGAGGAATCAGCAAACATCTTGAGGGAAAAAGTAGGGATAAATGAGGCTGAAAGGGTTCTTTTTCCCCTTTCACACAGATTTTTTTTCATTAAATCTGCACTGCATTAGTATGTCTTGAATGTCTTCAAGAAGATGGTTTTTATATTTTGTCAGAGTTGATCTACAACAAGGCAGCAGCACATCATTATCAGAATGGGAAATCCTTTATATAAGCTTGAAAAGACTGTGTTCTACAATTCTGGGGTGCACTGATGTATACGTGTGTTCGACTGTCTATTGATTTTTGTATTTATGTCTTATTACAGATTTAATTATGTCTGCTTAATCAATATGTGTCCAAATCTATCAGTATGACGATTGATTTGTCAATTTCCATTATTTGTCCTATCGAACTTTGTCAATTCAGAAACCATGTTATTCAGTCTACACTGTGCTAGAATTATTATATTTTCCTGGAGAATTAAATCTTTAAAGGCTTTTATCATTATTTAGTATCACACTTTTATTGTTAATGGTATTTGTGCCTTAAAAGTCTACTTGGCACATATACACATATTTTCCCTGGAAGACTGGTTTTAAAAATAATCCTGTATGTTATGACAATCCTTAACTAGAACATTTAATTGATTTACATTTGCTTCAATCATAAATTTATTTCACAGCAATATTCCTTTTTCTAGCTTTTCTTGACCTCTTTTGGATTTATTAATTGCATTTTCTCACTGAATTAATCATAATCCTTAACTCATGGCTATTATTAACACCAACAGTTGTATGCAAGAACTTCTCTTGTGTTATGCAGATATTTACATATTTATTCAATCCCTTCTTCTTGTTTTCCCTTTGTAGTACACCAAATCCCTATGAGTCTTTTTGGTTTTATATGGTCCTGCTACATGTGAATTTCTCTTCTGAATGCGTGCATTTTTAATATAGGTAAATGTTATTGTGCTACATAGCTCCATCTTCCTTACATGTTTTTTTCACTCAGCTCTGTTACTATAATATTTGCCGTTTTGCTCACCGTACATCTAGTCTGCCTTCTAAATGCTGCTTAGAATTTCATGTTGTGCATCCAACTATATTTTAACCGCCTGTGCTTGCAAGAGTCTGCCACCTCAGAAAATGGTTCAGTGAAGCTCATTCAAATATGTGCCCTGGAAATCTATTTGTTTTCCACATCCCTTGTCTTACATTCTCCATCACAGTTTCTGTCTCAAGAGACTGACTTGTATGGACTTCATTAATGTACACCTTTGCCATCAGTCACCTGGTAGGGCTGCCTAATAATGAATATGGGAAGGACAATGATGGCAGAAAGGAGCGGGGTTTAGGGTATTTTTTTACTTTGTGCGGTTATATCAGGTTGACTTTGTTGCCTTATCCCACTTTTACAAACCTTCTCAAGGCAGCCATTTCCACAGGCTTTTCTCCTTAAAGATTGTTGTAATCACTCCCTCACCTTATCCTCTTAGGCCTAGTGGTCATAACAGACCAAAATACTGTACTCTCTTTAGATTTTCTTATATTACACTTATCTCCTTTTGATAATTATTTTAGTGAGTGTCTTTAAATTATTCTAGCATGCTGGGATCTTGTCTGATTTAAACCTTATAGAACTGTAAGAGAATTGACATTATTTTACTATTGCCATTACTGATTTATTTAATTCCTCAAAATCTGGAGTTAATAAATTTCATCATCCTTAAAAATGATAGAAGAATTAAAAAACTTGTTTGCCATGAACCCCTATCAATTGGTACATTATTATTTTTGTCTTTTATCTTTTGTATTTCTTTGAAATCATCAAGATATAATTATTAACATTGTATACAGTGAATTTTTGTTTGATTTTATACATATGTGCCATGTTTTTTCATTTGCTGTTATGACTCCAACATTTAATGTTGAATCATTTCCCTTTTGCCTGAAGTACAGGGGTTTTTGTTTGTTTGGTTTTTAATTTTTATTTTATTTTATTTTTTGCAAGATAACAAAGTTGAGGTTGACGATTACTCTTTTTCCAGTGGATTGATAATAATAGCATTTCACTGTATTTTTCCTGTTGTTGTTGATAAGTTAGCTGTTAGTCTACTTATCCTGCAATGAAGACATTCTGCATTTTCTGTTTAGCTGTTTTAAGATCTTCTCTTTGTCTTTGTGCTTTCCACTTTCACTATTGTGTGACTGGATGTGGGTTTCTTTTTATTTATTCCATTGGGAATGCATTGGCCTTCCTGAATTTGTGTACTGGTGATTTTCATTTTGGGGGGAAATTTCTCAGTCTTTA
The DNA here is from genome assembly GCF_029289425.2 of Pan paniscus. Taxonomy (NCBI): domain Eukaryota; kingdom Metazoa; phylum Chordata; class Mammalia; order Primates; family Hominidae; genus Pan; species Pan paniscus. Next base: position 94,552,262 of record NC_073263.2, on the reverse strand, counting down.
GTCCTAAAAATGTTTCTGCTCTATTCTTTTTATCTGCAACTCGAATAGGAGATGTAAGTTGTACTTTGTCACTTGTTTCAATCTTCCAAACTCTCTTTTTTAATATTCTGTATCTCCATATTTATGTGCTGCTCTCTGGATTCCTTTTTTTAAGGAAATATTACTATTTGCTATTGCTGGCTTCAACTGCTTTAATATGCTTTTAAATTCATTTGTTGAGTTTGTTGCTGTCTATTTTATTTTATTTTATTTCTAGAACTTTATTTATATTTTAAATATACTTGGAAGTTAGAAAAATTCTTGCTCTTCATTCCATTTCTATTCTACTATATCTTTAAAAGTATAAAACACAATTACATTGTATTTTAAGTCTGATGATTCCAACACTTCGAGTCTTTTGCGGGCCTGACATCTTTGTCTCTCATGGTGTCGTTTCCTCGTGTGTTTTGATTTTCAATTAAGTGCTGCAATTACTTGAATTTTTTTTCTGTTAAATATTGATAACTTACATGAAAGTTTTTTCTCCAGTAATGATTTACAATTATTCGTGGTAGGCGCCTAAGGTACTTTCAATTCATGACCACTTTCAATAAAATTATTAACTCTAAGTTCTTTTCTAACTATACTGGTGGCAAACTGAGGGAACTCATACCTATGGCTACAAATTTCCAGGACAGATCACCTCAAGCTCAGCTTTAAAGTCTTACTTGGGGAATTTTTCTAAAACCTTAAATGTGGATAGTTGGGGTCTAGGATTATATCTAATTCACCTTTACACTGAGGGTGTAAAATTGTGAGTTCCCAGAAATATCTCTGCAGCTTCCTACTTGTCTGTCTACCTTGGATGTCAATGGGCTTTTCTCCAGGCATCAGTTTCCTTAAAGCCTATGAAAACCATAGCTGATTTTTTTTGTTGATTAGTAAAGTCCCTCTCAATATGTAAATAAGCTTTCATGCTCTAAAAGTGTTTTCCGAAATATGACTTCTACTTCTTTTCAGCCTCTTACTCTCTTTCAATGCTTTTGTCAGTTTATTAATGTGTTTTAAAAGATTAGAAAAAATTTTTTTATTCACCTTTTTTTAAATTCATTTTTTGAGACGGAGCCTCATTCTGTCAACCAGGCTGGTATGCAGTGGTGCAATCTCAGCTCACTGCTGCCTCGCCCCCTGGGTTCAAGTGATTCTTCTGCGTCAGCCTTCTGAATAGCTGGGATTACAGGTACCCACCCCCACACCCGGCTAATTTTTATAGTTTTAGTAGAGATGGGGTTTCACCATGTTGGCCGGGCTGGTCTTGAACTCCTGGCCTCAAGCAATCCTCCCACTTCAGCCTCCCAAAGTGCTGGGATTACAGATGTGAGCCACCATGCCCAGCTTTGTTCAGCATTTTTAGTTGTTTGCAATGAGATGGACAATCACAGTATCTAATCTACCATTTCTTCTGGAAACATAGCTTTAGTAGAGTTTTGGCAACACTATATATATTTAAGTTATTCAAATATTTATGTTATTCACATGATTAATATTTCATTTGTTTTGCTCAATATCAGAAGAGGATATTCTGTTTTTCCTGTTACTAAGACAATTTTCTTTCTGATATTGCAGTTGTTCCTTCATCATTGCTATGGGCAATGGATCCTCCTGAAATGTGATGTTACAAGGCAATTTTCTGTATTTGTCTTCTGTGATTCACTAACAGCTTGTTTGATTTTCATAACAGAAAATAATTCTCTCCAAATGCCAAAAGACAACTCATTTAAATAAGCCTGGTTCATGGTTTATCAACTTGATTACATCAGTTCTTTGAAAAAAAAAGGAGTTTATACTATGGTTTTAGAAAAAATTGCTTTCTCTAGTGTCATTTATATTTTTCTAGAAAACAAACATATAATTTGTAATGCCATGCCATCATACTAATAGGACAAGGAGGGGTGATCCTTCTATTTCATCAGAAAGTCAAATGCATAACAAATCAATGTCAATGATGAAAGTGTTTCTTGTGCATTGTAAGGATCAAAGCAAGTTAAATGGCTTCATCAAGCCAAGGACATTGTGACTGGTCATAGGAGTGAGGCAAGATCATGATGCAGAATGAAGAGCAATTTTTGGTTTTGTATATGTCATGTCTATTTATGTTGGCTATTTTCACCATGAAAATAATATAAAAGCAATGTGGAAAATAATAACACATAATGTATATTTATATATACAGTTTTAATTACACATTGTTGCCTTTCCTAATAACCTAATAGAGACTATTAAAACTAAAGGAGATATCCTACTTTTTTCCACAAACAATAAGAACAATCTGAACTAAAAATCAAACACATGTAACTGATTTGTGAGATATTGCTACAATTTTGAAATTAAAATATTCAGAAGTCTCTGCTTTGGACTCAGATGGTTGTTACCACAGGTAACCAACATTGAAACTTAAATTCATTTTTTTTTTTTTGAGACAGAGTTTTTTTGTGTTGCCCAGGCTGGAGTGCAGTGTGTGATCTCAGCTCACTGCAACCTCCACCTCTCAGGTTCAAGGGATTCTCATTCCTCAGCCTCCTGAGTAGCTGGGACTACAGGTGTGTGCCACCATGCCTGGCTAATTTTTTTTTTTTTTAGTAGAGATGAGGTTTCACCATGTTGGCCAGGCTGGTCTCGAACTGCTGACCTCCTGTGATTCACCTGCCTCGGCCTTCCAAAGTGCTGGGATTATGGGCATAAGCCACTGTGCCTAGCCCTTAAATTCATTTCTACAGTGTTCTATTCTACAGACATTCTTGAGGTTAAAAACAAACAAATAACCAAAGCAAAGCCAAACCAAACAACTTAAAAAACAACTTACTGCAAATTCATTATAGCCTTATAACTTCTCTGTCTTTAAAAAGTGAAAGAAGTACCAAATATCTGCTCAAATTCTATAAGAGCTTTTAATTGTTTTACCTTTACTATTTTCTATAAGAGAATTATAAAATAATAAATAAATGGAGTTTATTTCAACTAGGCTATTATGTCTCTCACCCACTCTACCCACCATGCTCTGGTCCCATCACTGAAATCATTGGAATGCTTTTTGGTATATAAAGGAAAGCATGCTGGGAAAAATACATGACATGAAGAATAAAATGGCATTTGAAGTACTCTTTGTTTTGTTTAAACAAGAGACATGATTACATTTTATTTGAGATACCAGAATAACAATGTGTTTTTTTTCTTTTTTAAAAAAGTGGTTTGGGGATTTTGAATAGAAAGGGAACATGTGAAAATATAATGTCTTGTGGGTACTGTATTTCTGAGTACAGAGAATGTCAACAGTGTCCCTCAGTTTTTAATTCTGATTTTTGTGTACCTGATAAACACTATTTCTTACTTTTCTAAATGAAAAATGTAACCAATACAAGTAAACATAAGGTATATTTCTTGTCGTTAGACAAGTTATAGTACAGCTGGGGAAACAAACTTTATCCAGTTCTTATACATGATACCCTTCCCTAAAGATTGCTTCTTTAGACATTGGTGATTGTGCCTGTGGTCCTATGTTGGCCACTAATTTTCTTTTGTTTTTGCCTTCATAAGATCCCAATATTTCTGGAAATCTGAAAACAAACATTCCGTACAATATATTTTGGGACTGCCTTATTTATGTTGGAGAAACAAGCAGAGGGCACATATTCTTTTTTTTTTTTTAAATCTATTCCATAAGGGTGATCCTTTGATTAAGAAACAGAATCCTTAACAGGTATCATAAATGTCCACTTATAAAGCTTAAACAATAATCAATGATATATGATATTTAGTTTTAGTATGTGACTATTAAAGATCCCAGCTTGTAGAAGTTGGTCAGCACATGCCTATCATTTTTATTTCTCTGCATGGAAAGTCTGCTGCTCCACACGAAACTATCTTCCAGGCCACAACTAATCCAATAGCTGGTAGAAAAAAATGACACAAGCTATGTCAATGAGATTCTCTCTCTTCTAAATTTATTTTTGAAACTCCAAGAATCTAGTCAGGATATTTGTGGCCTAGATCACAAAAAGAATGTAAAATCAGAACTAAAGAGTAAGAGTTTGAAAAATATTCAAATAAAATCATAGACATTTAATTTGCTTCTGCAGAGAAATCTGGCATTCTGAGAGAGAAGAATTAAAGAGCCTTGCAAAGAGAGTAGAGATGACCACATGGTCCTGGAAAGACGAGGAAAAGTAGAAGGGGTTGCTATCCTTCTGATTTCTGGTTCTTGTCCTTTGTTACACCAGACCAACATGTTTGTCTTTGAATGATGTGCAATTCCTTTGAATTATTTGAATAAATACTAACTTAATCTAGTTTATTTCTTGAAATAAAACAATTTCTACTTGTAATAGAGATTGCTAATTGTTTACACTATCCATCTTTCCTTTCTCTTCCCTGACAGAACCCTATATTATCAAGTGTAGCAATATGTTCAGCTAAAAGATTTATTTCCCAGGCTCCTTTGCAGCTAGGAGTGGTCATGAGAATATGTTCTAGTAAAAGGTATATTAATAAATGTGCTATCTGGGACTTCTGGTCAGTTTGTAAATGGAGACAGCTTATAGGAACTCAAGCAGCCTTTGGGAACATGCAATGCCATGAAGATAAAAGTTTGGTAGTGAGGATGTTGGAATAGAAAGTTGAGAACACTTGTGCCTTTCATGACTTTGGAGTATCTACAGGAAGGGTGGGCAAACTTTTCCTAAGAAGGATTGCAACCACTCAGATCTGCTTTTGCCATATAAAAATAGACATGGCAATATGTAAACTAATGGAAATTACTATATTTCAATAAAAAAGGCTTTTACTAGAGTTTTCTGACCTCTGCTCTAGATCATCTTTGCATTGCCTGTTATCGGATTTTGTTTATCTTTGGAGATAAGCTTTTTGGAGTTTGAGCCACTGTTGTAGGAATCTGAACTTGACCTGAATAAAGACCAGGATTAAAGAAAAAAGTAATGCATGATAATTGAACTGAAATGAATTGAACTTCAAATGTACAGATCATTTGGAAAGACCACCTGGAAAGGTTTAATGGAGGTGGGATCTAAAGTGCATCTTGAAGAAAGGCCACTTTTTATATTTGAGAGAATAATAGAATAACAATCCAGGAAACAAAATGTCAAAACTGAGAAGCCAATGTAAGAAACAGCAGTGTGTACATAGAAGACTTGTTCAACTAGAATGAAGAATTCAAGAAAGAAAGAAATAAGGAAAAACATTGGAAATATATTCTGTGATTTTATTGTAAAAGGCAATGGAAGCCAGGCTAGGAAATACATGCTTTCCTTGTCTTTGTAAATCATTTTCTTTCTTTCTTCCTCCTTTTCTCTCCTTGCCCTCTGTTTCCTGATTAGCAGTCAATCTGGCATAAACATTAGGTAGGATGCTCTAATGTGGTCATTAGGGAAGGGTTTGTATAGATGGTGCATAATTATACTCCCTTACACAAAGGGGTTTGAAAGCCATTTTTCCACCTGTCTTTCATCATATTCAGAATATTGGAAGATGATGTATTTACTTTTAAGAGATTTCTAGATTTAAAAAAACAATGCAGGTCAAGAAAAAAAAATGAGATAATTTAGAAAAAGCCAAAAGGCCTTACTCCTGTAACCTTTGTGTACCCTTCTGCTTTACTAATTCCAAATAGTTTAAAATCTCATTCAAAAGGGCATAATTCTTCCTAACTTTCTATTTACATTCGCAGGCCTTTTGTCTTTTTTGTTCCTTTATTTCTTCAAAACTGCCTTTGTCTGTATTAAATAGACATTGTCTAACATACCATTTTAACTCATTTCTTTGACTATATTTTAAAATTTAATTTCGTAGCAATTACCACGGGGATCACAATTAACATCCTATTTATAACAATCTAGTTAGAATTAATATAAACTTAATTTCGTGGTATACAAAATCTTTGCTCCTGTGTAGCTTGTTTCCTTTCCACTTTTTGAGCTGTTGTCATATTACACAATGTGTGCCCACTAACTTAGAGTTGTAATTATTGCTTTATGTGGTTCATATAGGAGAGAAATATTATTATCAACAAGTAGTACATTCATATTTTCTTCTTTATTTTCTTATATATTTTTGACATTGTTCTTTATTTATTGATGTAGTTTCAGATTAATATTTTTGACCTTTCATTTTAACTTGGAGGACTCTTCTGGTATGTTTTTGTAGGACACATCTACTTATAGTGTTGAATACTCTCAGTTTTTGTTTATGTGGGAACTTAAAAATTTCTCCTCATTTTTCAAGAATGCTTTTGCTGGATATAGAATTCTTGGTTGACGTTTTTTTTTTTTTTTCCTATCAGCACTTTGAATATATCCTCTCACTACTTACTGGCTTCCATCCTTTCTGATGAGAAATTAGCTATTAATCTTATTACGGATCTTCTGTACATGATTAATCACTTCTCTATTGCTCCTTTCAAGACTCTCTCTCTGTTTTTGGCTCTTAATATTTTGGTTATGATGTGTTTAAGTGTGGATCTCTTTGAGTTTATTCTACTTGGAGTTCTTTGAGATTCTTAAATGTATATGTTATTTTTAAAAAATAAAAAGCAAGTTTTCCATCATTATTTCTTCTAAAATTCTTCCTGACTTTTTCTCTTCTTTCCTCCTGGGACTTCTATAGTTTATATATCAGTATATTTGATGATGTCCTACAAGTCTTTGAAGTTCTGTTCTTCTATTTATATATATATATTTTTTTGATCCACGGATTGGATAATCTTGATTGATCTTATCTTTCTACTCAAATTTGCTGTTAAACCTTTCCTTTAACTTTTTAATTTATTATTCTTTTAAGTTCCAGAATTTTTCTTGGTTCTCTTTAATAACTTCTGTCTCCTTGTTGATCTTTTCTATAAGTTCTCACTCTATTAGTTCACATGAAAGCTGATTGTTTAAGAAGCCTGGCATCTCTCTTGCTGTATCTCTCTCAGGCTGTCACATGCCTACTCCATCTTCATCTTCCACCATGTTTCTAAGCTTCTTGAGGCCTCACCAAAAGCATATGCTGGCACTATATTTCTTGTACAGTTTTTAGAACCATGAGTCAATGTAAACCTCTTTTCTTTATAAAATACCCAGCCCCAGGTATTCCTTTATAGCAACACAAAACAGACTAACACAGAAAATTGGCACAGAGAGTGGCACATTGCTATAAAGATACTTGAAAATGTGGAAACAGCTTCGGAACTTGGTAGCAAGAAGAGGTTGGAAGAGTTTGTCAGGCTCAGAAAAAAGAAGATGAGGAAAAGTTGGAACTTCATAGAGACTGGTTAAATAGTTGTGACAAAAATGCTGATAGAGATATGGACAATGAAAGCCAGGCTAATGAGTTCTCAGATGGAAATGAGGAAGTTATTGGGAATTGGAGCAAAGTTCACACTTGTTCTACTTTAGTAAAGAACTTGGCTGCAGTGTGTCCATGACCTAGGGCTTTGTGAAAGGTTGAACTTAAAAGTGATGATGTAGGATATGTGGTGAAAAAAATTTCTATACAGCAAAACATTTAAGAAATGACAGGGCTACTTCTAACAGCCTACAATTAGGTATGAGAGCAAAGAAGTGGCTTAAAGTTGAAACTAATAATTAAAAGGAAGCAGAGCATAATCGCTTGGAAAATTCACAGTCTGACCATGTGGTAGAGAAGGAAAGAGCATTTACAGGAGAAGAATAGCATAAATAAAAAGGAGTGAAGTTTTAACAGACAAGACAACGGGAAAAAGGCCTCTGTATTAGTCCATTTTCACATAGCTGATAAAGATATACCCAAGACTGGGCAATTTACAAAAGAAAGAGGTTTAATTGGACCCACAGTTCCACATGGCTGGGGAAGCCTCACAATCATGGTGGAAGGCAAGGAAGAGCAAGTCATGTCTTACATGGATGGCAGCAGGCAAAGGGAGAACTTGTGCAGGAAACTCCACCACATAATAACCATCAGATCATGTGAGAGTTACTCATTATCATAAGAACAGCACAGGAAAGGCCTGCCCCCATGATTCAATTACCTCCCACTGGATCCCTCCCACAACACATGTGAATTCAAGATTAGATTTGTGGGGGTACACAGCCAAACCATATTAGCCTCAAAGATATTTTAGAAATCTTTGAGGAAACCCCTCCCATCACAGGCTCAGAGTTCTAGGAGGAACAAATGCTTTTAGAAGTCCTGGTTTTAGACTCTGCTGTATCCACCTTAGGAGACTGCTTCCCCATCCCAACTGCTCTTGCTCCAGTCATGGCTCAGATGGCTCCGGGTATAGCTTGGGCTGCCGCTTTGAGGAATGCAAGCCATAGCTTGGTGGCTTCCAAGTGGTGGTAAACCTGCAGGCACACAGAACACGAGAGTGAAGGAGGCATGGCAGCTTCCACATAGATTTCAGAAGATCTATCAAAAGGCCTAGGTGCCCAGGCAGAATCCCTAAAGGGAGCTTCTACTAGGGCAGTGCTGAGGGGAGCCAAGATGGGAGCTCACACCCAGAGTCCCTACCAGACCACTGCCTAATGGAACTGTGGGAATGGGGCCACCACCCTCCAGACCTCAGAATGGTAGAGCCACCAGCAATGTGCACCCTCAGCCTGGAAAAGCTGCATATATCAGAGTCAAATCCATGACAGCAGCCATGTGGGCTGCACTCAGAAAGCCATAGGTGCAGAGCTTCCTAAGTCTTTGGAACCTACCCCTCACACCATGCACCCAGAGTGTGGGACATAGAGCCAAAGGTTACTTTGGAGCTTTAAGATTTAATATCTGCTCTGCTGAGTTTCAGACTTGCATGAGGATTGGTGTCCCTTCTTTTGGCTGACTTTTCCCTTTTGTAAAGGGAATGTTTATCCAATTCCTGTACCACCATAGTATCCTGAAAGTTAATAACTTGTTTTTCATCTTACAGCCTCATTGGTGGAAGGAACTTGCCTTGGGTCTCAGATGAGACTTTGGACTTTGGACTTTTGAGTTGATGCTGGAAGGAGTTAATGTTGGGGGGGACTATTGGGAAAGAATAGTCATATTTTGCAATATGAGATTGTATTTTGCAATGAGATTTGGGGGTCTAGAGGTGCAATCATATCTTTTGGATCTTTTGTCCCAAATCTCATGTTGAAATGTGATCTCCAGTGTTGGAGGTGGGCCCTGGTGGGAGGTGCTTTGGTCATAGAGGCAGATCCCTCATGAGTGGTTTGGTGCCCTCCCCATGTTACCTAGTAAGTTCTCACTCTATTAACTCACACAAGAGCTTATTGTTTAAAAGAGCCTGGCAGCTCTCTAGCTCCCTCTCCTGCTATGTGAAATGATGCTCCTCCTTCACCTTCCACCATGATTGTAAACTTCCTCACCAGATGTAAATGCCAGTACTATGCTTGTATAGTCTGCAGAACCATGAGCTAAAATAAACCCCTCTTTTCTTTATAATTACCCAGACTCAGGCATTTCTTTATAGCAACAAAAAATGGAGTAATACACCTAGATAAATTTTAAAAAAGTTTTGTGTTAACATTTTTAAAAAAAATTTTAGCGAGGTTTATTACTATGAGTCTTGCTATGTTGCCCAGACTTGACTGAGAGTCCTGGACTCAGGTATCCTCCCAGCTTAGCCTCCCAAATTGCTGAAATTACAGATGTTAGGCTACCACATCTGGCCTCATTATCCTTAATTTTTGATTTTTAGATATAGTTTCATTTAGTCTTTTGAACATATTTAAAATAGCTGACTTAAACTTCATCAGTAAATTCTAAGGATTGGGCTTCCTCAGGGACAGCTTCTTTTGATTGTCTTCTTTTCTGTGTATAGGCCATATTTTTTTTTGTTTCTTTGTATGTCTTATAATGTTATGTTGAAAAGAGGACATTTTAAATAATACAATGGGGCAATTCTTTAAATCAGATCCTCTCCCCACACAGTGTTTGATATTTTTGCTGCTGGTTGTAGTTACCATTTTTATTTTTAGTGGCTTTCTGAAATAATTGTGTACAATCTGTATTCTTTGTCATGTATGGCCACTGCAGTCTCCGGTCAGTTAACTTAGTTGTCAACTAATGATTAGAGAAAGCATTCCTTATACATCCAGAACCAATCAGTGTCTCAGCCTTTGCTAAGAGACTGTGTGCATGTTGGGACTGGCTTCAACCCTTGGCCAGCAGTTGACACCACCACTGTAGCCTTCCTGTCCTACTAGTGAAGAGCCTCAAGGTCAGATACAAGTAAGAGAGCATGTAGGCTCTTCTCAGATCTTTCTTGAACACGTGCGCCGTCTTATGTATGCAATGACTTTCTATATTCCCAACAATATTTTGACACTTTTCAAAGATCCAGTGTATATCTTATTCAGTAACTTTTCTTCTTAAGCTTTCAGTTAGTCTATTGTTTACTCCAGCTGTGAACCACCTCATCAGGTAGCCAAAAAGTTAAACAATTGCCTATATTTAGTTTTTAACAAAATCCTCCAGAGAAAAGGCTTTTTTTTTTTTTTTTTTTTTTTTTTTAACTGGATGAGTGCTGATTCAGGTCAAATGAAGGGAGATTACAAGCCCAACCTTCCAGGAAACCACATAACGGGTCAAATAATGCCAATTCTCTGGGAGCTGGCATTTGAAGCTTTGAAGCTTTGAAGAAGGTACAACCACATTTTTTTTCCCTTTAGTGGCTTCCAGAGTTTCAGCATAATATGAGCTGTTGGTTTTCAAGGTTACCATGGAGCTAGACAGCTGGGAATGGGACTAAGGTAGGTGACGTGGTTTGGCTCTGGGTCCCCACCCAAATCTCATCTTGAATTTTAATCCCCAAGTGTTGAGGAAGGGATCTGGTGGGAGGTAATTGGATCATGGGGGCAGTTTTCCTCATGCTGTTCTCAAGATAGTGAGTGAGTTCTCACAACATCTTATGGTTTGAAAGTGTGTGTCTTCCTTCTCATGCTCTCTCTCCTGCCGTCATGTAAGACATACCTTGCTTTCCCTTTGCCTCCCACCACGATTGTAAGTTCCCTGAGGCCTCTCCAGCCATGCAGAAATGTGAGTCAATTAAAAGTCTTTTTTTTATAAGTTGCCCACTCTCAGGTAATTCTTTATATCAGTGTGAAAATGGACCAATACAATAAGTTAAAATGCCACAGACATTTTAACATTAGTTAATTTTCAGAGTTCTTAAAATATTGATTCTGATCATGTTTGCCAGCTTTCTTATTGTTTTTATGGATGAAATAATTTTTCCTATTTCTACCAACATACTAACTTCTGCTATTCAATAATTTAAAGTAAAAAAATTTTATATTTGTTTCAGAATATCTTTATTGGACTCTCTAGTATTAGTTTTCAGATGGCTAATAGAACCAAGAAACAAACAAAAAAGTTTATTTTAAGTTTTTCTCCTCACCTCTTTCCAAAATTGACATGAGGTCTGGAAAATTATTATGTATCAAGTAACTACACTGTGACTAATTTCTTATTTTTCTTTTTGGGGTAGATGTAAACAGGTTTAATTTTTGAAGTAGGGTGTTAATGGCAAGAATATGTTTAAACTTTATCCTGATTTTTAAAAACTGTAAACAGAATCCTATATGGAGTTTGTTTTTTAAACTTTCCCATTTCTAATAACAAAATGTTCCTAACTTATAATACACACAAACCAGTCATGTCTGCTTAAATCACTTTAACTTGACCAGTCTTAATTTTAGAGAACCATCTTTTCCAGATTCATGTACATCATGTAATTGCTTAAATCAGTAGATATTCATACAAAATTCTGAAATGGAGTCTGGCTCAAGGTAGGATAGGAGTGAACCTATTGAGTTCTCTTCTTTCACTTTTCTACCAATCTTACTTTAAATAATTTAACATCTCAAAGTTTCTCCACGTAAACTAAATGCAGAAGGACACCCAAATGGATCTTTTTTATTCCTCAGAACAAGAGCCCTATGTATGAACAAAAGAAGATTGATCTCCAAGTAATATGTGCTACAAATACTACCTTTGCCTTATTTGTGGATGAAGACTGCAATAGGTTCCTAATAAATGCTTGCTACGTGACTAGTGCTCAGTGAATTGCTGTCCTTAAATAATTTTTCTGAGGCATGAATTTATTGCACAATCATAAGATTTATTACATTCATGTGTCTACCACATGTTCACTGGTAGATAGATGAATCTCCATAACCCCCATTCTACTGCTTTTCAGATTAACACATCTGGGATTATGTTCCTAAGTACAAAGAGATGCCTATTAAACCAGATCTGACTTTGCGCTAAATTCCCCAAATGTGCTGACTTCATTTGACACTACTGTCTTTTGACAGGAGAGTCTCAGCTTTCTGAATAATGTTAAGCAGGGAATTACAATAAATGTGGACTTGGTAAGTGAATGTTGTCATTGTGTGTGCTCCTTACAAGCCTAGTAAGATGAGACTGACAATTTATAGTAGAATAATCTTCTGTCCAGTCCCTGTGCAGAAATTAACTATATGGCTTTTTAGTGGGTATTTCAGGAGGCTGTCATACTTAAGGTTTTTGAAAAATGATGATCAGATAAAGGACTCTAAAAGACATTAAATAATGATTTAAATAGGAGTATAAGAGCTAAGGAGGAAAATCTTGAACGACCCACTCTAAAGACTATTAGTTGAAGGAGAAATTAGACTCTAAAGGTTATGGTTATATTTTATATGACATAGAAAAACTCCCACTAAATCTTACAAATTCTAGTCAGGGAAAAACGCAGTGGCACAATTATTAATAGAAAAAGCAAAGAGAACAAATATAGCAGTTTCATTTAATGCTAATGTCTTATCTGTACTGAGTTATATAGCATCTGTCTTTTGAAGAAAACCAAAAATGTGGGAAATTGTGTTATTCCAGCTTTGCAAAGGACTACTATAATTCCCATTATAATGGAAAGATAAAAGAAAACAACAACACAAAACATATTTTCACCAGTGTGAGAATCTCGTATTCTTGTATGAGTGGCAGAATATGTTTATACATAGAGAACACAGTATATTCAGTATCCTACAAAAATATGTAAATATATAAACAATGCAATGCTTTTGGGGATTTACAAAATAGCATGACAAATAAATCTCTAACCATGTAATAATTTTGGCCTAATTATTTGACTTTGTCTAATACAATAGAATTCTGAAACAGTAAAGTTTAAATACTAAATCATTATTTTTGATGTGCTAAAAATTTCATTAAATGTATTTAAATTATTTTTTATATCTTAAGGAAAATGATTTGTTTCATTTTAGTAGAATAGAGAGGATTCTTTTATTCTTATCATATAATAATATTATATATCATATTAGTAGAGTATTAATATGTAGTGTAATTAATAATTATCAATTAAATCACTAATTTATAATTATATTTTATATAATTTATAATACAAATATATTTCTCATCATAATAAGTAATATGTTTACACAAATGAATACTCTCATTTTTACCTAGTTATCTTGCCTATTATCTTGCTTGCTTGATTTTTAAAATTACAGTTCCATTTTTATTTACTTGTTTTTTGCCTTCTTTGCTAGATTTCGTGCTCCCTGAAGCCAAGACCCCTGGTTTATTTATTTTTATCTCTCACATTATATTAAGAAAAATAGCTGTTATAAGGCATAAGTTTTGACCTTTAAGTAGCTTCCTTGATTATAGCTGCATTTTATGATAGAGAATATGGTATTTGTTACTCAATCGGCTTTTCTTTCATCATCAAATTTAACATTAGAGGGTTAAATCTTTGTGGCAATGACAGTCCTCATCTTCCTCATCTACTTTACATTTTCTGTAATTCCATTTCCCTTTTTTTCCATTTCCTAATATTTTATTCTTTCTC